>NC_090698.1:41834906-42492656 GCF_040954835.1 Lepisosteus oculatus | reverse complement strand
TGGGGACAGTGCTTATATTTTTGTTGTGTGCATGTGTTCAAGCAATGCAGGTTGGAGTGTTTAAGATTTCTATTATTTTTTTACTATGTTTAATCATGTGAGAACAAACATGCATTTACAATGATCCTGCACATGATAAAATCACATTTATCTTGCTCAATAGTAGAAAAACAGCATCCCATGCAAGATCTGAACCTGTACAAGGTACAGTAAAACAAGATCTCTACTGCCTATTTCTCATTTATGTACTGCTTACTTCAGTACAGTCGAGTGATACTGGAATATCCCAAACTGGCTTCTCACATTCCAACTGAAAGAGAGTTGCACCTTGCTTGAGACTATTTACAGTACACCATTGATAGGAAATTCCAGTCTTCAAAGGTCAGATTCCTGAAGGTTATCTTGGTTTACATTAATACTATTTTCCTCACTGGTTTGCATTTGCAGCTGTGTATTTAGATATAATGAAGATCTGACCCGTCTTTGACTGGTGCCCGTCACAGACTAATCAGACTATTACTGAAATTGTGCAGTGCGGAAAAAACATCTAACATATGTCTGAAAGCACGCAGTCAATTTCTTTATTTTAAATCACAGTCTATCCATGTCCATTTCCCTTTATGGTTCTGTTTGAAGATATCATAAACAATGCTATGTCCCTTGCAAACTCAACAAGTCTGCCATCTCTCTCATTGCTTGACCCTGTGATTAAAATTTTCCAAAAGGGATCAAAGACTTATTTAAGGGATCAAAGAGAAATAAGTCACTGGGGATGCTAGGTCAGGGCTGTGCAATGAAGAGCTCTTAAAATCATCACAATAATTATGCACTAAAAGGAACATATTATATTCCTAAATCCTTATACAATGACAGACCGTGGCCTAGTGCTATCATGTGGCAAGATGATGCCCCAATGGATCAGTCCAAACTGTTTTTTGGCAAATGACATTCTTCACATTCGTGCGTTGCTTCTGTCCCCAGTGGACCCACACTTTAAAGCAACACCAACTGAAATGTTGAGAAGCCCGAAGCGACAACAGTTTCACGGGCCTGTCTGTTCTACACATGCCGGTAAGAATTCTCATCCATGGAGAGGGTGCTTGAAATGCTGCTATGAAAAGCATCATGTAAAGCCCCCGCCTTGTTTCTGGGACATTACTTGGGGTCCCCAGTTACTCCCTTCAACTTGTGTCATGTCCTTTTGAAACAGAAATCAAATCGTGCCGAGCACCTCAGCAGTTCATCAGGCCAGCACAAACTCATCTATCTTTAAACCGAAACTTTATGATGTTACAGACAGGTGGTGAGCTAATTAAACACCAGACGATCTTATAGCACATCTGTCTATTCTGACTACGTCTTATTTTGTGTATTAAAATACCCTCGTATTAGTCACAAACATTTTTCTGGCAGAAATATTAAATTTGAGAGAGATATTAAAGTAGCTTCTTAATTTGGATTTTTCGGCTTCATTGGTCTACTTAACTAGGCAGGGGACACTTTTTGGTCTGAGGCTGGTGTTTAACATCTATTGAGACAAGAAATGGCACTAATTGGAGACATTTGATTTTTCACTAAAACCATGTGATACTGCATGCAAAAATGAAGAAATCTAATGAAGGAACGCTGCAGTTTTTGATCAGTCTTTGTATATAGTATGGTAAAAATATATGCAAGTAAATGCATTTTAAACTTATTATGCATTTTAATTCCAGTCCTTTAAAGGCTCTGATCATTTATATTATATTAAACCA
Source organism: Lepisosteus oculatus (assembly GCF_040954835.1). NCBI lineage: Eukaryota > Metazoa > Chordata > Actinopteri > Semionotiformes > Lepisosteidae > Lepisosteus > Lepisosteus oculatus. The sequence goes on along the minus strand of NC_090698.1, from coordinate 42,490,902 downwards.
CTAAGTGGTTAGAATGTGACTTAATATACAGAATTAATTTACCTAAAGCCTTCCTGTGGTTCCTGTGGTTCTAACACAAACCATGCTGTTTTTACCATGGCAACAAAAACACATTAGAAAGTCTCAATTTTGAAACAAAACTTGGTTTTCTGTGTGGGAGAAAATGGCAGCACCTGTGAATTGTGACAAAACTACAAACGTTTTAAAAATCTGACATTCATAATCAACAGCACCCTGAATTTCTGATGGTTCAAGTACGTAAACCTTCTACAAAGCATTTCCATGAATAAACAGATTACTTCTAGCATAAAAAAGGTATTGCTAATACTGCACCCCTAACCACACGCAGCTACCTCCAAAAATAATAAATTATTAATTGTGTTACATTTCAATACAACTGTGAATGACATACCAAAGGCAAATCCAACATCCACATTTAAAACTGTAAGCTTAAAACATTACATTCAGCACTCAAGAATCTTTCAAATTAAAAACAAACTTGAGATTTTAATCAATTTGTTTCCCTAAACAATTCATGCTAAAGCCAAGAGCACACATGTTCAATAATTTGAAGAATGCAGTAGAAGAAGTGTTGCCACAGTAACACGATCTACCAGGGCTCCAAATGTATTTCTGACCACAAATTTTGAACAGTGGGATATTTAATTGATTTTTTTGTCGTTTTTTTTTACCTTAGCATCTTCTAAACAGTAATTGCAAACGTGAAGTAAACAACACTTTATGACCCTGTTATCTGGATTACGCAGGTGTACAATCATTATTGAGAAAAACACAATCACCCAAGCTAAATAGTAAAAAAAAAAGCTATATTTTAGCAGAGGCAAGCTCCTCTTCTCAGTTGCTGAAACAAACATTTATCAAAGTGTCTTTTAGACAATTATTTTTCCTATTTAATTTTCTAGCTTTAGCCACACACTGCAACTTGTTTCAGGATCTCCTTGTTCACTTCCTGGCACACTGGATCTTTTTCTTAGGTCTGGATAACTTCCATGTGCTGAGTCTGCAATAATAATTCGTCAGCCTGTCAAAGTCCTTACGACACCTGTAATTGTAATGAGGCCTAACTCTTTCCAATCAATAGCCTCACACCACCGCTGAGTGAAGTGTCAAGGTGCAGTACCCCCATAAGGAAAGCGGGTTTGGAAAAGCGTCAATGCTCCATCTACAGTAGTTTATATAGTAGTAGTAGCTTTACACTGACTTATTGCTTTTGCAAGACTGATGTAGTCTATAGTGTTAGACACAGGCCAATGTTTTGATCCTCTATATATACAGTACACATGTATATAATGTGTGCATAGGAAAATGCCACTGAAAGCTCTTATTCATAAGGAAAAAAAGTCAGAAACGAAATCCTTCATCTATGTTTCCAGGAACACATGAGGCTGGGCCTGCCGTAAAATTCGGCACCTGAATCAAGACCTTTTTTGCATTACCTTTAGTTGACTAAATAGTCAATTATGCTGGACAAATAAAGGTTTAATTCCACACTGAAAGTCTAAGAATAATCTAGAGTTTGCTTTTATGCCATAAAGGCCCATGGGGGGAACGGGGGGCAAGGGCATCCATTTTTCTTGACCATCTGACACTGGAAGTGGAGGTGATGTGGTCAGCATCACGCTCCAGCCAGCCTATTACCCCTGGAAGCATTAACTCCCCAATACTGATTTGGAAAGCAGGCTGAGTGGACCTGGGAGCCATCTGGAAGAAATTGGACCAAGCTACATCACTTGTTCCTACCTGGGATTGGACCCAGGTATTTCATTTATGGCACGAATACTTGCAGTATGTATGAATAAATATGGGATGCTGTACTTTTCAAATCTATAGTGAGCGTATCATGCAATTGTTCAAAAAGGAATCCATCTTTAAAAATCAGTCTTGACCAACGATTTACAAAGACATTCATGTGACCAGAAATAGCTGCTGAATCAAGGTTTGGGAATTAGTTTAACAGCAGATAAAACTACTGAACGACAGTGTACTGCATACACAATATCCTACCGTTTCCTGTTGCGCCATATGATTCAAGCGAATGAGGGGAATGTAATTTGGACCTGAAGATTTTGCTAATGAGTCTGTGTGGAGATTATTAACTTCAAAATGGTTGATGTGAAAATGGTGAAAATAATGAAAAATACAAATTAAAATGGAATAAAATCACAACTTTCGTCAATGACAAAATGTAAAAAAGAATGCCTTTTCTGAATGCTGAGCATGTTGCATGCACTGTACATCTTTAAATTTAGTGGTCTAGTTGCTTCTACTGCCTGCCTAGCTTGCAAGCCTGGCTCCATGAATTGCTCCAGAGGAAAGGTCCACTGTCTACAAGTGCACTGCAATTCCACACTTACCGGAAGTCACATGGTATAACAGCTACTTTTAAGCTGTCCAGTCTTAATCCAATGACCTGCAGGGTTATTAGAAATTCTTTCAGAAATGTCTGATTGAAGCTTTAGCTCATCTGCTGAAGATGTGGCCAGCACGTAACTCAACAGAAACAAAAGCAGATGGTGCACAAATAGGAGCACTTGCACCAAGAAAAACGGCCACTCTCACTACTTACGAAAAACCCAGAAATCAGATCACATCGCAACAAATGAGTTGTCTGATCTTGCCCATTGAGCAAACTCCTTTAGTGGTACAACTGACAACCTGTTTGCAAAGAAAGCCTTTTGCAAATTGTTTTGTCAGCCTGCTGCAAGTTTTTTTGAAAGCTTTAAGTGTGATTGATCAAAAAAAGTCCCACCTTCCTGACACTGCATCACTAACTGAATTTCACACACAATGTTTTGGCAAAAGCGGTTTTGTAGTGCAGAAGTTTCTGAAATGAAGTGACTTGACATTGTGGAATTTTGATGCAATAACAAACATTACACTGTGATAGTCTTGTCAATAGTTTAAATAGCAATGTTCAACAGACAAAGCTTCTATACTGATGGAATGAAAGCTGCACTAGGAGGGTACACTTTCATGATGTGTTGCACATGCTACAATAGCCTGTTCCAAAACCTTAGCCTTAATTACATTCAATAATTCAAAAAAGTTAAAATATTCCTCTAGACCCAAAACTCTGTAGTCTTAATACAAAACATAACACAGATTCACATGCCATTTAGGTTTTATTGTTGCTTTTTATTACATTTCAGAATTAGTATGCCAATTGGAAAATTCTAAGAGAGACAAATTCTAGGACAGGCAAATGTAGGCTCTGTTTAGCTTCCTACTCTCCATATATGTTTATACATATACAGTTAAGAAAATTTTAGGTTCACCACTTGCACTTAAAACTGTATTTCTGCATTTGCTTGTGCCACTAGAAAAATAAAAGATGACATACAAGGAGAATCATATGGAAAGCAACTAAAAGATTAATTGATGCAATTTAAAGTTAGTATTTTATGAGAAGATACTCATACATTAGATGAAAACTATCAAATTAAACAGTTTAATTAAAGAGTTTTTAATATGTTCAAAATCTATACCTTTGCTACTGTAGGTCTATCAAAAATATTTCAAGCCAATTTGATGTTATTAAGTGCTATAACTAAATAGAAAAGGTTCACAAAATCCCACTTTGTGACCCACTGAGCAGTTGATGAGACCCAAAGCTATCTATTCATTAGATAGATCCACATTTATAAAAGCAATATCCAATTACAGAACGAGAAGATTTGTATAATAGCCTGTCGGGGCATTTTCCAAGAATAGAAAATGCTGCACATATAAGGAATATTAGGGTCACATTCTCATTTATTTGCCTTCTATCTCTATTCTTTAGCTACTAATTAATTTCTGACTGTTGGAGCGGTGTGTTCAGAGGACTTTAATATGATTCATTTGGCCTTTTACATGAAGGAAGGTTAAAGCTTATTCTATACAATTTTGAACTTGAGGTAGCACACTAGCATTGAGATATATATCCTAGTATTTTTCCTGGTTCACTAAACTGCAGTGGAAGAACTTCCATTTTTTAAAGTCATTAAATATTTCACAGAAACACATACATTTTGGTAGAACAATATAAGTAACATATTATCACCTAGTGTTTTTTTTCCCCCCGAAATAAGTTGTGAAAAAAATCAAAGTTTTGTTAAAACATGATAATACAGACATTTGTGTCTATTCCACATTTAGGAACATTATTAATTGTGACGATGTAGTTGAACTTTCAGAAATATTTACACATAAAATCCACTTGGATTGCTTACAAAAGTGTTTTAATGAAACTTTTTCTCTGAGGGCTTTTAGAAACATAATTAAAACAAAAAAATATTTTGGACACAGTTAAATCTGCAACAAAAATGTTTTTTCAGGTTGCTCATATTGTGGTTTTTTGCAAGGGGTTAATATGATACAGAAGTGAGGTGCAGTTATAAAAAAAACATAAAATCAACCCCTCTGGGAAAGGAATTAAAGAAACTGATTTACTGAAGTAAGATAAGGAGTTCTTCACACCTACAAATGTTTAAAAGGAGTTGTTTGTGCTGATTAAAAGCAAAATTGTTGTAGTTAAAACACTAATTTTCACCATCACATAATTGGAATAAACTAAATATATACAAGAGAGCTCAATATATTAACCCTCTAACGAAGCAATTTTAACTATTCAGGGTAAACAAAACCCAACTTTTTCAGGCTGCTTTACTTCCTAAACTTTTCCAGATTGAATATCTGTGAAGGCAAAATTTTAATGTATTAAAAGCCCTCTTTGAGTTAGATAGATGGATAATACTTTATTAATCCCGTAGGGAAATTGATGAAAGTTAGTCTATGTACAATGTATAACTGTGTTTTAACTGCTGTAAAACTCATTGTGACATTTATACACTTATCTGAGTTTTATGCTACAACAAAACAAGTATAATAATAATAATAATAATAATAATAATAATTGCTTACACTTATATAGCGCTTTTCTGGACACTCCACTCAAAGCACTTTACAGGCAATGGGGACTCCCCTCCACCACCACCAATGTGCAGCATCCACCTGGATGATGCGAAGGCAGCCATAGTGCGCCAGAACGCTCACCACACATCAGATATCAGTGGGGAGGAGAGCAGAGTAATGAAGCCAATTCATAGAGGAGGATTATTAGGAGGCCATGATTGGTAAGGGCCAATGGGAAACTCTTTTCGAGAAATGCCCTGGGATTTTTAATGACCACAAAGAGTCGGGACCTTGGTTTTACGTCTCATCCGAAGGACGGCGCCTGTTTACAGTATAGTGTCCCCGTCACTATACTGGGGCATTAGGACCCACATGGACCACAGGGTGAGCACCCCCTGCAAGCCTCACTAGCACCTCTTCCAGCAGCAACCTTTTTCCCAGGAGGTCTCATCCAGGTACTGACCAGGCTCACACCTGCTTAGCTTCGGTGGGTTGCCAGTTGTGAGTTGCAGAGTGATATGGCTGCTGGCCATATATCTTACTGTACCAAAGATCTCAGTCCCAGAGTTAATGTTTTATCATCTTCCTGCCCATATTACTCACCATATACACAGTAGGGTGTTATGCCCTTAGCAAGAGAGGCATTCTGTCTCTACTTTTATATTGGCTTCCTCTACTGTGATTTGTGAAGTAAATTTCAGGTTAGAGAAACAAACAAAAATTGATTAATTCCTACAGTTAAATCACACATATACAGGTAATGAACATAAAATGGAAATGCCAATATAAACTCTCTAAACAGGACCTTGGGACACCATGTGTGGCCAGCATGGCTTATACAGGCCACAACACAGTCTACCTGTATCTGGAAATCTAAGGAAAGGAGAAGCACAGAGAGAAAGTTAATCAGCTCACAACTGTTCAATGGAGGTGAAAAAAAATCTTGGGCATCTTTTCTGAATATGCCATACAAATGTTTAATTGAGTCTAGCTTAGATGACTGAGAAGGCCATGATATATGGATAACACTAGTGTCAATTTGGCAAACAACTTGGTACCGATACGGATGGTGATACAGTCATATGGAAAGACACCCCTTTGGGCAGGAACACATGGAGAAGATAATAACTCTATACATTTAAGTATCGATTAACACTGATCTTGGCTTCTAAGGGAATGAGTGCACCCAAACCCTGCCCCATAACATTACAGAACCGGTAGAACCCTTCACTACTGGAGCCAAACAGTCAGGACAGTAGAGTTATTCAGGTTTGTGCCTCATCTGCATTCAAGTGTTTGTTGAGATTATGGCTCTATATCCCAATGCCTGCGCTCTTTGCACAACTCAATTGTTGTGAACGTTGCTGCCTCACAGCACTGGGGCCCTGGCTCCAATTCCAGACCTGGGGTGGTGCGTGTGTGTGGGGTTTGTATGTTCTCCCTGTTTTTGCATGGGCTTTCTCAGGGTGGTGCTCCAGTGTCTTCCCACGGTCCAAAGACATACTGGTAGGTTAAATGGCTTCTGGGAACACTATGCTTTCAACAAACTTGGTGTCCCTCAATTATCCAGATGTTCCCATTTCTTGGCCACTACCTGTAAATCACTAGAGATGGACATACAGTAAACGTGCCAAGCAGAGACTGACCTGATATCAAAGGTAAAACACCAATGGACTGCTGGTTAATGTCATTTATGTTTAGTCAAGAAACATGCTTTAGTTTTAACACATTGAAGTATTTTTGAGTGTGGAAAAATCAACGAGTAAATGCTAAAATAAAGTTTTATCGATAACATAACTGTTTTAAGATAACGTAAAACAAACGCCCAAAACACATGTGAGTTATGCTAAAAGATGCACATTATTTTTGTTTTGTGTGACTGTATAATGACAGAAAAGCCTCTCAGGTTCAGCTACAATGTGGCTATCTACAAACATATTTTTGTATATATTTATATTCTAGTTTCATTTTTTAAATAATACAACATTGAAACATTTACACAATTGTCAAAAGAGTTATTACAATTTCACAGACTTTTTAATATACAATATCACATTTTCTTGGCAAAAATGCAGGTGCAATTAATTTGTTTTCAACTTTTTACTGCTATTTAGTTAGGGCCAAAATCATGATTGACAAATTAACACAATGACATTACCCATGAAAGAAAACTATTGTAACCTGAATCAAAATCCTGAATAATGATGACCCAAGATATGCATGTGGAATTCATTTTCATTAAGTCATGATTGTGTTATGTTCCAGTGAGATTATACAGTACCTTAGAATTGGATACAGCTTTTTGTATGTAACATAAAAGGATTAGTTTATGTGCATTACTGATAACTAATGCTTAGCACTGAACTCTTAAAAATATAACACAATGCCCCTACAAATGACAGCACTGCAGGTGAAGTTAACATTTAATAAATGAATGGCTGGAAAATGGGACAGCATTTCTCTCTCGAGAAATGAAAGATATTTTTAAACAGCTGTTTGTGAAAGAGAGCAATACAAATGACACCAGACAATATCCAATCCAGTTCCGTGAGGAAATGTGACATGTTAAGAAAACAAACCTGAAGGCTCAGAGAAAGTAACTCATTTAAAAAAAAAAAGTGTGGTGGGGCTGAGGTGAGGGAGTTTCCATGGAAATTATGTCAAAGGCAAAGCAGAAGGCACAGACAAGAAGATATCATTTCTCTTAAACCACCACCTGGCAGAAGATTTCTTTAAATGAAAAAAACAGTCATCACTGTGGAAAAGGTCAACAATCAAAAAGGTGTCTACGGTGACACCAGAACAGCGAGTGAGAAAGGGTGCAGTGAGGAGCTCTGACAAATCTGAGGATTTGGAGATGTTCAGGTGGAACATGTTATCTTCTACTTATAGTCTGAACTGTACAATCAGCCTACGGGGGGGGGGGGGAAGGTCAGCAAAGAAAAAATACTACTGAGAAGATATTCCTCAAGCAGGGTTCGGGGGGGGAATAAAATGCTGCCATTGTGTTACATGGCCAAATGAAATAACCAGAAATAAGAACACAAAATGTATACACAAAAGCCACAAAGGAAGAGGCAATCCCATAATGCTTAACTTAATGTTTGAAGACACAATTTTATTTTTTTATAAAATGTGTTGCAGGATAATGGATTTTGGTTTTAGTTTCAGCACTGCCAACACACAAACTTCGACAGATTCACTTACTTCAATGGCTGGGGAGATGCTTGTTAAAGACAGGCCTTCCAGATCTCGTGACAAACTGGGAGAAAGAACAGATGACTTGGGCGTGGCTGTGGGTACCGATACAGGAGCAACTGAAAAAGAGTAGAGCATGGATTTCCTGAGAATTTTAATAACACAGCGATCTGCGTGCCTTTGTGTGATTACAGGATAATGTACAACTCATTATTTTCATTACATTTTATATAGTACATGAGCCCAACCTAAGGTCTGCAGACTGGACCCAGTCCACATGGATGTTTTAAGGCCTTAAATCACCTGCTAATTGATAAGCCAGCCTTCATAATATTCATAATGAATCATTTTCTGTTAAACCATAGTGTTATAAGGGTTGACTTCACATGTCAAGTATACATATATGTATGCATACACATACACACATATAAATATGGTAAAGGATCATAACATGTTTTATTTGTGGGAACAAAAGAAGAGCCTTTTGAAATAACTTGGATGCTTCGGGAGAGGAGAACAGGTGAAGAACTATTTCACAGACTTTCCGAAACCATGGGAAACCTTGGCTCATCTTGGATGCGTCTGATCATAAGGGATGCTGTGAATGTTGATGGGAGTAAACTCATTGGCTGTGCAAGGTCATTCATGTAATCCTATAAGGCCGACAGAGTCACCCTGCCTTATCCACCTGTGTGACAAAGCTCTAAATTTGGTTAAATTACTAAATACACTCGGAGCACATGGACCAAACCCTTGCACATTTCAAACCTTTTCGAGGGAAACTGATTCAGAACATGTGCTTTACCACAGTGAGGTGCGTTGTCTAAATGGTGCACAAACTCTTTTTTGCCTTGTGGAGTGAAATTAGAGGGGTTTTTATCAGAAAACTGTCTAAATGACCCTGAATTCTCAGACCAGGCATGGCTGTAGGATCTGAGACTTTCTTAACACACTTGAATTACCCCAGTTTGAAGCTGCAAGGTAAAGAAAGTCATGTCTTTCACTAATGCACAGACGTAAAAGCCCTTCAGGCAAACCTAAAGACACTTAGATGAAGGAGCACTGTGTATGAAGAACTCAATCTAAATGAGAAATGTTCAAGGTTTAATTTCTTTTGACCATATGGCAAAATGAATAAACTGGCCAGGCTTGTCCTAAAAAATCTCAAGTCATATGCATTTGAAAATTGGTTGTTTTGCAAACCACTTTGTTGTTATTAGCCTGGATAAAGGATGTGTCCCTCTTCTGATGGAATTCACAATTAAAGTTTTACTCACTGCTTCTCGGTGATGAAATTGATCATTTGTAAATATTCAACATCTGAATGCTCATAGTATCTTGCACAATATACTGTATATCTGAGAAGACACTTTCTTGGTAAAGAAACTGAGCAAATCCAAGCTTGACAGGTGGCCCAAATGCATACTGTGCTATTGATCTCAGTATCACAACTTGTGCCCAACTTGAAGAGACTGGTAGCTGAGAAACAAACTCAAGAGTTCTCACTAAGAGGGTAAGTGCATTAATACTTAATGAGTCACAGAAGGGCCCCACAACTTTACCTCCCCAGAATAGTGCAGAATAGTAGTGCAGAACTAGCCATATCTGCACTACAAAAGGCAAAATTCCCAGATAAACCAGAATCTGGGCCTCCACTCAGCCAATCCCATATTAACATCAGTCCAAAAGGAGCCAAAGCCGAACTTAAATAAGAAAATCTACTGTATATTTTATTGGTGAAAGTGGTTATGTTATTTTCTTGAATACAACTCACAGTCATCCAGATCCAGTAAGGAGATTTCTTGTTTTTTCTTCTCTTCCTTCTGTAGAAAAAACACAAACTTTTGTAAGAATTATGCATAATATTTAATAATTTTTCCATCTTGATCTTTAATGCTCAAAAATATTTTCATTTTATATGAATGAAACTGCTATTATTCACAGTGAGACTAGTCAATTATTTCCACATTGAGGACTGCTTCCTGGATATCTGTTACTAGACTTATTTTCTTTGCAATCTATGCTGATGGATTGACTGTCCACTATAACCCTGATTTAAGTTCAGCTTCCCAAAACATGTGTGAAGCTTTTCTTCATGCTCATTCAATCTGAGTGAAGCAGTCATATATAAATTCCTACAAGAAACAGACAGAAGCAACTACACAGACTCTCAAGTTCTGACGTGAACATCTCGACTTGCTGCAATTAGATTTCAACAATTCAGCCATCACAATAAAGAAACAAAACGAAACAGCATGTTGGCATGATGGTCAGAGATCCAGAGGGTCAGAGACATGACGCTGAAGGGCTGATTTACTGCGATGGCTTGCCTGCCATTATTCAATGTAAGAAGTTCCCTGTTGTGCCTTAATGCTTATTATAGCATCATTAATTCTTCTCACTATAGCAGCATTCATTTTTCTCACCGTGAGCCTCCATGTGACTGACATGCAAACAACATATTAGTAGTTAAATGTATAATAAAAAAATCTGCTAAAGACACTGAGAAAAGAAAGATCCCTTGAAAAATGAAAAACTGCATGTAGAAAACCCTTGCTGAAACCAGACTTTGTCAAAAGTGTCCATTAACACTACAGCCTACAGAAAAATGGCCTGGTTAACAATTAAATACCATTTTTCTATAGTTGTACAAAGAACTTGAGGACAATCAAAAAGCTTTATGAGCTTTTTGCTCCCTTAAAATATAACTACTGCATAGAAAGCTGCTAATAAAAATATATGTAAAGAATACTCTAAATACTTAATATTTTTATATTATCAACCTTGGATGACACAGGCCGATGTCTTTTTGTCCAGGGGCACTGACTGGTTGGTGTTCCAAAGTTAGATTTTTGCACAAGGAAGAATTCAAGGCTAAGGAAAATGCACAAGATTCAAGGGTGTCCTCCATTACGGCTTAAGATGGGGAAAAAAATATAAATATGGAAGACCATCACTTGAAAATGAGCTAAAGTATGGACAGCAACCAGTGCCTCGAACCTGTATCTGCTTATTTAACCAGTGCTGTAGAACTTAAAAATGTCTCTGTTCACAGACCTTTATGCATGAACATCCACCATATGGATCTAAATAGTTCAATGGATCTAAATCTAAATGGCAACACTCTACTAGAACGGTGTCCCTACTCTCAACCTCTGATCACAAAATTAGACTAAAGCCAAGGAAAGACCTGATACAGCTTCTTAACAATATCGCAGTTTGTCTGTCTGGTTACTGGCAATGAGACACAGGTTCCCCAGTGAAGCCCTGAGTCTAACACTGGATACATTATACATTGTAGTTTATGTCCAACAACATTTAATTCTGTTCACCCAATTTTGGAATAAAGGAACACATGAAGGTTAATTTCACACTGAAAAATAGTGTACTTAATAGTGTACTTAAATACTTAAGAATTTGAACAAAAAAATAGTCAGCACAACACTGAGGTTGTGATGTTGCGGAGGCTATCATGAGATGCAACAGGAACGAAAAGGCCGCTAAGATTTAATTATTCTTCTCAAAAGTAAGCACCTGAGCACAAAAAATCAAACTGAAATATAATGAGACAGTCAGTGAAACTCGTTTTACACAAAAGCAAAAATGAAATTGCATTTAAAAGGATTTAAAGTCAGCAATGTTTGCTTTAATCCAATTACACAGTATTCTCTGTTCTGCAGATACTTATCTTCTTAAGTATGGGCTGTAGAAACACACACCCAGCGTTCAGTATGAAAATCATGTATACTCAGGTAATAAGCATGGATTTTTGAAATCTGAATACATAGTGCTTTACATACGAATGTTAAAAATACAACACAAGTTCAGAGAATTTTTCTGATAGCCTCACAGGGGTGTTTTAAACCTAAATTTCTATTATCACGTCAAATAGCAGCTTCTCCAGAACAAATATCTATTATTTAACATTTAAAAATTCACTAATCTATGTAACTATAAAAATTGGGTAGCTTTATTTAACATGCAAAAAGGAAAGTTAAACAGGTCTTTAAAAGAAAGTTACAACTTTTATGTTTTCCATTAAAAACATTACAAGGATTTCTCTATAAAGCTCTAACCATCTTTTAATATTCTCATTCCCTACAGAACAGGACAATATTGCAAACAAAACACATCAAGGGTGTAAATGACAGAAAACATACAAACAATAAGAAAGGAATTAAGCAATTGGTTAGTTAAAATAGTGATGTTTTTCTTATACCTTAAACTCATGAAACTGTGGAAAAGTGTGACAGATTTATTAGTTTCATTCTTAAATTCATACTATAAGGGAACAAATTCCAGTTGGTGCTTCTCATGCATCTTGATATATGTGAGGACTCCTTGATGGAGTCATCTTCACTAATCACTGTTCAAGTGTAAAATGACGATAATACAGACAATATCTACATTAATATTTTATAGCCCTTACCCCTTATCCCTTAACAAGTCTGTAGAAGGATGCGTCTAATAATCTAAGTAATGAAACGTTTGGCATAGCAATTGTCTGCAAACAATAATGGCTCCTTTCATTTAAAACTGTCATTAATAAGCCAAAGCATTGATAGCTGACTCCTATATACTTCTAGACATAGATCTTCCAGAAGTTCTGATATCAGGTTCTCAGCAACAACTTCTCTTGCGTGGTATATACATTAAGGATTTATCTTATTTAAAATGAGAAAACAGAAATCTTGGTTATTTATTTAACTATTTTGAGCTACATTTTGCAAATAAACACTTAAATATACGTATCAATTTAGACATTTCGCAAAGAACAGGTTGTGCCTGTTGTTGGGAAAGTAGCCAAGGTAAATAAATTTTGCAGCTCATGCAGAAAACTGCTGCTTAAGTTCCACCTGAAACAGATGACAAAACATTACTACTGTTCTAGTTACTCTGCACAGGATGCCAGTTAAATAGTAAATAGATTTTTAAAATTACCTTAAGTATAAAGTTATAAATTAATTTGAAATTCAGTCGTTTAGAATTTAACACATTCATTATTGTGTACTTTTAAGTGCATTTTAATGTTTTATACTTTAACTTTGTTCAGTTTACTATTATGCTATTATCGTGTTTGATTTATTATACCATTTCTTTGTTAAGCTTTGTGCATTTTAAGTGCTCTATATATAAAAAATAGGAGGTAGAAGTAGCAGATTAAATTTCAAAACATTTAGATAAAATTCTAAACGTCTGTCTGTTGTTATTTAATGTACACAAGTGCAGATTTCGAAAGTAGAGAGTAAAACCAAACTATAAAGACAAAATGGGAAATGCTGACATAGCAGAGACCCTAAAAAGACAACTGTTTATGTTGACATTATTTACATTTTTTAGACAATGTGGTGAAGCAATTAATTAAAAGCATATATTTTAAATCAAAGTATGTTATTTAATATGGGAATGTCCTACACTGGCAAACTGAACCTCAAGTAAACCTAAAGTAAAAAAGGAACTGAAACTTTTTACTCTTGAACACAAAACTTTACGAGGGGACCTGATACAATTTTTTAAAATCCTCAAAGGTAACCCATCTGATTTCTTCACAGAGCAAAAGAAAAATCTATATGGAAGTGCATTTAAAACAGAAATCAGGACACAGAAAATGCTTCTTTACTTTAAAGGTTGTGGGAGTGTGGAACAAGCTATTCAGCCATATTGTTCAAGCTAACACTCTGGCTTCTTTCTCCAGAATCTCATCCATCTTTCAGTTGGATGAGATCCTTGAATCAATTAACTATTAACTTCCAAACGAGTTAGATGAGTCTAATGCCCTGCTCTCATCAGTAATTTTCCTACTTACATATTTAAATTTTCCAGTGTGTGCAGCACATTGTGGGGGGTTATGAAAGCAACATTTACAGTTGTTATGAGTCCAAAAATCCATATTTCTGAATAAACAGAAGGTAATATTTGAAGATTAGGAATATTATTCCGGATATTACTAGGATTATTATTCCAAGATAATTGTTTTAGAAACAGAAAGTATTCCTACATTCCTAATAAAACCGTTTCTAAAATTGTTGCTGCAGTGCCAGGGCACCTCCTACTGAGAGAGACAAATTGATGTCTTCAATATCCTTCAGGGAACTGATCAAAACACCTTCTCTTTTGTGGAGAGAAAAAAACAGAACATTAAATGCAGTGCAGTTTGTCTCTTTATATGTAAATCTCCTTATTGAAAATGCTTAGTGAAGACACGATCCCCTCACACTCTAAGGACAGAGTTGCTCTGGAAATACTCAGTAAACAGTGAAAGATCAAGGTAGGTGAATTTGCTATGAGGCTCAGCTAACGACGTCATTATAAAAGGGAATCATAGTAACAGAATTTTACATTTTAAATATATACGATTAACTGGAACCTGGAAAATTGTTTTACTTTCAATTTTTACCATGCTGAGTTACTATTACTTAATTTTAATTATGAACCCTCTATTTTAAATGCAAGATATATGAAGTAATTATAAGTGATTTGTGATCTTAATTGCTCATAAGCCTTGTGTTTTTCTCTTTTAAGCATGACTTCTTGCACTGCTAAAATTACTTTTTTTGTGAAAAAATTCACACTGCCCTATTTTTGCAATGTAAAGCACTACAAAAATTTTAAAAATTAAAAAGGGAAGACTGTTTAGCAACAAATATAAATAGATAAATAGATTCAGACACTCATGTGCTTAACCTTTAAAAGTTGCCAAGATGTTTTATGCTTCTACTAATATGGAGAATAAAATGACATTTGAATGCAGAATGAACACTACAAACTTCACTTATGATCCTGCCTTAAATATTCATGAAGAGTGTAAGGATCTGACTGTTTGGCAAAGCAAAAACACAAAGAAAAGTGAAAAGTGTTCTATGCTTACAGCAACTAAAAAGTATTCCAGTCCCATATTCAATATGTATATTTGGATATAACTTAAATATTCTTAATTTGTTGATTGATATTGTAAGTTGCCTTGTTTTTCTGTTAACCTGACAAGGTGGGCTGGGAGTTCTGGTCAGAGTTGAGAGGGGGCAGCATAAATTGCTGTAAGTGCAGCACTTGAGTAACACTGTGTAAGAGACATCACACTAGAGGTATGAATGTCTTAATACATACAAGGCATTATGATATACCTGATGCATACATTGAAGTGTCCTACATTATTCTTTCAAACCCTGCTTGTATGTAGAATCTTGCACTGCAATGTAGAAGCTCTTAATCAGTCATTTGGCTGACATATTAAGGAATCAGACCAAACACCTAAACGTATATTGTCTCATTCACAGCACTAGCAATCCAGACAAGACATTTTCTCACCAGTTTAATAGAGCAAACCTCTACATTTCAGCTTCACCCCTTCAAGATCCTAAAAATATGAATGAAAATAAAGATATAAAGGTAGAACAAATGCCTTCACAAACACTAAGCAAAATGTATTTAAAGCAACCCGTCTGTTTGGATTACAAACTATGTCAAACTATATTACAGTCAGGTCTTGTGATTTTTTTTTTGTGAGTGTGAAATGCGATATTCACCTAAATATTATGCCAAATGGAGATAAAACGTATTCGACAAATTTTGGTGTCATGAGTATTACAAAGAATCACAAATCTTCCTGGAAGAGTACCTTCTACTCTGAGAATTATAACGTGCTTTTATTTGCTCTGGCATAGCATAACAGTAAGTCTCAGTACAACACCCTCGGTATAAAAGCATTTTAACTTATGAATGCTTTTATCTTACATACCATGCTCTCATAACCATATTTTTTTCAGGAACCATAAAATTTCACTCTGTATCTACAGACAAAGAAACCCCCCACAAAGAAGACTGTAATACAGAAAACAAACAATGAAGTTAAAACCATATCCTATCAAATATTCCCCAATCGACAATTCATCTTGGTAATAGAGATAGAACCTGGATAATGCACACAGGGCTTGAAGCGTGAGATTGAGGATTTCTCTGGCACAATGCATAATTCATGGCCCCAACCAGCAAAGTGTGTAAAATGAGAATTTCACACCGCAGCAAGAGCAATGGAGCTGCAGAGAAAAGGCAGATGAAATCGTATTTTACTGTGCAAATTTTATTTCTTAGCCTCCCTATATTTATACAACACCATCATTGACAAACCAAATGCACTGACAGATCTCCCACTGTTGCTATTGTGTTAGTACTTGAAAGGAGATCGTGTGGAAAGATATAGACAAATTGTTTCTGTATATTTTTGCTGAGGGAAGAAAAGAAAAAGAAAAGCATATGAGAATCTGAACAATTCACAGATGGTGTTACATATTTATACGTTTTATTCCGATATGTATCCAAGCCACAAATGAGTTGGATTTCAGGGGATTTCTAAATTGGAAAAATAGATCTTTGGCTGACATCCCCCCCCCCCCTTCTTTAACAAAATCACAGCAGAGGGGCTAAATAATAAATAATGTGTTTGAAAATGGAGATCACATACCCTGTCTAGATCAGTAATGCTATCAATCCTTTTATATATTACATGTTAAAAAATAGCCAGCAGAGCACAGTACACTGAAAGGCAATCCTGTTAACTGAAAAGAAAACCAAGCCCCAAGTGGTTCAAACCTCTGACACTGGTCTCATCGCAAATATAAAATTGCATTTATTTTTCTTTTGCCTTGTCAAGCTATTTATGCACGGCACCTAACAATTTGTGGTTGCCAGAAAAACATGGGCTCTCTTTGATTTAAATGTACTGAACCAAAATTGTGATATCTGTATTAGCAGTAACATCAAAAACAGTTTAGTGAACATTTATTTTGTTTGCTTTGTTATTACAGTGTTCATGAAAGACATTAAGCCTTATGCTAGTGTCAATTTGTAGGGAACACAATGTTCTGTTTTTAGGTTAGAAATTAGAACAGGTGAGGCAATCACCTTAAACGTGCTAATAAAATAAAAGCTTTCAAATGACCCTTTAAGGAGACTGACTAAATACCAGGGAAAACGAAAGTGGAAGACAGTGGAGTGGATTAATCCAGTTTAAAGCTTACATAAGAAAAGCACAACCGCACAGTTTTTATTACAATAATTATTACATTTCAAATGTGTGTTGCACATAAATGCTGGACTTCAGACTTTTTTTGCAGAAGCCATCTTCCTCCTGCATATTATTAACAGTGTGGCATAAATGATGGAATTAACACACTTCGTCGATGGAAGATGTGTCATAGATTTCAAATATGACATTACAGTAATAAAAGAAAAGATTAATTGAAACAGAGTTGCTCATGTCTTTCTTCTAATAGCTGTCACAGAGGATCAGTGCAACCAAGTGAGGGATCTTTAAAGTCCCCATTTAATGCAAGGGTCTAACTTCTATCTTGAACAAAACTGCCTGTAGTAATCTGTCTTAAAAGCACACTGACAGTCTTAAGACACTAATATTTATTAAGAAAAATACAGAAATATAATGGGTCCCTGCAGGGGATTTCTTTTTGAAAACAAAATATATGGCTGCCCCTTGTAAACTTTACTTTTCTAATCAAATCAGATTTAGATTAACTATAACACTGACATTTTTAACCCTTACTTTTTGTTTGCTGTTTGACCTCAACAGCAGTGTCCCACCAACAACAGTACAGTACCAGATGTTTGTAACCTAAGAATGTTTAGAAATAAGAGGAGGTCTTTCAATTCAGTGCTTAAGACATATAGGGTGAAACAAGCCCAGTAGAGTTTGTCCATGTCACAACTTCAGCTGCTACACAACACACTCTGTGTGATTAAGCCGTGTAGCAGCTTAATCTGGTAATTCTGAAACCAAGAATCAGCATGATGTCATTATGTATTTGTGTATGCAATAGTGAGATATTCCACAACTGTTTGATGGCGTTTTATGGATTTAAAAATCCATACATTTTGCACGTTTGAGCCTGGCTCATGTCTTCTTTGACTAGGATTCACTAAGTGGAGAGAAGCAATTTCCTTAGTGTCACCATGGGTAAATATGGAATTAGTAAGTTAAACCTTTCTCAGTTCTCACTGAGATAGTTAGCCCTTGTCCATGGCACATCTGTGTCAATAGGGTTCTATATGTTTTTATAGTGGCTTTCTTGAGCAAAGTGAGAAACAACCTGTAAAACTCAACCTCACAACATATGTGGTACAGGCTCAGCAGTAAGCAGGCCAGGACTTTTATCGTCATAGTGTTTCAGTCAGACGTTAAGAGAAAGAAGGTATTACAAATTAAAAGAAGAAAGAAAAGTTCAACCCTGATGTACAGTAATAGTAGGAGTAGTATTAGTAATCAAGGAAGGCTGGAATCTTCTCTCACAACTGTTATGCCCTCAAATTGATTCGGAATTGTCACATGCCATTTTTAACAATTTAAAGCGTATGTACAAAAACATGTTTGTCAAT
Source organism: Lepisosteus oculatus (assembly GCF_040954835.1). Lineage (NCBI taxonomy): Eukaryota > Metazoa > Chordata > Actinopteri > Semionotiformes > Lepisosteidae > Lepisosteus > Lepisosteus oculatus. Next base: position 42,472,407 of record NC_090698.1, on the reverse strand, counting down.
GAGTATGTGCCTCATAAGATGGGAATTGGTGAGCTGTCCATCTTTTCTTTCTCAAAAGTCTTTACATACAAATGTAAATACAATGTGTGTGATATTGTGTACTGTATCTTGAGAAGAGGAGTTCCGAGTCAATGTCAACTTGGGGTTCAACACCTAACTCTGACAGCTATGACTGAGCTCGGACTGTATCAGAAGATAAAGTGAAAAGATACAAAGGCTCAATGGATGCAGGAGATGTGGTCAAGGCATGAACAACACCTGTCAGTTCCAAAATAGGTAGATATAAGGAAAAAAATGAAAAATCTATATTTTAAAAATATTTGAAAGGGGAAAAAAAAACAAACTAGTATTACAGATACTAGTTTGTACATTGATAGAATGGGCTCAACCTAGAAGTGTAAAACAAACGTATTTTGAACAGAAACTGAAAAACGCATCATCACCTGTGTGCTATAGAACTATCCCTGGTGCGCCCATACAGTACACAGGGATTCAATTAGTAAAAAGCCTGTGTACAGAAGGCCTCTCACCTTGGGTTTAGCCTTGAGCTTCAGGTCGGCGCTGGAATCCGAGTCAGTGTCCAGTTCTGAGCCCGACTCAGAGCTGGAGGAGCTATCAGAGGAAGAGCTTGCCTCAGACTCCGAGGATTCAGCTTTTCTCGTTTTGGATTCTTTTTTGGTCTTTTTGTGTCTTCCGGAATCACTTTTCTCACTATAAAAAAAACAGAAATGACCATAAGTGCTTAGTGTTTGTTGAAAAAGAGCATGCTAATATCAGATCACTCCCAGAATCTTTAAAATGTCAGTTAACACCATTGTTTCCTTTTTAGATTATACAAGGGGTTTCCAAAATATGCTTACCAAAATAATATTTTTATCATGAAGAATTTGCATTGTGAAAACATTCAGAAGCTTACTTTTTATACCAGACAGAATGAGAAATTTAAGGCAAGGGTGTAGTTGCAAGGAAATTTGTATACCAATGTTGCAATACCCCAGAGATGAAAATGGCCAATAAAATGAGTGCAGCTTGTTTTCTTAAGATAAAAATAAGGGTTACACAGAATGGCAGCTTTGCACCATAAAGAAACGTGTTTTGATTTCATAAATTAAAAATACCACAAAATATTAAACAATATTAATTTACAATACTAAACAATGTAATTGTAATACAACATAATAGAATCTACACACAAAAAAGCGTTAGAAAAATGTTTGTAACATCTACATGTTGTGAACAATTGAGAAACTGCAATGAAATAGACAGGATGGATAATATTAAACATTCATCACCTTTCAAGTTACAACTGTTGGAAAACAGCTACTGATAAATTTCTATTCACAAGAGAACTAAGCACTACGTTTTGATAGCTTGATCATGAATAACTTATGAAAGAAGGTTAAAAATAACACGACCCACCCCTCGTCAGATGAAAACAAAGGTATGCAAAGTTACAAGTTTGCAGAACAACTGGAGAAATTTCTTTTTTTTTTCTTTTTGCAAAGGTAATTCAATATTCCATTATCACTTTTTTTTCTTCCATTTCAATTCTGCCACATAATGAATGTTTACCCTGCTGCCTGGAATTTCGGATGTTAATTTAATGAAAAGAATGTGATGGTAACTGGCTTTTTAACTTTGCAGTGATGAAAAGCCAGTATTAATTTAGACTACAGATTTCATTTGTTCCGAACAGGAAAAACAATATAAATCACTTTTAAAATCATTAAATCCTGACTTAAATTAATAAAGTCATAATTAGGGCATTATGCTGTGTTTGTTATGGAAGTGGCAGGGCGAGCTGCTTTAATTACTGTCTGTAATAAAAGGAGCAGAGTGCAGGCTGCCAGCCATAGCTGAGTTACAGCTGAGAACTGATCAAAGTGCCTTTACTGGAAACCACAGACAGCACTGGCCACTGGCTGCAGACGCATAGGAGACGCAGCAAACACCTACCACATCATCAGAGGTAGCACTTAGCACCCTAATTATTGAAAAATATGATTGGAATACTTGGTTCATGCTAACAGAAGCTGGTAATGGCTAATCTACAGCCATTACAAACGCAAATTTGTCGAAATTACCTTATGAATATTCCCCTTATTACACTTCGAAGAGAGTTTAATCAGATTGCTGCTGTGTTGCTGCTTGAGGAAGCAGGTATCATTGGGGGAGCGTGTCGAAGGGTGAAAAATAACAGGCGCAGATAACAGATGGAGATGAAGATTATTGATGCCATGTCAGATTGGTCACGTCTTCCACTTTAAGACTATCCCTGCATGAGCGGCAATTGGAGGCTTCGAACATATAGTAACACCTAACAAAGGTTTCTTACCAATTAAGGAACACATTGGTATTGATAAAAAAATCATTCATGTAAAAAAAAAAACAGAATATATATATATTTAAAATTGTAACAGTTTTTTCCAAAAATAGAAAGCAAGTAAAAGACTGCATCTTATAATTGGCAAAGTTTAGCAAGTTCACGCACACTTACTAATTTAATTTTAACCTGTGAGAGAAAAAAAAACTACAAGGAACACATTGGGTGTATTTCGAAAAACCCACAATACAATATATCCTTACCTTTAGTCTTTAGTGCACCCTGCACATTTAAAAAAAAAAACATCGCTGTGAATTAATGAATACTCTTGTCCATAAATGCAACAGTGGACATGACTGTGTAAAACTGGAGTGAACCATAGAGTATTAGCATCTAATTTTTTATTATTTGCTCCTTTTTAGATATGCCGATTTTAATGCATTATCATGCTGTAAAAGATGAACATTCACGACATTTCACAATGTAGACTGTTTTTCATTTCTGATGTATATAATTAGTGTTATTCAGTTAATGTAAATTTCAATTATTCATGCAATATTCGACTAACTGCAGCTAACATCTAGTCTACAGTAAAGCCATTAAGTGGTAAAAGGAGTGTTTTTTTCTTTGCTTAATGGGATAAATGGTTTTAGATGTACATTTCAAATATCCACATTACTTCTACTTTTTGAGCAACAAACAAGTCAAAATTCAAGATTTGTTTTATTTCAATAAAGCCTTATATTACATTACATTAAGGTCACAACAACACAAGTAAGGTCATCCACCTGCACTGCCTCTGCCTCTGCGTTTAACAACCAGACGTTTCTATTATTTAGAAAAGCAGATCAAGTACAGTGGGTGGGGAAATCCCGTCAAGCAGGAGAAGCTGCAGTGAAAAATGACGTTTACCTCTCATCCTCTTCCTTCTTGACTTTCTTCTTCTTCGGCGTCGTCTTCTTGTCAGAGCCGGACTGGCTGGAACTGTCTTGCTCACTGGACGAGCCGCTCTGCCCGTCCTCACTGCCGCTCTCGGCGTCCTCCTCGCTCCCCGTCCCGCTGTCAGTTTCCTCTACCAGAAGCCGAAACAGGCCGCACTTTCAGACCAGTGTGAAAACTTGAAATTTCATTACCAGCTGCCCTGAGTTCTGTTGGGAGAATTAGCTCTGTGCGTTTTTCCCTATCCTTGGTAATGTTACTGTACTGCAGGAAACTGTACTACGGAACAAGGCGAGATCTTCAAAGCTTAAAAACCTGCCAAACGGTGGCCATGAATTTTAGCAAGATATCTCCACGACACAGGATTCAATCTCCACCAACAAAGCATGATTTGTTAAATCATAAGGATACTGAACATACTGACATGCTACTAATAACCCAATGCACAGATAACTGAACACTCCAATAAGGCACTCCAACATTTTTCCAGGAACTGCGGTCAGTAGGGTTAAAAGAACATTTCAGAGGTGGATATTGGGCTGATTCTACAAGAAAAACAAGCAAAAATAGTGCACAAAAAAGCTACACACACAGATGCTTTTACTTGAACATAAATTGCTTAGTTATGGCAATTCCAGCCAATCTGCAATAAATGGGAATCAGATCTCCAATATCCTGGATACAGTTTGCCTGACACATTATGTTTTCTTGCAAATTTCATACTTCCTTTAGTTTAAAAGTAAATCCTGTTTTGACACCTACCATGGCTGCTACTGTCATCGCTGCTCTTGCCACTCCCTGAGACCTCCTCCTCCTCCTCCCCAGAATCCGAGTAGAACTTGTCACCCTGCTTGGAAGCCTTTGTTTTTCCTGCCGAAGGTGCCCATTCTTTTAACTGCACAAAGAGAAAGAAGCATGCAAGGTCACTGAAATCCAACACATAGTTTCTTTCTTGGAACTAACTATTCTTTAAGTACAAACAACTAATGCATGCCATTTGCTACCATTAGTCAATTCTATTCAGGTATACAACATTGAGGAAAACCCTTAACCATGCTTCTTAGGCATAAGTCATTCTTTCTCCCACAGTTAAGCAGCAGATATGCAGCTGGCTTTTAACTGCTAGATCTCAATTACAATTACTCAATTGGTTTATACCAATGTTCGCGCTTAGAACTGGTTACCTAAGTATTGCTAAACATCTGCATTTTGATTTTGAAAATGAAGGATTGCTTTAAACTCCTGACATATATGTTCTTATATGTTCCTGGCAAAGTATCACAGAGGTTCAGCAATGTTTTTGGTTTGAGAAAATAACCAATGTCTAGATATACATTATTTGCTTCAAAAGCATGGTCAAAGTTAAACAAAACAAAGCAGCATGCAATGGTTCTTATGTTTAAGATGCACAAGAAGTATGGGAAGAAAATATTTCAGTGTGAACAAATGATTCACAAAAAACTTAGTGTAACATTTGTAACAATGCAGTCAGGAAAAAGCCATATTGGTTATAAAACATCTCTTAATCACTTAAGGGAAAAAAAAAACACTAGACTTAAATTTCACCTGTGATTAGCTCATTACAGGAGATATAATTTTCTTTTTCATTGTCATACAATACACACTCTCACTATATAAAGTACATGATGTGAGTCTAATGACTGGGACAAAGAAGCCAGTTTTGTACACGCAGATATCATTATTTAAATAACATCCATGATGCCTCCAGGGACAGAGAATAACATTTTAAGAATAATAAAAAATTCAAGGTGAAAAACATTCAACAATGGGCATGACTGTACTCAATGTGCACTGCTAAAATGAACAGAGACCTGGTCTGGAAGATAGATTTTTTTTTTCCCAACTTGCATATTTCAGAAATGAAAAAGGGCTAAAACACTTTAATCAGCAGTTTTTTTCCCCATTAGTTTCAATTAAGTTATTCATTGAATGCACTACTCCATAAGAACCATAAAGACCATAAAGCAAGGTGCTTTGAAAGAGGTGAAATACAAAGAGTTCCATCTGGATCTAGGAAAAGTGTTCATACCGGCTCCACCACCTCTACGTTCCTGACAGACGGGTCTGGGGCCACCTCGGGCCAGTCAGACAGCTCCAGGTATCCCGCAGCTTTGGTATTAAGGGAGTGAGACAGTGTGCCAAGCTGGAAGCGATCCCTATCTATTAAAGGGGGAGAAATGAATGCAATAATAAATAACATGAGCCCAATGTCACACAGTGCAATCTTAATCAGGACTTGTAGTAATTGGCACTATATTATCTCAAATGTCATGGTATAAATACAAACTAAGGAGGCTCCTAATAGGTCAAAAAACTGATTTCAGCCCATAGATTACAATAATCTTCCCCATAATGGTCAATAAAAAAGCTAATCAGTCAGTGTGTTTAGAGGTGTTGCTCTGAAATGTAGCTTCTCTAAAAATTACTTTACTGTGAATATTAAGAATGACAGCGCAGTTAAACAATCCGCATACATGTCTTGGCACAAACTCATCCAGAATTTTAATGTTTTTTTTTTCCTGGAAACAGAGCTCGTCTCTACCTCGTTGAAGAGGGTTTCTTTTCCCCAAAAGGTAGGAATTAACATTGCAATTTATATATTTATTATGAGCCGAGCTGGAGCTCACAACCTTCGTGACCTTACTGCAATGTGCTGATGGCAGCCCTGTTATTTAAAAAAAAAGAGAGGAGGGGATACCATCTCAACAACACAAGCGTGGGGGAGAAGCAATCTGAATATTTTCTACTTCGATTCTATCCATACAAAGCTCCTGCTCCACTAAAAATAAAAATAAAACTGTTTTCTTCAGCTACATTGCACATTACATGGAAACTCAAGAATAATGATTTTAAGTGAACAAAGAATGGGATTGACACACAATTTGCATGGCCAAGGTAAAAAAAACAAATAGATCTGACCATAATTCGAATAATCTACCCCTAAATGAGTATCCCTACTTGACAATTAACAACTCTTGGTTTTTAAAATTATATGTTCACAGGGCTGATTGCAGAAAGGGGAAATTCAAAACGGATTAAAATGGGTAATAAAACCGCAGACATGAAAAAGCAGTAACTCCTCTTCTTGACTTTATTATGTGCAGTTAAAAGAAAGATAAAGAGCAAATGGCAAAGCGCTGACGGAAAATGGCCAGAATTTATAGGCCTTCCAGCTAGTGTCTACGGTAACCATTTTAATTTGGCTTTTTTTTCCTACCATTAAAACTTTATATTTCTTTACCTTTGAACGCCGACTCGAGTACGGGCGCTGGCTTTGGGGCTAGGAAGATTTTCTTTGCATACTTGCTCAAGGCTCCACTCTTTTCATTCGGCACGATCAGCTGCCTAATAAATCTTGTACGGTCCCTAATGTCATAGTTGGGATCATACTTGCCTAGATTTAATATGTACTGTGTAAGCAATTTTGTCTGGAGGAGAGAAAAAAAAGGGGGAGATGGGGGGGGAAACAAGTTGGTTATGATTATTGATAACTCTGAATAAACATATTTAAAGCAGTAATAAAAATGAATGGATATGGCAAACAAATGTTGCCCTGTTGGGAATTAGCGTTTCCAAAGCAGCAAATCGAATTCTGAAGCCAAGACACATGTCCTCTTCTGCGCTGAGTAGGTGAATGCTGAGTGCTAAGAAGCAAGCATGTGCTAGATTATTAAACTGCTGAAGTGGAAAGAAAGGCATCATTAAAAAATAATCATATATGGCAAAGCCACTGAAGGGTCTACGTGAGGATAATGAATGTAGAAATACAACTAAAAACATGGCCCTCAAAACTTAATCAGAAAAATATGCAGGACATCAAAACATCAAAGGGCATTAGAGGGCTGGCAAAAGTGCTTGTGCAGAGGTGTGTTTTATGAAGAGATACTGTCCCCGGCGTGTGCAATGTAGGCATTCTGATCGTGCTCACTTACTTTACCCTGAATTATGACCCATAAAGTCAGGCCCATGAATCACTGGACTGTATTACTGCAAATTATTTTCAGTGCATTTAGCTGTTACTCCCTCATAGCAGCAAGATGCTGATGCCCTTTGCAAAGCAGGATAAGTGACTTCGCACCATCCTTTCTCCTGTTTATAGCCTCTGCTAATGCTTGTCATTTATTTATGAAGGAAAAATAAAGAGTTATTTGCTCACAGCCACAACTACTGCCCCTCTGTCCTGTTTCACTCCATAGGGTCTACAAAAATGCACTCTACGAAGAATTACGGCTAATGCTCCCCTCATTGAGTAGGTATCAGTTCCATTATAAACTATGGCTACATTTACATTTATTTAAATGAACTTGTACATGAAGCAACCAATGAGATGCAGAACATTAAGGTAAAATTTTATAGGTCTGCATATTTAGCAGAACATTGCCCACATCTATGGCAGTTTCTGAATGGTGCGGCAGGCGAGCTTCTTCACTGCTGTTTAAATATTGAAATTTAACATTCACTGGTCCGTTACAAAGGAGCTAGAGTGGTTGGTGGAAGAGACTTTTTCACCTAAAATTATGATCGGAGTGCCACAGAGCTGCTTTTACTACGGTCCCCAATGGTTCCTTACATCTACAAAAACAACAAATTCCCTTCTTCCCTTTCTTGAAACGAGGAGGGGGATGTGATTTTTTAAAGAAAAACAAGGTTAAACTCAACCAGTTCATCAAACCAGAATTAAATTCTTAAGCTAAGGGCCCATAGAGACATCACCATGATTTTGGGAAAGCTAAAGCTAAAATGTTATCGTGTACAAAATCTGAACAGAAGGCAGATAGGTGGAAAGTATATTCAATAACATATTTCCTAACATCTGAATTTCAATTTATGGTGTTGTTTTTCTAACCCTAACACTGTGTCCTGGTTTGAAGAATGCCATTCGAGAATGACTCATACGCACCTTTCTCTTTCAATCTCGTTACTGTGCAGTGTTTTCATTAACATTTATTTCAATTGCTTTAACTTGGATTACTTCTCTGCTCAACAGAACACTGCATTTAAACAGCCAATACTTTAGGAAGGTCAGATATTTTGTAACTCACTTTGTTGGTATTTCTACAGAACATTAATGAATTCATCCTTGTTAATTGAATTATGTTTTATATACAGACTTGTACTACAAAATGTAGGACATAGTTATCTACAAGGGTTGAGTCACATAGGCTTTCTATTACATAACATTTATCCATATAGTGATCCAAGAAAAAAGAACTGAAGAAAAATTATAAAGAGGAAAACGTCAAGATAATATAGCCAGAAGAACAAATTCCGTCTTGTACTACGTCAAATCTAGGACAAGCTGGTACACAGAACTAACATACAGGCCTATATCTATATAGTTATGTTTAAACAGTCCAGATATACAAAACAGCTTAAATATCCTCTTACCTGTTTAGAGTTTGTAAGATACAGTTTGGCTGCCAAATTCAAAGTCTGCAGCTTTACAATTTCTTCTTCCGATGTGAACGTTTTGGCCATTTTTCTCAAAACATCAGGGGCTATCTTTGGGACTCTTTCACAATACTCTCCCATCAACCAAAGGATACTAGCTCTGGCCATCGGCACCTAACAACGTAGTTGTAAAAGAGTGAGTAGGCACACCTGAACACATTCAGCATATACACAAATACAATAATCTACAATAAAGTGTACTGCATTACACGTACTTACAGTTATTTTGTCAAAAAGTCTGGCCATGTGTTTTATGATCTCGCTGTGCTGTGATGGTTGGGTTTGCAAGAGTTTCTTTATCACCACCACACTTTCTGCCACAACAGTCTCTGTGGAGGGGGAAAAACAGAAGAACCATTTTTTATAGACCTTCTTTCAATATCGTACTGATATGCGGTAACTTTCTTTTGGGATTTCTTTATCATTTCAGTCTTCTCCGTTAGGCTTCCAACATTGCTTCTGTATAAAAGTGCATTATTTCGAGAATTTCCTTTCAGAACGTCTGGGTAGCATTTTCTGGTTCATAAATAACTTGTCCGAAAGCCACATTTTAACAAACACTTTCAAGGCTCTTTGTTAGATCACAATATCCACCTGTGTATTTACTGAATAAAACATGTTCTTGTGATTTTCATTATAACAGTTGTCAGTAATTTTTTAATGGTGAAAATGTTCAAATCCAGTCTTTTACTCTAGTTATCAGTACCTGAAATTATTTTGCAGTGTAAGTTTTATTTTTAAATCCAACATCAAATCAATAAAGGCCTAATATTACATATAACAGAAAAACATATCCAGTCCCAGATTCTCACATGGGTTTTTCCACTGCAGAGACCCCCTTATTTGCAAAGCAACACTGAAAAGTCTAAAAGTAAAACAATGCAAGTGTGAGCAGCCACATCTGTTCCCACACAGCTCAGTATAATAATCCCTCCTAAAAAAAGAATATTTATCTCACTCAAAAGTTATATGTAGAAATAATAAAAGAATCTGAATACAGAAAAAACATTTTATCCCAAACTATCTTTGCAGAGCATGAAGTGTCCATCTACAGAAGTTCACTTTTCTTATTTGTATCTGGAAGTGTATCTATCAGAAACATACTTTAACAATAAAACAGATTCATATTCTGAACAGTGGAAGAGGGGACATGCACTGTACTATGTATATACAAACGTGAATAGGACACACACTGTCTCTTGTATCACCACCACTATTAGCAATACTTTTAAATTTACAAGTTTCATTTTTCTAAAATGAAGGTGCATTTATTTTCTCAGCTGTCATCTATCAAATTGCAGCAGTATGTTAAACACGAAATAACGATGGCGCATAAGATAAAAACACTGCTTCCACTTAAACAGCTAAAAAAAACAGTAAATCATCATCGAAATATGTTGTTAAATATCTTATTTGCACAACAGTATGCTCATTGCTCAGACACTAAAGATTCCCTGGAAAACTCTTATGCCCACATCTAATTTTACCAGGCACAATGGTCTCCTGACCGCCTGCAATGATTTACCAGTAACAGCATGAACACAGAAAAAAAGGCTTTAGCGGTAAACAGCCATTCAATTTCTGACTAATGTCCGTATGCTGCTTTATGTGAAAGATCATTTCAAATGAACAATACCACTCTCCCTGAAATTCTACGAATATCCACAACATCTGACAAAAATAAGCACTATACATGTAAGTCAGTCATTCCAAGAAAATGTCTTTTTAACTTCCTTAAACAATTAACACTTTCTAATGTTTTTAATATTTTGACTTGGAGTATAAAGATGCCACATGCACACTTTTCTTTTCACATAAAAACAAGACAAACAGTAAAAATAATTAATTAAAAAGAAGAGCTAAATTCTGAACTCGCTTTTTATCAAGTTACACTATTAGCCTGCAAATAGCACCCTCTGCAGGTTAACTTATTGTGTTTGTTTATGACAGACTGCCAGTTAACTTTTCATTAGGAGCTGAAATGTAAAACGTAAGATCAAACATTCATTCCTAACAATATTCTGTGTAGGATTCTGGAAGTTGGTCATTTTTAGCCATTAAATGAATCATGCACTCCTGGAACATTTTGTACTGCGATTATATGAAAGCAGTGACTGTACAGTGCACATATCAATTCAGCATTTCATTTTTAAAGGACAATTCTAAGATAAACCTGTTACTGATATGCAGTTAAGGCCTCAGAAAGAACAGTAAAAGCTTTGTAGTGAATGTATTTTGTAACATTACCAGATCTGATCAATTTAGCATCGGAAGCACATCAGGTATCCCTGAGCTTTCCCAAATGTATCAACTTTACCCAATCATCCCAAGTCATAAACCAGTAAAGAGGAGGAATCAAGACCTCTCCTCCTGATAAATTTGTATTTCTTCATCACATAAAATTCTCCAATTTTGCAGCGGTTTGTTTTTTCAGAGGATGCCACATTTGCTCGGCTAAAGACCCTGTAAAGCATCTGATGTCAGACTGAGCTTTACGATGCATGGATGAGCACATTCTGTGAAATCTGAACACAAACAGCTGGCTACTCGTTTTGAAGCAGAAGGAAGAGACTACAACAGGGTGCCTCTTTCAAAAGACTATGCAGCACAAAGGAGAGAACAGCTTGTACTTTAGCATCTCCATCAAGGAAACCTTGTGTTAACGACATTGTTAAAAATATGCAAACTTTTAAAATACTATACATTTGCACAAGTATTACTATATCAAGTTACTTTTGCAAACTATTGTTTTGTAATACTTTTAAACTTCCAAAAATTGCTAGAAAAATATTTCACGGCACAGTGGCACGGTGGCTAGCATTTCTGCCTCATAGAGCTGGGGCCCTGGGTTCAATTCCTAGGGTGCTATCTGTGTGGAGTTTTATTGTTCACCACATGTTTGCATGGGTTTCCTCCTACATTCCAAAGACATACTGGTAAGTTAACTGGCTTCTTAGAAACCCGGCCCAGGTGAGAGTAAGTGTGTCTGTGTGCCCTGAAATGGACTGGCGTCCCATCCATGGTGTATCCTGCCTTGAACCCATTGCTTGCCGGGATAGGCTCCGGCTCCCTCACGATTCTGTAGTGGATAAAGTGTTTAGAAAACAGATGGATGACGTGTCTGTTTTGATAACTACAACCAAGCACATCACGACTGAGAGTAGAACACCATTGTAATAATTCAAAATCACTTTCTAAAATAAAAGGCACTGAAACATACACTATAAATGGGGGTGGACATACCATCTCTGTTAGAAAGCAAGAGCACAAGGCCATTTAAGCACGTGTCGGTCACTTCGGATATGTTTGTCGCACATCTTCCGATGGCCTGGATTGTAGCCGCAGCAAATTGCTTATCTTGACTCTTCACATATGTCTAAGGGAAATAAAAAAAATAAAACACATGAAAAGACCCTTTAAATTCTGCTCATTATTGCCTGGAAGTCTTTATGTGTCCAGCTGTGCTCCGCTAATACTAATTACGATCTATTTTTAAAAAATGTTTCAAGCACAACCCACCAGCAAACTTGTTAAACTCTTCAAAAGACAGTGAGTCAGTTCCTTATTTTCTTTTAAGACTACATTAAAGATTCTGTGAACTGCACAAATGTCATGGACTTTGTTCAATAGGGCACAACATATGTCCACAGTGTCACTTTCCAGACAACTCTTGCAATATGGATTAAAAAAAAAAACACTTGCTGCTCAGAAAGAAAAATGAAAGGTTCCATAAAGGAAAGAAAGAAATCGGTTATATCTGTGTTACTTGCCTGGAACTCCCGCAGGATTGTAGAGATATTTGCTTCATTGGCCAGGTTTGTGAGGATCTCCAGCTGGTTAGGAGAATCACAACATCTGGAGTTTAACATTAATGAGGTAAACATAATACAAAACATTCCACTGCTCACTGCTTTTTACAAGGAACCATGCAACAGAATACTAGATTTCTTAGGAATTCTTGGAATTTTGCAAAATATTTACCTACAAGAATAGCTGATTTTATTACGAAATCATCAGAACACTACAGCTGAACACAGACGGAGGCTAATTAGCTTGTTGTGTGATGTGAAAGGCAACTGGTTACACCAGAGCTAATTAACAATTGATATTACTAAGGAGTGTGTATACTTACCGAACCTATTTTTCCAGGTTTTCATTTGTAATTACTTTTCAGCATATTTAAGCATTTGTTTACCACTTGTATCTTGTGCGTTACAATGGAAAGGTAAACTCAGTTCTGATTTAATATCTCTTAGTTTCAGGCTGCTAGGCCACAAAAATGATTTACTTAGGAAATGGTATGTAGACTTTCTATAGGCACAGTACTGTATGTAAATATTGTGTCCTGTCCTTTTTTGAAGTATCAGATTCTTTAGGCAAGTTCTGACAAGACAAGACAGAGTAAATGTGATAAATCTAGTTTAGAGCTAGGAATATGTTGCACAGATTTTCCTTCTTCCAGGACACAAAAGGCTGATTTTAGAAAAAAAAACATTTCATAATGCAGATTCAGGGAACAAAAATTACCTTCAAGGTCTTAATGTGAGTAGCATCTGTAGATCTCACATAGAAACTTTTAAGATATGGCTCAAACATACCCTGGAAAAACAACACAATAGTGTTATCTAAAACAAGTACAGTAAATAAAACCAACCAAAGAATAACCACCAACAACTGTTGTATTCAACTGAAAATAATTTCTCTCTCCCTTAACTATTTATGACCTGAATTTTTGGTTTTGTGTAAAAAAAAAGTAAGAAGTGCTCATATATTGTATTGTGGGAATGCTTCCTTTGATAGAAATATAACTCGAAAAAGCTGTCATTGTCGTTTATAATTTACAGGCAACAACAAAAAGTCCTGTCAGGTCTCCCTGCACCTGTATTGAATACTCGGATGTTTTTAAGATGTCAAATGATAGTTTTATACATGGTATAAAACTATAAAACATATATATAAACATATACATGTATAAAACATATATGGTGTGCATATATTATTTTACTATATACATAAAAGTATCTGTTTTACACATTTTTCAAGGATCATGAGTGAGACACATTCATAGAATTGAGCTAAAATGACTCTACATCCCAATGAATCACATTTTGCACATTGAAACTCAAACAGCAGTTCTTTTTTTAATTCACACGCAGTCAATAATCATTTTTTTAGTGGCACACATCTCTGTTCAGTGTCCCCCTTGAGTCTGCAGTCTTTTGACATGACATCAGTTAAATTTTAAAAAATCTTGTCAGGCCATAAAGCGTTTAAATACCATAGGTCTTACCTTACGCTGAATAGACATGGTAGCAATATTCTGCAGGACAATATACTGCACTTCCCTTAAAAAACAAGAAGAAACAACAGCATTAAAGCATTAAATGGTCACATACTGCAACACTTGGTGATAACATTCGTTTTGGACAAATGGATCTTAGAATCTATATGGAACATGCTAGAATTTGGGTCACAGAGCTCAAACTATTCCTGGATTGAGAGCTTCTAAAGATTGAGCCATCTGATTAACAGAAAATTATTGCTCACTGACTATAGTGCACAACGTCAGTTGATGCCATGATAAGAAAAGCTTTTATTTTCTACCCTGCAAAGAATACTGTTTATAATTGTTTTTAGACAGCAATAATAAGAGCAACTCTACACTAAAGAAGAATATTATACAGTTTTATACAGTGTTTTTTTCACAACTCAAAGTTCCCTTTAACACTGCTGAATTATATGAAACAACAACACAGGCTTCATTTTAAAAAAGTAAGAAAACTTCTGGGTTCATCTCCCCAAAAGGAGCAATATGTATAAAAGTAAATAAACACTACATTGTTCTAAAAGACAGAAGAGAAGCTGCTGCTATCTTCACCATTTTAGATTAATTACAGTTGTGCTCTACAAGGCTGGGAAGCTTTGATTGACTGAAGTCCACTGCTGCGCTGGTCTGTGTACCTGTGGCTTCGTAGTAATCGCACTAATGACTTGGTGACGATGCTCACTTCAGGCTTAGGGGCCAAGTGCCAATAGAGCTGTGCAACCGCCATCACGACCTTAACATCAGAAACAGGAGGGAAAAGAATCTCAATTTCCTTAAGGACATGAACAAGCGGTTAGAGTCTATGCTAACTCAATAAAATTGTAGCCTGAGTTTTTTTTAAACAAAGTAAAATTAGCTGGAGTTCCAACTTGGAAAAAGACATTAAATGGGGATCTTGCATTCCACTGCTTTCAAAAATCAGAAATCCATTTTATGCTGCATGTTGCTGGCATTTATTTTTTTATTAGGGCAAAGCAAAAGCCAGTACCCAGTGAACAGCAGAAAACGGCAACGTTTTTCCAAATGGACTACGATAAGTTCCTTGGGGTACCTTTCACGAGACTGAAATCTTAGAGAAGAGTTTTCTGAAAGAATATCCATCTTCCTTCCTATTTCACAAGACAACTGTTAAAAAAATCATTTTTAACTGCCTCTTTCCGGAATCAGTATGGGCGAAAAATAAGTCTACATTTTGTAATCACGTGCTGTGATGAATTTAACTTTTACCGTAATACCAAAAAAGATTCCCCGCTCTGAAACAAGACTGTCTTTGTGTAGGCTTATGCACCTCTTTTGGAAGAAAATGGTTACAACATATTTACCATCAAAAGCAGTCGGTCAAACTAGTAAAATCCCCACCAAAAGAAATCATTCACATTCTTAGAAACAACAGAAAAAAATAAATGACTAATGTAGCCTTAATGTAGGAGAACTTTCAAAAGCTTGAGGAAGCTTTATACTGAGATAGCATGACTACATTTGCTGGAGGAAAAAGTAAGCTGTCATGTTTCAGTCAATTTCTCACATAAAACAATTCTTTCTTGTCTTCACTTATTAAATAACACTGACCTTGAAACCCTAGTGAGACTGGAGACAAAAGTGTTATGTGTACATGGTGATACATATAGAACATTAGTTTTATTAGCATAACCTTGATAAAAACAACACTCCTGTGATGAAATGTAGAAGTAGGTAGGGAATGTGCATACTTAGGTGAAGTTACCAAGGCTGCATTTATTCTTCATACCATTCTTCATACCTTCACCAAAGTGTCACTAAAAGTCTGCTACACAGTCTACTGGGCCCTACATTCCGAAACTACGACTTCCTATTGTAGAAGGGAAACCAAAAAAGATAAGATTTTTAAAATTGTAAAATTAGTGTTTTTGAGAACAACATAACTTATCATCCACTATACAAGGCTGTACAAAGATTGCCTGTTAGATGGCTCAAAGGGCGACTCACTGCTGTATTTCTGCTCTGTAACAAAGGTTTAGTGTTTCTGAGAAGCAAACGGTGGTCTGGGTCCATCATATAAGGCTTGGAAGCAGGCGAAGATTTGTCTTTCTTCTCATCATCCGAATCATAAAAGTTTTGTTCGCTGTTCTCTTCAAACAGTGCATCCTGGTAAAAAAAAACACAACCTTTTCAACAACATAATCAAATCTATTTGTGTATGACCAACAAAAAAGTTATGTTTTACTTGTATATTTACAGTGTTCATTACATCTTCAACTACCTGTGCTTAAAATTAGATATGGGAAGAACTTAAGCAGCAAGTCAAAATAATTAAGTCTATAAAGAGACGCAGTTTTATTATCTTTGCAGCTTGCTGAACACATACAGTACATAAAATGGAAACACATTTTACAAGGATTCATCAGAAAAGAGGATACCAGTGGAGAAATTCTGTCCTGAGTTAGTTTTTCATAAGTAAAAACATAAGCACAAATACAAGGGTGATTTCTGATCCTAATATAGAAGACAAGGTTTCACCTCGGACTCCACATCTAGCCTAGCGGCCGGTCCTCAGCTTAAATAAGGAATAAAAAATTATTTTACAAGATTTTGAGTTATGGTTCATTCTCATGCTCTGTTTTTGGATTAATGAGAACCCCACGTCTATGGAGGCATTACTGTGGATTGTCCACTCTCTGCATGAGGCAAGCATTCATGACATGAGCACGTCAGCCAAAAACTAAATGCAAACAGAAAATTTGACATGAGTGGAGCACAAAACATAATAAAAGCCAATATGATTATTTAAAACAATTTTAGAATTGGTTTTAACATTCCAGGAAATGTAGGGCATTTGTGTCTAGACAGTAGCTAGTATGGCACTTGGATGGACACCAGACCTTTGCAGGGCATGCACACACACAGACAAACACACAAACAAGTGCAAAGGTATACTTTAGAGACTTATAATAACCTATACGTGTGTCTTTGGAAGGTGGGGTGAAACCAGAGCACACAGAGAAACACTCATGACCATGCAAGCTCCACACAGACAGCAGCCCAGGCAGTCCAGAATCAGGCCCAGGACGCAAGAGGTATGACTCCCTATCTTTTGTCCAGAATTGCATTCTCTGAAACTGCCTAGTGAAGACCTTCTACATTTCACTGCTTTCTCAATCTGCTGTGAGAAACACTTACTCTGTAAATATGAAAAGATACTGACTATGATAAAGAAATGTAGGACATTTGGAAAATTTCCATCCCTGCACTGTATTTACTAAATTACTATTACTATCCTATATAAGCCCGATACACACAGCTTTTGCAATATTTCATTTCTTTGTATTACAGAAAACAGTTTTCATGCCCACAATTTCATAAACGTACTGACACAGACACTTTAGCTTTAGCATTAGGTTGAATGTAATTCTGCATCAAGAAGAAAATATTTTAATAGAGTTTTACATTATTTCATTCATCAGTCCCAATATCTTCAATATTCAGTTAAGCAATGTAATGACTGCACTATTAAAGACAAGACTGGATTCTTGAAGAAACACTTACCTGCAAGAAAACCATAAAAGTTAAATCAATTAACCAAGTAAAACAACCAATGAACCGTTAAAGAGGAAGCAAATCTAAATAGAATGCAAATAAATGTCAAAAATTACATTTCATATGCAGGAAATTTTGCCCAAGCTCTTTTCAAAAGCTTTTATAAGACCTTTACCGCAAGACAGCACTTTCTTACTTTTATTTTTATTCAAACTCTAAAACCTGCTTTAATGACTTAATACAAAATGCATTTCAAATGACTGTTTTATAGTCCTATGAATCTGCAGCCTCACTAAGTGCATTAGCCAGCCATGGAGATGACAGCAAGCCATCAGTGCTCAGCATAGCAACTGCACTTCAAAAAACTCACACTGGCATAAATAATGTATTAGTACAAAGATGTGAGCCTTCCATAATAACCTGTGTGCGGCTTTCCTGTTTGCCTGTATGAAGCACCCACATAGCTGCTTTCCATAGCTACTCTTTGATCTCATCAGCTGAGTGGATCGCTGGCTTTTAGAACTACCTCCACATTTTTAAGGGTGGAAAAGTCAAGAGCTGAGTCTCCTCCTTTAGTCTTCACACAGTAAATTAACAAGAGTTTTTTTTTTTTAGAATGAACACAATTCACCTTTAAATCCCTTTATAATTCAACTTTGCACCTGTTAACTCGGAGTCTGTATCAGGACAGTACCTTGCTAACAGAAGCCACTGCTGATCGCGGTAAAACTGATGAGAAGCCCGTCATCTCCACGGGATCGATCTATATATGAAATGAACCCGATCAGGAGACTGTGCGTCTATGGGGCTCTCTTGGTAGGGGTTCTTTTGGCAAGTTAATATCTAGTTATCTCAAGACTCAAAACCACGTGCTGTTGTTCCAGTGGCTCTCCTCAGGTGCAGCTCGGCACAGATCAGTGACCTTCAAATCAGCTACCTTGCCCCGAACTCTGCTTTGCAAGCCACTGGATCCTCCAAATGCCCAGAGACAAGGTGTAGTTAAAGAAAATGTGCTTTCAAAAACAGTTGATGCTAAGAAAAAGACAACACGTTGACTTGTACCACTGTCTTCCTTCCCTGGAAAGTAGTAGTAAACTTAAGAACAGAAGAACGATTACAAATGAGAATAGGCTACTTGGCCGATCTAGCCTGTTTGGTAGTCCAGAATCTCATCCAGCCAGTTGTTGAAAGAAGCCAAGATACTGGCTTCAACAGTATGACTGGGCAGTTTGTTCCATACTCCTACAACTCTTTAGTTAAATAAGTACCTGAATTTCTTGGTTTTAAATGCACCTTCTGGTTCGTGTTTCATGGTTCCCATTGGAGAGCCCACTGCGCTGACTTTGTCAGTGCCTTTGGGGATTTTAAAGACTTTTACCAGGTCCCCTTGTAGACTTCCCTGTTAAAGACTATAACATTGCATTGCTATCTTTGTCATGGCTTCTAGACATCAGTATAATCAAGCTGTCATACCTCAGTTAGAAAGAGTACATTAATACATGAATAAATAGATTCATAAATAGGCATTGTTTAAATTGCATACTCCCACCAGCAACAAACCCTCATATAATATTTGCTATCTAGAAGGAGAAAAAAAATGATTTGGCCATTTGTTTTGTTGATTGTTAGCATCTCAGAGGTCCTTTTCTTGTTCTTCTAAAACAGTCAGATGATTTTAAAAAATGAAAATGCAAATATGCATTTTACTGGGCTCTTGAATTTATTAACCTAAAAGGTTTAATTTCCATTTTTTCCTGCATCAGCTTTATTTATAAATGTCGTGCCCTATAAATATCCTGTTATTTTCTTATACTCAAGTACCCTCTTAACAAATCTTCTCATTAATATGTAAATTTAAAGTCAATCGGTCTTCTCCCTGACAGCACTATGAATTCCTAGTGCACTGTGTAATCAGCTTTGACTTGGCATCCACTATTTATCATAAAAGATGTCAGTTTAGAAAAATTATGGGAAATATACTGCAAGTGATGTGACTGCTATCTGGTCGCTTTCCATTTAATTGTTCCTCAAATCACAGATTTATATCCTTAAGGGCTAAATACTGCTCCATAAACAATTCATATTTTACACAAATAAATGAGAAATCCATTCCGCCAGAGGAGACATTATATAGCTTGATGTTGCATTTAGTAAGTCAGAGAAACGGGGGCTATCAGAGCAGCATAAATTAGGTGCTGGTGCAGTATTTACAGCTCTACTAAGGCATTCCATTAAAAACTATCTACAATACAGCAATGGTTCTCATACTCAAGCAAAAGTCCAGCACAAGCCTGGTCACTAAAATGTAAAACATTAAGTTAA
Source organism: Lepisosteus oculatus (assembly GCF_040954835.1). Taxonomy (NCBI): domain Eukaryota; kingdom Metazoa; phylum Chordata; class Actinopteri; order Semionotiformes; family Lepisosteidae; genus Lepisosteus; species Lepisosteus oculatus. Next base: position 42,452,512 of record NC_090698.1, on the reverse strand, counting down.
ACTTCCTTTTTTTCCCCAATTGTCCTTCAAAGATTTTTACTTATTAATACATTTAAGCTAACAGAAGTATTTCTGAAGTATTAAATAACATTTTGAACTGACTCTTCTGCTGTATCAGTGTGTATCGTATACCGATATATCCGTTTCCACTCACAAAATTAACTTTTTAAATCATTTTAACTGGTCTGTGTTTGCTGAATATGATGTTGCATTCAAGTCACACAGATGGTGCTTAGCAGAAAATTAAGTGCTTTTCAAAGAAGGTGTGCAACTATGAAACACCAACCAACCTGAATTATGTTGAATCAAACTTTTTTTTTAATTAACTGCTAAGTTCTTAATTTATTCATCTATCACCATTCTATCCATAACATCTAACAAAGCTGAAGGCAACTACAACGCCGATAATTTGTTGGCTTTTAACATTTTTAGATGTTTAAGATTGAAATGTTTATTTCAAAACCAACACTCACTCCAAAAAGGCAAAGGCAAGGGGATTCTGACAATGCACAATAATTATCACTTAATCATCCACCACATGAATTACTACACTTCAAATTTGTATTTGCTATCCCACCAAAAAAAAGCACTGCTTACATCTTAGATGACTGACTTGCTTTAAAGTTTTGTATCATTCAACTTTTTGAGTATTTAGAAATATGTAAAGGTAAAGTTCTACCTGCTTATAGTAAAGAAAATGCAGCAACACACAGCTGAAAAGGCTGAAATTAACACTTACCAACCCAAGCAAACAAACATACATCACTAAACAAAATATTATATTTAAAACAGGCAATTTTGTTCCAGGGAAAAGCAGAAGCCCAATTAGTAGAATGTACATGGCTTAAAGAGTTCACATGAGCAAAAAGAGCTCAGCTATGTCACCCGGAAACATAGTAGAAGAAAGAAAGTGACTTAAGAGAAAGAAAACAAAAAGAAGCTGTCTGGACACTAATCATTAGGAGATGAATATTGTGGAGTATTCTGTATTAGCCCCCTTTATGTGAGAATAGCAGTGGATCTGATCAGGGGGCACCTTCACTAGTGGCTTCAGGGTTATCACATGTGCACGATGACTTAGGGAACAAGCGGAATATCCTATACATTATTTCTCATTCACTAACAGATGAACTTCACATTGTAGTAAGGAAAGTAAAGAAGACCATAAGAAAGTTTATTAACTTTATTAAGAGAAGACTCATCTAACCTGTTTTATAGTTAATAGTTGATGTGATGATCTCATCCATCCATTTTTTATGCAAACAAGGGGTTTTACCTACTTTCCCCACAACCTCTTTGTGTAAAGAAATGTCTCCTAATTTCAGCTTTAAAGGCACTTCCACATTTGATCATTTGAAGGGGAAAGAACTTAAGAACTAACCAGAAAAATTAGCCAAAGCACAGATACAAAGTTTACTTAGGCAGCAAATAAAAACAACAAATAAAAGCATATGGCTACTAATTTTTCATAGAGGTGGAAAGCAGCAGCATCAAAACAGCCTGAATCCAATTTCAATCGGCAAAGATAAGGCAACCAGGGTGGAGAGGAACATGTTACAAAGTAATATACTGTAACACTTTTGATTTTTGATGACGACAATATTAATGCAGTTACTTTTGGTAGTTATTTGCCAGATTCTCTCCATTGAGTTTAAAATTTATTACATAGAAAGGTTTATTTTCCTTGTGTGTTTGTCTTCTCCCTCTGGTATTTTCTTTTTTCTTAAACCAATTTTACTGTTAAGGACTATCTAAAACTTGACTTCATGTTCCGGGTATTAAGTATTTTCTGTGTGTGCATTTAATATTGAAAAGCTTGTGTAAGTGCAAACTTTCTTTCTATCTCACAATGTGCTACAATGTTTCTAAGGGCAGCCATAGCTGTAGTCAATTTTAGTCCATGAGTCTAATTTAACATCTCTGTTGTTTGAAAATTAACTGATTGAGCAAAACAAAAAAAGTCACATTTGCAGATAAAATATTTTGGAAAAAAGAGGCCAGAAATCCTGTCACATGAGCAAATTTCATGCCTCTGGTTATTGCATTCCACACCATTGGAAAGAGGTTGCAAAGTCATATGTATCCCACCTTGTCGTAATGATGAATGTTTAGCTATAACAGCCCAAAAATATTTACTGCAGCTTGTAATACTTTATAACTTTTAAAAACTGTTTGGCAGAAATGTAATAGCTTAGTTAAATGACTTAGCAGGGGGTTTGTTAAAAGCTAAGAAGCAGAAACAGAATGAAATGTAATGAGTAAGGAACCACACTACTTTTTAAGATAACTAATTTGCATGCTGCTTCATGGTCAGATTGTTCACCATCAAGGGATTGGTCCCCACTGCTATTTTAATTACACTGATTTATTTAAAGACCCAATAAGTTATTACTGTTGGAGTAAGTGCACTTAATAGACAACTATCTGATACGAAGATATGGAAGCAACAACTTCAAGCTAAACTATAAGACTCTACCTTAATGTTCTGCTCAACATCAGTTTTGCAAAGTTGCTCTATTTATTGTTGCTGTTGATGATGCTGAAATCAAGCCCTTCTTGGAAGTTAGAAACCTTAGTTTTACCTATAACTCTATTATCATCTAAACCCATGGTTCTCAAACTATGGTATGCGTACCACTTGTGGTACACGGAGCGCCCCCAGATGGTATGCCAGATGACCCTGGAAATTTGTTGTGTGCACTGAAAAATTGGGACGGGTTTTCATATTTTCTAGTTTAAAAAAATTAGTTTGTGTCAAATACACAGCCTACGTACTACGATACAGTGCGCTACTACAGTATGTAATTCTACACCATTGTATAAGAATGCGTGCTACGAACGAAAGCGGAAAATTGTATTCAAAACACGTTATCTCCAGCAAATAGGGAGGTAGGAGAATTTGCGTGATTTTGGAACAAAGGCAATCTTGTGAGCACAGGAAAGAGTGATAGAAAAATATTTAAGGATTGTTCTAGGTTAATTTGAGAAAAATACACCGAGCGTCTCTGTGTTTCGCTCCCATGGGCATGAAATAAAAACCTTTAACTTCTGATACGGACTCCTGAAACAGAAACGGGAGAAAATGCAAGCTTGCGGTTTGCTAAAGCAGGTAAGCCCCACACTATTTGCGAAGAACTGTTTACCGTTGGCAAAAGAACTGACACGTATTATGTGTGGAGAAAAAGCTGCTAAACAGATCAACCTGCTGCCCCCTCCGAAAGATACAGCCACTCATAGAATTATTGATAATGGCGGATGATGTCAAAAGTATGCTGATAGAGCACGTTAAGACGAGCAGATGCTTTTCAATGAAATTAGATGAGTCTGTAGATGTTGTTGATTTGCCCAGTTTGCTCGTTTATGTTAGACACAAGGTATGCCCCATGTGGACTTTCTGCTCTGTAAGCCGCTACCAACAAGAATTACAGGTGAGCACACATTTCAGCTTCTGAATGAATTTATCGACGAGAATGGCATCGACTGGTAAAATGCGTTGGAGTTTGTACAGACAGTGCTAGTGTGATGACAAGCCGACAGCGGTGTAGTTGCACGAATCAGAGAGGTTGCTCCAGATATGAAGTGGACGCACTGCAGTATCCACCGCGAGGCCTTGGCTGTCAAGTAAATGACTGAGGATTTCAAATCTGTTAGACTCTGTTGTGATTTGTATCAAGGCTCAACCAATGAATTCACATCTGCTTTGCTCGACTAAACAGGCTCACTCCTCTCACTGAAATGGTGCTTTTATTGCTTATTTTTAATTGTTGTTCGTGTTGTCATTCTGTAAAGCGCATTGAGAAGCCACCATTAAAGGCCATATATCAAATAAAGTTTATTATTATTACTATATTATATATGTATGTGAGTGTGTGCACGCACATGCGCTCATGTTGGTCATTGAGATTTTCTAAGAAGATGACTTGTAAGTGGTACTTGGATGGCTTGGTTTGATCAGGGGTGGTACTTGGTCCAAAAAGTTTGAGAACCACTGATCTAAACAGTACGGAACATGATGGGTATCTTTCACGTGTGTAACACTGATTAGTCAAGACGGTGACAGTGAAATACTGACCTACCTTTATTTGGTCAAGATAAGACTACTGTATCACCTTAGTTACTGAGGTATATTCTAAGATAATAATCTTCGGTATGTCCAGAAGGCTGCAGCCTTTCCTCTGTAAACTGCACTGGGCTCTCCAGTTCATTTATAAGATGCTGAATATTCCAGCACAAGATTATTTTAAAGACTAACTACCTGTGCAGGGCCTAGCACATAATCTGAGAACTGATGATTCAGTGATTCTTACGCTGCAAAAAACTAGGCTCCACACATTGAGCAACAGGCCCTTCTTTTCTGCAGCTCCTGGTTCATGAAACTCACTGACGAAATCCATTCAACTTTGAGATTCTCTTCACTGAAGTGTATAACGTTACAGTCCTAGTGGCAGTGCTTTTTTCTCCACATTCCTAGTGCTTCTGTTGTGTATTACATGTGTAACTGTGTACAGAGCTTAAGAGTTTCTTGAAAAATGCTTCTCAGCAAAATAATAATATGACTACAACAATGCTATTTTTCTAAAGTATCAGATAAGTTATGTTTTACAGTAACTTGCCACAGACAAATATCATGAGGTAATTTCAGAAACACCAGAGCTAATTAGACTCAAAAGTGCCTGGGTGCCTTATTAAATTCAAGGCAAGGCACTGGTATTTTATTCTATTTTACATGAAGAAATTGGAACACAGTTGTTTTATCTACATTAAATAATCAGGAATTCAATTAAGTTGTATAACTGTGTATCATATCTTTATTTTGTAATATTGTTATATCTCAGTAAGATTCACTAATAGTCAAGGGAAGGGTCTGGCCTGAGACAAGAACAACATTAACTGTTCTTCATCTGAAACTGAAACCACATAGAGATGCAGTGTTTGTAGAAGGCAGCGAGAAGACAGATTTGAAGTGCAAGACAAAGACAATATTAGGTTTTGCCCCCCCAATACACAAACACACCATCAACATGATTGATACTGGACCAGCACTTTCATTGACTATCATATCTTTTTGGGTTGGCACTTTTTTTCAAAACCTAACAAATGAAATATATGAAACTTTGCAGATAAGGGCTACCAAAGCAAAAGGATCACATAGAATTCAGTTTTCAAATCCTAATAAACTTACTTTTCAAGTTACATTTTTTAAAAAGTAGAGCTAGAGTTATGCAAGTCTGAAGCTCAAGGAATCTTTAATTAAGGAACCTTAAAAGAAAGGTTAATTTAATCAAAACTGTCTAGTTACATATATTTTTTATCACGGTAAGAACACAATTGTTAAGGTTTACATAGCAATCACAGTCTTCTAGTATTAATACTGTGTTCTATTTTTAGAATAAAATATCCATCTTAAGTTAATGCAGGAAAGTTCAAAAACCATGTCACTACTTAGGAGAAATTGCTGTATGCACTTGGTGGCACATCCGTTATTAACCCTCATTTTACTGGGCATCTTAAAAGCTGCTAAAATAAAAAAAAAAACCTGTTAGCAGCAGATGCTATTATCAAAATGAACCCAAGTCTGAACTTCAATATCTAAGTAATTCATACTCTGGAAAATGCTGTCAAAACAAAATTAACATTAACTCTCCTGAGATTTTTTTTATACTTTGCTGTTGTTTTCAAGGTCAGGATTCACTTTAGTTAAATTGACAAAAATGGCTCTGAAATATCTCACCTCCAGCTGCCAGTAACAGCCTTGCAGAAAGAAATCTCACTTTACAAAAAACAAAAATCACTAAAGCACCAGCACCAGACCTAACCAGTATCACCTGGCTTATTTTAGGTTTTCACAGCACTTTTTATTCTCTCTTACCTGTGAATATCCCTGGGTGGCTTTACAAAGAAAAAGAGCAAACAGGTTTAAAATAAAAAAAATATTCCGAAAATACAAATGGATTCAGGTTGAAAAAAAACATTGAAAGAGTACAAAGTCTTGCAGAGCTACAAATCAGGCATTGTATATAAAATAAAACCTGTTGTACATTCATCTACAATCTCTGCTATCAAAAACATACGCAGAAATGACCACCTAAAGGCACAGAAAGACACCTAACAATACCAGTAACAGGTCAATACTATAATTCCTGAAATATTCTGAGGAAAAGTTTAGGTGCCGATGAGGAGGTAACTCAATTTCAACCTGATTATTAAAGCAGAGAAATACACAAAATTCAAACATCTTTGTCATTTTGTATTGCAAAACCCTATCACATCTCTATTCTTATCACATCTCTTACGTAGTGAAAAGAATTCTTCAACCTCACAGGTGCACATGAAACATAAGACAAACAAGAGCTAATTGATTCAAGGGTATCATCCAGCCATTTCATGAAAGATACCAGGGTATCGGCTTCTGGGTAGTGACTATCATATTTCTACACCCTTTGCATAAAGGAAGTATCTCCTGTTCTCTGTTTTAAAAGCACTTCTACATAGTTTCCACTAATGTTGGCTGGTTCATATTTACCTGTTTATTCTTAAGATCATTAGGCTGACTGTCAATGACTGAGGATTTTGAAGCTCTAGATTAGATCCTCTTTTAGTCTTCCTTGTTTAAGACATAAAATGATGATGATAACTCATTCCATTAAGATCTGTAATGTATCTGGTTGCTGTTCTCTAGACTAATACAAGGGCACCAATAGGATTTTTAATAACATGGTGACAATTATATACAAAATTGTACATGAGGTCTTGTACATGAAGTACATTATACAATTTTAACATTTAAGTTCCCTTGATTTAAATTTTGCTTGCTTTTTGTATTGCTTCTCTACACTGTGTAGACAATATAATAATGTATCAACACATGAAAAATGTTTTGACTTTTTCATATGTAGCCTCTTTAAGATCAGATGTTTCCATTCTGTATTAAGCATGTTTTAACTAGCTGGTTTGCTTGCCTGCAATGAAAGTAATCTTCCTTATGTTTTCCTGTCTTGAGTTTTACATTTAATTTGCTGCCTTTACAGTATTTCCTTATCCTATTTCGGCAACGTCTGCAAACTTGACCAGTATACTAACTATTCCAGAATCTAGGTCAAAATCTAGATCTAGATCTGATATTAAGTAGGAAAACCAGTTTTTTTCAGACATTTTGAACTTGCTTCTGACATTCCTACAGATCCTTCCCTGTCCTTGCGAAGAAACTGATGTCTCCCATAAACACCACTTCTAAGCACATACATTTAAATTACAGTATACATAATGCAAAGCATCATAATTACCATAAATATTAAAAATATAATTAGCATATGCATTTAATAATCTATAACACACACAATAATGTACCTTTAGAAGGTTTGTGCTGTTCTGAGGCTCTTGATTCCTCTAGGTTTAGTTCCTGAACCTGAAACCTCTTTCTGATATGTCCCTCTTCTATCTTTCCTGTTTTTTTGGCACAGTCTGTATCCACCAATCCTGTATTCATCGCCATCGTTTCCAGTCATCTGTGTCACTATGATTCCTCACTACCCTAATTGCAGACTAATGTGGTAACTTTGCTTATTATGTCTAATACTCCCTGCATTTTGGTACAAGGCATTATCACAATTAGGTACATTTAAAGGAATAAAAGACTCACCTCCTTCCAGGGACTAAGGAACTGTGTGCGGGCGTATCTGGTCAACACGTTGATGATGACAACCTGGCCCCACTCTTCCACATCCACTAGGAGGTTGCAGAGCTTACGGAAGTTCTTGTGAATCAGATCGATTCGATCGGGACACACTTCTTCAAAAGCCATCACAACACTTCCAGCGACCAGCTTATTAAAAAAATGAAAATGCATATAAAGATTGTTTACAAAAAAATGCACAGTGGCTCTCATAGCTATTTGAATACAGTATATTTTGAAATGGCTTTCAACAACCATGTTAAGACTCCAGTGAGGCATGTAAAAAAAAACGTTTCTTTTAGATATTTATGCATTTAACTACGTGATCTACGTGAAGACGACTAAAAATCGACTAACATTTTATTAATAGCTTTCATATGACTAATCCACTTAGTCAATATAAGTTTGATTTCACAACTGGTTGTCATTTGTTCCTTTGCCTTGTCATACGTTACTCTTCTGAACACTCTGAATGATCAAGTGATTTCATGGAGTCACAAATCATGATAATGAGAATGCAGGTATATTTGAATGGAAAAAGGTAAAGACTTTATGTTCTAATGATGGGTGGTGGATGCTTGAATTAAACATAATTGACTTATCATTACTTCCTCACGAAAATTCTTACTCACTCAGATATACTAAGTACTGTATACTCTTGTTATCGACAGCACAATGATCACTTTCTTAGAAATGTATAAATTAAAGATGTGAACTAGAGACATGAAAGAAATCACATTTTTCAAAGTTTAAAGTACTTACAGTACCAGTCACTCTGTATCAGTATTAATACCTGAAAATCTAAATACATTCAGTTTCAGTGTAAAAAGACTTCGTACTACTAAATTACTTTTTAAAAGATGCCTTTTCCATTTTTAAAGGCGTAAGATTAAATGTACTGTCAGGGTATAATTGATTAAATTACCATTTACAGTTTGCGCAAGAAAGGGATGTGAAGAAAAACAAACTGGCTTCTTTCTTTAACCTCATTAGCAGAAGGCAAGGTCCATAAAGTAACAGGAAAATACAAATCATAAATACCATAATTACCTTTAATCATATAGCCTAATTATTCTGACTGCATAATCACCTCTTTTTGGAGGTATAATTTACTGGTACTTCACCAATCTTATCTGAAAGTTAAATACCAAGACAACACTATTTTACATACTAATGTCATTGTAATAATGGACATTGAACATTTGCTTTTTCCATGCTCGGTTTTTAATGTTACTTCAGACCTGCTTTTAAGCCTCAAGCGACAGAAGGACTGATTTACTGGAAAAAAAACTCCCTTTGCAAGAATGACAATTTAGGAAAATGTTCAAATGCTATGAAGTTTGCATTTTTGGTTATTTTATGGGCACTGACTGACATTAGGTTTATTAATATGCAACACACATTACACTTAGAAGGAAGAAGCCTGGAATATAGTTTCCTTATTATAATAGACTAGCTTCTAGCCGTATGGGGATTTTATGCATTACCTATCAGCATAAACGTGAGCTTGCATTTATTGACTCCAGTCCTGTTGGTCTTCTGGTACCTGCTGGGCCCAGCAAGACCACTAATCATTCACAAATCCTGCAATTTTGGAATAAACAATGACAGCACAACAAGTACAACTAAAAAAAAAAAAAAAAAAAAACTTTCCAAAGCACTTCCAACCTTTAGCCAGAAATCGACTGCATAAGCTTAGCACTTTACACAGAACGTCAGAAAGCAAAGCTACACCCCAGCCATTTAGATAAGTTTTTTTTAATTCAGGAACAAATACAATAGGATGCTCATGAAAAAAGCTTGCTAGAGAAATGTAAAATAAGATATAAGTGGGATGGTAACTGATTTTAAAGTGTATACAAAAATACAGCAATAATATGAGGTGAGTAAATACCCTCATAAAACCTGTCAAGTAACACAACCTATCTGTTGGAAACCTTAAAACACAGCAAAAACCGGTTCACATAATGTTCAATGTAACATAAGCTATGAAGCCTGAAGCTTTTAAAATGGTTATCAGGCTAGTTCACAAAAGTGTTGGTCTTCAGTGGTTGCTTAAGGTTAGAATAAAAAAGTAACATTTACTGCTTATCTTTTGAAGATAAGTCTCCAATTTTTACAAAACAATAATAGTTCAAAACTACCATTAAACTATAAATGGCTATGTCCTTTGAGCAAGCTTTATTACTATTCCATTTCATGAATCACAATATTCTTTGGGCAGGGCGCCAATTCTTTTTTAACCGGTCACACATGACTGCATAGAATCAAGCTTTTGATTCCTGAACAGAATCATCACAATTGTCCCTGTAGCGAGCTTGTAATATTTAGATTTTATTTTCCATTTATGGATTTTTCCACATTAAAGCAATAAGCAGGAATCATTCGTCTCCCTGCGGTTGCCAAAGCTTTGCTGTGCTGTTGCTATGAACTTCAGCCATTAGCTGTGCTCCAAGGTAAACTACATGCACCATCAACAAAACTGACACCCCATCTATGGAGTTCATATTTTCTCTAGATTATCTATGCTAGTTGACAAGCTGGTAATGGAAAAATCACACTAAGCAAATGGGTCCTCTAATAACAATAAATTTCCTATAAAATTATGAAGGGTACAAAACGTTTCCTTGCATCTATTTTGTCATGAATTCTAATTAACGCCACGAAAACCTGAGAGTGCTGGGTCATCACTAGAAGACTGCTGAGGCTTGATTGATAAGATAGTGTAAGTTGGCCCACTCTGCCAACGTCCCCTTCTTTTAAATTAATGGCCAACCCACCTACCCTAATCATACAGCCCAAATGATATTCCCCCTTCTTATTTCAATTTTCTACAGGCATGGAAAATAGGAAAGATCACTCATTTATCTTGTAATAGCTGGATAATAGATCTATCACAATGAAACATCTGCACAAACTCAGGGCCCTCCCCTCCCCCCCCTTCGCATACAACACTGAACACTCCTTCTCACTTTCCCCACCGCCACCTACAATACTAAATCAATACCCTGTGTGAGCTGTGGGCTAGCCACACACTGGACTCTTTTCTGCCTTGTTTAGGTATACACACAGAATTTGGTTTCAATTCAGGCAAAATCAAAAGGAGAAAGATCACAATTCTACTGCCACGGTCAGGGTTTGCCGGCACAAAATAACGCAAATGTGGAGACAATACAAAATCGTACGTGGAGTGTCACTCATTTTTCTTTCTGTCTTGTACCATTATAATTATGGGTAAAATACACTATTGTGCTGTATTTTGAATGTGTCATTAAACCAAAAAGTGCACCCCTGGGAATATGCTTTCCACACACATGAAGTATGGGCTGATTACTTTTACTGAAATCTGGGTTCTCAAAGTGGAGATGTATGTCGCCAGATTTACTTATCCAATTGAATTTGACATTTTAATGAGTCTCCAGTACTGACTGGCCCAAGAAGACAAGTTCTCATTTTCACTATAATTCAAGCAAATGTAAAAGACAGAGGATATGAATAGCCTTCTTGCCGTCATTCGTCATTTCACTGAATCAGACTATTCATATCTGAAACAGGATTCAAAACACAAGTTAAAAAATACTGCAGCTTCTAAACTGCACAAACAGCACATTGTTACAATTACATGATATACTAAAATAAATGTACTTCAGACAATGAAGTGTTAAAATCTATATGGGAAAGATGTCAAATACTCTTTAAAATGTTATTATCCTTGAAACAAATGATAAAACAGGTGCATGTGACCAGAAATAGTTTCTATTCTGGATGGAGAAAGTCTAAATTTCAAACCCTGAAGCACCCATTTATCCCCATATTATCTTAACTATAAAACTTTAAATCAAAGTTTGATATTATCTTGTGACGTCTCTCTAGGTCTCTACTCATAACACCGCTGTGATCCCAGTTGAGTAGCAAATCTGTCATTAATTATATTAAAATGGAACATAATATTTTTTAATGTGTGGTTATCCTTTTAACTATTTCAAGTCTTGCAGAAAGATTGTGAATTAGGCAAATTATTTTGGAAGTGTAAAGTGTTGTAATGGAAAGATACAGGGAGACTCCCAAAATTAACTGTCACCAACTGTCACTCAAGTGCTCACAGAGATGTCTGTGGTTCTTTTTCATATTTTAAAAATACATAGAAAAACTTTTTAGTATGCTAAATAACTTACTTTCTCAGCAAACTAAAAACAAGTTCTGATAAAAGACTAACCATCCATAACTACACAATGAAAACAAAAAAAATCTTGTTAAATAGTACAAATGCGTGGCTATTAAAAATCATAAAATCAAGAAAAAAATATAAAATGAAACTTTAGAAGAAGAAACGGCAAAGGTTTAAAAAAAGTTTTGACAACTCTAGCACCTAAAGGAGTGATATACTCAGCATGGAGTTTTACTATTCTTCAGAGAATGTATTTGTATTATGCTCAAGGAAACTGGTTAGTTAGGTCTTATTTAATATGACTGCACAACAACCGTCTAAGAGAAGGGGTGGAAAAAAATGTTTGAATCCAGTATATCCACTTGCATGTAAATAAAATACTGTTTACAGAACATATAAAAATCAATAAAATGCATTAACAAACACTGAATATTTATAAACATACTGTATGCCATCAGAGCTGTGGGAACTGAAAGCTATACTTTTTGTAAGTCTATGATGTAGCCCAAGTCACCCTCAACCCAAACAGGTCAAGTGCTGTTTTTCTGTATGCTCATGTTCCTCGGCTATTAACACTGCTTGATTCGATCAACACGATTTAATATTTCAAATCACTTGGTCAGCTTTTAAGATCACATGGCCTCAGCTTTCATTTTTACGCTGATGATACTCAAATATACATCCATACTAAACCCGACACTGATGTGGCTGTCTCTATTCTATCTAATTGCATCTCTGACATAAAAATTTAGATGACTTAAAACTTCCTTCATCTTAACTGTGACAAGACTGAAGTCATGCTTATTGGTACCCCCCATCAACTTCGTAAAGCCAGTCCTGTAACCCTGTCTGTAGATGGCTCTGTACTTGAGCTTCAATCAAAATTGAAAAACCTTGGGGTAATATTCGATTCTGGCTTAACATTCGACCCACATGTACAGCATACTGTCAAAACATCTTTTTTTCACCTTAGAAATATCACAAGACTACGCCCTATGCTATCATAAACTGTGGCTGAAATGCTGATCAACATATTTGTATTCTCTCGAATTGACTACTGCAATGCTCTACTCCCTGGGGTTTCTAAATCTACTCTGAACAAGCTGCAGTATGTCCAAAATTCAGCAGCCAGAATCCTGACCAGGTCTAGTGCAAGTGTTCACATTACTCCTATCCTGGAGTCCTTGCACTGGCTTCTGGTCAAATTCCACGTAGACTTTAAAATCCTCATGCTCACCTACAAGGCTTTACATGGCTTGGCACCTCAATACCTGTCTGAACTTTTATCGCCCTACTCCCCACCTCGCAACCTCCGCTCTTCAAATTCTGCCCTCCTTACTGTCCCCCAAGCCCATCTACATTGTATGGGCGACAGGGCCTTCTCCTGCTATGCCCCCAAGCTCTGGAACTCTTTGCCCAAGGATATTAGAGAGTCACCTTCTCTAAACTCCTTCAAATCCAGACTCAAAACCTTCTTCTTCAGAAAAGCCTTTACTTAACTGGTTCCATTCTTCACCCCTCTGCTCTTCTTAATACCATCTTCCACGGTCTCCTCTATTATTATTGTTGTATTGTTGTAATTATAATTGTGTCCTATCTTGTGAAATTTTCTTATTTATTGTTGTAGTCTTCTTATTTATTGTTTATTGTCATCCTGTAAAGCGCTTTGAGAAGCCACCTTTAAAGGCGCTATATAAAATAAAGTTTATTATTAATATATATTATTATTAAATAAGACCATAATGAAATTTCAGAAGTTTGAACTGTAGTTTAATGAACTGACTGTGTTTATAAGCCCTATCTCAAGTTCGCTTAAGTTCACTGCACAGCATCAAATGGTCAGGGTCACTTCTTCCATATACTGTAGTTAGCGATGTCTGATGAAGACAATAAAATATGTAATGATAGGAGTCCTATAGCTTCAAACATAACTTTCTATGCAGTCCAATAACTGACTATAATCCTTAATATTGACCCTTTAATGTTAAACAGTGACTAAAATGCTTAAACACCAAGATTGAAAAGAATGGTTTTATAAGGTTATTATACATTCCAGATATAGTTTCCACTATCTGGTAGACATTTTATAATACACATGCTACGGAATACAACAGTTTTCTTCATTCAATGAATCTGAACCACAGTCCTGAATTTAAGATAACTTGATTTCTGCTAAACACCAGCACATTAATATAAAGTAATTATTTCAATTGTCCAGTGGGTCAAAAATGGGTTACATCATTTACAGCATGAAAGTCTTTTAACAATTTATATTTTATTTATATTTAAAGACACCAAAGTGTCCCACCTATTTCTGTTATTTAAAGTTTCTTTCAGTCGAAAGTTTTCCATCTAGAAACAAATGTGTCGCTTTTCAACTAGAATTAGGTCTTGAATATATACTTTATATATATTTTTCATATTAGAAAAACACAACCACAAAACCAATCAAGTCTTGCAAAGAACCTTTCTGTATTCATTAGTTGATACTGGTAGAGTGTTACACAAATATTTTCTTCAGGTGTGGAACTAGATATGGAATAAGATGTGTCCACGAAAGCCAAAACAGTAACAAATGAATATTACATTGCCAATAACAACAAGGAATAAAATTGATTAAGAACAACAAATATTTACTACTGTTGTTTTATAGGTAAGCTGCCAGGAACAAAACACAAACAAAATGGTAAAATATCTCGCTCGAGCAAAACTGTTTTGCCTGCAATGATCCAAATGACACCTGCTAGCTCATTACAAGGCTCCCTGAGAAAGAGCATTTTTGTACAGGGAAGTGATCATTCTTCATTAAAACCTTAAGTAAACATGCAATGCATCTGGCGCATGATATTTTCTACATGAATTTCAATTAATTTACAGTTGCTTTTGTAGCCTGAACATCTTCCATCTTCTAGATTTAAATTATTTTTTTAAGTGTGTTGTGTGAATGCTTTAATTTGTGATTGGGGAATTAAAAAGCTGGAGAGTGCAGTTGCTGGTTTCTGACATTACAGTTCTTAGATAATTAAAGATAAATCTTTAGACCCAGTCATCAAGACAAGGGGAGCATGAAGATCTCCTTTTCTTTTTTATTATTTATACAGTGTACATAAACTGTTACGAATCCACCATTCTATAGTGAAAATTACTCTGTCACAAGGCCTAAATTAAATAGAGGAAGGAATGCATTAAACCTTCTTCATGCTGTCAAGTTAGCTTGGCTTTCCCCTGTCAGCTCTTGTTAAATGAACAAGGTTTACAAAAACAACACCAAGGGCTTGTTTTCAGCCTGTCAGAGATACAAAGGAACTCTTCTAAAGGTTACTACAATGATGCCATCTTCTTTTAGTTACCAAGTATCATGGGCATTAATTAAATTGCTCCCGATATTCTCACACATTTCCTAACACCTGTGCTATTAATTACACAGGCATTTAAATTAGGCGTTTTCTTGATTTTTTAAATCCAAACAAAAGGGACGTATAGTACACCCACACTGTTTCTAATACCAGACAGAAAAGAGGAGTTATGTTTGTCTTTTTACCTCATACAGATGTACTGCCTGGCAAAGGTCCTTTCATAACCTCAAGAATGTATGTTACCAATCTAAATGTCAATTATTAAATTAATTTAAATGTGCAGGGCTCCAAATAATATATTTCAATGTTTAAAAACGAGCTCCAACACTCCCCATTTACGTTAGCATTTAAGTCTACTCCTGAACACATGCTAGTTTCGTTTTTATAACTGCGGAGTGAAGAAACACTCAAAAGCAGAGAGTTTCATGTATGTACAGTAGCTCTAGTACTAGTATGCTTTTGTATGTGGCCAGGTAAAAAACTAGTCTAACATTTTAACCATTAGTCTTGTGTCTCTGGTGATACTGGTTCAATGCATCACAAGAATTAAATGAAGTGTGGCAATGCTTTTCTCCTGTGTTTACGTTTTGTGTTACATAGTAAATAAACCACAATATAGAAAAATGAGCTTTGTGAACAGTCTTTGTACAAAGGGATATTGCCTATAGCCTTAATTGTTACTAATATTAAAATACATTCTGAAAAAAACAATTGCATCTTTTTTTTTTTGCTACCATTACATATTTCAAGAAGGCATAAAATAATAAAATCTTTATAATGGAGCAAAAAAGAAATCATAATACATATAAAAATAAAGTTTAAAAACATGGAAAACACCAATTCTAAAATGCAAATCAATCGTGCCAGATATTTAAAGAACATCAGATTTTCTGGTCACCTATCAATTACAAGTTAATACATTTTCTTTACTTGTCTGCTTAACATAGCAATTCCCACTCCCCAGGAAAAAGAAGTAACTTCACTGAAAGCAGTCACTTGTTTACAGCTAGCATTCATTTAGATTTAATACAACCTTCAGTAGATGATAGCTGGCACTTGAAAGAAGTTCACTGTGTTTACATCTCTTTATAACTTAAAATTAAAAATGGCAAATTCCAATTGCATTTAAAAACATTGAAACAATAACATCAAAATGAATAAACAAATTATGTCCATAGTCATGTAACCACATAAAACTGCTTGAGTAGGTCTCCCCCATGTGTCCAACAACTCTTATTGCACAGAAAGGCCCAGCCTTAAAATGCCTTGGTAAAGGCAGGTCGTCAACAGATAAGCTTATTTCTCTCCAGAAGCACAAACCTCAATATCAGGCAGGCGTAATGTATGTAAAGGGACATCCTTGGCAAATTCCCTCAATGTCAGATGCCAGCAGTAAATTCAAATTAATTTCACCAAGACGGCACTGATTAGTCACTGTACTTACTGTGCTTTTGTCCTTTAACAGTTTCTCTATGACCTCAATTAAATGTTCTTTCTGATCCGGTTCAAGACTAGGAAAAGATAACGATACAACACAAATACAATTATTAAACATACAAGCAACAAAAAAAAAACTGACTACTGAAGAATGTATATTTCTTACAGCATTCAAATAGTTTCTAAATAATCACCTATTACCAGACTTTTCACCTGAAGAGTTTTCGATTTTCCCCTCCCTCACTCTTACACTAAATTAAATCTTTAGTCTTAGCCCTCACACTACAAAATGGTTAGTTTCCTATGTTACGTGGTAAAAAACATTAATTTCACAAAGATGTGCATACACAAGCAATAATGGATTTTATTTAGCAGTGTGGTAATGTTAAAAGAATGCAATTATGATCAGCATGCTTTACACCACTGTGTAATTCTTGAATATTTGTCCATTCAATCTCTTTAACCAAGATTCATTTACCTGTACAGTTTCTGAATCGCATGAGCTGCAGTTTTTCTGACATAAGGTGACAAATCAGTAGCTGCTTCTTTAATGGCCAGCATCATGATTGGAACAATAATAGGCACTCGGATGCTGGATAAAACTCTCAGAGCGCTTGCACGGATCAGCTGGTTAGGATCCTACAAAACAGAGGGAACAGAAAACACCTAAAGGTAAGTGCACTTTATTCCCCTTTAGCCTTAAAAACTGTACGTCTACATGTTTAATGTAACTTGCTATATCAGGCAATATCCTTGAGGGTATTCCAAACAAAGTATATTCCTCATTTCCTATTAAAAATGCTATACTTAATTGCAGTCTTTTACATTTGTGATGATTTCAATCTTCTGCATATTTCTTGCCAAAAGCCTTTAAAGAGGTAAAGCACTGCTTGCAGTTAAAAATGTATTTCATTATTGATTTTTACATTCCACATGAAATGTAATACAACGGCATCATGAAAAGCCAAGCAGTACATACGGTAGGCGTTTTAGCTCAAGCATCATATGCTTGGCTGGCTGGCTTTCTGAGCAGCATGTCACACACTTCTCTGCTTGCTCTGTGAACATGCTGTAATACTTAAACTTGGTGCCACATCACCGTAGCTCTGAAGCCCCATCTTGGACAGTTTCATACACGGTGGACTACCTACCTGTAAGTGCTGTGCCAGCAGTCTGTTTCAGGCTGAAAGTACCTTTTTCAGAGCCCGTTGTTAAGATAAATTGAAGCATGATTGAGAACTAGCAGGGGTTGAAATAGGTTTTCTGTACAGGAGTGAGAATCGTAGAGGCAGCTTTTAAAACGTCAACGTCTCAGTTAGGATATCTGACCGTTGCTTTCTGCCTCTGCCATAATACTTTCAAAAACCCGAGTCCAGAAATGTGCTCAAATATCCGTGTACGGGGCATTTACTTGAGTTTTCTAGCTCTGTAAGTTGTGGAAATGTCTGCAATTTATGCAGGGAAAACCATTTACTTTTTGCAAACCTTTTTAGATTCATACTCGATATACATTTTCTGTGGTAAAAACAAGAAAATCTATAGTTCTGAAAAAAAATGAAATACTGGTTAATGTATTTCATTACATTTATTTAAATAAATACAATTTATTTATTTTAGAATTATTTAGTCTTTAGTTTAGTTAGATTATTTTTAAAATAAGACACATAAAGCAAAAACAAAAACTGTCCATATGCTGAAGGCTATATGAACATACGACATTGTTAATTAAGAATACAGCAACATTACATTCACCTTGATCTAGATCTATGATAAATATTAAATGTAATACACACATATAAGAAGACACCTAGTGCATTACTATGACATAATAGATTTAAAATTATCAGTCTTATATCATGAAAAAACACTACAGTGTAGGAAGTCGTTTCAAGTGTTATCCTAACAGTAACTGGATATGTACTTGATTTCAACTCATTAGGCCTCTGAACAATAAAGAATAATATGAAACTTGTGTTTCAATAAACTGTAATAATCTCCGTAAAAATAATATCTGAAGAGATACATATAACCTATAGGAAGCAAACAAAAGGTTAATGGCCACAGAAAAAAAGAACAGTGTGGTTTGGAAGTGGACTTAGTGTTGATGGAACTTGCTGTCTTTCTCTGCTCAAATGGATTTTCCACAAGACTGAAAATGAGTATCAAGACCGACTACAAGAATGAAGTGCCCCCGATTACAACTTTTAAATCATCAGGTAAGTATTTCATCGTAATTCGATGAGTCTGAAACTTACTGTATATACAACAGTATATTAATCAAATTAATAAAAATTTCAAAATTGCAGTCTCTGGTGGCTCCCATGACACATTTCTAGAATTGGAACATCAATGCTTGGCTGATGTGGGATGAGAAGAATGGATTGCACAGGAATTTCATAGACTTCCTCAGGCATATGCATTAAAAGCAGTTTTAAGGTAACGGAACTCATAGAAACCGATCTGGATGACAGAAACCCTCTTAGAATCCTGTCACCCTGATAGATGGGCCTAAACTATTCATTGTTCTATTCATAGCGAGCAGCAGGTAACATTTAAAAACCTTTTAAAAAACAAAGCTACTTATTAATGAATACCACCTTGTATTTAGAAATATCTGTAAGTACCAATCCGCTTAGTACCATTAAATAAACTATTCAAATTATTTTCAACAGAATTAGAAATAACAGAACAATATCTTATTCAAATGAAGTTACATCAACAGCAGTAACAATCTTGGTTTTTATATAAAATGTAACATGTCTCTCTAAATCATTCAAATACAGCCTAACTTTCTCAACTCATCACAATTCGCTATAACAGATTCACATTCACAGGCCTGAGGATGTTTTTAAAATTCCTATATGACACTGTCATCATCATCCTCAAAAATACACTTTCCCAATTTAAAATACTAGTTTTTAAAGTCTTTCAGCCTCCCACATTTCGCTCTCATCAAAAAAAGCAAAGCAACCAAGACAATCCCGAAAAAGTGTTACAGCAGCTACCGGAGACCAAAATCAGAAATACTGTAAAAATTTGCTTTATTAACACTTGATCGCATATACTACACTTTTCTGGATTTCTTATTGAACAATACTTCACTAAGGTTATAAGTTTAAGATATAATTATATTCTTCCGAATATTTAGTGATCCATCAATCAAGGTTTTAAGCACTAATGTGTCTCAGGCTGACTCTGATCTTTCACACACACACACATGCAACTTACGTAACAAAGACCAAATACCACACAGCAAGTATCTCTTCTGACCAGCCCTTTCAAGAACTCAGTCTTGGTCAGGACCCTCCCAGATTTGGAGAGAAAGTCAAATTAAAATTGGCAATTATTAATAATACTACTGTTCTAAACAAAATCCACCAGAGGCCTTGTCAGTCCCACTGTGTGAGTGTTGATTTTAAACACTGATAGAAATGTGAGGTGAAAGACATTTTTAAAAATACCCCCCAGGGGAGATGCATTTGAAACAGCACCCCATGACAACTTCATGACAGAAGAATGCTTGAATATTCCTAATACAAATATTCCAGTTTGAATAAAATCAGGCTCCAGGGGACCTCTGGCTGACAAGCCACTTACCACGGCACTGCTATAGTGCATTTTCGGGAGAAGCGCCCCAACAGAAATGTGACGGTGCAAGCCTGGAAAAACCCATTCTAAATGAAGACTGACCTTCAGTGCACGCTGGAAGGTACTGATGGACAACAGGGCCAGATCCTGCTGCTCTTCTGCATAGCGAACCAGGTACACGTACACCAATTTCTTCAGCTGAAAGAAAGAGCTGGTGACTTAGAGCAGAATTTAAAGGCAAATAAGTAAAAAAGAAAACATTCACTTGCCTTAATCGAAGCATTCTGATTTTGTGGACTTTTATGATTTTTTGGACAAAATCAACATTCTGAAAAGCCATTACATGTACCTGTTTTTGCAGTATTATTGCTTTGCTGGTAAATTTCTCAGGCATATTTCTCTAATTTCTCTAATTTCTCTAATCAAGGAAACAAAAAATCACTTAACATTTTTTCTTCTTTCTTTCCCCCTCTTATTTATTTTGCAGCACAGAGACTAAGAGCTTCCTATTATTTTTGGAAGGGACTGCCCTTTCAATGGAAGATTAATAAAAAAACAGTTTTGTTAGAAAAACCAGAACCAGTCAGCAGGCACTTGTGCTGTTATCGTTTCTCTACAGTACTGGTGACTGTGTGAAAGAGGAAAGGGTGTTCAAATATTTGCTGATGTGCTGAAGTGTTTCATCTGGAGTGCAGAGATCAAATATTTCATAATTCATTTCGATTTCTCCATTTAAGCAGCTTGAACTTGGTGAACAGTAGGATTTCAATCATAATTTCATCAATTATCACCAAATTAATAGCGTAACTTAGTTTAAAAGGATACAGTGCTAATATGTCAGGAATTTTTAATTTAATAAATAAGTGTTAAGACTTTGATAAGGATAATAATTGAAATACTGAGGTTGTATTGCCATAATTATGCGTGAAAAATTTCAGATTCACAAGTTCATAAAATACAGGCTCTTCTAATATGAATTACTAGCTAGTACTTAAAAAAATAAAGCATTCTGTTAGAAAAACAGCAATTGGACCACATTATTAAAGGAACATGTAACCTGAATGACAAGTTCTTTTTCAGAATAACAGACACACAAGAAGCACAGAAGATTTGTTGCTATTTTTCTAACATTTCATTACGAGAGTTTGGATAAATTAGGTAATATTGCAGACAATACATTAAAATTAAACATTACTTATTAATCAAACACTGCATAAATCATTCATAATTATATGATAAATAACAATGCTTGGCATTTAGACATAAAAATGCGTTGTTTTTTTTTACTTTTGCTTGATAATTTAGTGAAAAGAGCATCATTCTCTCATTACCTCCCACACCTTATCAACATGTAGGTATGAAAACCAAAAGGTAAGGAACAGGACAAATTTCGCTTGGTGCACTGAATGAAGTGGAAAGAATTCCTTCATCGTACAGGCCCCATACAGATCCACCGATTAAACAGCAAAAGAGAAAACAACACCATTGAAAGAAGAAATGAAGAAATGTAAGAACTGCAATGGAATAGAGAGGAAAAGCAATTGCATGTATAGTTCTGCCAAAAACTTTGATTTTGAATTTAAAGCTGATCAATAATAAAATGGTTCAGAGTTCCTTAGGGTGGAGCTCCATCTGCTGAGATTTTCCGCTATTGTTTTTGTTTAGCATTCCAATCTGGCTGAGCAGTTAAGGAGGCTTCCCTGCCTATATGACTTCACAATGGCAAACAAAGGTGTTGCCACCCACAGCATGAATTCTTATTTAAAACATGATAATATTTGGGGCTTTGCCATCCTGCAAGCTATTAAAAATAGGTAAAGCAACAGGAAATGTAGCTAAAGCATATGCATACAGAAAACATGTACCGTACTTCACCATGTTATTTTGCCACATTTAACAAGCATAACATGGTACACTAAGGAAGTACATTAAAAAATCTGTTGAGAATTTGGAATGTAATCCTTTATACAAACCCTTGATTATGCAAAGTAAGCCTTATAGGCTTGAATAGGAAGCCAAGAACAGGCCTGGTTGTACAGTTTTTAAAATATATGCTTAACTTTGTGTTAATTCTTAAAAATCCACATCTTTGCTGACACCCATTAATGTCTTCAGGAGCTGCTCTACAATGAGCTTATAATCCAAATTCTATCAAAGCATCCAATTGGTCTGATACAATCCTGCTTTTCAGGCTTTTTAGGTATTTTTGAGGATATCAACTACTACATAGGTGCAACTTTGACTAGTTATACCCAAGTGTTAAGTTCTTAACACCTGCTAGGGTTCAATGAAACTCACAAATGGAATATTGAACAATTTGTGGGGTGCACACTTATGCAAAGGAATACAAAATATATTAGCAATGCTTAAATATTATATATATATATTCCTACTGAAGTGTTTTTTAAAACCAAGAACTATTTTTTCTCATTTTCTAATGCCACTAATTGAACACATCTAAATTTGATATAAGCCAATGTGGTAATTATCATATTTGAAGAGCACCTGATAACTACTATGGCAATTATGAATTACTGTACGATCACTCTGAGGATATCACTGTAAGGAGAGCGCTTGTGAGATGAAGAGCAATTTGTCCAATACTATTTCAAAATCAATACTTCATACAAGTGAATGATTTTCTGGCAATAAAAATTCAAGAATTAATCAAACTGATCCTTTGAGTAGCATAAAGCTGGATGATTTTTTTAACATTGACCTTTTTAACAAAAACTAAAACCTGGATCAGTCGGCAATTTAAAATGGGGAACTTCTTATTTTTTCAGCTATGTGTAAGTTGGCAGAACTGAAAACCTCTTATGTTACAGGAAGGTTTCCAAGGTGTCCAAAAAAAAACAATATTGAAAGGAAATCATCCAGTAAAAGGAAGCTTGTCTGGCAGCCCCTGAAGTCTACCTGGTAAACTTATTACTTTCTAAAGCACTGTAGTGGCCTTTAAAGTATCCTAGGGTGAGTCACAATTAAATCAGAGAATAAAATCATGACCTTAGGGTGTCTCTGGCCAGTCACTACTGTACCCAGAGGATACTTCAGACTCTTGGCACCATGAAAAATGTTCCAACACTGTCACAACCTAGCAATCTAACCAAATAAATGACTTGATGGATTCTGTATTACTTTCTCTTTGAACAAAAAAAAATCATCTGGAGGCTGCTGTTCCAAAACCATTTTTGCACTAGTTTAGGAACACAGCATCCCAATATTAAATCACAGAAGGCAGCAAAACAGTCGATTTGTTCCTGTGCTGGTTTTGATTAGATCCGATCAATGTCAGCCACAAGAGGCCTGTGGAATATGTGACTGCAGGTGTGCAGTAAAATTCTCTGCTCAAACCGAGCCTCTGTGTGACCAGTAACAGGAGTGCTTGCTACAACGTGACCTCAGCTTTCTACCACCACTTACTGCTTTTCTGTGTTACGCTGCTCCCAGCAGAGGAACTAATCACAACAGTACCATATTAAGCTTCAAGAACACAGGCGGATCTCCCATTGCCAGCTGTTTAATTCATTAATCGTTATTCACGAATGAGACTTCATGACTTATTGGCTAAACCTTCTATTATTTTTGTTCCATACCACTGATCCATTACTGGGTCACAGAAGCTACCAGTCACTACCCAATGCCACACAATGCATCTTGTGACCTAATTTAAGAGCAGCAGGGGCTGAAATTAAAATGGTGATTTCATAAAAACCTTTTACGGTCCATCTGTCTCCACTGAAGCACCTACTGTATGGTTTGCTGGTAAATATACACGTAATGCTGTAACAGGCTTGAATGTCACTTGTATGTGAAACAAATAAACCAGCCTCTCTTATGTCAAACATGATTAGAACTATTAGACTGTCAGGACGGGTCGACCAGTGGCACAACCATATTGTAGCCTCAACATACTAGTTCTCAAAACCAGGATCCTTCTGGAACTTGTGCTGATGGGCCAGTAGGTGGCACTCTTTCCACTGGATCAGAATATCCAAACCAATGACCCAATAAGGACACGATGCTATTGGAAGTGCCATGCCAGAGATATTGAACTGAGGTCCTGACTACATGGTCATTAAAGATGCACTTCTCATGTGCATAGGCGTGCCAGTTTAATGTGCTGGCTAAATTCCTCTGTAGATTTGCATAAAATGGAGTACCTTAAGTTCTCTTTAATTCAATGGAAGAATTCATTTCTCACTTCTCTACCTCATCTACTGTGAAGTGGGTCTGCTGGCTCATTTATGTCTGAGTGTCATGTGCGTTATTTCAGATTGAAAAACTACTACTTTAAGTGCTAAAATCAAGTTTCAAAGTATGTGAGCTTCTGTATAATTCTGTATGAAGATTAACAACATCCCCTAGCATTAGTAGACCATCATTAATAAAAATTATCAAAGAGAGCTAGCCAAATTTTTTATTTGGAAAAAACTCCTCAGAATGAAAGATGAGGTCCATAACACTGTTCTACATATGCTGGCAGCTCATACATGACTGTCACCAGAGGTCACATCTCATGGTAGAATCTCCACTGGTCTAGAAAGGATAAACTTTAAGGACTGATCAGTCTTCTGTCTAACTGCCTTACATACAA
The DNA here is from genome assembly GCF_040954835.1 of Lepisosteus oculatus. Lineage (NCBI taxonomy): Eukaryota > Metazoa > Chordata > Actinopteri > Semionotiformes > Lepisosteidae > Lepisosteus > Lepisosteus oculatus. The sequence continues at coordinate 42,427,694 of NC_090698.1, read as the reverse complement.
GTTCTGCTGTTCCCATTGTATAACCATAATACAAAGAGCAGGCAGAAGACATATTGGTTGGCTAGTTTCCCCAAGACTAACTTCAGCTGAGACTTTAAGTTAATTGATTATTCCAAATTTGTGGAGGTAGAGGGGACTCTAAAAATATGAACCTACGAGGTCCATAGTCAGCTTTTGACTTGTTCTATATATTTATATGGTTATACTGTCTGAATTCACTATATGTAACCAATCTGCAGCTGTATTGAAACACTTTTATGGAAATAACTGAGCCACAATGTAACTGTGATTTTTTGTAGATGCCTCCATTTTACTGATTTTGTATGAATATGTCTAAATCTATGGAAAAATCAAGTAATGTACATGGAAAATGCAGTGTTAGAATATAATACCTGCTGCTAAATGAGCAGCCATGAGGCTTTAAATGAAAATTAATTTTCCTTTTAGCAGCATCTATGGTAATAGAAAGGCAAAGGCAATGTGAATCCTGGACAAGCTAACCAAATAAGAAAACAAAAATGTTACAGCCGAGTTGATTTGAGTTTAATTTTTTACTAGCCTTAAGGTAACTATCTGCCCAAGACAACTTACCGAAATTAATCCAAGGAACAAGAAAAGATACCACTGCTTATCGTATCTAGGAAGCAGTTAATAAAACTGATGATTGTCTATACAGGAACCTGTGTTTTTCCACTTTTTCAAAATCTGAATCTTCTAACATAGCCCCATGCAAAACTTTTGTTTCAGATCACCCAGAACCAAATCTCATTGCTTACACTAATTCTTTCTGCTTATTTTCTTTTTGAAAAGCATGACTGAAAACACCATACAACCATTACATGTGTGCATCGGATTCATGACTTCTCATACCGTACCTCAATGTTTTTACTCGCAACATTCTTCACAACTGCTGGGAATAAATCAGATGCGCTCTTTCCTTTAGCAATCATCTGAAAAACAAATTTGCAGATGTAAATAATCAGAAAAGAAATAGTATAATACAAATACCAATATATTCCAGTTCCCAAACTGTGTTATTGTCTATTACAACAACTGGTACATGCTATCCAGTTTCTACTGAACCTGTAACAACTGAAAAAGCTCTTTGGTGATAAAATTTATTGTGCATTTTCATTACAGTACTGTAAATATACTCCTACTTACTCATTTAGGAAATGTTGCATTCTTCCTGGTTCGTCTGAATCAAGCAGATATATACTTATTGGCAAGAGATCCACTGAGTATTGAATGGCCACAGTGTGACAGTGTGGAAAGGGACTCTTGCCAAGTAACAGAGGAACAGGGAGGAAATTAGCAGAGCCAGGACTGTGGCTAGATCCAGTCTCCATTAGCCATTAAATACAAAATTAATTACAAGGGCAGCCTTGGGGATGTGTGGCAGGTAATTCATTAGAATTCAACACTTGCAGTGTGGACAAAAGAAACTAGAAAATGATCACAGACCATGACCAGGATGGGGCAAGATAAGACGGCAAGTGATTTTTCTTTGTAGTTACTCCGTCATTTAACAAGATCAAGTCAAAACGGGAACAAACTCTGATCTGCAACAATGACCCAGACAGCATCCTTCTAATACAGCAAGTGTTGAGGAGAGCAATGCAAGTCCCCAGCTCAAGGGTACAACAGTAGCGTCACCCTTGACATTTGAACTCATGAGCTTCTGATCCAGAGGCCTTACCACTGCGGCCCCAGTTAAAAAAACGGAGAAATAAATCACTTTTAATGAACTAGAAAATAAACCACTGGTTTGTTCGCTTTTTTTTCAAATGCTATGTTTACTTCATGGTTTGCTTTTTTATGTTCAGTGCTTTAAACCTCATGGTGCATTGCCTGCAAAGCTATTAATTCAACGCTGATAAATAGAAAGGGTGCGACACCCGAAGGAGGCACAGCAGCCAAAACGTTATGCTCTTGTACTTATTTAATTTTGCATTTAAATCTGTCAAGCTTACCCCAACGATTCTTTTCATAGCTTCCAGCTTGAGTGAGTCCTTGCTGCTTTCCAACATTTCTTTCAAGTCATCGTTCCTTCAAAAAGAGCACAGCACTATTACAAAGTGCAAAAAACCACACCAGATGTTGCAGCTAGAAATGCTGGAGACCATAACCCGGCTTTGCGATTCATTAAGAACTGTCACTCAATTACCTAGCATTGTCATTTCAGTTCAGCAGGAATCATCTACTGACAGTTAAGTTAAGACGATTCTGAACTCCTTGGTCATACAACTACTAACAGCTTAATTACATTTCCATCTAAAAGTTTCTCATTTATTTAATGATTAACGTACATGTTTCCCTTTTTAACAATCAAAAAAAGATATCACTTCACTCAAGGCAGCAGTCTAAATGTTCAGATACATTCCACACACTCTATGTCACAAGGTCTGGGAGTTACAGAGTTAACCAGCTAAACATTTCGTATACCGCTAAGATCTGAGAAAGGCTTTGTTTTATGGCTCCACCTTATTTAAAATTTTTTACAGTGAGTCAGAATTATATCATTGTTTGTGTAAAATTGTGCACTAGGTGAATAGTTGAACTCTGGCAAAGTTGCTTCTATAACCTAGAGTAATCTGCTGGTTTCTTCTGGACTAAAAGCACTAGTGCTCATTAGATCCTTAAGTTAAAACACGTATGCAGTATCTGTGCAGTTTATTTTTTAATCTGCACAACTTTTGTGAGAAAATCCGTGTAACAGATTCCTTTTGAATCACTTAATCCACAGTTTAACACAAAAACTTTTCTCAGCCTTTTTTTTTCCCGTACACGGCATTTTGCCCTCCCCTGAAACTATAAATATTGCAAAAACACATAATTGAATAGATCTATGTGTGTAGAATGTGGAATTATACACAGAAGCTTCTCAGCAGGAATTACAGATACATGAAAGGAGCACAATTCCCGTAGATGTGCAGTGGATCTGATCTCTTGCGACTTTCAGCACACTCCTTTGCACAACTCAATGTGTCTATTTTGTAGACAATAATCAAAGAAATTAACTTTTTTATCAAAAAAGGATATTAGTTCTTAACATTTGGCCATCACATCTTAAGAGACAACAAAATCGTCAGATCTAAGTCCAGAAAAAACGGGCCTCGTCAAACCAGGAAGAGTCCTTAGGATCTTTTGCTTGGATAGGCATTTAGTTTGCTCCTGGTGGTGGTAATGCTATACAATGTGGGTGGCAGAGTCCAGTCCTCACCCAGAGATCCTAAACCACCATCCCAAAATGATGACAGGATACACTGCACAAATTTAAGGTAATTTAAGATCCCACAGATCGGGGTGTGAAAGGCAAAATAATTTCAGGATCCTATTCACTCTTTTTTAATCTTGCTACCTACAGGGCTTCCTGTAGTTTATTCTTCTAAGTAATTCGTTCTTAGTCACTCATTCTGCACCTTCTCCAATATTCTATATGATGTTGTTGTATAATAATGGTTCTCACACTGCACAGCTTCAAATTCGTAAAAAAACACTCTAGAATCCTCTGGGGTGAAAAGAGTCATTTACGAGTGTTCCCAGAACTTAAACAATAGTTCCCTCTAAACAACCAGTTAGGAGTCACTAAAGGGAAAGAGAACACACCAATAACAAAAAATATAAAGGAATAAAGAAAATGTTACAAGCCATTCAGTTACAATATTTTTTGTGTTTATAGAGACGTAGTAAAACTACCAGAACAAATACGTCCCACTGTGTGCACGTTTTACAGGATTGCATGCATTCTTAAAATATGCAATAGAGAATGGTCTGGAACGGCAGAATGCTAAACACAGCCAGGAGGAAGAAGGCTCAGTTTTTCACAAAACAAACCCTGCTCTGCTTTGCTAATTTAGAATCACTAAGAGTTAAGATTGAAAGACTCACAGCTCAGAAGTGCTAGGTATATCAAAAACAAAAGGCTGTAATTTCAAGGTGCCTGTTACCCTGAATGCCGAAACGCAACTTATTTTGCACATTTCTAAAAATTATTTGCATAAAAATTATGCAGATCACCAAAGTCATGTACCGCCCACAAGGAATATCTTTCAGGTTTATGGTGTGTGTTGAAGAGTCACTATTAACTGTGGGAAAGATCGCTCATTAGCTCCTACCATTTCACAATGCGGAGTCATATATACATCTGTTTCATTGAACCAGGTGAGCTCTGCCATGCTGATGAGCCCTCAGCAGGGTGAAATACTTGTGCGGGGCGACTAACTTTGGCTTTGCAGATGCAACAGGAGAGATTAGACATCTCATTAGACTACCCCCATCAGCAAACAGGAAGAGCTAATTAAAATGCATTAATTTTATTGCTAAGTAGGTACATACCTCATTGTATATATATAGAATGATTACAAACTGGGACTAATAGCATTAGTAGCATTTTAAATAGCTGAAAATAAATTTAGTATATGTACTAGCAACACACACACACAAGCACAGACACATATGGTACCTAATGACTAGAAAACCTGAGTTACATGTTTCAATAGCTTTTCACAAAGTAAGCATGTAGATCTATCAGTCATCATATCACTGCAATGAAACACGGCATTTTTGCAATACTGCATTAAATCGTTAAACCCCACTTTACATGTCCCTATTTTGAGCACATACCCAGCACAGCCGTCCTCTTCCACACTGCTAGCGTTACTGCTATTGGTCAGTGCCTGCTCCTCCAGCGTGGGCTCTGGCTTCAAGGTGAGCTGTAAGTTTTCAGCAGTCACCAGGGCAGTTTTCACAGCGCACAGCGCCTCCGTTCTCAACAGAGAAAAATCGCGCTCCATTTTCCTTTGGTCGGCACGAAGGCCCCACACTGACTACTCCGCTCGTCAGTTGCAGGGGGCTTCGAGGCTCAACTTCGAAATGAGAGCAGTCAAGCCCCTCCAAGAGAAACAGGATATCAGCTCCCTTTAGCAGAGCCGTTCAGCAGCCTCAGTAAGTAAGGAGGGCTTCACACTGAGCCTTTCAAAGTCCCTTCCCATTGAAAGCAAAACAAGTCTTATCAGCCTTCCTCAGTAAACACTATTAAAAACTTTCATCAGCCCAGCTAAAACTGTTCCTTTTTGAAACTCATCAGGAAAGCGTTGGCAGTTACAAGTAAGCTATTCAATTGTGTCACAAGCTGTGTGGAACTGCGAAATGGATCTTTTTTTTTAAAGCAATGCAAATTTGCAGATCTTGCAGAAATTGCAAAACAAGTACCAAGAGGCGGTAATTCCTCAGAAAATGTACCACCCTTTCAGAATCTCATTCAGTTGTAATGCAAGTTAGCCACCAATTTCTTTAAATGCATATGCAATCTTCAAAGCAAATTGTTTTACCTGGATGGACGTGTTTTACCAGTATGGTTCAAAAATTGCACTTTAAAGAAATTAACAGGACTACTGCTCTGATTTCTCATGCTTTTAGACTTTTTTATAGAGTGAGGAACGTTTTATAGATTTTTAGCAGCAGGAAGCACACAGAAAGGTAGCTTTAGGATATAAAACAACCTAGTTGATTGGGTTTATATTTCACCTTTGTAATGTGTTATAAAACTGGGGCATAAAAGCCTCTCAATATTAATGTTGCATAACTGACAGAGGAAGAAATACAGAACTTTCAATGAATCATAACTTTCCCATTTATTTCTAAATAGTAAGGCCTATACTTATTTTACAATAAACAAACAGCTCTTTGCATCCTCAGTGTACTGTATGGAGATTCTCCAGCATTCATAAAAAAGAAAGCTCAAAGTATTAACATTTTCCATTAAAACATTCATTAATGGAAAGAAAGGTTCACCTTTTATTTAATTTAAAGATTTCACGGCTGACAAAAATAATCCAAACATTAATTATACAAACTTTTCACTTGTATAATTTATTAGATGTGCAGTATTTGACCATGCTATTTTACTGATTTTAATTAAAAAACCTAATTCATTACAAATCAATCTTAAGCAAAGTTATGCAGATTTCTGTACTGCATGCCTCTATGACTGCTTTTTAGGCAATCAGTATGTTCTTCCAAGTCCTGCAAACACATTTCAGAAAATTGCGGAAGAATCAATAAGCCAGAATGTTAGAAACCCCCTGAGCTGTGGTACGAGGTCCCCTTCTGACATCTGTCAGTAGTGTTTCATTTTTTGTTTTGTTTTTTTTTTTCTGCATTCACTTCGAGGCTATCACTCTGGGCTGCACGCTTGTTAAGTCGCTGATGTATCCAAGCTGTAACCCTGACTAAAGGATCAACAACGATTTTCAACAGCTGTCACAAATATACATTCCTTTCTCTCTTTTCAGATATTTCTCCTCGTTGAGAACAATGCTTTCACTTTTGCATCAGTAAACCCATGTCTAGTTTACACAGTTAACCTTAGCATTAAGTAATAGACAGGGACCCAATCTTTTGTGTTGCAGGGCTCTTGTAAGCAGGGGCTGGACACAGGCATCTGTACCTTGCTCTCTTTCTTCTTCTTCCATGTTGGCACATTCTTGTCTCAATTGACAGAACTGACTTAGGTCAACAGCAGGATGCCTCACTAGTTGCCTCTTGGTGTTCTTCCAACACACTGAACACTGTATTACCCTTGGTGAATAACTAAAATTCTGACTTTATCCTCGACTCTTCCATATGCTTCCACTTATTTTTAAAGAAGCATACACAAAGCATTAACATGAAATACCTACCATAAAATGCCTTACACTTACATAGTGTTTTTATGGACACTCAACTCAAAGTTCTTTACAAGTAAGCAAAATATTATTTTTAACACAACACACAGATCTGGCAAAGATAATGCCCCATGAATAAATGCCCCCCAAAAAATCTAAGAACATGTCTACTTTTACGATTTAGTTTCTAAGTACATCTAGTCCGTTTAGTAGACAGTAGCTAAATGAGTCAAGGATCTCATCCAGACGTTTCCTGAAAGATGTGAGGGTACCAGCTTCAACAATATGGCTGGGGAAGTTGTTCCATACTTCCACAACCATTTGTGTAAAGACGTATCTCCTGTTCTCTGTTTTAAATTCTAGTGTCACTTGCAACAAGTGTCAAGACCGTGTTTGAGTTCAATTTGTCCAATTATCATTCTCAATATATGCTTCCAAGTTCCCAGTGGTGCTCTAGACATGTGGGAGTTGCTCGGTGAACTTCCCAGATCTAGTTCACACTATTCCCAGTGTTCCTAGTTCACCTTATTCCCTGTCCCAGGTCTAAACTAGTGAAGGAATCGTTGGCTTAACCAGCCAATTCAAACTGAATGTGGGAAGACTTTTACACAACCTTTCATGGTTGGTTCTTTAAATCCATACGTTTTCTAACCACTTCATCCAATACAGGGTCGCCGGGGGAGCCAGAGCCTATCCCAATAAGTTACGGATGTAAGACAGAATACACCCTGGATGGGACACCGACCTACAGTACCACCATGTCCTTGGACCACGAGAGGAAGCCATTGCACTCGACACACAAACGTTGGGAGAACATGCAAACTCCACACAGACAGCACCCCAGGTTCTGGGATCGAGCTCGGGACCCCCAGGAGCTAAAGGCAACAATGCTGACCACTGCGCCAACATGCCTGCCCTGGTTCTTTAAATCTGCAACATAAAACTAAAATCAATCTTTTAAACACAGTACTGTTAGGTGGCTCTCCAATACACCAGCACAAAGATGAATACAACAAACAATTCAGAGATATAATACCAAGTGAATTTAGTAGCTACATGCGTTTAGTTGCTTTACATTCACTGGCATCACAGCCATGATAAAGGCCTTGGAAACAGAGAACTGGGTGCAGTCTTTCATGATTAGCACAGAGCTTTCTTCCATAAGTTGGGAACAAAGTTTATTTGATCACCTTGGCTTAGGTGCGTTAAAAGACACCTCCCTGATTTGAGTACAAGTTTCTATATAAGGGACAGCTAACCCTGGTCCTGGAAAGCCACAACAATTTCTACACATAAGAAAACTTCAGTTTGATCACCTAAGCAGCACATTTGTTCAATAAGAGGTTAAGAGATCATTTGAATTGAGAATACCAACAACCTCCAGCTCTCAGGCACCACAGCTCCTGAATGAATTGAACTAACTTTTTTAATTCATCATATCTGTACAATAATAATAATAATGTTTCTTTATTAGCCCTATACAATTTCTTGCATTAGGAATGCGTCTTTTCGCATACCCCAGCTTTTCTCCAGGGAGACACAGACACAGAGACAGGGACAATATAATCATTAAAAGGTGACCTGTATGGCCTCCTGGACTGTGATTAGTCAGGACCATAGCCTACCACCCTTGTTCTATATCAGTAATAAAATACATACAAATATAAGAATCTGGTCAGGCTGAAATAGAAAATAACCTTTGGGGGTTTTGTGATGGAATAAAGCACCGTACTTTTACTGTATGATATCTCTGCAAAAATAAAACACCTTGCAATATAGCACACATATAATATGTGAACTTCAAAACTCAAAAAACCCATAAGCTTTCAAATTCACAATACATTTGAAGCTGTTCTCTTGAAGCTCAAGACCAAGTTATAAGTTCCAAACAAATAAAGCCTGCCCTCTTGTGGTTTATAGCCGGAAATGCTACCTCTTGGTTATTTTGGTGAAAATCTAGTGTTACTTGGGTGAACAGCCTTTAGTTCTAAAATTTGAACAGATTTACCTTGCTAGCAGATGGTCACCAAAATAAACAGAGAGAGGTACAGAAAAGAATCAGTTATTTTTATGACAACAACATACTGAATTTGGAACTACGGTTCACCCTGACACGAAAAACCCACTGTTTTGATTAATTCCCCATCTAATGACATAGATTAGGTTCTGCTGAAGGTCTTGATTTTATTTTTTGAAAATTATTTTTCAACCAGAAGACTGAATCACAGCAATCTGACTACGGTAGTGATGCACAGTTCCAAAGCTGGATCCCCACACTGAGCATTTTCATTCCATCTCTGATTTGATGATTATTAACTCTTACTGAACTAATAATTATCTTCACTGCACTAACTGAACACTGTTCAAGGATCTGTTGATTATTTAAAAAGATATAGATAACCTGCTAGATTCTACAGCCTGATTTGAGCTGTGCACCTAACCTACTTTCTGAAACAAAAACACTTGGCTTCAGCTACCTTGGGTTAAAAAAACACTTTTCAAGGTAAATTCAACACAAACTGATCTTTGGAGACAAATCCCTTTGTTCTGAACTTTACTCCATATTGTATGATTAAACCGCAAAATAAATCTCAGAAGAAAATCTTTTTTGTGTGTCAGGGCATGTTATTGCAATTATCACAGCAACCCAGCAAGTAATAAAAAAACTTCTAATTTCAACAAATAACAAGTACTACAAGTAATCACTTACAGAAAGTTAACATACATTAAGCCATCACTAAGGAAAGAATAAGATACAATGCAATAATTCTCTTCACAACACAAATGCTTTTTTGTAAACATGAAAAACATGTTTCAGCCTATGTTTAAGGTTTAAGGTTACATTTATCATTTAATATCTAAAATCAGAAGCACTTCTCCTCAAACTGGAAAAAAAAACAGAAATTACCCACCCACAAACTGAATGAAAATATGTAGTGGTTATGCAGACACCCAAAAGCACTCTTCCCCATTTTGTTGTGCCGTACACTTTTGCTACCATTGTGAAAAACAATAATAATAATCCGATAGACAAACTCAAAAAGCAGTAAAATTGTATTTCTCTTTCTATTTTTGCCAAGAGAACCCATATCATAGAATGGGTAAAGGAGCAAATATTACTGGCACATACCATGAGATTGCATAAACAATACCCATCATTAAATGGTGCAATTCACTCATTTTTTTAAAGCGTTCTGAGCCTTATTTGTGGGCTCACATTCCTGATAACTGGCGCTGCGCAGTTAGTGATCATGTGAGAATGATTTCTTAAATTAATGCCAGAGGGACAGAACTGCTTCTTTCAAAACCATGAATTCACCATCACACTGATGAAAGCTTGCCAGACACTTGCTTAAAAGTTAAAAAGAGACGTAGCACAATGTGGTACATGCCTATCATTGAAGCATATTGTATTAGAGCTTGCATGAAGAGGAACAAGATAAACTGATCATTGATAATTATAGACCATTTTATTAAACTTTGCTGTGTACATTAATCAGGGATAAACCATGCTTCATTAATGCCCCATTAATCACTTCATCCCTAATTATAAATTGATTGTACTGTATGTAGGCTAACAAGACTAAACGCTTGTCTAATGAGCTTCAGTGATTTCTGATCACCAGAGGACTTGGTGAACATTAAAGAAATACCATGGCAACCACATGGACTGAAACTTTGGCTTTTGAGGGGGAAACAACTTACTGATTAAGCCTTGGATCTGAACTGTTCTCACCTTCCTTCAAACCCTAAAGTCAAGCTGAAGGCATGCTCACATTGCCAAATGTGACAGTCTCCTTTCTTTGTTTCACATTTCAGCTCCTAACAAACTTTAGGCTGCAGTGTCTAGCAAGAATAATTTTTTATTATGTGCTTGCCAAGAGAAATTCATTTTCACAAGCAACTGTGCAACAGAACAAGTATAAATGGTCAGCTGCTGACACAGGCACAGAAACATGGTGTGAATTTCTGCCCCTGCTAAATCACTGAGTAACACTCAATTGCCGCCATTACGAGAGACTGTGACAACAAATGCTAAAATTCACACCTCCACTCCTCTCATCCTGAGCATGAAATAAAAAGAGTGACAATGTAATGTGGTAGTGCGCTTATGAAGTTTCATGAACATAAAATGATGCCTGCTTGCATAAAATGCATGCATGTTCACCATTTTAATCATACTTTAATGATGCCTACAATGGTAACACCATGATTCAACATCACACAGCAGCATAGCTGCAGTTTGCTTATCAGCACTAATGAGAACAGTAAAAGCCGATGTTTTCTAACTAATTCCATCTCTGTCTCTTTAGGTGATCTTTAACCATTCCTATACAAGTGAAACCATGAGGGAAAGACAGTGTTTGAAGGTAGTCATGAAGGGGTTAAGAATACCAATGTAGATTAAACTTGTTGTTGAAGGGGATATATCACGACATAGTGTTACACCAACAATATGGTGCACAACGTTTTGCTTCTGCCCTTAACATTACAGAGTGCATTCCCACACAGCCATGACCACTGTTGTTTCTGATCAAAATGAGAGAACATCTCTGCTGTTTCTCTTGAAGGCTTGTGATTGAGCGAAGTGAGAACTCGCTGCAAGATGTGTGCCAGAACCGTGCTAATGTGCTTATAACCAGCAATACACCCAATTGCAGCACATCTAAAATTAATCTTGACTCTGACTTAGTGGTATATAAAATGTGTACATCAGCACAGATTTTTTTAAGGAAGATGGGGTCCATTTTATACTGTCCCAAAAAACAAGAAAAAGCATCAAATCTCTGCCATGGCCTGACCAGTAACTACACAGAGCTTCGTTTATAAAATGTAAACTATCCTTCAATGATTCCTCAGGAAAAGCTGGTTCTTACACTCATAATGTATGTATTCTGTCTATTTCAGAACACTCTACTCACTGATAAGGTCAATAAATGTGCACCAGTTCAGTTACATGTTTTCGGGTCAGGCAGCTCCAGCACTTTATAATACGGGATCTACTGCCATCTAGTGGTATTTAAGCTACAAGCCCAGTTGGCCACATGTTCACTAGGATGTCTAGCCAACGGTCCTACTCCATCTACACTTCAATACAGTTCAAACTTGTAAATAAAACCTACTTGCACTCCAAATGCAATGAGGATCTAAACAACAACGACTGCACTGTCCACGGTTTATTACATATCTGTGAATCTAAGAGATCAAAATGAATGTTTATACACAATTCAGAAGATTTTGATCTATCTATATGCAACTTCAACTACAGGCTTTTTTTATTTCACAGACAATGGCCAAAACAACAATTAAGGATTAGCCTTGGAAAATCAAGGATCCATATGTCTAGCACATACAAACAGCAGACACACTAGGATGCAACACTGGCTTGAAATACAGTACTAGAGATGGAAATGTCTTAAACCAGACAAACATTTAAACATTTAAATAGGTAGGCTCATGTTGTGGGAAATGTCCACCACTGCATTAGAGCATTTAATAAAACACTGGGACATGATGTGAGGTCAGTACAGCCTATATGTGCCATGGCATAGTCTCCCAGTGCCTGGAATCCTGCAAGAGGGATGTGGCACCATTCCTCCAAGACAAAGTCAACCAGCTTACGCCTGGTTGATGGAGGGAAAACTGTCTCTGGCATTGTTGCAGAAAATCCCACAAATGCAAGATAGGGGGGTTCAGGTCTGGTTACTATGAACACCAGGACATCCGGTATGGATAACATCAGTGTCATGCACATCAAACTACTGAGTGACCTCATGTGCTCTGCGGACAGTGCCCCTGTCATCCGAGAAGACACCCCCTCCCAGCAGGACAGAAATGTTCCAAGAAGGGGTGAAGTTGATAACTCAATGTTATTAAACAGCGATTTGAATTGACTTTCTAAGTGAATCGGTGCATCCCACAACATTATAGAACCAAACAATCCTTCGGTGCTTATCTCTTGCAGTCATGCTAGCTGTAATTATAGGCAACCACTCCTGTCTAATATTTTTATACATGGCTCTGAGCAAGCTGGTCTATTCTTAGCTTAATTAACACATGAGCCACACCTGTGTGGCAGCCCTTGCTTTCAATATACTTGGTATCCCTCATTTACACAGGTAATTCCATCTTTTGTCCACTGCCTGTACAATACATTGTGATTTTTTTATTATATTAATTTCATGGGGTTGAATATAGCCACTAAGGCTTTAAGAATCTTCAGTCTCTAAAATTGGCTGGTTAGCTCAGTTGGTTAGAGCGTGGTGCTAATAACGCCTAGGTCGTGGGTTTGATCCCCGTACGGGCCAAGTATTTTTCTGTGTTAAGCTGCTGTTGCACTGCAATTTCCCTCACGGGATCAATGAAGTATGTATCTATCTTCATACAATCATGATGATTTGAACCTACTGAGCTTTGAATGGTACTAAATATGACCTCACAAAGATAATTAGACTATTTTTGCAGATAAATAATGTTGGCTTTATCTATCATTCTGCTCTTACAATATTCATCTGTCCAAGGAAAATAGCCTTTATCAAATAAAATTCCCACCTGGAAGGCAGTATGTTGAAATTGAGCAAAGAAAATCTGCTGCTTTCCCTTTGTAATGCTGTTTTAACATAATGCTACTCTTATATTTGGAATGGCTTTACTCCAATTTGTAACTGTCATTTCTATATACTGGCCTCTTTATAATAGAGCTTATCGCCAAACCCCGTCCAAGACTTGAAGGAATAGTGAAAGAACTGTAGCTTATTATGTCGCATTAACCCACATTCCTTATGAATACTTTTGAGATACAGCGCTTAAAAACGTATGACAAACGTGTGACACGTTCTGGCCTTTCTCTAAAATGCATCGTCCATTCTTAAGCTGGACCATAACAATAAGATTAGTTTTAATTTAATTTTAACTACGTGATACAAATAAACACATATGAAGAGGTATTTTGCAAAACACTTTGTATTTAATTTCCTCACTCAAGCGTTTTATACATTTTACACATTATGCAGTGTAATTACATTTTAAAACATTTAATTAAAATACTTTACATTGAGTATCACAAATTCTCCGAAAAGTACACGGATTGCCCATTGGTATGTTTAATCAAAGGTACGTGACATTTTATAGAAGTCAGTCTGCCTTTGTGAAAACGTCAAAACTCTTGAAGATTCGAGAGGTCACATGAATGCATTTGAGATAACCTACACACGAAGCAAAAAGACAAAGCCCAGAAAGAAAAGGCAGTTTTACACTAAATGCTAAAAGTAAATAAAAATATAATTTAAAAATGTATACGATTTAGGATTCGCTCATAAATATATAGAAGTTTTTCTAACTAATCAAATCACCCAAGCACTTCGGCATTACTCCAACACAAAAATCAGCGTTGTAAACCATGAAAAAAATAATTAACTTCTCTTTCCGTGACCGAGGATTTTCAAGTGTTTCACTTCCCTTCGCCTTTTCTATAATGCCCTATAACACTAACAGTGGTGCATCACTCATAGTAGGTTTGGTCATCTGTGCTGGCTGACACTATAAGTGTTACCAATAACTATAACAGTTAGCAATTCGTATTTAAGTGGGGGAAAACTCCGTAATCCATACACAGTTTAGTTACTATCCGCCGTTCTCTTCAATTATTATTTCCAGACAGTAGTATGATGTCGAAACAGAAGTTTCGCCACCTGTGTAGCGGTAACTGAGTGTCAAAGGTAACCCCCATGTAAATGTTTTAGAGTTATATCGAGTTGAGAACTTAATGAACGGTCGTCATCTCGATCGGTGATTATTTCATATCACTAATGCTTACCTTTTGAAATCGGAGCTGAAAAGGCCAAGTCCCATCCCAGCAGATGAAGTCGGAGTTGTCTCCTGTCCAGCTTCCACAGCCGACTCCGCTCCTCCTTGGTCATTGTACGACAAGTTGTTTGTCGACATGCTTAACATTGGCGTTCCTCTGGCTAAACAGCGAATAACCTAGGCTGTAACAAACTGATGACTCTCTGAATCTGAATGCGGATTTAAAAATAAAAAAATAAATTTATCACCAGACCAAATCTAAAACTTTTTCTGCAATGTGCAACTTTTTTTCTTCTCCTCCACGCAGTACCGGAAGTGTGAGCTGGAATTGTGAGGGTCACATGACAGAGGCATGAGGGGCCCCCCTCCCCCGAGGGAGTGGCCTGCTCTGGGCGCTGCACCTGACCTTCGTGTTGCTGTGGTAACCTTGGCCTCGACCCAATCAGAAGCCGTAGTGGCAGCACAGGGCGTTCAATCAAAACGGAGAGCTCCTAGTAAGGAGGGTGATCGTGGAGAAGTTTGACGCTTTTTTAAAAAGTCTAAAAGTCATATTGACATCAAATTTATATATTCTGAAGAACATTGGAAATTAACGAGCTTATTTTATGTTCACATTTGAGAAATGAATGAACGATTGTACGTTTGAATTTAACACGTAAAAGTTTTGACCTTGTTTTAATGAAAGAGAAGAAACAACTGCTTAAAATGGGAAATACGTGTTTGGTTTTTATTTTGTAACTATTCGTTGTGCTCTTTCTGCCCTCCTTCTTCAATTCCTTAAGTATCCATTAAAAAGTCAAAAATATTTTGTATTACCTTGTATTGAAGATCTGTGGACGCTACAGTATAGCCGAATGCATTAATTATTTTGTTATTAGCTTTACAATTCCACGTCTATGTGCATTAAATAAGCAGCTTCACATCAGGCGCGTTTTGGGAGGTGTCTAGTAGTACAGAATACTAGTGCATTCTTAGGTCGGCTGTGCAGGATACTCAAGTGCAGTCCGAACAGGTGAGCTTTGAAGAGGCACCTGGAGGTGTTGTGGTTGCAGCAGTTTTCGGATTTGTAAGGGGCAAGTCAGACTGGGGGTAAGCATCGGAGATGTGGGCACTGTAGGGGTAAGACTGATTAGATGGCATGTTTGGTCAACCAGCAGAGTAAGGTTGAGAATAAAAGGGGATTTAAGCAGGCGCGGATATAGGATAGAGCCAGTAAGGACATTGGGGTCAGACAGTAAACTCTCAGGTCTTGTCCGCGATCTGAAAGAAAAAGGGAATAGGCGGCTGCTGAAGTGAGCGAAACAGAGCAGCGGTACAAAATAAACAAAAACAATCCAAGGAAAGGAGTTGGAGGAGTTAGAGAGGTTGAATTGCTGTTACAGGTGGTTAAGAGGGACAAGGCAAGAGACACAGAATGCATACTGTGAGGGTAATTCCTATATATAAATATGTTGCTCAGGAGGAAGAAGAAAATGTTAAGAAAAAATGGTTAGAAATGTCATGGGAGGAAATAAGGAAGCCCAGGGAGTAGGTGTATCTAGAGCTCTAGGATTGGTGATAACATCACAGCTTGGTAAAAAGAATGAGAAAAGAAGAAAGAAGAGCATTTGGAGAAGTATGAAAAAAATAGGGAGGAACAGGGATTATTTGGTTTACAGCCTGTTAAGGAAATGAATGTCGCTCCCTCGGAACCTGGATTGTATTGAATTCTACCGACGACAGTTAGCCCAGCCTTTTGGCATATTGAAATTGATCGGTCTCTGGCGAGTGACATTGTATGGCTCTGATGGCAGTGGTATTCAAGAGAGATTGTAATCTAATCTTGGCAGAGCAGTACCTGTTACAACAGTGCGTGGACACCGATTATGCCTATCAGTCTTTGAGGTTGCTTCTGAGAAAAATTTAGTTTTGAGGAGCAGAGCATAACTGAATTTATTCAGAACTGAGCTTGTAACTGCCTAGGAACTTGGAACGTGATTTCTCCTGAATCAAGAGGCACAACCTTCTGGCCTTGCAGTATTTGGTGCCCATGAGAGGCCATGATTAAATCTTGGCAGGAGCGTGATCAAATGTGTCAAAGGCAGCTGAGAGGTCAAATGTTTCACAAGGATCTCTCAAGGACAGCCTCTGTGTGCTTGCTGGGCATCCATCTGGCTAGGCCATGGGAGAGTCCTGATGTCCTGATTTTCTTGATTGTAGATATTGTGGGTTTGATTTAGGCCACTGTATAATCAAACTCTTGTCAGCGCAGTGTGCACAGCACCTTGGTAGTGTTTAACCTGCTTTGCAGTTGTAATATGAGAAAACTCATATTACAACTAGAAGGAGAGAAGTAGAGTCTGAGTCTTGTGTCCAAGGATGCTTATATAAAAATTAATGATATGTGATTTTAGACAAGAAAAAGCACAGTTTGTGTGGTGTACATTATTTTGTCCTATGAAGTAAATATGACAAAATGTGCTATGTTTGATAATAGCCATGCCATTACTGTAATCTGTGCAACAGTTTCATAAACTGTGTTACAATAAATAAAAGGTTTTTAGACTACACTATCTCAGCAAATATATTGCCCTTTCCCTTCAGAAAGTGTTTTATTCTTTGTAAACGAAGGACACCATTAGCTGTACCTTTATTTACAGAAGAGATAAGGCTAGCTTAAAAACGATAACTCCACCGACAGAAGTGAATAGAGATGAATAAAAGCATTGTTCTGTGAGATGATTCAGACAGACCACACTACTAAGATCTGTTTTGTCAAAGAGGGGTGATGAAAGCTTTGCTGTTTGCCTCAAAGCCCTAACAAGTCCTTTGTCAGCACTGCTCAAATCAATAATTGAGAACAAATATCTTTTTAACGATAAATTGCCAGCATCACAATAGGCTGGTAATGTGTGGCATATAGAAAACATTTCTGTTTGCAAAGAGGAACTGGCTCTCAATAAATCCTCCTGTATATATTTCAATTACTCTTCACAAGTTATCTGGAGGAGCTAATGGTTAAGGTTTCAGTCTTTTGTTACATTCTCCATTTTTTAAAAGGACCAATGCAAAATTACTCAGAAATTGACAATATTTTTTTTTCTAGGCCTCACAATGTCAGAAATCCACCAGTACTCACCAGACAGATGGTCCAACAGCTTTAAATGGTGGGAAAAATGTTGGAAGGAAATGTTTTTCTCGTATTAATACAAGCCATTCAGAAGTGCTCAGGGTCTTATAAGACTGTGAATAATGTTATATATTGTCTTCTTAGAACACAGACCAAAAACACATCATGAATTGCACAGAGTGGGAACCTGTGGCAGTGTGTAAAGTTAATTCCACACTGAAAGGCATACAAAAAGAAAAAGAGTTACAGCGTTTTCTGCTGTGAGGTAAGGAAAGAAAGAGTGCTGGGGTATGGAGCCCAAAAAAACAGTATGTGAGAATCGGCACAGCAGGTGAGAAAGAGTCTCCAAGTGAAGGGAAAAGTGAGGGACCAATTCTAGGAAAAGTGTAAAAATCTGAAAAGTGTAACTGAATGGTACGTTTTTTTTTAACAAATTAGTTTCTAGACTAAGAATAAGAGATCTGGTGGAAGGTGTGATCCTAGATTGTGGATAATCTTGGCTTTTGATGACTCTTTTGAATAAGAGTCCTGGAAACCCTTGAAGTGATACAGGCAGTACGTTCAGTGCAATCATGGCCAGGAGAAGAAAAACTCACTAGAGGAACTATCAGCTTGGGGAAATGTTTGATCCTCGCTGCTCTGATGTATTACACAAGTGAATGAGTAACACGGTTTATGCTGGTCATTTTGTGATGTGGTCTTGTATTTATTTTTCTGAAATTCTTGTTCTAGAATTAGGTTGGCTCTGTGACTTGGAATCAGAAAATGCACAGCATGCAGCTTTGCAGTGCTATCGTGCTGCATTGCTAAGCCTCCTGCTTGGATCGATACTGCGTGTTGATGATGAGAAAGGAGCTTTGTTTTTTAAATTGTGAACCAAATGTACAACCGACTCAAAAATGTGTTCCAACTTTAAGCATACTACATGTGTCTCTTTTTGCTACATAAGTGATATTATTATTATGGTTCCTATTTTTTAGTGTTAAACACCGTTACATGTTTTAGGGATTTAAAACAGGGGGAAAGTTCTGTGTTTTGTTAGGATTCAGAGTCAATTAGAAAGAATATTTGTTGTTTTTCTGTTCTACCCAGTAATAAAAATGAGATGTCAGCAATATTACTCATCTTTAAAAGACCAATATCATAACTCTCATAACACCATAAACAATCTTACCATATTTCTCTTGTCTGCAGCCAGTTTCCATTTCTGAGTCATGTGCCCCAGAGGACATTATGGTTATGAAATACAAGTCAAAAAAAGTCGGTGAAGTAAAGGTCTCTCAACCTGATTGAGGTCTCTCAACTCCAGGCCTGCTGTGCATTGCTGAAGTGAAGTCAGTCTTTGAGCAGTGTGAAGATAGGCTGGCAGTTGGTTGCAAAGCTGTGGCATGGTGCATAACAGTATTCCAAAAAGGGGTTATCAAAGTCTTTTCACTGCTACTTGTAATGACATGGAAAACATGGAAGTACATAAGGTGGATGCAGCAATTCTGACACATTCCTTTATTTCATTAGATTTAAAATTTCATTCAGCACATTTTAATTTTTACATTAGACATTATTGGACATGGGGGGTGGTTGGAATTGCTGCCTCACAGTGCTGGGGCCCTATATTCAGTTCCTGTCTCGCTATCTGCTTGAAGTTTGCATGTACTCCCTATGTTCAAGTGGGCTTCTTCCGCATCCTCTGGTTTCCTTCCACAGTCTAAAGACATACTTGTAGGTTAATGGGCCTCTGTGAAAACTAGCCCTGGTGTAGGGTAGACTCTGGCTACCCTTGACACTGTATTGGATGAAGTGGTTGAAAAATGTATGGATGTTGTTAATATTTCCACTGCTATTTAATAACACAATTGTCCCTGGTGTGCTGTGTCTGTGTGTGCCCTGCAATGGACTGGCGTTCCATCCAGGATGTATCCTGCCTTGCACCCATTGCTTGTCAGGATAGGCTTTACCTCCCTTGTGACCCTGTATAGGATAAATCAGTTAAAAAATAGATAAATGGATTATTAAATACACTATATTTTCTCTCATTTTTCCCATGTTATGCCTTTTGTGGTCTTTTTATTTTCCAGGAGAGCATTTCTGTTTCTGAAACATATACTGATGGAAAAAAGAAATGCAACATTTTGTGGAAAGAGAATACTATAGATACTGCATAGCTTATGTACTTTCACAAAAAGTTGTCAATTTGTTTTAAGCCCTTCAAGATTTTTTTTATTTGCCATATATAACAAGTGTGTTGGAATACTTAGTCGTTCAGCTGTACTGAGTAACATTAGAGAAAAAAATATATATGCACAAATGACAAATAGACAAATAATTTGATCCATTTAAGATGCGGACTGCTTGGAGGAAGAAACTGTTTTTGAATCTATTGGTCAGTGTTCTGATAATGTGATACCCCCTACCGGAACCCAGGGGTGAAAACTGATCATGGCCAGGATCAATTGTCAGAGTCAGAGGCCCTTTCACCAGCAATACTGCTTGTGCAGCGAGGCATTACAACTTGCCAATCACACAAATTGGATTGGTCCAACTGAGAGATTTTTTCAGATCTGCCAGCCTTTCAGATCTGCCTGCTGCTGAAACTGCCAGCAGACACAATGCCCCCATCAGCGACAGGACAGTGAGGCTTCATGCTGCTGGCCTTAGAGCAAGGCGGCCTGTCAGAGGCCCTCTGCTCACATGTCCTACAAGTCACACCCGACTGGCTCGGGCCAGACAGAGGCTGCAATGGACTCGTCAGCAGTGGCATCAGGTCCTCTTCACAGAAGAGTCACTCTTCAGCCTGTTCCACGCCAGAGTGATGGCCAGAGTGCGGAGGAGGATGTGGCACGTGTCTTTTTTCCATCAGTATACATACTGTAAATGAAAGCATAGGACAGAAACATACCAGATTTCTGACAGAGTAAAGAGGTAGGGCACCCAGTTGTCTTCCTTAAGGAAACCAGGAATTACATTCCAGGAAGGACAATGGTATTTTAAGCAGCACATCATAGCATGTCTTTGGGAAGTGGGAGGAAACCCGAGTAGCCAGAGAAAACTCCGTAGGAACACAAGGAGCATGCAAACACCACCCAGACAAGTGAGAACGGCCACAATTGAATCCATGACGCTGAAGCCTTGATGCAGCATTGCTAACCATAAGGGAAATGAAACAAACATTAAACTACGTAACAGGAAAGTTATTTGGCACAATTGGTCAATAACATACTATGCTCCTAAATCAGAAACATTCTGAAAAAATCCAGAAGCTTTTGAAGAAAACTTTTTCTTTTTGAAGAAAAATTTCAGCTGCTGAAAAACACTAAATCACAAACCCAGTCTGTTAATAATCAAGTCTTATTTTAACAACTTAATTTTATATTCATATTTCAATTTTCACAAATTGTCCTGATTTCACCACACAACCTTTTTAATGATTAAGCTAAAATGACAAACCATTCAAAGATGCTATAATGTGCATTAAAATTAGAAACAGGGCTTTGTTTATGTGTTCTGTGTGTTAGTTCAGGATTGTCGTTCAACAGAAGCCTCGCTTCTTTATTAATCTGTCTGCGTCTTTGTTGGAACACAGAACTCCCAAGACTGCAGAAAAACATATTGGACATCTTGTGTAACTCCCTCTGCAGCACGGCCTTGTGGGCTCTGTATCCTGCAGCGCTGACACTGCACCTGTTACACATGACAAGTTGCCCATGCAGCCTCTTTTTTTCTGCAGTCAAGCATCTCACTGTGCTTTGAGCACAGAGTGAGCATACCACCGTTATTATTGTTATTATTTTGACAATTCCAGGCAGCAAAGCCTACCCTATGGGCTGGCATGTTTTTAAGGCTTAAAGTACAGCTCCATCACATTGTGAATTCTGCAAAACAATATGTGACTCTTAAAAGCCAACTAGCTATATCCTGCCTGGTTTCCAAGGCAACTAAAATAAGGTGGGGTTGCAGTTGGGTGTTCAGGTTTTTTTCTTTAATTATGGCTGGCCATCATTGTCTTTTTATTTGTGAAAGTCTAGAATTTTTTTGTGGAATAATAATACTGTCAAAACACATTCCTGCAATAACACAATGTTATTATCTGAATTCTCACTCACTGCTCATCTTTTTCTTTTTCATATTTCATATGTCTTTTTCATATATCGAGGCTTTTTCTTGGCCTGGTACTAATGAACAGCAAAACTAGTATTTGAAAAAGGTGGTATAATAAGGCTAAAAATAACACAGACAATTCTAGTAGGGGTATATTTATGCTGTTGATCTCATTAAGGTTACAAGCATTTTTATCATGTTTGCATTATTCTGAATAAAACCAGCTATAAGCTGTGAACTCTTATCTCCACCAAAGAATTCTGTATAATTAAAATTTGAATCCATTGTCCTTTGCAGGCTATAACAGACCCTGTCAATATTCCCTTTTAATATCATGATTACATTTCTTTTTAGTACTAAATAATACATAAAAACTAATAACTCAATGTTCTGTGGTGAGAAGCCAAGTCAAGAGTGAGAAAAACCCTCAGCAGTACTCCACATTTGCAGTGCTGGAGTATACACTCAGAACACTTTATCCTACCAACAGAACAGGCACCATAAATGACCAGCTCATTTCTTTAGTTTACAGATACAGCGTAAAGCTACAAGCACCCTTGTGGTTCCACAGCCAGCCAAAATGGTCCATTACCAAAAACAAACATTAACCAACAGGCTGGGCTGTGGGACTGAGCTAGAGCACTTCAAGGAACCCACATGAACATGGGGAGAACGTGCAAACTTCATGCTGAAATCTCTGCAGGTCTGGAATTGAACTCCGAGCCCCAGTGCTACATCATGGCAGTCATGCTGACCACTGGCCACCAGGCTCCCCCACTACAGGAAGATGCTAAAACTTATTAAGGTTACAATCAAATGACAAATTAAGATTTTTGCTGTTTTATCCTCACAATACATTGTTTTTTTTAAAGAAATCATTATTCTCTGATGCAAGACACTGAAGGTGGTGGGCAAACGACTAAATATTTCTCACTTTAGACGAATTGGGTTTTGTAGACTTGTGATGCCCAGTCCTTCCCCTAACCCATAGAGCTACTACAAGTAATATGAGACATACTGTGGACCAACTAGCAAATGTATTAGTGCCCAATGTTCCCTCTAATTTTTCATGGCCTATGTGCGCTAAAAATTAAAATGTTTTCCTCAGTGACAAAAATCTGTGCACACTAAATTGAGTGTATGTGAAGTTGTAAACCTGAAATTATTTTTGGTTAATATAATCATTCTCATAAAAGCATAGAGATCCAAAAGACCGGGACAGCGATTCAACGAGCCCAGTCATAGAGACTGAGTGTCGAGCGACCATGAGCAGTGAGGTACAAGACAACGAGAGCATAGATATCGATTATTGAGTAACAATAATAATGCACACAGCCAAGTTGGGCCTCTCGCAGTCAGTCTCATGTGTCAATTTAGCAATTTTAATTGACGATGGTGTTTGTTTTATTATTATCATTTTTGGGGGGGAATTTAATTTTTTTGCCAGTTCAATTTTTCATGTGCGCTGATTTCATAACCCGTGTGCGCACACACACGCACAGCTTAGAGTGAACATTGCAAGTGTCTCTAAGATTCTTGGCATGGTGCTTAAGACAAGTCTCTCTACAGCTGTAAGATAATAAGGGACTAGCAGACGACAGCAGAAACATCTTCCACCTATTTAGTTTATTGAGAGAACATCAAAGATGTTAGACTATGGCACTTGAAAATTAAATGAGTTGAAACTGAAAATCTTATCAGTTAGTGAAAGGCATTTGATGATGGTTGAATAGGGCATTGCATATAAGGAACCTGATAACCTTCTCAAGGTCTGTCTCCCAATTGGTTTGTATTTAGTTCAGGAACATTACATTTGGGCTCAGTAATCAAAACACAATATGTTTGTGTTTATGGATATTTTTTAGTTTCTTGGTCTGCATGGTTTTATTGGAAAAAATCCTTAAAAATTTGGGACTTGCAATACGTATGAAATAACCCAGTTATTTCTGACTTACAGAAGGGGTTTTCCCCTCAAGACACCCTGAAGGCCCTCCTTCTGCCTGTGATTAGCAGATGGGAGTCTTGGAGAGGAATTGCTCATAGAGAATGTATGTCTCCTCAGAGACAGAAGGCTGCAGATGTTCTCCACTTGATCCAAGATCATAGTGAGTCTGTAGGCATTTCCAACTCACTGAAATATATTTTTAAGTCGAAGACCTGACTCCAGATCTAGGGAACGTGTTTCAAAGCATTCCAGAGCTTCTCACCTGGAAGTAAAGTGACCACTGCAAAATTTCAAACCCTGACATCTGTGAAATGTCACACATTTCAGAAAAAGTGGTAAAAAGCCTTGATTTGGTGTTTGACAGAACATGATACGGGAATCGTGCACTTGAATTCGTGAGGTGGCACATTGGTGTGGAGGTAAAAGGAAAGTTACAAAAATCCTTATTTGTCAAGTGAGCAAATTCAGATATCCTATTGAACAGGGGACAATTCTAGAATAATAACGGAAGAAAGTTAATCTAGAGGTGGAAATTTGTTCTCAGAGAGGAAGACTTAACATACAGTAGGCCCTATGTAAATAACATATTGAATTTATTTCTCATATATGTATTTTCTCTAGTTAGTGGCACTGTGGTGCTGTGGTTAATATCGCTCCCTCACAGTGCTGGTGCCCTGGGTTTCAATTCCTAAGGTGCAATTGGTGTGGAGTTTGTATGTTCTGCCCATGTTTGTGAAGGTTTCCATTGGGTGCTCTGGTTACTTCCCACAGTCCAAAGACATGCTGGTTGATCAGTTTCTTGGAAAATTAGCCTGTGTGTGTCTGTGTTTGTGGTTGTGTGTGAAATGGAATTCTGTCTAGGGTATATCCTGCCTGGGGCCCGTTGCTTCCCTGGATAGGTTCTGGCTCTTCTTTGACCTTGTATTGGTTGAAGAGGTTAGAAAATGAATGGATATATAATAATTGCAATGTACTGTTCTAATGTTTTCTCCAACTTTTTACTCTATGGGTTCCCTAACTCTCTTCTCAACAAGTTGCAATATGTTCAAAACTCTGCAGCTAGACCTCTTAATTGTACCAGACCATGGCAACACATCACTCCTACACTTAAGTCTCTACATTGGTTGCTTATAAGGTCACATACTCAATATAAGATCTTGTTACTGACTTTCAAGGCTCTGAATAATCTGGCTCCGTCATATATCTCCAAACTCCTCCATAGAATAAAAAGGGAAGAAAGTTAATCAGAACTAGAGGTGGAAATTTGGAAAGAAATTGGAGAACTTGGCAAAAACCTATGCAAAAAATGAGAGAATATCCAAACTCAAATTAGAAATTGAACCCATGGCCCTGGCACTGCAGGGTCACCAATCTCTAATCACTGCTAATCTCTGCACCATCATGAATTATAATAGAATTATAATTCTTAAAAACGTGCTTTTGTCTGTTTCATTTGAACAGTCCAGAAGATGACATTTACATTTCTCATCTTATGAATTTAAATGTTTAATATGTTTTTTGTATATTCTTTGTTATACATTTTCTTATGTTTCTGCATATTTGGAGTATATTTCCAAAGATTTTTTGCAAGCATTAAATGCAAAAAGTTCAAAGTTATCTAAGTCAATTGTACCATATACACCTCCATTATATACCTCATATTGTTTAGGAAATGATCAATTATATGATATTGTTATAGCTTTAGGTGACTAGGAAGTGTCTCTTAGAGTTGAGATAAAGTTTGTGACACCTGGCAGAAAACAATTACAGCATCAAAGCAGAGGGGATGTCTGCTGAGATGTCATCAAAAACAATTATAAAGTTTTCTCTGGAATACCTAGGTAATTAAGTCGTGGGTTAATGATTGTCAATGAGCAGTATAGAAACACACCATATAAGATCACGTTAAGACCATGGAGAGGAGAAGAAGAAGACAAGAAGAGGAGAAGAGAGGAGAGAAAGACGGTGAGACCAAAAGAGAGGAATTTGAACTTGAAGCTTGCGCCTACTTCATGATCATCCATACAAGCCTGAACTGGAGCTAGGTATTTGAATTTCACTAGAGAAAGCTTGCTATTCTGTGTTTTTAGGGAACATGGGCTTCCTGGGTAAAAGATATCTTGGTTAGAGATGTCTTTCCTGCTTAGGGTGCATTTTTTAGAATAGGGAGGTAGGCTGCCATTTATTATGTGGCATCTGGGGTGCAGAGAGAGAGATTTAACTGCAGGCCGAATTGCATTTATTTAGAAAGGCAGCTTATTTCATATTTGGCCTCTGTAGACATTAAGAGTTATAATGCCTTACTGTTGGAAGCTTTTTCGAAATTGGGGGATCTCATTCCTGGTCTTAGGAACTCACACACCTGCTGGTTTTTGTTCGTCATGAGTTGTCATTAAAATAATTGAACCCTAGTAATAGTTTTAATTTATTTCAGTTCCTAAATTTCTTGGAGATCTATAATCTATAAATTCCATAATGTTCTATAGTAGGTATTCCCCACTGGTATCGTGAAAATGTAATATACTTAAAGTCAGATGTCTTTATTTGTTTAATATTCTAGGGCAGGGTTACTCATACAGTAACCCCCTACAAACCACTCCATCACAAAATGTTAATTTTAATTAATAAATAGCACAATCAATATAGCAAGTACTGTAATGGATCTGGGTTTGGGTCATAGTTTGATCTGAGAGGTAATATTTTGATGGATCACTCTTCATAGTGACTGAGTGATCACAGCAAAAGGCATGCTTTCTGTTTTCAAGAACAACATCTCACCCTTCAGTAAGGGTGTTTCTGGGTTGTCAAAAGTGAGCACACAGTTATTGTGTTACAGCCACCCAGAAGGGGTCTGGAGGTTTCTGGGACCTGTTCAGTAGAGCTCACTTCAGCTGCCTTCCTTTATAGCTTCTTCTTCCGTTCCTCATTTTATCTTTAGTGTAACAGTGGAGAATAAAAGGACCAGAGAGGGCCAATTGTGAAATTTGGCCAGGAATCTGGGGTTACACCCCTTCTTTTCCAAGAAACACACTGGGATTTTTTAATGACCACAGAGAGTCAGGACCTCGGTTTTACGTCTCATAAGAAGAACAGCGCCTTTTTACAGTATAGTGTCCCCATCACCATATTGGGGTATTAGAACCCACACAGACAGCAGGATGAGCGTCCCCTTGCTGGCCCCACTAACACCTCTTCCAGCAGCAACCTTAGTTTTTCCCAGGAGGTCTCCTATCCATGTACTGACCAGGCTCACACCTGCTGAGCTTCAGTGGGCAGACAGTTGTGAGTTGCAGGGTGATATGGCTGCTGGCCTTATGTACTGTAATCAGATACTGAACATCAAAAAACTTCAAAAATCACTTATAACAAATACATATATTATGATGCGGCAATGAGCTGGAAAGTGCTGTGTCTGTAGGACATGCTGAGGAGTCCTCTTGCTTGGTCCCAGTGAAGGCAGGCAAGCAGACAGGTGAGAGCTGGGGGATGTGCTGTGCAGGCAGACAGAGGATGGACAAAACAGGGAAGGTGCTGTATAGACGGACTAAAAAGCACAGGGAAGGCATGGTGTCACTATGCAGAGTAGAGCAGGAAAGTTGTATCCGTTAGTCTGGTTGGTTGTTGTGAAGTAGTGAACAGGGGGCAGGTGGGGATCTGTCTGACTGAACGGTTCCGTCTTGGGATCGGACAGACAGGCTGAATACGCAAGAACACTTCTTTGTTCTGACAGGCTGGTTAACGCTAAGAGCACTTCTCTAAATTGAAGGATGTTCCATGACAGAGTACCTGACTGTGCACAGAGCAGAGCTTAAGCAACCTGGGGCTGACGAGTTAAATGCCCTTTAAGTGAGGACACGTGGCTCAGACAAGTCCACGTGGCAAAAGGAGGAGTTTAACTCCACAAGCGAATGTGACCGATTGCCGTGGAGACCAAGAGCTGCAAGCTCTGACTCTCCCGGGTATGACGACATACATTTTTTTATCAAGCTGACATATTACTTACCAGACATGACATGGATAGTGGCATTATGCTGACTAACATTTGTCATCAGCTTTGAAAGTTAAAAGCTGGTGTCTTTGTTAGAAACAGTACAGTACAAACTGCACATCTGAGATACATGTTTTGCACCAGTCCTCAGATACTGTCTTGTGGAATTCACCTTGTAGAGCCTTTCCCTTGGTCTCTGAGTCCTAGTCATGGTTACATCAGCAGTGAGAGGATGCACGTGTCCCGCTGTTGTCTCTGAATTTTGAATTATTTCTGGATTTTATACTCTGCTTATTGGTATAAACTATGAAGAACAAACAAAATGTTACATTTGGACTTTTTCTTTTTTTGAGCTTGCTACATAACTGTCCTTGAAAAAAAAACAGTTTAATGACTTGAAAAGGCCTGCTGTAAGGAAAGTGTAAAAGGCAAACTCTGAATCGGAGCACTGTGGCTCATCAGACAAAGGTTAATTCTGGTTACAATAATGTGAAGTGGTGTTACCTCCTAGCTGGGGAGATAGTCTATCACAGGGATTACAGCCATCATTACTGGTCTCCACCTACTGTACACAGCTGGGTAGACTGGAGCAACCAGGGTAAAGCAGTTTGCTCAGGAGAACAATGATGGTCTCTTCAGTGTAGTCATGAACTATAACCTAATACCTATGAGTTCTGCACAGTGTTTGATATCCATGAATTTGTAAGTACTTTAAGCAGATGAGTATGTAGTATTTATGTAGCAGAAAATCAGCCTGCTGCCATGGACTGTTGCAAATTTTTTGTTCTTTTTTAGTGGAAAAATGCAATTAGAGACCAACAAAAATGTTTTCATTCTTCATTATATTGCCTTTTGTCCAGTCCCAAGCACACTTATACTTAACCAGGTATCAATCTAAAAATAGTCTCAATTGGAAGATATGTTAAGAAAACAAAATCAAAGTATGAATATAGTGTAATTACTACACCATACCAAGTGCATTACTATACATACAAAATACATCATAATAACAAGAAATTTAAAAAATAAATGAAAATGCACATGAAAAATAAAGTGAACATACACACGTTGAACCAGTCACTAAAATGCCTTTCTAAAAAAATGGAGAGTAATAACAAAAAGCCCCTGTCCTCCATGTAGTGTAGACATACAAACCAGACTCAGCTGAGCAAAAGTCCCAAAGAAGGGAGTTACAGATTACATATCGGCTAGATGCTCAGCCAAATACTATGTACATTCTTGAACAAAAGCAAAGTTATTTTAAAATCCACTGATAATCTGAGAGTAAGCCAGTGCAAGTACATCAAGACAGTAGTAATTGATTGCTTACGAGTGGCCTAGTCAGGATTCTATCAGCCAAATTCTGAAAACCTTGAAGTTAAGTGGAGTTTTGTCTCCTGCATGCCTGACAGTGTAATATTCAGTCTTCCAAAAAGTAAACACCAGGACTTGTTTTTCTGCTCCAAATCAGACGGTGTAGGACACAGCCTGTTAGCATTTCTAAGATTTAAAAACTATATCTTATGAGAGCTTCTTCCAATTCAGGGTTTCGCTGGTGCAGGTGTCTATCCTGGCAAACAACAAGCACAAGGCAGTTAGTCCATTGCAGGGCAGGCATAAACACTGGCACGCTTGTACTCACACCATGGCTAATTTTCCCAGAAGCCAATTAACCTACCAGTATATCTTGGAGTGTAGGAGGAAACCGAATCACCAAAAGGAAACCCACACAAACATGGAGGGGACATATAAACACCACACAGATAGTACCCCTGGTAAAGAATTGAACCCAGGGCCCCAGCATTGTGAGGCAGCAATGCTAACCAATGTGTGCATTGAGAAATTGGATGGGTGGATCTTACAAGGACTTAATAATCTTCTGCAAGTAAGGTTCAAACACCAATTCAGGATCCGAAGTAACCCCCAAATTCTTCTTTTTGCAACAAAACACACTTGCCATACACTTACAGAATTGATTGGGGGAACATCAATCACAAATCAGAATAACATGACTTCACCGTTTAGAAATGCATTAAGAGAATACTGAAACCATATCAATATCGGGGCTTAGTGTGGACATTATACGTTTAAAAGCAACAAAGCCCAAATTTGAAATGCATCTTTCAGTTAGATGGTAATAATTTGATATGATGACTCTTCTGCGCAACTTGATCCTGATTCCTGCTCATGGATCTTTGTAGACCGCTGTCTGTGAACTTTTGATTGCGTAAAACATTTGGAAACTTAAAAACATACCTTTGTGTATATATAATATCTTTTGTTTTAATTACTGTATGTCTGACTAATAATACAGAATTGTAGAGATTACATTATTTTCCATATGTGTCTAATTGTCTAGATGACTATATTCACACTAAATGCTGGTGTACTGTGAGTGTTCAAATCTAGATCTTCCTTTTTAACAACATTGTGACAGTTGGTTTAATATCACTGATCCCTTCACAAAAGCAGCAACTTAAATTGAGGTTAAAATAGAAGCAATTTTTTTTCATACAATGATTTCATTTCATGATAATATTCAAGATGCAGCAATTGAAGAAAGTCTATTGAGAGGAAGCCACCCAACTCCTCATATTCATCAAGTTGTTAGTATCTTGTTGATTCGATGAAAAATAATATGATAATTACAATTCATTTTAATAATGTATTACAAAATACGAAGACAAAGACTATTATCATATTGTGACACTATAAAGGGTTTAGTTTTGTAAATGTTCAATTTTGAGTCCGTTTGCTTGTATAGTCATTACTTTTGAAACATAGACTGAAGGCTGTTATCATACAGAACCAACTGAGAGTGGGTAAAGAGTATAGAAAAAACAGCATAACCGTAAAAATAAATAAACTGTCCAAACAGTTAAACCACCAACATCCAGGTTACTTCAGAAATAAGGAGAAATAAGCCCAGCTCTAGCCTTTGAAGTGTGGCGGAGATCATGACGTTATGTGGCGCTGTGCAATTGGGCTCGGACATCACTTCCGTTCCTGCCATTTTGCTACTCAAGCTGTGAGCAAGCTGTATTGCTACCGCAGCGGCTGAAGAGGGGGGGATAGCCCTTCAGTTTTTTTTTCTTTAAAATTATTGGATAAATAAAACACTAAGGGCAAGAGAACACTGAAGACAACATCAACGCAGAATGTCCGATTTTGACAGCAACCCGTTTGCAGATCCGGACTTCAGCAACCCATTTCAGGTAAAAGGCAGTTCAAATTACTTAAATTATCATTGTTTCTTCTCCACTTCGGTTAATAAATGTACTACTTTTCTAGATCGGTGTACAAATCAATATAACAATTAAGTTTTTGCTCCCTAGAGTTATTTATTCTAACCTTTTAGCCAGATCTTGGGCATCTGTTAACATGGTATGGGTGATGGAACTCAGGTTATTGCATTTGTTATTGTGTATTTGCACTAGTGATTGTGTCTTCTAGAGTGGCGGAGTAGGGAGGCTCTCCTTTCGATAAGCTAAGCTGAGATCTTGCACACGATGCAGGGCCTGTAAGGCAGAATGATATTTAGTCTCAAATAGCCCTGCGTTGTTGTCAAATGGAAATGGACATTAGGATTCAGATGCATTTATTACACTATATAAACATGTTCTGAGGTGTTTGAGGAAGCAGCATTGACTGCTAGGAAAATCCACAGCGACTGCAATATGCACCCTACATATAAATTCGGGTATGATTTATTTTAAAAGGAAATATCAAGCTTATTAAAAATAGCACTACTTGGCATGTGCAGATATTGAAATGGAAAGGCGTGAACTGTTTTTGTCTCATTTGAGCCCAGCATCTCTGATGGGGAAAAAGAGAGAAGTGCTCGCTGCAGTGTGTTCCTCAACGTTTCGGTCCATTAACTTTTCTTTCTTCTTTTCTGTGCAGTAACGTGGGAGTGTATTGACAAGCGCTGCTCACAGAAATTGTGTATCGCACACCAGACTGTTGTGTGTCAGTTACAATGCTGTAGTTATCCTTTCGAAGCCGACTAACTTAAGTTATGCCCATTTGTTTTGCATAGCATAACAGAGTGATTTCAGTGCGAGGACAAAGACTCGGCTTTTATTTTGTACATGCCATCATATACATTGCATATATAACAAACATATATTATAATGTTTGTTTTTTTTCAGTTTGATATCTTCGACATTCAGTTATTAGGTTAATTTTAACACGCGGTGGGTGAAACCCCTTTCCCCGTTATCTCCCTGACAACCGTGGTCTTGGTAGAAACAGTCGATCACCACACTGTAAAAGAATTAAATGAAAATGTGGTTTTATTCCCGGTCCGTGGTTGTGTGTTGTTGGAATGATGGAAAATTGCCTGTTTGGAATATGGTGACTTATTTGTGAATTAGGATCCACACATATGTCATTTTAACAAAGCTGTTGCTTATGAATCCTCAAGCCTTTTAAATATTTTTTAAAATATGCAAAATTGAAAGAAACATAAGCTGTATGACAGTAGCACGTACTGCATCTAAAATAAAGTATTTAATGCTTGGTGTATGGTCCTGAACTATACATTTCATCCCATGTTGAATTGAGGCAATCTAATATCCATGAACTCTAGTGCATTAATAATAATTACAAGCAGGTCAAACATGTTTGCTGATTTGATTGTACCTTAAAGACACCTTAAGGTGCAATAGTCAAAGTTGTTACTTTAAACAAACTTTCAATTTCATCTTGTGCAGTGGTGCATGTTGCATTTTGCACCAAGAACTGAGGGACCTATCACTTGATTGCATGCTTTTATTGTGAGACCTTGCGGTGTTTGTTTTTAAGACTCAAACTGCACTCAAGTTTAATTTCCGTCTTTGTGACCCGCAAACCACAACATTATGTAGTATAGGCCTGGATGTTTTCATACTATACTGTCTTCTAAGATCTTTTATTCTTTAAGAGCCTATTAGAGCAGTCTTTTTGTAACAGGAGAACTTTTTTTGACATCCTGTAACTGTCTGCTGTATCTTTTGGGAGTGCCAAATTTCTCTCATGACCACCAGTAATTGGTGTTTATAAACAAAAGGAAGAATTTGTTTTGAAGGCAGCACAAATGTACAGATTTTAACACATTCCTTGCTCATTTCCTGTTGCACGTGCACATTTATCACACGGAATTTCTCTTTATAGTCAAGTGAAACCTATTGTCAAAAGGAAAAAATATGTACACACAATAATGGTGCAGAATTGCATTTTCTTTTGAGGAGAGATCTGTGCCAGATCTGTTACAGGTGCTTAGCATAGTTCCTTTTAATCTTGTACCACACAAGCCTTTGTGATTGATTTTTGTAAATGTTTTTACAGAAGAGAAAGCATTTAACATTGTGGAAACCGCTTTATTAAAGTGACAGAAGCCTTTTTTCCCCACAGTAAATTCTAGCTCTGTGAAGAGGCACATAACTAATCTTTTTCAGTGTTTTATATATTTGTAAACACTTTCAGTGTTCATGTTTTTCATGTCTGCAAGCCTTCAGATGCAGCAACAACTAATTGACGAAAGGGCACATAATTTCATAACTATACAGGTATCATGCCTAATAGGTGAAAAAGTATTGATTACAAATACAATTATTGTTGTTGACAGCAGGATTCTCACCATGTACATTAAAGTTATTAGAATGGAGAAACTAAGCAAGATTCAGCTTGGTCAGTACTGCGAGAGTAGAACACAGGAGAATGAAGAAAACCAGGTTGCTCCTGCCAGTGGATTTAGTGGAACAGAAGGTGGCACTCTTCTTTCTGGGCCAGAGTTTGCAAACCAGTGCTTCAAGATGGTGACAGGGCATACAATACCATTTTAGAGATAAGACAGAAGCTAATTAGTACCCTCTGGTCACTAATGATCCCATGTCAGTTCTAAAATAGAGTAGGGGTGTTAACCTCTGTGTCCTAGCCAAATTTCTCCCTGGCCTTGTGCAGTCTGGTCTCCCTGAAGTTTCCCCTCAGTTCAAGTGGTGGTGAAGTAATTTTCCATTATCTATCTGATCTTTCGTGTGGGTGCGTTTGTCTTTTTGGAAGGTTAAGCCACGTGAGAGCTGCACCCAGGCGAGTCCCCCTGTATTGAAAGTGCTTTGGGATGCTTTGATATAAAAAGCTCCATATGAATGCAAGGAATCATTATTATTAACATGAAAGGCGCAGATGGTGCACTCAAATCTCATGTTATCCTCACTCTCCAAAGCAGGATATTTAGGAAAGGTTAAAAAAGAAAAGGATGAGGTTAGTGTCTCCACTGCATTAGCTATCCAGCTACATAAAGAGCTCGATGTTTCAAGATTATGCACTCTGAAGCTACATGGTTGGCAATTAAGTAAAGGTAGAGAAGGGAGCCCCAAGTGGTTTAAACTGTTATAGCCTATGCCTGGAGTAATGATGATGATGATGATGATGATGATGATAATAATAATAATAATTAATAATTGCTTACACTTATATAGCACTTTTCTGGACACTCCACTCAAAGCGCTTTACAGGTAATGGGGACTCCCCTCCACCACCACCAATGTGCAGCATCCACCTGGATGCCATAGTGCGCCAGAACGCTCACCACACATCAGCTATCAGTGGGGGGGAGAGCAGAGTAATGAAGCCAATTCATAGATGGTGATTATTAGGAGGCCATGATTGGTAAGGGCCAATGGGAAATTTGGCCAAGACGCCGGGGTTACACCCCTACTTTTTTTCGAGAGACGCCCTGGGATTTTTAATGACCCCAGAGAGTCGGGACCTCAGTTTTACGTCTCATCCGAAGGACGGCACGTGTTTACAGTATAGCGTCCCCGTCACTATACTGGGGCATTAGGACCCACATGGATTGCAGGGTGAGCACCACCTGCTGGCCCCACTAACGCCTCTTCCAGCAGCAACCTTAGTTTTTCCCAGGAGGTCTCTCATTCAGGTACTGACCACCTGCTTAGCTTCAGTGGGTTGCCAGTTGTGAGTTGCAGAGTGATATGGCTGCTGCCATGCAAAAGTAGGTGATGAGAACATCATCCTGGATATCCGCAACCTTAATTAGGGCTGCACTTTTCGCCCTCTGTAGCCTGGAAACACCTTTGAATTTCTCAATAACTGGATAGGTGACAGTGTGTGGCAGTGAGTCCAAAGACTAACCAGAAGAGTGCATACATGAGTATAGCTTTGTCAGTCTTGTCAGCTCTCTGGGCTGATGCAGTGAACTCGTGCCTTTTCTGTTCTGAAATGTTTTGTGGGGGGGAGGTATTGATCAAATGGTTCAACGTCCTGGAGGATGTGTGCCTTAGTTCCTATTTTTGTGGTAGAGTTGGACTGAATATTAGTGGATCCAAATGGAAGCATGGAAAGAAAACAAAATGTTTAGTTTAAATGGAAAAGTAGTGGACATGGGAGTGTGCTCTGAAGACTCACTGAAGAATTATTAGGCATTTTTGAGGGAAGAAGATGGGGTGGTTTTCTTTCTTTTGCATGACTTGGGTAGATAGTGCAAGTTTATACTGTAGCTAAAATTTAGACTGTGTCCAGTCTGCACAGTGCCGCAGGAGTGAACAGGTGAATTGACTGAGCAGGCAGCTAGCTGGCTCTAGCGCAGGACTGTGTACTGTGTCACAAGATCCCGAATGGAAGGTTCATGTATCATTTAGCATGGCATTTTATAGTTTACTATACAAGAACTGAGTGTCAGGCCTCTGCTAGGATTGTAAATAATTTAAACAGTTGATTAATCTAAAACAGTACTGAAAAAGTAATAGTAATTTAATGAATTGATTTTATACAATCCCCAAAACACAGTTGAAGAATAGCAGACAGTGGATTAAAAGTAGTGATAATAATAATTTGGGATCTACATCATCTGCAGCTGATGTGCCTAGGCCTTAATAATGAAGAAAGAAACCATCTACCTGCACAATCAAATTACAGACAACCTCGTCCTATGCAGTATGTCCTATGCAAACAACAGAACAGGGTGGATGTTCACACATGAACTCATTTCTTTATGCACGTTTATTATTTATGTTTTTATGAGTGGTTGGCAGGAGGATGATTGTGCTTGTATGTTCTTAGACTATCCCACTGCTTTGCCTTCATTCTAGAGGGCATTAGCAGTAGGCCCACGTGAAGTTCATCAGCCTTCCATTCTCAGACAGGGGCTATAGATTTTATGCGTTCTGAAGCAGGAAAGCTCTGTTTATGTGCAGTCAACAAAAACTTTACAACTGCAAGAAAGCATTACCGTGAGGAAGGTATTCAGCAGCCACTATACCATAGCAATAAAAATGTGCTTTGAATTTGGCTTTGCAAACCAAATCTGCCATAAAACATTGTGATGCACTGCTCTGTGTAAGTAGGCATATTGTAGATAAAACCCGGGCTTTGGCAAATCAAATTGATTTTTCTTAGGCTAGCCAGGATTTATTTTGCAAATAACATACTAGCCAGGATTGATTTTGCAAATAAAATTCCTTGGTTTGATCTGAAACTATATCCAGTCTTTGCCTTAGAAGTTATATTAACTAGCCAAAGGCTTATTCAAATATTTCACATATACTGTAGACTTTTTTTATCTTTGACCAAATAATCAGCGTTCAAGGGAACTCACCAGAGACTATTTCTTCAATGAATCGCATTAAGCACCCGGCAGATCCGCTTTTAAAATTTATCACTCGTATTTGACCTCACGAAACATAGCGTTTAGGTAATTTACTAAGTGAGGTTGGAGTTAACCCTACAAAGTACTCAATAAAGAAATGAAAGCTTCCTTGAACTTGAGTCTCACAGCACCCTGACAAAATACTGAACCTACTAAATCTGTGCTTTTCTAGAGCAAGACAAATTATAGCACTAAGGTGGGTGTCAGGATTGTTAGCTGTTTATTTGCAACATAGACCCCAAATGTTAAACGTTGCATGGTGTATCTGGGACTTCTGCCTGTCTGACTTCAGGTTGCTTAAAGCTGCTGTTTTGACTTGCCTCACTGCGAACAATGAGAAGTTGGGGTTTTTGTTCCTAGTCAATTCTTTGAGATTTCAGAAGTGTTTCACTGGGTGAAAAGAGGATAGATCTGCTTTAGCTGGGCAGTTAACTGGAGGGTCAGGTTGTGCAGATACAAGTGGAGGCTGAGCATTCATTATTGAGGGCAAAAAACATGTGCAGCATGCACAGAATGTTAATCTCAAGGCTTGTACAAGTTGTGGGAGCTATGAAATGTGGAGAAGGGCACTAAAAAGATGTTGATTTCTGTGACATATTCCAGAAGAGACCATTTCCAACTCAAAATGAACTTACACTGCATCTCAGCAGAAAGCCAGGCAGAATCAACCAGTGAGGGAGAAAGTGTCTGCTTGAGATAAAATGAAAGAGCCCTGTGTTCTATCCTGAGGCGTTTGCTGCTTCTTGATAATTGGAGATTTTGGCTAAAGGATAAATCAATGTCCTACTCTGTACCCTGTAGTTTCATATGGACATAAGAAAGATTACAATCGAGACGAGGCTATTTGGCAATTAGTAGCTAACTGATTGATCTCCTCTTCCTAAGATTGAAAATCTGCATTAAAGTGCCTTGATTCTCATGGCAGTGCTAGAGTAAAGCATAAGTTACAGTATTTGATACATAGTTTTTAGTACAACCATCTTTGTGTGCTAAGATAGTAAATGTCTTTCCAATTGACATCAATGGGGAGCTAGATGTCAGTGTTGGGTAATACAGGAATACAGTAGCTGTTCATGATAACTCCCCATTTTGCTGCTGTGCTGAAGCTTAATGCAAGTACTGACATATGTTGATGCAGTGAGTGCTTGCTGATCGTGCTGTTTGACTGCAAATACAGACAGCATCTGAACAATAGTAATTTTCGGCCATTATCTGTACTGTGTTTATTGCATTGTACAGCTGAAGATGTCATTCTTAAGATCAAGAAAAATATCTTGCTTGAAATGGAACCCCGAACCTGGGAAAACTCTAGCATTGATATGTAAAAACATCATTCTAAAAGTGACAGAGCAGAGCTGTAAGGGCAGATTGTTCAATAAAATCGTGTTCATTCTTTGAAAGAGGAAACAGTCATCTGTGTAGAGTTACCAACATGATTAATTGGTGTCATCTTATAGATGCATGCACCCTTCCGGCCTGTTAGCAGAAAACATCCAATGTGTTAATGCGACTCTTTCCTTGTAAGTTCCAGTATCATACTTTTAAAGAGGATCTGATTCCCTTAGTGAGTCAGCTGCACCCAGTCTTTTACTCTGTAATATTTGTGTATGTATATGTGGTACAGTATTTAGTTACATTTATACATAAGTTAGTATAGCTAAAATATGTCCAACAGACACACATTCCAATGCCACAGGTATGTTTATTTTTTATTATCCTGAGTTATTTTATCCTCTACAAGTCTGAAAATAGAGCATCAAGTTATAACCACCCACGACAAAATAAATTAGATTTAACTGTTTACAGAGATATCAAAGTGGGCGTGAGGTTTTGTAATCCAGTGCTGTGCGTCAGTGCAGTGGCACTGTGGAGTGAAGGTCTTTTGAAAATGTCAGACTCTAATTAGCATCCTTTAGCCCATATTCTTTCCTACTGGTACTCATCTCAGTTCTGAAGTCCAGTAAATCTGGGTAATAGGCTAGGTCATACCCAGATTTAAAGTACTGCAGAGCATAGTAGTACTTGTTAAGCCCATTGCAGTGCAAGCCAATCAGATTGTAAAGCTCATCTGCTTTCCAGTACATTTCTGTTTGATATAAATGTTTTCCTCTTGGTACAGAACTGCTGCCAGCACACATCTCTTATGTGTGCTTATGAGGGATGCAGAGATTTTTACTTGGGTAAGAACACAGTTCTTAGTCAGTTGCTCATAGCTGTCGGCTGATAAGGTGAGATCTGCAGTGTAAACACAATTACTTTAGAAGGAGGAACATTTTATAGCATTATGTTTACGTCAGCACAGAAAGAACGCCTTTTTTGGGGTTGAACATTTTGTGGTAGGATGTGCATGGGTTATAGTATAAATGTTCAGCCTGTCCTTGGGTTTTGCAATTTGCAAATCAGCAAATTGTTAACGTGACCACATTGATTGCTGAAAAGCAAACAGCATGCTCTGACACAATACTGTTTTTTTTTATTTACATTGCCTTTGATACCTTATCAAGAAAAAAATAAAACTTAATTAAATAAAATAAATTGGCCATTTGAGATTTTAAAGATAAGACCCCTTCTTAGCATTTTTGGGGATTTTCCACAGTTCTGGGCTTGAGATAAATAAAGCCCTTATACAGTTGCGGAAATCTTACTCTTAAATGTAATTGTCTGCTGTCAGAATTGATTGGTTATCCTTTCTTGATTTAATTACATTGCATTTGTCACAAAAACACAGTTGGCCTAATGATTTATACAATTTATGCTGTAAATGTAGTCTGATATTTCTTTAATGATAATGGATATTTTATCACCATCTTATTCAACACACGTAATAAAGAATGACTTCATATAGCATTCAGGAGTGTTATGATATGTTCAAAAGCTGTAATTCATATGGTGCAGTTGAAATGATTTAAGTCGATTCCTTCCCATCTCTAAGTTATACATCTCTTAAGTTATGTGAAACAACCCATTTAGTTTATTGTTCATACTCACTGAATGAACCAGTCTACTGATGTTGTATGTCCCAGTATTCTTCAAGGTTAATCCCTTATCCTTTGGAAAATGCAAATATATATTCTGTCATAGTTTCATAAAATGATTTTTCAGTTCAGGAACAGAGATGCTATGTTGACTAGGTGACCCTTCCTGTGATCCTTGAACGCCAGCAGCATACAGGATATCCCTTGGTCACTGCCCTGCTTACTAATAGAGTCCCTCTGTCTCAGAGCTTGTTCTCCATGTTACACTGTGTCAGTCAGCAAAGGGGCCTATGCAGTAGTTTTCCCACTTGGCCTGTGTTGTGTGAATAAATAGTGATGTCCTAGGTTGCGGTGTATTTTTTTTTATGAAGGCTACTTGACTGCATCACATTTTTTACGTTTCACTATATTACTATAGGTGTGTGGGGGGGGGGGGGTTTCTATACCAGTTAGCCTAGGAATAGTTGTTTCAAACAGATGATTTCTTTATCGCAGATACAACATAGCATCTTTTTCTCTGCAAGTTGCTATTGCTTCCTAGTTTTTCACAAGATGGATTGTGATACCTAGCTGGTAGACATTGCTCTGGGTGCTGAAGACCTG
The DNA here is from genome assembly GCF_040954835.1 of Lepisosteus oculatus. Lineage (NCBI taxonomy): Eukaryota > Metazoa > Chordata > Actinopteri > Semionotiformes > Lepisosteidae > Lepisosteus > Lepisosteus oculatus. The sequence continues at coordinate 42,387,855 of NC_090698.1, read as the reverse complement.
CTGCTCTTTCACAGAAGACACAGTAAACCAGGCCTATCATGCAAATGTGCTGTGTACAGTTCCGGTTACTAGGACAACCAAGATGACCACATCCTTTAGCAAATAAAACCTCAGAAGCACATTGCTTTCCTGAGGCCTGTAAATATCATTCAGCTAAAGAGAAATCTAATGGAAAAGGAACATTGAATTGTCAAGTTATTTTGCTGCCATTGACAGTGTTTTTACCGCCAAAAAAAGCTTTGGGGGGTTTTTGTGAATGGTGGAAACTATTTTTCGAAATCATAAGAGGGAAAGATCATTTAAGCTACAGTCCAATGGGCTGGAAATACGGTTTGACTGATTAATAAAAGGGCCTTTGGACAGCTGAGTGTTACACAGTACGCTGGGCAGTTACCTCACTGTACTAGATGGACTTCCAGAGTGGGAGTCTTCTGGCACTGTTCACTGTGTAGTTTATGCTACCATCATGACCACATCCTTTATCATACTAGTCACAACACAGCTGACTTTGTATTACTGCTACACTCATGTAGTTGATCTCTAAAACAGAGTGGTAAGATTTTGTGATATTGTTTGTAACATCTTTTCTGAAAATATCCAAAGTGCAGAAAGTATGCCTTTTTGTCAAACTATAAAAGCTTGATATGAAACGAAGACTTTGTGAATTGTAAGTTTGAAAAAAATTTGACTATGACAGATTTCTGTCCAAACTACCAAGTCTTTGGCATTGAAAATGTCTTTCCAAGTGAAAGCTAGTGATGTTAGAATGCAAGAGGGATAGCATGAAGCCTGTTGTAACTGAGATAATGTTGTGGAGTGTACTACCCTTAAACCTACAGTATTATGTTGTATTGCTCTGTTAACATATGCAACAGCTGAAACAGGTAAAGTCAGTTAGTGGCCCTTAGAACTCAAGCATTTCCCAGTTGCTGTGGCATTAAGCAGACCAAAAACCTAAGACGCTTCCAGAATGGGTAGGAGGAGGTCCATTTGTTTTGCTTAATTCTTTGTCCTTGAACCTTTCCTGTTATTAAATGCACAACAATATTAAACAGATCAACTGAAATAACTCAGTATACAAGGTCAATAACCATAATGTATGTTATACAAAAATAATGTTTTAGCCTCTGTCTTTGGTTTTGTGACCACTTTCATTGGTTAAACCATTGCTGACACAAAAAAACAAGTGGCCATCTTCATTTGCCAAGGGCAAAGTTCATTTTATTTAATTTGCATTGCATAAAGGCTATTTGTTTTTCAATTTGTTTTGCACTGAAAAAAAAAAGGCAAAACGGCAAAATGTATTTTTCTTTTAATTCGAGGTTAGGTACTGCAAATTGTACATCTCTGAGATTCTAAAGCTAAGAGCCCTTATCCTTTTTTTTTTAGATTTAGGAGTTTTGTGATAAACATAAATCCGTTCTATTTCAGTTTAAAAGGCTTCCTCAACTTGTGCATGTGTGTATTTTTTTAAAGTTTCAACAAATTTTCTTGCTTAATGTTTGAACCTTTTTTTTTCTTTTCAGTAATTACTTATTACTAAATAATAAGCCAGGGAAGCACAGTGGTTGGCAATGCAGCCTTGCTGAGCTCCTGGATTCAATTCCGGACATGGGGTATTCTCTGCATGGAGCTTTTATGTTCCTACAGTGATTGCGTGGGTTTCCTCCAGGTGCTCTGGTTTCCTCCCTCAATCCAGAAACATAGTGATATGTTAATAGGGGTGGTGTGGTGGTTCAGTGGCTAAGGATCTGCGCCTGTGGCTGGAAGGTTGCCAGTTCCTATCCCGCAACCAGCAGAGGAATCCTACTCCATTGGGCCCCTGAGCAAGGCCATTAACCCCAACTGCTCCAGGGGCGCCGTATTAAATGGCTGACCCCTTGCTCTGTGCCAAGCTTCTCTCCCTGTCTGTGTGTCTCATTGAGAGCAAGTTGGGGTATTCGAAAAGACAAATTCCTAATACAAGAAATTGTATATGGCCAATAAGTGATCTTATCTTATAATTGGCTTCTGGGAAAATTGGCCATGTTGTGAGTGAGCCGATGTCTGTGTCCAGGGTGTATCCTGCTTTAAACCTGTTGCTTGCTGAGATAGGCCCCGGCTCCCTCACGACCCTGAATTGGATGAAACAATGAGAAAATGGATGGATAAATGTATTCAAGGTCAGTCTTCTGGATATTTTTATTCCTACCTTTGTTTTTGTTGTCTGTTCAACCAATTCAGCTGGTTTACCCTTTGCTGACACGGAGTGTCAAACGTCAATCTGCAAAACAAATGCAGAAATAATTTTATTTGTACCGATTTTCAAAGGCTGCTCAGCAGAAGAGAAAAGGCATCAATAGATGGAAGTATGAATATTTGTTTTATTAGTTCTGGTTAAGGTTACTTTTAAAATGAAATTTCGGGTGAATAGAACATTGTGTAACCCAGACACTGTATTACAATTTATATTAAAACGTTTAGCGTTCACGTGCACATCCATAGCAACACAGATGTTAGTCACTCTGTTGTAAACTACCGTTTTCCTTTTTATGTTGTAGGTATATAGCAGCTACAGAATTTCACTGTCTTTAAATTATTAACATTTTAAGGTGATTTCATAGTGTGGGAATTTTTAAGATGGCATAATTAACTAATATTTTTAGTGAATGTCTGGACAGATATCAATTAATCCAAGCAGTTCACGTAAGCAGCATTAACAGAGACTTTAACAATCCCTTATTTTCCATGTAATACACAGTACATAATAAAATATTTTGGTATTTTTCCTTAAACTCCAACAGAGTCAATGTCTTTTAACACAACCCTTAAAAGAAAAAAAAAATAAAAGCCTCAACAAAAAGACAAAACAAAAGATAGGATTGATGATCAAGAAGCTCTTTTTTATTTTATGATTTCATAAAATAAATAAACCCAACCTTATTTAAATGAGACTGAATTCTTGTTCTAACACATAATTCCAATCAACCATTGTCTTCAATATGTATGGAAGGTGTGATTTGTCAAGCTGTAAACGAAGTAGGGTGTGTCCATGTACTAGAAATTCTGGTAGTTCCGTTAACTGTGTGACTAACGTGTCATAAGAACTGTGAAAAGTAAAAACAAAAGTCCAAAGAAGCAACAACAAAAAACCACCAGCTGAGGTCTGTAACAGTATTTTAATCAAATAAAAAAAAATCTACTCTCGTAAGTCAATTTAAATTGTCTTAAACCATGAAGTGAGGCACAGAAACCATGGGAAATACACTGACCATGGGACAAGTAAAGTGCTTGAAATGGAAGTGAAGTACTAAGAAGGCAATTAAACAAATAACCGGTTCTTACAAGCTGTTGCAAATACCTTAAAGTTTTTGTTGTCCACATGTTCACAATCCATTCTTAATTTCTCTTGCTATTCACAAATACCAGACTCCAGAATTTCTTCTGGTGCAATAGCCCTTTTTCTCTGTATGGATATGCTGGTTAAATGGTATTGTGGCAGTGTACTGTATGTTTGTGGACAGCTACCAGCCTATCTGATGGTATTGTGAAGATTGTAAACCTGTTTCTGAATAGCAATGTTTTATGTGCCCGTACCACCTTAGCAAACCAATGAAAATTAGGGATAGTTAAGGATAATATATGAGTGTGTGAAATAGTGTATTTGTTTTAAAACTCATTGTTTTGGTAACTGTAAAAATATTAGTTTTAAATCAATTAGTCCTCAAGCACTGGCAGCAAGTTTCTTTTTTGAATAATTGAATTCTCATGACTGATTCATGATAGGCATGTAATGAGTCTTACTGCCCAGGATTGTAAGTAGCTATCAAAGTAAACAGAAGGGATCTGGGTTTTTACATTTACTTTTTTGAGCTGTAAGTCAGGTTTTAATAGATACACTAGTGCAATACAGTATATTAAATAAAATGCTGTACTGCATTGTTAATTGCTATGCTTTAAATGTTTTTAAGACTACTCTCATTTTTTTTTTCCAAAGCAATCAACTCAGGTACGTAGTCACAATTCGTATTCTCTGAGTTTATTTTTTAAGGGCATGCTTCCAGTCACCAGAATATGAGTCATCAGCACTAGATTTTGTTTTTCTCACCTTGACCAATGTAAGTCAAAGGTAAAAGCAAGCGATTAGTAGAAAATTAAGTCAGTAAAAATGATGAGGAAATAAAATATCTAACAAAATGAGCCTATAAATTACACGTTCTCTGTGTTTATAGGTAGCTCAAATACAATAAACATTTTAAAGTGGTTGTGACATAGAAATATACCCTTTTAGCCTGCTGGCACATCACAGGAAGCAATTGCAAAAGCATAAATAGCCTTGAGAGTTTGCACAGCTGACTGTCTCTATATTTCAGTTTAGAGGAGTGTGTAGAGGTAGAGAAGTATTTTACAGAAATTGTAATTTTAGCCTTAGAAATTGGTAAATACTGTAGTTAGTTGGCACGACACCTTCTGCCGTGGTATTCCCAGGGTGTGGTGGTTGCTATGGTAATATTCATATTCTGTGAAGCTAAAGCATTGCTATCCGTAAGCCATAGATACTTGTTCTCTCCAGTGTGATATGATATACAGAATTCTCCCTATGTTTCTCTGGCACTCATTTCTGCTTAGTATGGAAGCCAGCAGAAAATGTATGAAGTGTTTTAAAAGACCCTGAACAGCAAAATACGTCAAAAACTCCAGAAAGACGCTTTTTATTATAACCTTACATGATATACAGAATGATATGAAAAATGCAAGAAATTCATATGTAATAGTCAAAATGTATGGGGCCTGATATGCCCAACGTGTGTACCAAGCCTTTTAGTGAGCAAGACCCAGCATTCAATACTATAATCTATGAATAAGAAACCAATGAACTCTCAGATTTGATTTGTTTTTTAGCAAACAACTTGGAGCAGTCAGTTCATGAAGGGAAAGATGGAGATCTCTTGATATCTTTTCGGAATTTCTTTACTATTTAAAGGGGAAGAGTTAGATTCAGCATTGATGAGTGCATTTCAAGCCACAATTAAACTAAGATGTACATAGTAACTTCTAAAACCTCCAATTTTAATTGTCATATTCTGTGCTTCATAAGCAAAGCAACAGAACTTCTGGTGACGTGATGCAAGCTTGTGAATAATACATCTCTTTTAATCCAATGGAATTCCAATAGAATCATTGCTCTTGACTTTGAGACAGTTTGCCAACAAATACTACTTACTTGGTAACTCAACATGCAGAAATTGTTGGAACATTTCTGTGGTGAAGTGTCTGCTGCACAGCTGCTCTTATACTCATTACTAACTTAATCATTAGTGACCAAGAAGGGCCGCTTCGCCTTGCAGTTCGCGCAAACTCTCGCTCTCACCTGAGGCGAGACCAGGGGTTTGTGACAACATGGCTACTTACACTAGTTTCACAAAGTTCACGATTTTACGCGCAATTCGAAATGTTTTTTAAAAAATTGTGTTACGTCAAAGAATTAATTTTGTTACCAAGACTTAATCACTGGTCTGAGAAATTGGGACTGCAGTTCCCCTTTAATGTTGGGGCAACCTTGTTGTGAAAGGTGCTATATAAAAATAAATTGAATTGAATGTAATGTTCTGTGAGCAATGCGGATCAATCAAGATCCGTATGACATTTGGAGTTTTCCTGTTAAAATATGAAATTACATGTCCAGCACCTGGTTTTGCAGTATGCGAGGGTGGATCAAACTGCTCTGGTTTCTTTTCATTTCCCATCTTTTGTTTAAACTTTGGTCATGTTTGTTGCACATGCAGCATTGAAAGTAAAAGAACTTGTTTAATATTTAAGTGATGGAAATACACAGGAAAAAATGGCAGATGTTTGCGAGACATTCATTTAATGGAATTTCATCTGACCTGAACAGTTTTGGCTCTATTTAGTTTTTAGTGTTTAGTTTTGCTTTTCACCATCAGTATTCTTCAACTTTGTAAAAACTGTCCTAAAGTGATGCATGTAACAAAGAAAGAAACATTTATATTATTAATCCTGCTACCTGTACTGTTTGAACAGATTTTCATCTTTGTGTTCTTGTACTCTTGGAAACTAGACCATTATCTTGAAGCATTGAAGCAAAATCACCAAAGAATATGTTATGTTGTATCATTTTTATTTTACGAAATTTTCCTTGTCATGAGATCCATGGGTAAAATGTTTGATAGAACAGCACTGAAAACTGTGCTTAAACCCTAGATTCGATTGTGAAGGAGAGCTGCTCTGATTGGAGCCAAAGAACACAAGTGAAGCTACTGTATATGAAAGTGCATTTGAAACAGCAGAATGAGAACAACAGGCACTTCTTTACCCAAAGAGTTGTGGGAGTATGGAACAAGCTACCCAGCCAAGTTGTTGAAGCTGATTCCTCGGTTTCTTTCAAGAACTGGCTGGATGATGTTTTTCGGATCAGTGAGCTGCTAGATGGGCTAAAAGGACTTCTCTTGTTTGTAACCTTTGTTATGTTGGGATTTATACTGTTAAAATATTTTTGCTTGTTAGTAAAACATTATAGTGACCCCAGGATGTATTTGTTGTTCCTATGATTTTCCTGAGAAATCTATCGTGTGAAATGCAATGTTTTGTCCCTTAACCAAGCACAAAGAACTGGATTGACATGCTGCTTCTTGGACATTAAGGCTGTTCCTGCAACAACCATGAGTACGTTTTCAGCAGTGTGTCCATTATTCTTCTGTATGAAATGTGCTGCAGTCAAGGAAATCGACATTGGAGTGCAGACAGTTCTGATCTCAGAAGCACGGCTTCAGAAGGGGAAAAAAAATAACAAAGCACACGTACAGCATCAGAGTGTTTGCAATCTACAGTAGTGTCAAGAAGCAACTGAATATGAACTGCAGGATGAAAAGATGGAATTGTGTCCAAATTAACTGTTGTTTAGAACTGTCCCATTCTAGAAGAAATTGTATTAACAAAATTGTAAATATTTTCCAACAGGCCAAAGCAATTTATAGTATAGCTGAAATATGCTTTCAGATATTTATTTTTACACTTCAAAACATAATCTACTTTCACTTCCCACAATGTAATGTAATCTTCTGATTATGCAACAAGTAGTAACATTTACAGCTGTGCACCTAGAATAAACTGCAACATGTTCACTCATGAAGCAATCCTGGTAGTACTTGTACAGCACTAATATTTTATTTTCCAGCAAAGGCTTCTCTGAAACAGAAATGAAACAGAAACACAGTTTATTAAATAATGATTAATTACCAAACAGCTGAACTATTAATGCCACCTGCATAATACAATCTTTGCCCTACATTTTGTGAAGTTGAGATTTTGTGGGAATGAAATAAACCTACTTTTTTTTTTTGCAGCATGACCTACCTCTAGCTTGATGGAGCTGTTTTTAGATCTGTTGTAATAGGATATGTAAACACTGTGTTATGGAGAGTCAGGCCAAAAGTGAGATGTCTGTCTCCACAGAGTAATATTCTGTTAGCTGCATGGATTATTCATGTTGATCAGACCAATAAATATGTATGCCTACCATAATGTATTTGATGAGTATAAGTGGTTTTACCTCATTTAAACATCCTACTCATACATTTGATAAATGATTTGATAAGGTAGTTACTGTAAAATGAAAATGTTGTCAACTGCTGGACCACCATGCTGCCCCTATTGCCATTGCTGCTGATGCTATCTGTGTGGAGTCTGTATGTTCTCACCGTGTTCATGTGGGTTTCCTCTGGGTGCTCTGGTTTCCTCCCACCGTCCAAAGATATACTGGTAGGTTAATGGGCCTCTGTGAAAACTGACCCTGGTGTGAGTGTGCACCCCTTGCTTGCCAGGATAGACTCCCCCTCAACACTGTATTGAATGAAGTGGTTGGAAAATGTATGCATGTTGTTAATATTTCCACAGCTATTTAATAACACAAAAAGCCATCTTTCTGATGTGGATAGAAACTGTTTAAATCGTTGATATCACAATTGTATTTCTGTTCTTGCATATTGTACACCTTGAGGCAGTATAAGTTAGGGTTCTGTATTTGAAAACGTATCTGCATTGTTTGCATGCTTATCGATATTTCTTGTTAAGTATTTTTCTCATAACTCTTATTATGTTTATATAGTACAAGCACACATATGAGTTTATCTTTGAGACCTTACGGGCTTACGTTTTGACAAGTTACCTTTAACATTATGGTACAGTACTTAATCAAGTACAGTTCTGCTTTTATACTATCCATTGTAAAAGTAGGTATGGCAAGTTATATGGATATTAAAAGAATGTGGCAGTGACACTGGCTAAATACTTGAGCTCTCTCTCTTACCTTCAGTTTTAAAAATGTACCGTGGATGTGTTTTTTGAGCAAAACGTTTCGCTGTTAAAACAAACTCAGTATCATTGAAGTAACGCTCAACATCATTTGCAAAGCTGCGGGTATTTGAACAAATGCCTGTTCAGATGGTGACATAATTGATTTATCATATCATTATCGTGCCCTTCTGTGAATTTTGCCCAGAGTGTTTCAGCTGTTCCAGTGAACTTGCTTACCATTTAGGAAAATGTAATTTAGGTAAAACTGAGAACAGCACATTGCTGCTGTGTCAAAGCTCCTGTGTCCTGGTTTCGATTCTTGACAGAGGTGTATGGAGTTTGTATGAAAGTGGGTTTTCTCCGGGTGTTCTGGCATCCTCCCAACATGCAAATACAACCTTGGTCTTAACATAGTAATGACTCTAAATTGTCAGTGTGCACACACTGCAACAAGCTGTCGTCCTCAGTGCCGTCCCGGCTTGCACCCTAATATCCTGGAAAAAGCTCTGGGTTACTACACCCCCTGTCAGGAACGATGTTACTGGCCTGAAGCCACATTCCATCCTGCTGGAAATTTTCTGTCACCTTTAACATGCTGGTATGACAAGACTGTCATGTTATTTTCCCAGCCATTCAATCTGTTTTTTTTAACAAAGACACTCAGCTGAAGATGTAGTATTGATCAAATAGCGGATAAGAATGTCAGAGATTCTGACATTGGTGTGAAATTGGGCGTGTGTGGCAGCCTGCTGGGCTCACTGCATTGTTCCTCTTGGTAATCTGCATGAGCTATTTGCATAGTGGTTCCTATCAAAGCATCAGTCGCATATTGTCCCCATTTGTATTCCTCTACCCTTCTCTGACTCTTGAATAGGCTATTAATAGATTTATAGAAGACTTGCAGAGAAAATTATTAGAATTTTCCCTCTGTCATTTCTAAATTACAGCCTTAGCCTTAGATTTAAATATACTGTGGAAGAGAGTAATATAGATGTTAGCAGCAGTGGATTATGACTTTTTTCTTAACAGTAGGCTTTCACCACTTGATTACTTTTATGAAGAATAATACTAAGGATTATAAAATGTCAAGAAATGTAATTGTTCAATACTGATTTATCCCTGTAGCTGCAATCTGGTGCTTGCTGCCTGTGAAATCTGCCACAGTTTATGAAGAAGCCAGGTGGAAGATAAAGATTGAATTTTATTGAACTGATTGTTTTTTTTTATTTTATTTTATTAACACACTCTTTTCCCCATGACTTTTTCCAGTGGGCTGGAAACCTATCTGATGCTCACAAATTTCAGAGCATAGTCACCATTTCAACAAAAAAAACAACTTTTATTTGCTTTATCGGGGGAAATTCATCTGTCAGTGAGTAGTTTCCATGGTTGTAGTCTCCTAACATGCAGCATAATCAAATATTTTTATCACTGAGCCCCAGCCAATCAGTAAAGTAGTATTATATCTTTTCAAGGAAACATTAAAGGGATCATTTAAAGAGTGAGGTTTTAAGATGGGCCTTGAAAGGGGAGCAGAACAGGGAAAAGAGAGGCTTTCATCTTCTCATGTGCAGCCTAATCCTGAGGAGCCTGGAGCAGAGTGTCCATGATGTAGTTATGATTGCTTCATCCGCTGTATTGTAATTTGTATTTGGGGTAGCTCAGGTCATATAGTTGGATGGATATTGTAGACCTTTGAAGAGCTTCTGACAATACAACTACATTAAATGTGCAGGACATCACTGAAGATGAAAGTAAACCATTTTAGATTCTCTGAGCTGCCTGTTTTTTTTTTACATATAGGCCCAAATGTGTTCAATTTTGTGTTTTATGTTCGTAAAAGTAAGTTAAGTTCCACAAGAGCTCTTCAGATATCAGTGGTGTTCTTTGTCCTATTAGCACTTTCTTCGAATGATTAATAGGTTTATTCCGTGCTGAAAAGAGAAAAAAGAAAACGTTTCGGCTGTGGAGCCTTCTTTGGGTGTCATCATTCCTGGAATTATGTCAATAGTAGTAGTCTTGATAGCTTTAGTATAAACTACCCTAATAAAATGGCTGTCATGGACACATCACATACATATGAGACATTTCTAAATGCAATTAACAAAATTCTTTGGACTAAGTGTGGAAAAGACCAAGGATTAAGCAGTTGACTTGGTATGCAAAATGTGCAGGTAATGTGACCTAAGTATTATAACAGACTGTAAACCTAGCTTTGGAACAAACAGTGTGTTAAGTACATTTTTTCTTTGCAAATTGAGATTTATAAGTTGAGCCGGCCTTTTATTGGGCTTTGTTGAACGTATGCTTACCCTTTACCTTATGAATGGGTAGGGAAAAAGGTAAGGCATGTTTCCTTCTGATTCATCTAATTACTCAAATGATAAGTACGAGTATTCTTCCCCGAGGACACATATTGTAACCTTTACTTTTGAAAACAAAAGTGAATACTAATTTTGACCCTAATATGTAAGAATGTTGAACACTTAATGTTAGAGTTCATGTGCATGTTCATGTACAGTACAATGTGGTGCACCTGAACTATCTATTTAGGTTTCTCATTCTGATCAGATTATAAACATTATATTATATATTGTTATGAGCACCTGCTGCTATAATTGATTTAAAAATCTATGTAAAAATATCTGTATCATAAAGTAAATCACTGCATATAGGAAGACATCTGTGTGATCAGGGTTATGTTGGTTAAACTCACATATTGCCTACCTGTTATGTTAAGTTTAGGTTATAACTTCTGGACAAAGCAAGAGAGCTCCAGACATTTTTGCTTAAAGCTCAAACCCGCATATTAGGGTTTTTCAATAAAAAGCGTGATTCAATATTTTTGTTCAACTTGAAGAAATCCAGGTCTGAAGATGGATGCATGTAGACAATTGCAGTTTCATCAAGCAGTAGTTTCCTAGGAATAACACTGAGCTTCACCGAGTGTGCTATTACATTTCTTGTTCAGTGCTTTCCCATTGTGAATTAAACTGAAGTGATTGCTTTGTAGGTGACAGAGCCCGATTGAAATATCAGTAATATTGCTATTTTGTCCAGGAAAATAACATTGCCTTTAGTAACAGTGAGAAAGATGTGCAGTGTATAATGGTATCCTTTTTATTCTTTCCAGGATCCTTCAGTGACACAAGTAACAAGGAATGCCCCTCCAGGGTTGGAAGAATATAATCCCTTTACTGATGCACGAACGGTCAGTATATTTTGTTTTAATCAGAATGCCAAACACCCAATAAACACTTTAAGAAATCCTTAGAAAGTTATTCTCATCCCCTCGCGATACGTTTTTTTTTTACACCATCATATCAGATTGAGATAATTCTATGGTTATCTCAATGCTTATTAAGATATTGATTTAACTGTTGTCTGTTGTATTGTTGTTATAATAATAACTAAAGAATCTGAAAATTTGAAGAAAATGTGTTCCCACTGGTTTAGTATAAAACAGAGAGTTACTGTAGAGAGTTATGCAAACGTTAAATTGAAAGCAGTACAATAAAAATGTATTGAATCAGCTGTTTTTGTGATCTCTTATCTGGAGTGAACATCTTAGTCATCAGTACTTTCAAAATATAGACACCTAAAAAATAAAATGTGTACTGTACTGTCAAAATGAATGTGTGCTTTACAATTATTTTTCTAAGTAGTGATCGATCACAGACTGGCCTCTGCTGGTTGTGAATTAGAAATGTCTTCAGGGCATACAGGCAAATAGAATTGTTAAAATCGTATGTCAGGGACAGACCAAATGATGTTCTTAGATTGATCGAGTCTTGTGAAAAATGTGCGTGTTGTTGTTTGTAGACTAAGTACATCTTAAGTACTGAGTACCTGGCTTAGATGTCCATTTTTATGACACAGCTCTGAAAGAAATGAGGACAGATGCATTATGCATACAGTCTGCCTCAAGCCTTGTATTCAAATCCAGACTTGATATTCAAGATTGCAGTTGTCTGCAGGGGGAACCCTGTAACCACATCACCATTTTTCACAGTTAACTAAACACAAACCTGGATTAACACATAGATATTCCTGAATGTGTTCAAAGTCTTCAGTATTCATATAGCAGAAGTGTTGGTAGAAGAACACTTCCAAAGTGTTTTCCACAAAGACGGAAGCTGCAATGAAGCAAACTTTGGAAAAGGTATTGTTTCTCTTTGAAAAATTAATAAAGAAACAATTAGGGAGTTCGTAGTGGTTACCGCAGTCAGAATGAAAAGAGATCCAGTATTGTAAAGTGACACTTAATACTGTTCCAGGCAGAGTTGCAAGTAATAATTGATGTACTGGATTACTGTAAACTATTGGGGTGATATGTTCAAGTAACTTGATTTGCAAATAAATGCAAGACGTTTTTAAGTAATAAGTGTACAGAGCATAAAGCCATAACACTAATAACCTGGCTTCAATACTGTTATTTCCCATGAACAGACTATTGCATCCATATGTAGTTAAGCACAGTCAGAAGGCTGTTTTTCGTACAGATATGTACAGCCAGTCTTTTAGGTAAAAGCTGTTTAGGTAAAATCCTGTATTGGGTTACACTCACCAGTATTTAATATTAAGCTGTCGTAGTTGAAAGATTTCCAGGCACCCAGGTACAATAAGGCAGACCCTAAGCATCTTACTGCTCTAGGTAACTGAGGTTTAAAAAATAGTTTTAAATCAGATGCAGAGATACATTTTCTTCCCAGTCAGACCTGTCAAGATAATAAGGCTTTGGCATTTAATCCATGCAGAGCAGCTATGTCCCCATGCTCTCATTTTGTACAACATTGTTATGCTTTTTGTGAACATTTTTGTCTGGCATATTCGACAATATTTAGTACAAAGTAATTCAGAAATGATTTATTCTTGCTTACATTTTTTTTTAAACCAAACTCTTTTAACAAAATTAAATTTAAGATAAAACTAAACTGTGTTAAAATAGAAAATCTGCATGAATTTGCGATTTTAGCTTTGTTTACAGTAAGTGGAATTCTATGGTTTTAACAGTAGAAATATGCATAATGAAAGGGAATTTCAGTCCGAGTAAGAGTAAGTAAGATTGTCAGAGGTTTACCGGACAAATGTTACTGAAAAAGTGCACTAATGTGAACTCTTAATGTAGTATTGTGCCTTAAGAGTTCTCCAAATCAAGCCTTTTTCAAAGACACCTATTCTAATGAGAACATTTTGGAGAAAAAATTCCAAATATCCTGTAAGTAGAGAAAATGGTTTTTGCATTTAGTAAACAGAAATATAATCTTAGAAATTAGAGCTAACAGCACTTCTAGGGACTTTCAGATCTGCTTGCATCTTGGCAATACTGAGTAGGGTCTTAAATCCCATTGATACTTTATGATCTTGATAATGATCATAAAGTTTCAAGGGGGGTCTGGAACAAGGTCTTCAGATCAAGTAGCAGCTAATAACCATACTGGCTAGATGGCACCTGAAAGGTATCATCTCATTTGCAGTTTCTTATGTTCTTACGATCTTGGTGACTTGTGTGTTTTGCAATATTATTACCAACAAAAATGTGCTTTTGGTAAAGAGTGAATTTTGATTGAAATCTCCGTATATTGGTTAAAAAGAGCAGTAAATGAATAATGGTTCAGAAGCCATCATTGTAGCAGCATGTAGAGAGTTACAGGAATGTCTGTCCCTGAAAAGTTTTACATTTAACAGACGATGATCTGAAATCTTGATTGTGCCTGAGCAGGGCAGCTATTGTTGACCTCAAGTTAAACTCTGTGGAAAGATCTTATATCTCTTAAACCAAAGTGTCATAGCATATACAGTACCACATAAAAAGGTGTTGACCATTCCTCATGGTCACAGGGTCATTTAATGAGCCTGTCAATGTATAATTTCTCCCATTGTTGGGATATGGCTGCATTGGGTGGGGGGAAGCTAGCTTTCCTTATATTATTATCCATCATAATTATAAGTAGCAACAACTTTGAAGACAAACTGTCCAAATACTTTGTAAATTATGAAATTAATTATATTTTACAGAATAAAGTTGTTTTAGCAACTTCTGTTTAAAATAATATTTTTCTTACTCCTCCCTCAGTGGAAATCTGTTTTTCAGAAATGTGTGGACATGAGTACATGCTGCACAGACCTGGCCTGGTTTTCACAAGCTGCCTAGGCCTCCAGCTCTGCTTTGGTGACTGAGACGAAAGTCTTAAATTGTGTAAATCAGATATTTGTCTTTTTCTGGTAAAATCAATATGTACTTACTTTTTCTCCCTGAAGGCAAAACAGAATCCATTTTTATGTACTGTATGTTGGTGATTTGTGCTACTGCAAAATGCATTTTATGTTTTGGTCTTGGTGTTGTTTTGGTTGTGACAGGTCATCATTCAGAATCACATCCCCTTGCTTCTCTGGGCTTTCAGTATGAAATGGATGCACAGCAAATGACATACAGGAAGGGGTAGCGACAGTCATGCCATGTCCAAAAGCTTAAGCTTTTTACAAAGGATAATTATTTTAGGTTAAGTTTGAAAACCCCTTTTCAAATAATGAATCAACATAGACATTTTCAAGACGGTTTCACCATCCCATCTTTTCTACTCAAAGAAAATCACAAACTGGTAACAAATTCAGAATGTGTTACAGAGTTTTTAAGCCTCTTCATTCTCAGTGACTGTTTTTCATCAGGTGATATCACAATTAAAAACATTAGGAATCAGATCTACTGTGAAAGATCAATCAATGCAACATATTGTCATTAATGGTTTTGTGAGGACACTTCACAAAGCACTGATTGCATGAGTGTTGCGTAGGATAAAAACGTTAATTATACAAATTGAAGTATCTGTTGATGCACTACAGGAAGGGCAGCATCTTGGTGCATTAGTTAGTATTGCTCCTTCACAGAGCTCGGACCCCAAGTTCAGTTCCAGACCTGGGCTGTCTGTGTGGAGTTTGTATGTTCTCCCCGCGTGTGTGTGGGTTACCTCTGGGTGATCCGGTTTCCTCTAATAGTCCAAAGAGATGCTAGTAGAGATACTAGTAGTAGTGTCCCATCCAGGGTGTATCTTGCTTTACGCCCGTTGTTTGCCAGGATAGACTCAGTCTCCACCGCACCCCTGTATTGGATTGAGTGGTTAGAAAATGGATGGATGGGACAGTATAACAATATAAACATTGCATGAGATTTGTGAACATTCTTTGAATAAACTGAGGAAAGTTATTGGTTGGTAACCTGATGTCTATAGCCTGTGTGTTTCAGAGGATGAATAAAACTTGGGAGCAATATTCATTTTTTTCCCCCACCCGGGCAATAGCCACACAGTAGTGTTAGAGAGGAGAGAAAGGCTATAAAATAATGTTTTTCTGATGAGGAGTTTCAAAGTCCACATTTTTCTTCCTCAATTTGATAAAATGTACGTGTAACTGGTCATAAGAATAAACCAGTCAAGAACTCACCATGGATATTTGTCTAGGAGATAAAGTAATTTTTCAGTGTTAGTCACATAACAATGCACATTCATATAATATGTATCTATAGAAAGAACAGGAGGTTGTTGGAGGAACCAGAAATTACACAGAGATTTCTTTACAAGAGTGTAGGTCAATCTTGGTTTTAGGGAGGATAGTAAAGCTCAGTAAAGCATGAAGCACAATTGATAACACAAGCGCGATCGTGAGCTTTCTTTTCTTATTGTGCAATTTACTTGTTGCTGCTTTTTCCTCCTCAGGATTGATCCCATCCCTCTTCCATGTAAGACACTCTTTCCTAAGTTCAGAACAGATTGACCAATATTTCAAGTGTCACAGTTGCCTTCAGCTTTAGTGTATTATTTTAATATTTGAGGAACCTCATTTGCACAAACCAATTTTGCAGCCTGTTTTTTTTGCAAAGACGCTCCAAATAAAATATTCATCACTGGCTTGGTGGCAAAGATGAATTGCCTATAAAACATTTCCTGAAACCTTGTAAATAGCTTTGCATTTGTACAGTCCCAAACCTGGCAGGTTTACAACTTGGTTGCAGTCTCATTGTGTATCTGGCCCTAAAACTCTTAACAAACTACAAAACAAGCCAGGCTGCTTTCTACTTAACATCAGAGTGTTTTGCCTTATCAATCCCTCAAGCGGGTGTACAGGTGACGCTGATCCCATATTACACAACTTGTTAAACGTGCATTGCAGTCTTGCCTTTTGATAGTTAATTTTTTTTAATTTCTTTATGTTTGCAGGTTTATTTTCACCAGCTGCTTACTTAAATGTCCACACAATTTTCAGCAGAATAGTGATATATGTAGTACGCAGTAATCAAGGAGTACAACATAAAATATTACATCTAATATTCAGAGAACATTACCTTGACCAGGGATGTCAAACTCATTTGCTATGGAGGGCTATATTTGATGTCAAAGTGGGCCATACATACTAGAAATGAAATACTAGGAAATACAAGGCACAACCTACATACTGTACATAGTATTATTTATTTGGAGTGTTTTATGTGCATACCTTCCCTTTAAAATGCAATTATCACTCACTATGTCTTCACTAGATGCCTATTTTGCATAAAGTACTCATTATCCTGTTTTTTAGCATCATGAGCTATATTAATTATTTTTTGTTTCTTCTATGAAGTAATTCCAAAGCCCTTCTTAATATGTTCAAAAATATCCTTTTGAGAACATCCACAGTGCACGAGTTACAGTTTAAGAGATCTCTGATGATTCAGCCACCTGCGGTTGAGTTGAGTTTAGAGAAAGTGTATGCACAGGACCTGCAGTTGTCGTTTTTATCCCCACCTTCTTTTTTTGAATGACAAACAATTGGATAGAGGCAGAGAACCGAGAGGAGCATTGTATACTCTAGCCTGTTAACCTAACCACCAAAGGCACTTAACGTAGAGTGCAGGCTGTGCAAGCTCAGACAGGGTGTGAATTGAATCCCAGCCAGGGTTTCTTACTGCATGCGTCTGCCACTGAGGTTGAACAAATGAGCTTGGGGGAGGCCACAGGTTTGACACCCCTGTCCAAGACCCTACCCTGGACGGACAGTAACTAGACACAATGACGCTTATCATGGTGTAAACTCAAATGCATTTCTTCAATCAGTTTCACATTTTTTTTTCTTCAGGCACCCCCAGGCACTGCTTCCAAAGTGCCTCCATCTTCCAACACACAGCCTGCTATCATGAAGCCCACAGAAGAGCCACCACCCTATACACAGCAGCAGCAGACACAGGTACCGTAAGTAGGCCTTTTGAATGCTACAAGCTTGCCCAGTAGCCACCCAGTGGGGTAATGGTGTTTCCTTCAAAACTGAAGTAACTTTTCCAATGAAACATCAACCTAGGTTTTTACACAGTGTTCCTTAAAAGAGCTTTAAGGTTTTTGAGCATGCTGTTGTGTTACTGATTAGCCTGAAATTCCTCCTGGACACAGTATAACGAGCCAATTGGAAGTTAGAACTTAGAAGAAAATGTGTGAAGAGTACATACTGCCTACCATTTGAAGTGTGGTATATTGTTGAGATTGTTGTCATGCTGTGCTAAGTTCACTTAAAAGTGCTGCCTGATGAAGTGATATCATTTCTCTACTTCGTAAGGGTTGTGAAGACATTAGGAGTAGGTTCCTGTGACTGTGATTAGCTTAATTCCTAGACTAGTTGGCCCAGACTTAGTGCTGTTTGTGATCTGTAGAAACCTGTAAAGCATGTACCTGTACAGTGTTCCTCACACATGAAATGATTGAACAAATCCCCAGTTTTATTAATGTTGGTAGAATGTCTTTAGTGAAATAAATGACCTTATCTTGTAAATGGACTCATTTAGGATGGGGGCAAGAAAGGAGAATAACTGAAGAAACTGCTAAAAACATTCACTGAATTCACTGTTTGTAGCCCTTTATTTCTAGGGAACATCAGACATCCCTAGTGGCTGTCCACAGCTCCTCCTGCTGTCTTTGCTGGCTGAAAATGGCCTGCAGTGGGCCAAAATGTGGCACACCCACTGTGAACACATCTCATGGGGAAAATTGATCATTTAAAGTACTATAAAAGTTTAGAATCTGCGCAGTGTAAAGGATCCTCGGTGTGCTGGGAGAGATTGACTTCTAATGTGTTTTTGAAAGGTTACATAACACTGTTAAATAATAGTTCTTGTGCTGGGTGTGCTGCTTTTTCAATGGCCAAGTCTGAAATAGCTAAGGCTAAGCTGAAAAAAAGCAACATATTACATACAGCTGTTTTCTCAAGCAACCAAACATACTTGGATAAGATACTACTAATTCTTACTAATGTAGGCAGTGCATTCTAATCCAAATAAACAACTTCTATGCGAGGTTTGACGCTCACAACACGGACCCTTCACACAAAACGCCCAGTGAGCCTGGGGAATTTGTGCAGCAGCTGTCTGAACAGGAGGTACGGAGAACTTTCCGAAAGGTGAAGCCGCGCAAGGCTGCCGGCACTGATGACATCCCCTCCTGTGTTTTAAAGGATGCAGAGCACAGCTGGCCCCTGTCTTCACTGTAATATTTAACATGTCACTATCCCAGTCTACTGTCCCACTGTGCTTTTAAGAGGACTACTATCTTGCCACTGCCTAAAGCAACCAAGTTGTCATGTCCGAATGACACTCCATTGGCACTCACCTCAGTAGTCATGAAGTGCATGGAGAAACTGGTGATGGGACACATCAACAGTATTGTCCCAGACTCCCTGGACCCCCTGCAGTTTGCTTATAGGAATAATAGGTCAGTGGACAATGCTGTCTCACTGGCCATTCACACCACTCTTGAGCACCTGGACAAGAGGAACACCTATGTCAGGATATTAATTATTGACTTCAGCTCAGCCTTCAACAAAATTGTGCCAGGCAGGCTGGTGGTCAAGCTCAGGGGTCTGGGCCTCAGCAACTCCATCTGCAACTGGGTCCTGGACTTCCTGACAGGCAGACCCCACGTGGTGAGGATTGGAAACAAAACCTCATCCCCTCTGATCCTCAACACAAGGTCCCCCCCAGGGATGCTGCCTGAGCCCACGGCTGTATTCTCTATTTACACATGACTGTGTGGCTAGATTTAACAGCAACCGCATCATGAAGTTTGCTGATGACACCACAGTAATTGGTCTTATCAGCAACAATGATGAAAATGCCTACAGGAGCGATGTAGCAGCCTCACACTTAACATCGGCGAAACAAAAGAGATTATACTGGACTTCAGGAGGCACGGTGGACGTCAGACACCATCTTCATTCACAGGGGTCCAGTCGAAACTGTCAGCACCTTCAGGTTCCTCGGCCTCCAGATCACTGGGAGGCTGAGCTGGTCAGAGAACACTGCTGCCATCCTCACTAAAGCCCACCTGTGCCTTCACTTCCTGGGACAGTTAAAGAAGTGGGGGATGAGCAAGACAGCACTCACCAATTTTTACCGTAATCCCATTAAGAGTGTCCTGACTGGTAGAATTACGGTGTGGTATGGTGGACACAATACAGGACAGAAAAGCCATACAGAGGGTTGTGAGGTCCACTCAGAAAATCACTGGGACCGACCTACCCTTCATCCACCAGATATATCTCGACCACTGCCATAAACAGGCTCGAGCTATACTTCGGAACCCAATTCACCCTGACCACAATCTGTTTTCACCCCTGGGTTCTGGTAGGAGGTATCGCAGTATCTGAACACTGAAAAATAGATTCAAAAACAGTTTCTTCCCCCAAGCAGTCCGCATCTTAAACAGCTCAAATTATCACCTGCACATATTAGCACCTGCACTTTAAGGTACTGCACTGTTTGCACTATGTTCTGTCTTGGCTGTATTATAACGTCTGTTGTCTAAATTTATTGTCCATGTCTGTCGTCATTTGTGCATTTCTTTTTTCTAATGTTACTGGGTACAGCTGAGCACGTAAGCGTTCCAATACACTTGTTGTATATGGCAAATAAAGGAATCTTGAATCCTAGTTGTATTCTAGGTTTTAATCCTATGGTATCATACTGGATTTTAGGAATTCACAGATTCCAGGGATTCTGAATTACATTCAAATTTGAAACAACCAGGGTTATTCACATCAGGGTGGTTTGAGATTGATTGATAATAAATGACTAACTATATATTACATATATGAAAATGTCCACATTAATGGACTAGCAACATTTCAATTTTACATTAATACCATTCAGCACTTGACATCCATTCACTTCAAAGAAATAAGTACAGCAAAGTATCTGTTTTTCTTTACAGCGGCCTCTGTGAAATCTTAGTTAATATAAGCTTGCAAATCATGTTTTATAGAACAAAACCAGTCTTACCTTCAAGGTGTGCATGGTCATAAGAATTGCCTAACTTTTTAAGAGTAAATCTAGAAGGCAATATTGGTAGGGGCTAGTCTATTTGTTTGTTAGCCCTCATTATCCCCTTGTTCCCATGCCAAGAAGAGAGAAAAGAGTCTGGTTTCTAAGAGATGGAACTGTGAAGAAAGACTGAGCCCCATGACATTTTCTGGCAGTCATTTACCTGTAGCAGTTTTTGATACAAGTCAGCTGTAAGTCAGCTGGCATATTTCTTTCAAAATTTGACAAAGCCCTGCAGATTTGTCTGAATCTCGACAGCGTGTCCATCAATCTAGTGTTTTACCATCGCTGCAGCTTTTGCAACATAGTGGGTGCATTTTATTTTGAAACTAAATTTGAACTTGAAAGAATGATTTTTAATTAAAAGTTTGACCCCAAAATAAAAACAGGAATACCAGAAAAGGAGTACCTGACTAACCTGTTGAATATTAAAGAAATTGCACATGGAGAACAAGATCTGGTCTCCATCAAGGGATCCATCAAGATGGATTGCGATTTACCCCTGGGGTTACTCCCAGAATGTCTTTGTGCCTTTACCATGTGGTGAGCAGCCCCAGGTGGTGATTTATGCCAGAATGCATGTACAAGTGAACAAGCAGTCTGGTTGTGATGCCTTTCTAGAAACAATATAACGTGGCAAAAACTGAAATCAAGGTGAATTCAGTTAAATTGACAGCACAGCTTGGGATTTTCTTTCATTGTATTATTTTCTGATTTAAAATCATGCCTATCAGGACATTCATATAACTGTGGCATATATTCCTCATGCCCTTCTTGTTATTTTAATTTTTGAATAATTTTTGAATTAACTAGAACTAAGTTCCCATCTCATGTTTGTCTCACAAACTTTTATTTGTAAAAGTAAACGCTACTAAATGTATAAAGAATATTTATATTACTTTGAAACACAGACACATAAGAATTACATCGCATATATTGTCAGGTTTCATTTCAGTAGTCATGGATACAGGAACCTCTTTGGTTTTCTGTATAGAAACTTATTTCACCAATAATACCACATATTAGAGTGGAGGGTGCTGCTGTTTTCAAGCAAATTGTAATAAAATGTTGACATTTGACAAAAAATAGAGATTTCATTGCATCGTTTGTAATGTCCTTTGTGAATTTTGGTTAACAAATTACACAGCATATGCTACCTGACTTCAACTGGAAAGTTATATTCAGTACATAGGCTACAAAACAGGCTTCTAAATATGTAAATGGAACAGAGGTGCTATCAGGGTATTATTTGGATCTTTGAATATTTAATAACCTTCAGTTTTATTTGTTCCTGTAACTACAGTATAATTTAAATGTGCTCTTTGTGAACATAACTTCTTGAACTGCAAATTGTTTTAAATGTCAGATCCCTTTTTCTATGTCTTCTTCAGTAACAGTGAAAGTGGCTCTTTTCACACTTTAGAAGCTGTTGCAATCAGATCATTTTATAGAAAATGTTTACCACACACCTTTGTGAGTTTTATACTTGCTGTGAATGTTAAAGAGCTTCCTCTTTTTTGCATCTCCATTTTATAAACAAGAGAGTTAAAAGTAAAAGAATAAAGAGAGAACAGGGTGCACCCTTAAAACTATGGTATTTTTTTAAACTGATCCTACAATGTGCAGAAGTCCATACATTTCAAAAGTATTAAACCATTGTACCCCAAAGTATTTTTTTTTCTGAGGAATGAACTCACTTCATTTATGAGTGTACTGAACTCTTTTCATATCAGTGTGTCATGCATTAAAAGTGAACTTCTTCAGTGGTTAAACTAAATCTAAAATCCATCATTTCTTAATTCATGTGAAATGGAAACAAAAATGAATTTGAAATTAAGGACTAGATTGTAAATATAATAATGTAAATAAAACCAGCAGCTTAAATTAAATTCTAGAACTTAAAAAAACACTGCAATATTAAATGTTAGTCTATTGTTAATTAAAATTAAAGAACTGTAAATTTCAAGTAATACGGTGTTGTCTCTATGGAACAAACTGTAGTAGAACTGAAATAGTTTTACCTTTATAGTCCCACTGCAATGTTGATGTGCTACCTTATTTTCATAGTTTAGTTTATTTCAGGAAAACATTTTAATTGGTTTTCATTCTAAAAATCCTAAATTTGACAATTTCAAATTCGAAGAATTTGTCATGTGCAAAAGAAAGATATTTTTTAGGTCTTTAATTTGGATTTTTTTCCTTGAATATTGTATCCTTCAAACAAAAAGGACACAGGATGTTCTAAAAAGAAACCAGGAGTTCAATAATTCAGAAGTAGCCAGAAGCATTCTGTTTTAAGACTACTGTTGATTCTATGAATAGGCCTATATGGAACATGCTAGTACAGAGTGGACAGTAATCACACCAGCACACATGAGCACACCCTTTCCTAACTTGTGAACATAGTTAACAATAAAAATGTACTTGAGTACAGAAATAAATGATCACTTTTCAGTTCTTACTCTTTCAAACTTCTTTTCAAAAGTTTTATTTTCCTATTCTAAAACAATCATGACTGCCTGGATTGCCAAATCACTCACGTGAATCATTCATGTTTGTCATATTCTATGGCAGGTTTTTGCACATTTAGTCATTTAAACATCATTTGGTATTGTAAGAATCCTTGACATATCATTTTTTATTCTCCCCTGTTTCTAACTGGAGATGTCTCGGTTTTTCCCATTTCAGTGAACAGTTTTGATCAGGAAGAAAAAAATACACCTTTTCTATTCAAACCTGGTGGTACGATTTAACAGTGAAAGTGGGGGTTGATGCAGCAATGATGCTAGGTTTAATGAGCTAATTAATTTGGATTTGATTTTGTGTTTTTTACAGTTTTGAAGGAAAGGTTTGCCTTATTTGAAATGTATTGCATTGTTAATATGAATGACGGCTGTTAAATGCAAGACAAGTGGTGCAGATGCAAGGATTGCCATGCAGGGTGAATGGGGATGCAGAGCCTAGTTTACCAGAGCTCATGGTGTCTGCTAACAGGACCAGGCCCGGGCTCAGGCAGAGCTGTTGAGGCGCCAGGAGGAGCTGGAGAAGAAGGCTGCTGAGCTAGACCGACGGGAGAGGGAGATGCAGTCTCTCAGCCAGCAGGGCGGTGAGTCCTGAGTCTTCACATTGTGGCTTCGCATTACACTTACACAGCGCACACACTGTTCTCATACTGCAGCTCCATACACCCCACTTTCACAGTCTACTCAAGTACAGTGTACCACATTCACACCGCATTCGTGCCTGCTCTTAACTGCCCATCGGCCTTCATTTGTAATTGTTTTGGTGATCAAAAGAAGGGTGACCAACTTGACGATCGAAGGGAACTAAATGCCATGTTTACAAGCCATGCTGTATGTATATTCAGTCAAACTTTGCCTTGTGTCATCCTGTATGAAATCAATCAGAAATGGCAAGAGACGGGAGGCTGGATAGTCTCAGGAAAAAATGCAAGTAAATGAGCCTTTTACATATTATTTCACAAACATTGCTAATTAGATTTTTGTTCATTTTAAAAATATGAAGTCAGTAGTGTTAAGTTCATGTAGCTACTAAAGCTTTATTAATTCCAAATCCATAGTCTTTGTGATTTCTGGATTTGTGAATGTAGAAAGGATGGTGCTGTGGTGAATTATAGGGCTGTCTGCATGCTATGAAGGAGAATGCACACTTGAAAGAACTGGAAACTGATGATTTCTTCATCTCACTTAATTGCAGATATAGCTTTGCAATACTCAGGGAATTTGTAAATGAAAAGTTGTGGGGAAAAAATAGCAAAATGGTGTTAGTACCGCCAGGTATTGAGAATCTACATTTACCCTGTGTGTACTCTCTTGTGGGTATCTCCTCATAGTTTGTAAGTGTGTTACTATCACCAAACATGCTCTCAATTGTCCCTTTGTTCGTCTTTGAAAGAAGTAAGGCGGCTGATTTTGAATTTTTAGAACAGGAAGTACTTTAATTTGTGTATTCCCTATTTGTCTTCAAAACAACCTATTTCAAGGGTGCAACAGGAAAACATGGTCCACATGTAAAGGTATCTTAAAATCATCTTTGAGCTAAAGACCTCAGAGAGTTGTAATTTTCAACATTTTACATGGTGGTTTAATTCAACGCTGAATTGCTGAAGTCCCAAACC
This sequence comes from Lepisosteus oculatus, assembly GCF_040954835.1. Classification (NCBI taxonomy): domain Eukaryota; kingdom Metazoa; phylum Chordata; class Actinopteri; order Semionotiformes; family Lepisosteidae; genus Lepisosteus; species Lepisosteus oculatus. The sequence continues at coordinate 42,363,088 of NC_090698.1, read as the reverse complement.
ACTCAAGGGTTTAGATTACACTCCTAGAAGCAACAGTAAGAACTGTAAATGTTTGAGTGCTGATACAGGTGTAAGCATTTGGGATTAAACTATTTAAGTACAAATTATTATTTTAGCTGTGCTGTTGAACAGAAGCTTGGGACCTGATAGTCCTGGGAGTCTGAGTCCTTTGTGGCTGACTGTACCGTGCATTTCTCTTGGTATATACAATAGCACTCTTCATGACAATAGGGAATCAGATTGTACAGTCTGTGAACTACTCAAAGGTACTTCTTTGAAAGATGTAGAAACAAAGTATCAGTACGTTCATTTTTTTTTCAGGAAGGAAAAACAATTGGCCGCCACTTCCAGAAAAGTTCCCTGTAGGGCCCTGCTTCTACCATGATATTGCTGTAGACATACCTGTGGAGTTCCAGAAGACCGTCAAAATCATGTATTATCTGTGGATGTGTGAGTATTGCATTTACAAATATGTTACTCCAAAGTTTTGCATCTTTTTTTTTGATTTACATGCTGTTTGCGGCAATGTAGCTAAGCGTTTTGGATGATTGGAAATAAAATCTGAGATCTGTGTCTTGAGCTATTTATAATGTACTAAAAGGCACCATTGCAAATATAATTTAAAATAGTTTCAGAAATGTTCATCCCTCTCGGGTCTAATGCATTCCTGAAGTTGAAGAGTAGATTGTTAGACAAGGGTTGATAGTAATGTACTTGTGCGTGATTAGAGCATAAGAATGCATTAGCCTTTGAAATAAATTTGATTGATTATTGGCCTGTTTTATTTTTGAACTTTGATTAATGTGAAAAGCAAATTCGATTAGACTGAGTGTTACATTTCAACTACTGAGATTTCTGTTTAAAGAGCAGTTCAAAAGCTCTTAATTATATCAATGTGTTCTGCATTCCAAGTGCCTATAAATCATGAAAGTCTGTGTGCAGAGAATCTACTTTCGATTTCTGCTTTTAACTGAGTTTTCCTAATTCATTCTTTTCGAGGACACATGACTGGCTTGTGAAAAGAGGAGGAAATTTGTTTTTGCTCTTCTATATTTTACCATTTGTTTTCAGTTAGAGAAAGAGGAAGATTCACCCTTTTCCTCTGTCAAATGTGTTCATATGTGTGTGACACTGTGTTCTTCCTCTTCTGTTTAGACTTCTTCATTGTCACTTACATTCCAGTCTATGGAGGCTTTAGGTCTTTATTGCAGTATCTGAATCCTTCCTGATAATTTCAAGCTCTAGCAGCTCATCTCAGCTAAGGTTCTGAACAGGTCTGAGAAATTCCTCTCACATTCAAGTGCCTTATTGATGGGCCTCCTGGAGAAGGTTTTTCTCCCAGAGCTGATGTGCCCCATCCCCAGGATCTATGGTTTGGATTTCCTCATGATAAACTTTTCACTCAAACAGGTTCTGTGCATTCAATATTGGTCATTTTATGCTCTGCAGTGAATCAGATTGAGATAGATGATGCAATCATGCATCTTTTTCAACTCTTTGGTTTATGCAGGAACAGGCCGTGTTTTATGAATTCTGCTACTTTTTTTTTTTCAGAAAGTCATGCATGCGGTAATTGCCACATACTGTAGTATCTTTGCCCCTTGTAGCAGTTCTGAGAGAGCTTGGTTTCTGAGAGATAGAGAAGATGAGAGAATGGGAAGGGGGTAGAAAAGGCAGCTAAAAAAGTGGAATGAATTCCAGAAAGTACATGGAAAACAGAAATGGTTAAATGAAATTTAGAAAAAAGTGTATTTTTATCTCTTAAACCCTCTATTCACCTCCTCCTTTCTCCTTATATACCCCATGGCCTCATATTTTCTGTCTGTCCTTCATTTTCCTACACGTGTGGAAGGTTTCATTGCTGTGCATGCTGTTTTTCTTATTATTATTTTTCAGGATGGAATTAACCTTTACTTATTCTGGTGAAATATTTGCCTCTTTTCTTGAAATATTAAACAAATTCTATTTCTGAAAGGCTCCAGGGTATTTTCAGTGGAGTATTCCTTTAAGGCTTTTCATGGGAAGGTGTAAAATTCAGATTAAATATCTAAAATAACACAATGCATCTTGGATGGCTTGTTTTTTCCTTCCCTCCAAACCATATTTTTTGCAAACATCAGCTGAGGCCTAAAAAACATTGTATTTTGGTTCAATTGATGATGTGCTTGAAAATTGCTTATTATAATTATTTGGAATTTTCTTGCACAAAACATTGTGATGCTAATGAAAGACACACTGCATGCAGGAGTTTAGATTTGCAGTGCTTGCACTGACAATCACAAGCTCTCAAAGTTTGATAATCACATTTGCTCTGGAAGATAGCGCTGTTTCCTGCAGTTCTGATGATTAGTTCAGAAAGCTTTATAGAAAGTTTTATCTTAGTTCCATGCAAAAGAAGTTAAGTCACTGGTTTTCAACACTGAATATTTTGCATGCATTGAATGAGATGGATACTCTGATGTTCTTTATTCTGCAGTTATTGCACACAACCTTATCACGGATTCCAGCTCAAAATTTTTTGGGTTACAAGACATCTTTCGTTGTCCTAGAAAACAAATGGAGATTTTTGTCTTTTATCAGATTCCTGGGTGTTTTGTGCTAAATGTCTTCCCAGTACAGTACCCTGCAAATGTTTTCATGTCCTTACAATGATGACGTATTCTGATAAATTATAAATGATATGTAGATTTTTTAAATGAGTGTTTTATTCAAAACTCAAATTCTTTGCATGACAGCCAAAACTACAGGTCAAAAAGTAAAGGATGTTGATTGCATAAATATTGACCCTTTGCAATGGCAAGACCGAATTAGTTCAGATGCACAAAATTATCTTGACAAGTTAGATAATAAGTGGAATGGGTAAATAATTTTGTAAAGTATACATTTGCAAGGTCCCTTAGTCCTTAGTCAGGCAGTGAATTTCAGGCAGATGTTCAACCATCTTGCACTTAACTTCTTTCCTGGGTGAAAATATTTAGTCTTAACTTTCCAATACTGGTAAAAAAATCACTTTGTATTTGTTAACTGTGTTCAAATGTGTAATGTAACAAAATGGGACATCATTGGAAGGGGTGACTACTTTTGTAAGGCACTGCATCTTCATTGTTACTGTTGCGAAAGCATTTCTCAGTAGGTATTGTTTTTTCACAGATCCAGTGGGGCAAACATTAATTCCCCATCAGCTGCAGCTGCAGCTCTTTCAACTCTTGTTTCTTTTCATGTTAGCACTCCTCAGTTACTTGCACTGTTTGAAGCAGATTTTGACACCAAGGTTTCAAAGCAGATATTTATGAGGCCATCCAAATAAAGGGAGAAATCCTTTAATCTCTGGCCAGGATTGTTAGCCCTTCAAGAATGAATGGGTGGTGTTAATAGTACCACACAGTAAGGTAATAACTAGGACTTGCATACTAATTGCAGAGATTTTGCTTAATTTCATTTGCTGTTTTTATTTTCTCATAAATGTCACCCTTTTGTGAATGTTTCACTTGTTTCTCTTACACGTTTTGTATTATTGTATTACTTTTGAATTACTTTTTTAATGCTAAAATAACTGCATTAGAGGTTGTAGATATGATCACTGAATTCCTGTTTTTTTTTTCCCTGTGCCTGCACAGCTCAATTTGAATACTGTCACGTTACAGTAATGTCTGATTTTCAAAGACCTCGATATCCGGCATGTGATTCTTACCATCTGTAGTCACAAGCTACAGGCCACCGATACATGAAAGAAAATCCTTTGTAACAGAATAAGGGAAGGTCTTTATGCACAGGGAGGCACAGTGGCACATTGGTTTGCATCGCTGCCTTGCAGCGCTGGGGCCCTGGGCTCAATTCTGGACCTGGGTCACTATCTGCATGGAGTTAATATGTGTTCCCCCATGTTCGTGTGGATTTCCTCACACTCGGGTGCTCCGGTTTCCTTCCTCTGTCTGTCCAAGCCGTACTGGTCCGTTCATTAGCTTCTGAGAAAATGGGCCCTGGTGAAAGTGTGTATGTCTGTGTGTGCCCTGTCCAGGGTGTACCCTGCCTTGTACCTGTTGCTTGCTTGGGATAGGCTCCGGCTCCCCCGTGACCCTGAATTGGATGAAGCAGTTAAGAATGATGGCTTTATAAACTTTGATCTGTGTCCCGTAATTTATTTTTGTGATGGATTGATCTTTTTTTCTCCACAGTCCACACAGGAACACTGTTTGTGAATATTTTTGGCTGCCTGGCCTGGTTTTGCGTGGATGCTCAGCGGGGAGTGGACTTTGGCTTGTCAATGCTGTGGTTTATGCTCTTTACTCCGTGCTCCTTTGTCTGCTGGTACAGACCCCTGTATGGGGCATTCAGGTAAGAGCAAAGCTATCACGTTTCTCTTTCATGCGGCATCTTTAGGTACACATACTGTATGAAACGGTTGCTTACATTTATGAGGAAAAAATAAATTGCCACCTGTTTGTTGAATTAGTATTTTTTTTAGGGTGTCATTGATTTAAAACTCATACTTATTGCTGTTCAAAACTTCGAAACATTTTTCCTTTTACTTTTTGTACTCAGTTTTTCTGTGTGCAGAATGACCATTTTCTATTGAAACTTTAGCAATTTTGTGTTAAGCTAGCAGTTAAACCCAAATGATCTGTGTTTTCTAGTGCAATATGTACTCTAGCTTTTTTAGCTCCAGGAAAGTGTAGAAGCATAGAAATTAAGAACAATCACCTGACAGTCAATTAAATTTGATGTATGTACAGTATATAAAACATACATATATTGTTACCTCTTCACTGTGTCTAAAACTTTTTCAAAGCATTGAAAATCTGAATCGGTGTAAAGTTTCAGACTATTTGAAAGTTATTACTTACATTATTTTCTTCAGCTCATGTTCAGTGTATTTAATCTGACTCCAGCCTATGACCCTGGCCATATATTACCTTGAATTTATTATGACTTCACTTTTAAAACATATTTACATATCCAGATAAGTTTTTCAATCATTCCTAAGTTCTAGAATGCAAAAAAGAACACTTGACTGGAAAAACAGACAACAATTGGGAAATCTGTTACATTTTCACCAGGGGTAACCATAATAAATTTAAAGTGCCCTTTTCAGTATTTATTTATATTAAATGTTAATACCTTTTTCAACTATGTACTGTACATTATATAGATTTTACTGATTGCTGAGATGGCAGAGAAAAAAGTATAGGTTTAAGTTAATGCAGGCCTTACACAAACTTTGATGGGTGATTGATTTCATATTATGTTCTCACCTAGTGTTATAGCTACCTTTTTGGAGAGCCTCAGAGTGCAAGACAAGCACATTATTAAAAATAAAGAAATCTCCTTGAAGCAAGATTTATTCCACGTTTGCATGGAAAGAATTAGAAGGAGGCTTCCAAGAGGAATCATCCAATGTTTCATGTTCTGGTGGAGTTCTGTTGCCCACACTCTGTTAAGCTTGGGTCACATGACCAGGATTGACCAAGCAGCAACAAGGCAAGATTGCCTGAGTGGTACCAGGGAAAGTGTTGGAGTTATTCCATTGGTTCTTGGCTTGCAGTGAAGTCAGTGAGAGCTGTGCAGCACCCACCTTCTTGTACTGCACTGAATGAGATAGAGACCTATTCTCAATTTTCCTGTTAGGTTCAGGATTTGTTTTTATAAAGAAATAATTGCCCATTACAGATTGTCTCTGTGCCATATCCTGTTCATTGTAACAGGAATTAACCATTGTAAGAAGCTATAATAGTGAATTTACAGTTGCTGTATATAGTGGTTTCCCTTTTGATACTTATCAAAACTAAGCTTTCTTAGATTGTCTTGACACATTTAATTGGCATGTTCCAAGCTAATGTTTTTGTTTTATTTCATTTTTTTCAGGAGTGACAGCTCATTCAGGTTCTTTGTTTTCTTCTTTGTATATATCTGTCAATTTGGGGTACATGTGCTACAGGCAATTGGCATTACAGGATGGGGCAACTGGTAAGTAGAGTGGAAATTTATGTGTTAGTTTCACATGCTTTCACAAGGCTTTGAAGCAGTGAAGTGACAGCAAACACCAATTTTTGCAAAACGAAAATCATAAAACCCAATATCTCGTAGTGCTGAGTTCTGTGTTTACTGTTATGAAACGTGAAACATGAGCTGGACCTGAACTTTCAGTGTCTGGCAGCCTTTTGATTATGTTGTATCTTTGTTTTGACAGAATGTTCATGTTCTGTGCTGGCGTGGCGTAGTTTTATAACATAGTAGTGAGTTTTCAATGATTGTGTTCCACCATGTTCTGGAAAGAAGTACTCTGCACATGTCTTCTATGTGTTTTATGTTGGCAAATTCTAAATTAATCTTATTGCATAAGGACAATGATATTTACTTTAATGTATGTTAAATTTGATATTTCTTCTTTTATATTAAATGAATAAGTGTCAGTTGTATCATGTTTATGTATAATATAGCCTACTAGCCCTTAACAAATGTTTGTCACCCGTTGTATATAGACTGCCTTAAGTACTTAATGCCTTTGGTGATTCATCAGTGACTCATACTGTATATACTGTACCTTTCATGTTTCAATATTAAAATGCATATTAGGTATTTACTAGCATTCTACCAGCTCTGTTTTGAACTGTAATACATGCCTTACAGTTTTCTCCTATCTTCAAGTGTTATTAGAATTGTTAGCAAATATATTACTTTTTGAATGGTCAGTATTGCATGTTGCAGTGTAACATGAAAAAATATCATTACTACCCCCATGTTCTTGGAAGAAGGCTTTTATCCAAACTATCTAAGCTTCCACCTGTAAAACCGTTAGTTACAATGTCTTCTGTTGTTTGGTTCTTTCTAGTGGCTGGATTTCTGCACTCACTGGTCTGAACAAAAGTATTCCTGTGGGAATAATTATGATCCTTATAGCAGCCCTTTTCACAGCCTCTGCAGTGATTTCATTAATCATGTTTAAAAAGGTATGGATTCTATTACCTTAACCTGTACTCACAGTTGTTCTTCACAGTTTTTTGTAATGAGGCAGGATGAGCTTAAGCTTTAAATTCCTTCAAAATCAAGGTGAGTGAAATTTGCTAGTGCTGTTTCTTTTTACAATTGTTTTCACATGTGCTGAGAACCTGAGATGTTCTGCATTCTGTACAATATGCTGATGGGTATATAAAGTGCCCTGGCAGGATTAAAATAGTATCAAAATAACAAGACTTGTAACAAATGTTTTAACAGTTGGGATTTTCCCTGAAAATATTGCTGTGTTTTGACTTTAGAAAGGAATGAAATCAACATTTATCCATGTGCAGTGTTCACTGCAACTTTCTTCAGCTGTGTGAGTTTCCCATGCAGGGTGTTCACATGAAGGATCTAGGGGCCTGTTCATGCTGTCTTAGCTGTTAAGGGGGAACTGCAACACTATGTTTACCTTTCAGAGGTTATAAAGAATCGGCATTGATGAATGCATTTCAAACCTCAGAGAAAGTAAAAACTACACAGTTAAGTGTAAATCTTCCAGTTTACATCACAAAATAGGCAAAAGTTCAAGGTATGCGTAGTGTCATTGTGATTCAGAAAGAGGCAACAAAACTTCCTGTGACATAAAATGGCCCTACTCTTTTAGTCCAATAGAAATATTGTTCTTAGTCATAAAACCATATTTAATGCACATCTTAACTTAGGTCTTAAACATAATCATGAAGAAAAGGATGACGTAAATCTTGAAGATAATTTTTTTCTATCAAGCACTGATGTCACCCTCTCAAAGCGTTCTCTTTTCATCGGTTGCTTTTTCTGGGCAAAAATGGTAGGAATAGCACAAGGTTTGTTCAGTATCTGAAATGAAAATATAATTCATATTACGACCTATCAGGCTTCATAATCCTTCATAATGCAGAGGAAATTTCAATACACGTTGTATCCCAAATTGACAATATTTGAAAACCAATCTGTTTGTGTTGCAATAAAGTGCACGCTTGAGATCAAGCAGATTTTGCAACTGTAATCATTTATATACAATGTTATGAAACTAACATATACAACTCAACATGTTTTTACATACTTTATCTAGACTGCTGATTAGTGCAATTGAATATGTCAAATTTAACATATCAGCTTTGAGACAGTTTTGCCAATGTATACTTCTTCTTAACTCTGGACGCAGATTGTGTTGAAACATTTCTGCAGTGAAATGTCTGCTTCACGACTTAACCTTAACTTGTACTTAACCTGTACCTCACACTGAATCTCATCAAGAAACTTGTCAATGGGACCAACATTAGTGCCCATATTTATAGCCCATCTCTTCGCTAGTTGAATATCCCTTGGAAAAGAAAACAGTTTGACTTTGTGCTGATCTGATCCTGTTTTGTGGGTGACCACTATGTTCTACACAGCCAAATGCCCAGTGAGGCATCATTTAAAAAATATACATTGAGTAAGCCAAAAAGGGATTAGCCTTGTTTGGAGACCAAATGACCAATTTTGCTTACAGATACTAGTGAGCAGGAAGGGCCATTTTACATCACAATTCACGCAAACTCACTCTCGCCTGTGGCGACTATACAGTACTTTCACACAGTTTGTGCTTAATTTGTAATTTGTCAAATTTGTTTTGTTATCAAGATTTCATACCTTTGAGAAATTGAGACTGCAGTTCCCCTTTAATCTATGCAGGGCTCATGTGTAAGCCCCGAGGCTCCAGTGAAAGCAGTTAATTGAATCCCTGCTTAGAATCTGTAGTTATTGGTTCACTGGCATAACATGGTTTGTAATCCACAGACATCTTCATTCAAGATGATATGGTCAGTGCCTTGGAAAAGTAATTTCACATTCTAATGATATCCCATTTTATTAAATTCCAAAAGACATACACACATTTTTTAAGATAAACATTTTAATAAAAACTTGAAGGCTCAATTGCTCTATGGGTGCACAAAGTTGGCAAAAACTGCAAAGAAAAATGAAGAATTGAAATATGTTGACCACTTAAGTAGTCATACCTCCCCCTCCGATTAAAGTTAATACTTTTGTAATATACTGTATCTGCTATCAAAAGCAGTCTTTTAAAATAGTTCAGTCAAGCTGTTACATAGTTTGGAAAAGAAGATGATGGCATCACTGGGCTTAAGTACCTTATAAGCATCTGAAGGGCATTTAATTTCTTCTGTGCATGAGCTCCAAGCCCATATAGTGCCAGCAAAATTCAGCTTAAGGCATTGCATGTGGTACAAGGTGGGTGTGCCAAATGTAATATCTAAGGATCTTGTAATTGCCTTACCTAAAAGAAATACAGTATATATGCATCTTATTTAATGTGTATACAAAATTATTATTTTTGCTACGCAATAACTTGATAGTGGTCAGCACTTGTATTATCCATATTCTGTGTGAAGTTGTTTATAAGTAAAATCACCAGCAGACCCTTTCCATGTAACGTTTTTAAAGAAGCAGTAGTGCACAAATACAGGCACTCTATTAAACTTGTCTTGGCAGAATGTGACGTTTTAAATGAGTAATCCAGTAAAGGTTTACAAAACACATCCCTAGGTTTTTTTTCCTCATAATCCCTAGAAGTCAGAATTTGCTTTTTATTTCTGCTGCAAGCACTCTTTTAATTCCTGTTAACTCTCTACAGTTTAAAATAAGATTTGGCAGCAGGCTTCTAAGATCAGAGTTTTTGTTCCCTATCCGTGAGAGTTTGAATCATTCCAATAGGTGGCAGTATGGCCTTCTTTTTATTTTAAAACAGCAAACTGAGGATCTGAGGATTGTATTTGTAGGCACAGAGAGGTGTCCCTGATGTGTAATGTGTGAATCTGTTCACTAACAGTAAATTGCTTCCATTTCTGTTTTTGAATAATTCAAAGTGCATAGGATGCTGTAGTCAGCATCTACAGGAACATGTGATTGTGAAGCTGCAACAGTCTGTCGTGAGAAAGAAACAATGTGCCAAATACGGAAAGATTATGTTCTTTGTGATGCCAAGAAATATTGGCTTAAAAATCATTTTAAAGCATGCTTCACCATCTGGCTCTTGTGCCTGAGGGAATCAATATGATGAATATTCTACCTTTTATTTGTGGGAGTGGGAAGCCAGATGCATCTCAAAGGCCAGAGTGTGACTTTATTTTTGCATTTAAAGATCAATGCATCACACGTATCTGAACACCCATCGTCTGAGAGCCCAGTTATCTATTTCCCAGTTTATCTTATCACTGCAGTAACACTTGAAATTATATGTACATTCTGTAATCGGTTTCCAAGGGAGATGGTGAAACTTCGGAGGGTATAATCAAGAGGAAAATGATCTTTTAGGAGTTGTCATTAATTGACAGGGTTTACTTAAGAAAGGATTTGTGGATCTCACTAAACAGGCTGTAAGATTCTGTTCTTTGGTTTGATCATTCTTTATTTCTAACAGAACTAATTATTTCTATTTGAAAACCCCGAAGTAACTAATTACTCCTTCGTTTTTTTCTGATACCTCAATTGGATTTAACCGCAAAAGCTGATTTAAGGTCTCATTACAGTGAATCTGTCAAAAACACTGTAGATTTGTTTTTACCTGAAACAGTATAGAGAGTTTTACCCTTACAAGATGGTGTATTCCTGCCATCTTGAAATTTGTGAAATGAAGAGCTGTAATTTGCAGTTAAGTTAATTTGCGGGAGATACTTTACACTGTTGAAACAGAAGAGTTGTTGGTGACGCTTAGAACACTTAATTGATGTTATATCTTGACATCAATTAAGGTGGCTAAAAACCAGAGTGGGCAGAGCTGTCTATCCTCTCAGCTCTTTCACAGAACTGTCTGAATCAGTCCTTGAGTATTGTTACTTTAATTGTTTTGCATTTTTATTTCTTTTACATTTTTAATTTACAAGTGCTCAAAATATTTTCAGATTGTCTGGTTTGTCATAAAGAGAGCTTTAATACATTTTAAAAAAGCATATAGGATCATCATGGCTTCTTTACAGTTTGTTTTAAACGATCATGTGGAGACACAAATTTATAAGAGTTTTAAAAACTTAAAAAAAAAAACTTTTGTATTTCATTCCATACTGTACTCTGCTTCTGTTAGTAAATAATACTGATTTACTAATATTGTGAAAAAGCGGTTTTGGAGTGGATGAATATAAAACTGAGCCTGATATTTAAGTAAATAAGTTGGAGGAGGGGGTCCCCACTCCCTTTCTTAAGGAATAAGTGTTAAGATGTATACCCATTTCTAAGAGAGTCCAGAGTGCTTTATTTAATGACTCTTTTCATTGACATATCCTAAAAAATAACAGACATGAATAGAAACTAAGGCTCAGCTGAACTGATGGGAAGCAAGTGTGCTATCAGCTTCAAGCGAAAGGCTTGAATGGCTTACGGTTCCTTTTTTTTATTTTGAACAATTCTTTTTTTACAGAGGGACAATAGTTGGATTACTGTAAAAAAGACTGAACCTAAATCTGGAACACTTTCTGAAGGACTGCATTGCTATCTCAGTGCAGACAGGGCCTTATTATTTTGCCTTTTTGTTTACTAAGAACTTTTCTGTTAGTGCCTTTGTTATAAATATTCAGAAAGGCAAGGTTTTCTAAAGTTCTCACTAAAAAGGAGTATGAAAGGATTATACCATTGATGTCCCCGAAGACTTGTTCTTGTGTTCTTCAGTCTACTATGGCTTTGAGTTTAGCCAGAGTGCTTTTAGAAAGTTCTCAGAGACCTTTAGGCTTGTCAGGAACTGCTCACATATTTTTAATAATTGTATGATGATTTTTGATAAAAAAACAAGTAAAGGATCATTGCACACTGGAAAAATAGAAAGGAGAAACACAACATTTTGTTTGGTGAACCTCCTTCTGCTGCTTTACAGCAGAAGCGTTGTGTTTCTGCCATGTATTTTTCAGCATTGAATTAACCTGTACATGTTCCTTTGCAGCCATGCCACGCTGATTCAGCTCTCTGTTCCGATTATTGATAACCCCCCCTCTTTGATTCTCCCCAAATCCAGGTGCACGGCCTGTACCGAACCACGGGAGCCAGCTTCGAGAAGGCTCAGCAGGAGTTCGCGACGGGAGTCATGGCAAACAAAACGGTCCAGACGGCGGCCGCCAACGCAGCCTCCAATGCAGCCTCAAACGCGGCGCGCGGCGCTTTCAAGGGAGATCAAATCTGAGCAGACTGAGCGCATCGACCTAACCCCCCCCTACCCCCCCCCACTCATTACCGCAGCCACACTGCCCTCCTTCCATGCCTCCCTCTTCTGTTCAGTGTAGAGATGACTTCGCTTCCCTCTTGTTTATTTAACGCACACTCCACTAGCGGACTCCAGCCCTTCCATGTCACTTAGCATGTCTGTAATCCGTCGTTCACTTTAACGTACGTGCGCATGGGCTGAGAAACAGATGAACAAAGGCTTGTCAGTTTTAATGAAGTACATTAATGCATTTATGAGGTATTTTTAATGACATTTTGGGGTTTTTTATTTGCTCTTTGGGTTTTTGATTTACCCTGATTAGTAAATAGGGAATAGCAATAAGAGTCATGAATGGATGACAGGTTGCAGAAACTGTTGGTTGGTTTATCCAATTCATTTGCACAGCTGTAAAGCAGTAAGGAGGTCCAACAAGGCCTCACTTCCCATCTTCCTGTGTTTTTACTCTGACCTGCCCTATGAGTGTGATACCATCTTCATGCTCCAGGTCTACCTTGAAGGTGATGTCCCATTGTTTTGCTCGAATTCTTTCTTTCATCTTGAGATATTTCACTACATAATGTGCAGGACATTGAAGTGTTCAAACTAATCAAACACTATTAGTTCTTGGAGCTCACCGGTCACTTTGTCTCACTTGACAAACCAAAGTGTTGATGTTAGAGTGACTGAGCCCAGTTGGGCCGTACCAGTTTGATAAGTGATCCTGTTTCTGATATTTGAAACCTGGATTCACAGTCCCCGCTGTTCAGGCTTTTTACAAGGTCATCCACTCAAGATGTTCTTCAGGTAATGTCTCTGTCTCATGGGTGAGAGATCCAGTTTCGATCATTATACTTCAGTTTAATCATCAGTTCATCACAAGAAGACGTACTCTAATGGCACAAGATAATACACACCAATCTAGTGCTAGGCTGCATATGATACAATGCAAGATACTTACCTCTTACTGCAACTTTTAAAGTGACATTTAAAATAAAACAATGCCTTGTACCTATTGAATGAAACACAACAAAATTTCCGTACGGAATGATAGTATGTCACCACATTCATTGATCTTGTCATTGAAAAACAATGTAACAGTATACGTACTGTTGGTACCATGTAATGCAACCTAAAATATTCACTAATAAAACTAATTGTGGGATAATATTAAGATTTATGCAGCTTTACTTATTTTACTTATGACGATCTATCACAGTGATAGTAACATGATCCTTTTATCCGTTTGGGAAAAATGGATCTAAGATGTATTGTTATAGTATGTGTGGAAGCAGAGCAAGATGGCAAAACATGCAGTGCTCCACCCACAGAGAAAAGATGCAGGAGGCAACATGGCAACACTTTCAGTCTCGGCAATATTCAACCCCATTGTCAAAAAAACTGTGGCTCGTATCGATCATTCAACAGAAGGGTTCCATAGAGATCTGCCACATGACACACATTATGATATGGTGTATCTGTTTTTTTTTTAAATACCATGTGTGTCAGAAATGTGTGTTTTGATAATGTGTATTTTCATTTAGGCTTTGTTCACCTCTGAAAAGTGTCTGGAATGTTTGTAAGACTGGACGTTGTTCTCAGTCATCCCAAATACCTTTAATGTCTCTCATAAGATCCATTTTAAAATAGTCATTTCAGTAGATTTCACAACACTGAATGTGTCTGAACATTTTCCTACATCCTGTGCAGAAAACAGCATGGTTCTTTGGACACTATAGAGACCAAGATGAAAGCCTTAATATAGATACAGTGTTAGTTTTGAATATCACAAGTAATTAAATTACATGCTTGACTGAACTCAACTGATTAAAAGAATACACGCATACATTATCAATAACTCTTAAAACCTTACCAATCTGCCAACATTTACTGAGTTATTAGGTGCAATTGGAGAACTTGTGATATTTTCAGTATGAAATATATCCATCACTAATGACTCGTATAAAAGGAGGATGTTTTTAAAATCCAGTGAATCCACTTTTGTCATCTTTTTACTAATCTTGCTCTCATTTGAATCATTGTTTCATGATTGCTTTGGAAATAAAAGTGACTGCAGACATTGATGCTGGATTTGAGGAGACTCCTGCTTGTACTGTATGTCTTTTTCCTTTTTGGTTTAGGGATTTTAGAGTTTTTGGCCTGGTGTAGACATTCTAAGGTGGCTTTGTCCGATGTTGCTTGAGGATTCACTCAGCTTTTCCAGATTATCTCCTCATGACTGTGCTCCTCGTGCAGCTTGTCTGTTCACTGCTGGCTTTTGGTGAGCAAATGCCATTGAGAGCTTGTTGCTGCCACTTTGAACTACCTTGTGTATAAAAACAAAACAACTTGTAACATTATTTCTTTTTGTGAAATAAAACTTTTCTATCAAAGTTCCATGTATATACACGCTTGTTAAAAAAAAGTTCACGTCCATCTGAATGAACTACCCCTGTCGATTCATAACAAGAGCTCACTCACAAAGAGTAACTAAACCAGTAATACTCAGGATGTATATTTCAGATGCATGAACAATTATCTAATATTGCTTAGCTGGGCTTTGTGTTTTATTTTTATTCTGGCTTGCACATGAAAATAAATCAGGATAACAACACTACAGTGGAATATAGTACAGGAAATATTCCAGTTTAATGTGTTGGTATTCTTTGTTCTAGTGTCACACTGCTGTTACCTGTAACTTTTTTTTCAGTTTCTTCAAAGCTGTTGTGGTAAAATAGGAACATTCAAAAGGGTTATCTTTAAACATTGTATTTAATATTAGGTAGATTTGGGCAGAATTAATTAAATTATAATGCACATTTTTAATTTTGGGTCCAAGAAAGATCTTTTGAAAATTCAAAGTAAGTTTAATCTGGGTTATTACTTTTTGTCATTTAGAAAACAATTTCAGGGTGTACACTATTTCATTTGGTCTTCCTTCATGGTCTTCATGGATTATTCATTTTAGGAGGGCTAAAATGTTTTCTTGTTTTGGTGAATTGATAAATTTCCAGTGTTTTTGTTTTTTCTCAGTATTTTGGTTTCTGAAAGGTGCATGGTATGACATTTCTAGCCCTTCACAAATTTCACATGTACAGCTTTCTATTCATTCTTCAGTGTTGGTTTGGCTGTTAAGTACCTCAGCCATTCTGTAGTTTTGATTTTGGAAGTGAAATTCTGAGAAGTGTTTGTTTTCATTTCCAGATAAATTGATGCAAAGGAATAGAGAGTCGATGTAAAGTGTGTGCTGTCATATTTACACCTGAAGTGTGACTTAATCTGTTAAAATAATAAATAGTAGTTCTTAATTGGAGTTCAGTTGGACTGAAATAGCTTACATCATTGTGTGGTCTTTATCAGCAAATTAACCCATGAAAAAGGTTTTAATCATTTGTTAAATTCCAAAAGGCTGCACAATGTCTCAGAATGTGTATGATTTTTATTGAACACAGATTTTTTTAGGTTAGTTGGGCTTTTTTTCTCTCTGTAGTTCTGCGTGTGAGAGCATTTGCATTTGTTTAGCTGCTGCAAGTTTGTTTTCCCTTTATAAACCAATTGTTCTTGAATGCAGAATGTTCCTATTGCAGTATTTTTAATTTTGTTTCAAACGGTTACACAATACCTGGTTCAAATCAAGTAATATGGATTTGAGAAAGTCAGTAGATTTGACTCATTGTGATTTTTTTTTCCTTTGTGTCATAGGACAAACTGTGGCTTTAAGTTTTGTTTTTCATCAATGGAAAGGTGTGTAGTTTAAACACTGAAAAGAAAATGAGAATGGTCCGAACTTGATCTGTGATTACAATTTATTTAAAATACTGTGAGGGATATTTGTATATTTTGTAAAATTGACAATTCGTCTGGCATTGTTCTGAATTTCATTGTACTGTATAAATTGCACTCTTTCTCCCTTTGTCGCATGTTGAATAGTTTGAGTTTTGTATATTTATTGTGTTAACACAAAGTCACAAAAATAAAAAGCCAACTCCCTAACCTTCTCCCAATGTTAGCTTTTTCTGTAGCATAGATATGTATTTTTTTCAATTTTCCAAAAGCCTGCCTGTGAGCTGTAATAGTGATGAAGCTTGAAACCATCTTACATGTGTTTGCTATAGTCGGAAGGCAGTGGATGCTGTACAGCTGTTTTTATTCCAGTTTTCTCAGGACGACTGTGAAGTACAGACATACCAGGACAGGCAGTCCAAGGTGCTGTTAGATATAGCATCCAGCTGCCAGCAGGGGTCTGTATGAGACAACAGAATTTTAATTTGTGCGTTGTACCACACCAGAAAAATTCAGATGCTGTATTTCACACTGAAGCTTGCCTTATAATGTGGTAAGAAGCAGTCTTTTTCGTTGGCACCTCCTCTGCCCTTTACAATGAAAATGTCTTTGCTCATGTTCTCACTGGTTACCTCAGCTTTGCAAAAATGACCATGACTGTGTTTAACTTGTATTGCGATACATCTAGTATAGACAAAACAATTGTGAGTCATCATCAGTGACAAGATATAAGTGTAGTATTGGATGCAAATCCTGAATCCCGAGTTTGAGGTTAAACGTAGTCTGTTATTCTCTAGATGCCTGAACTGTAAAATGTTAATATAAAGGTGCAATTGTTTCTGTATATGCGTTTACACTTTTTTACTGTTACTTAAGGGATTCGTTGTGCTTAACTTTAAGACTATCTGATATGCGACATAACAATTTTCTTTTTCCCCCCTTTTTAACCTCGTGGTTATTGTTATTTAAAGGGACAAAATACTCTAGGTATGAAGAAGAATTTCTAAGTGTTGAGCAACAGTGATCACAAAGAATCTGAGTACACTTCTTAAGCAAAATATACAACAAATCAAAATTGTTTACTTCCCAAGCAGTCTGGCTGCTTCTTTTCTGAAACTTGAAAGATAAGGTAACAAGGAAATGAGGGAGAATCCAGTCTGAGCCTCCTGAAGTAGATGTGCCTGTGAACTCTTGTCAATTCCTTGTTACTGAGGTGCTAGTTTTCAGTAATGTTCCTTGGCCAAACCTCTCCCAGTAGCATATCCTGTAATTATTGAGATATAGTTTGGACCGAGTGGGTATTTTGAGCAAGCAGCTATATCACCCTGCAACTCACAACTGACAGCCCATTGGAGCCAAGTAGGAGTGAGCCTGGTCTGGATGGAAGACCTCCTGGGAAAAACTAAGGTTGGTGCTGGAAGAGGTACAGGGGGTACTCGCCCTCTGGTCTGTGTGGGTCCTAATGTCCCTATATAGTGACAGGGAAACGACTGTAAAAAGGCACCATCCTTCAGATGAGACATAAAACCAGGTTTCTGACACTGTAGTGATTAAACATATCAGTGCTTTTCTTGAAAAGTAGGGGTGTTATGCCAGTGTCCTGGCCAGATTTCCACCTGGCCTTTAAAAATCAAGGCCTCCTAGTAATCGCCATCTATGAACTGGCTTCATCACTCTGTTCTCCTCCCCACTGATAGCTGATGTGTGGTGAGCACACTGTCATCCAGGTGGGGCTGCACATTGGAGAAGGAGAGTCCCCATTACCTGTAAAGCATTTTGAGTGTGTGGAAAACTGCTATATAAGAGTAAGAATATTATTTTTATTTCCAGATTGTGTTCTTCTCTTTGTGAGAAATGCCCAGGAGCTCCTCTCCTCTTCCAAATTGTTAAACCACCTGGCTCATCAGTTCTTACCATCTCAAGATGAAATAGTGTGTACAATGAGTCAAAACAGCACTGTTGGTACCTTAAGAACTATATTGAGAGACCTCATGAACTTTTTAAATACTGTAAGTGGATTAGCCAGTTTGTGTCTTCTAAAGCATTTAACTTCATTAAGAATAGTAATAGCAGATTAAGTTCAGAGTAGAATGGTGGTGCAGTAGTTAGCTTTGCTGCCTGGTATTCTATATAGGTGGAGTTTGTACAGTCTCCCAATGTGAGCATACAGTAGGTTTTCCCTGGGTGCTCCAGTTTCCTCCCACAGCCCAAAGACATACTGGTAGGTTAATTGCTCTCCTCCTAATTGCTCTTCTCTGCTCTCCTCTCCACTGATAGCTGATGTGTGGTGAGCGTTCTGGCGCACTATGGCTGCCGTCGCATCATCCAGGTGCTGCACATTGGTGGTGGTGGAGGGGAGTCCCCATTACCTGTAAAGCGCTTTGAGTGGAGTGTCCAGAAAAGCGCTATATAAGTGTAAGCAATTATTATTATTATTATTATTATTATTATTATTATTAATTGGTTTCTGGGAAAACTTGCCCTGGTGCAAGTATGGGTGTCTATCTGCCCTGTGTTGGACTGGCCTCCTAATCCATGGTGCACCCTGCCTTGCGTCTGTTGCTTGCTGGGATAGGTTCCAGCTCTCTCATTCCCCTGAATTGTAGGAAGCACTTAGAAAATGGATGAATTGAGTTCTACCTGGAGGGTAAACATGAACATCTGCTCATTGAGTCATGCTAGTTCTGACCAGCACTCAGTGTATGTTATACAGCATGTTTAGGACTTCCAAATACTACCACCTGCTGCTGTGCAGAATCTGGTATCCCCGATTCTCCATGCTGTAGATCTGGTTCTGCAATCCAAGCTGAAGGTTTCATTGTAGGAGCCACTCTTTGATGGGGGGTGAAACATTTGCATCCCCATAATTGGAAGGCTGCATAGGCTCATGGTATAACTCACAGCCACACCTTATATTACTGTATATTTCAATGGATTTTAGCTGTGTTGGCACAAATTCAATTAGCATGATGCATCATTCTGCAAAGCACTGGCTATAAGTCATCGAATGCTGCCTGGGGTAGAGTTGAACTAGCTGTGAAATATTGTGGAAATGAAACATTGCTTTTTCAGTGCGTCGTCACAGAGCAGAGCCGACTCCCCCAGTCCCCTGGAGTATGAGATATGATTTGTCTGTTCTGTGTGGGTCAACGGGGCATTGTACTGATTGATACGAAAAAAATTAAAAGGCAGTGGTTTTAAATGGGCACCTTTGTCGCTTTTTTTTTTATTATGACTTCGAAGGGCCCAAATGCTAACCTGCAATTCAAAACACCCACTCGCTAGCTTTTCAATTTGGACTCCCAGAGAGATTGAGTCACAATTTAAATGTTTGGTGCTTTACAAGGCATTCGTTTACATTACAGACTTCTGCATGTCTGGCGGTTCTAAATTGACAGAAGTCCTTGTTTGTACAAAGGACAGGATAGTTAGGAATAGTTATGTGGCAATATAATAAAACCATTCTCTTTTATTCCACACACCCATTTACAATCTCCTCTCAGTTCTACTTCTTCTGTAAACCTCTTTGAGAAGCCCCTTTAAAGGTACTATATAAACGTAGGTTATTATTTATAATACTCAACCCTGCGTTACATACCTCTTGTCAACAGATATGAAAAATAGAAGAATTTCTACAGATTTTGTGCTGAAGCTATTTACTAATAATTTTGACCTTTTTGAATTTGACTAAATTCCTTTTCCAGGATCAAAAGCATTGATGTACCATGCAAAATCTGGCTGTTCAAACCGTATTTTATTTTTCTCCCCTTGCTACAGGGATCTCAAAATATAACTCTTTTCCCTTTTTTTTCTCATTTGTAAAAACTCTCAAAGGTCCAATTCTTTGTCATCAACTTACTGCTAGCATTTTGAAACTATTCTTGTTAATTGTACATATTTAAGTCAACGGGAACCAGCGTTTAGACTAACATCCTGCATGTACACATATTACTGTAGGTCATTGGAGTTGTTTTAGATACAGTTTTTACATTTGTCCTTGGTAGGAATATCAGCTAAATTTACCAACAGAACCAACGAACAATTTTCCTCTCATCATAGACACTCTCAGGGAGGGAAACACTTTTTTTTCCCTTGAAATAATATTTCCTACCTGTGATAAAAAAAGATCTACTTTAATATAGTTCAAGTAGGTAGCTGCATCAGCATGCACAGGCTGCACAGAAACAGATAAAGGTTTATTCTGTGCTGAAAAGAAAAGAGACAAAACTTTTCATGGAGCCTTTCTTCAGGTGTAGTACATCTTCATACAGTACCTGAAGAAGGCTCCATGGCCAAAACATTGTCTCTTTTCCTTTCAGCATGGAATAAACCTTTACCTGTTACTTCAATACAGTACTTCAGTGATTGAGACAGCTCAATCACAGGATTAATTCTAAACTGGGGATTGGTAAGAATCCAAGTTATTGGATACATATTGATTCAAAATGGATTATTAAGAAAATAGAAGGTAGTGATTGAAACTTATTGAAGTGGGATGTTATAAATTGTTGTTAACCACAGGGATTTTTTTTCTTATGTAGATGTCCCAAGATTGGTTTAGTTAATTTGATATATTTGCAAATGGTCCAAAATTGGCAAACCCAGTATCATAAAAAATAGTACAATAAGTAATAATATGCATAAAATATCAATATTAAAAAGTGGATGACACAAGGTTACATACAGATAAGAAGAATGATGCCTTTGAAGAAACATGGAACATGATATTGTCAATGTGCTGTTAGTGGTAATGAAGGCCCAGTGAAGCCTTAGCCTTAAAAACCCTTAAAACTCAAAAAGCTTAAAACTTCAAAACACTTAAAAGCAGGGAATACACATGAAACACCAATTTCCAACAATGCCTTTAGTCCTCGCCACTGTTCTACAAAAATAATTTGCTGTAATGGAACATCCTCAATTGAAAAGAACTGAATAATTCCCTGACTGGAAGGTAAGTCAAACATAAAATAATAAAAATAAAAATCACTCTTTAAACCTGGATGAGAAGATTTAAGGAAATTATGATTAGTGAATTAAAAATCCTGAAAGTCATTGACTATGTTAATCCAATAAACCTCTTCAGGCTCCACAAAGAAACCTAGCACAGCAGGAAACCAATTCAAAACACAAAAGAGGGGAAATGCCCATACTGTATACAAAGAGATGAGGGTTGGTTGTTAACACTATCTTTTAATCCAGTTTAATCGAATTCTTCAAAACATATGCTGACGGGACAAGTATTATGCAGAATAGTCTTGTTGTAGTCTTTATGTTAGCAATTCCTTTTAGCCTGTGAGGAAACGTTTTGCTTAGGAGCACTCTCAGTCTTGGAAAGCAGCACACCGATTGAATCAAAAAAGCCTTTTATTCTGAGAATTGTACATTTGTTCATGTGGCTGTCTCATTGGCTTTCCACAGTGGAATGTTTTGTGAGCATAACAGCTATTCGGAAACATATTGGAAGACTTATTTAAGCAGCAGTAGGATTCTTGGTGGGTTTTCAGTTGAACGAATTTTAGCTTTAACTGCCCTTATCTTTTTTTAACACCTAGCTCAAGATCTACATCTGTTAATCAATCATCAGAAAGGGGTTATAACCCCTGGCAAGGGCTGCAGCAACCCAGAGTCTTTTCATTAACAAGCACTGAGCAGAAAACAGGACAAGATTCTCAACAGGATGTACACATTGCAGGGCACGCATACAAGCACACAGTGACATGTAGTGATGTCAAGTACCATTATGGGAGAAAGCCAGAGCATACAGGGAGAACATGTTAACTCCACACAGAGGCACCTCACTCCAAAATCAAACCCAGGACCCCTCAGTTCTGAGGAAGCAGTGCCACCATTATACCCTAAATGTTTCCACATTCATTTTTTTCGTTAATCTACCTCCCTTCAGTATCTAACATTTTATGTAAGAACTTGCACAAGAAAAATATGTGGATCTTTGCAAACTGCATTATATTTATACTGTGTGGTCTTTGCCTGAAAGAAAGATATTTATATTTGACAGTTTTAGTTATCAGCACATTTCACATTTAAATACTTGAAGTTCTCAATCTCTAGTTTCAACCACCAAATACATTTCCTAATAATTACTATGAACATTTCTTGCCAGAGATTTTCCACTATGGTTAAAATAAATGGTCTGTTGTCATAAAGATTGAAAATGCAAATGTTATTGTTACTTCGTGTTCACTGCAAGTTCCATTATGCTTTTTCTTTTCTCTGTTGTTACCACGTAACAATGCCAATTGCCACTGAGTGCTACATCTGATGTTGAGGAGATTTAAGTTATCTAATAATAATAAGAGTCACACATAGCTTAATCGTAATGTTAAAAAACTCTAGTACCTTCACCACTTAATAGATCCCAAAATGCTATTCTTCTAAAACAGTTGAGAATATGAAAAGCTTAATGGACAGATACTGAAAAATAAAAAGGATGGATACATTAAATTTGAGTAATATGGTCCTATTACTGTGGTCAAAATGTGGCTTCAGAATAAAAAACAGTGGACATTTAATGAATGTGCTGTAGTTATGACTAAAAGAAACAATTGAGCTGAAGTTATTTACCACACAGAGTACAAATTAGTAAAATTTGCCAGCTGATGAAACATTACTCGAGCACATTATCCTTCCCAGACAGACCAGAGGGGCCTGCTTAAAGTTAAAAACCTTTTTACTCTAAAGGGCCCGAAAAATGTTGATTTCAGATGTAGAAAATCTTCATCCTCACCAATTGTCAGTTCTAGCCTAAATAAAAGCATGAGCCTGTAACCCATCCTAGCAATACACTAACCATAATTCTCAACATGTTACTTCATTTGAATTGGAAACAAAATGATGCGAAGAACACATTTTTTAAAACAAGACCATATTTATTTCTTTCAAATGAGCGGAAGTCATTTTTAGCATTATGGAAATGTTGCATGCATCTGTACATTGCTGCCGAATTCCCTTGACAAAAAAAAAAAGCTGACAACTGAAATATTATTCAATTGAACACAAAGAATGGTTATTTCCAATAACCAAAAAAAAACTTCCTAGAAAAAAAAGATTTCAGATCAACTGATTAGTAAATCAATATTTGAGTAGTGTCAGCATTGTACAGAAACAGAACATATAACAGAAGCCTGCTTGAGTAAGTCTTTGTTTTTAGCTCTGACCATCTTCCTGGAGATAAAGGACATAATGGAAAAGGAAGGGATAATATATAAAGAGAGCAGCAAGGAGATGCAGATTTTTGCTGAAAGCAAAATTGGTTAACCAGGGAATGTAAAAGACTGCACATCCAGGGCCACAAATCATCCAATTATAGGTATCAAATAATCAATTTCTAAAGACAGAATAATCTGAGATCACTTAAACATATAATTTGATAAATGAGCAATTTCTAAGTCAAGCTGATACATACATTTGAATATGTATTAAACTTCGAGTTTCCATAACTAAACAAATTATTTGCTTAAATGGTCAATAACTTACAACTGTTCCCAGTCTTCTGAATCAGCAGTTTATTCTATGGAGGGGGTTGAGTGGAAAAAAGACCTGTTAGTTTGGGTGTCCTCTGCTAGTTAAAACATCAAGTTAATCTTTGTAAATCACCTTTAAGATCCACTGCAAGGAGCATTAAACTATCCTGGATAGTAAACACGGTATTGTAGGGCACCGAATGGCATGACTGACAATGTCTGGAGCTCAGCTACACACAGTAATACAAGGAACAGTTTTCTAACTAGAGTTGAAAGGCAGCTGGCATTGCTGGAATGCTTATTTATCACCATTACCTTAACCCTTCAAAAAAAAGCCTGTCTGCTCTTGTTTCAGTCTTTTCTTTTTTCAAGTGTATCAAGTGGCTCTTGGTCTTGGCTCAGTGAAAACTGCTTTTGTTGCCAAGGTCAAGCCAAACTTCTTTTAACCCAGGATGCAGCAAGTATGGGTTTCTTTAACTGCTTAATTGTGAGAAATTTTCAAATGAAACCTCTCTTCTGCCCTTGAAATCTTCAACACATTCCTTTTGTTAACTTTTGTTAATATAACAAAAAAACAGACTGACCTACTAATGAATGTACTATATCTATATACTGTATCAAGAACAGGCAGAGAAAAACCTACCCAGTAGAATGCTTGGTTTAAAGGGACTACTATGATTTGTAATACAAGAAAGGCAGGGACCTCAAACCCATAATGAGTTTAAATGATGTCATTTCCTGGACCTTTGCTGGTGTGGCCTAGCATGTTGTTTTTTCCTGAAACCAAATAAGGTTTCAATTTGTAACACGCCTCTTGCCCAGACATCTTCCATTTTAACCCTTGGTATCAAAACAAAACAACTTCCACGAGGACCTTCTTCCTCACACTTTAACTGAAAGCACTAAGATAGGATATTGCACATATCTCTGATCACACACATATTATTAAAACTGTTACATTACAACAAAGATTATGGCACCTTGCATTACACAAAATCGAACAAAAACATTCAACCACAGACAATGAACACATTGGAAAGCCTGATTTGAACTAATGTGCTTCTGAAAAAGCTTTGCATTACAACACAGGTTCACTAGGGCCTCATCACAGCAAGACATTGAAAGGAAGCACGTGCATTCAGAATAATAAGGACTGTCTTTAACATTATGATACACACCTTCATGAGTCATTTGAATTTCTTTTCTAAAAGTGATCTGCTTAATACACATATCTGTAAAGAAATGCATATATTTCATTTGGTAGTTTTCATACAGAGCCTAAATATTTTTAATTCTAGATCTTCCGTCGAAGATCAAAGCTACTGGTTACTGCAGCTATTTCCAAATAAACTAAAAAGCAGAATACTTCACCCACATATACGTTGGCATTACTTGCCATTTAATTTTAGTAGGCTTAAGACTAACAGAACTCAGAATTATAGCATCCTACAATTAAGCTAGATTTTTTATTGCTTTGAGACACAAATGACCCTAACATTTGAGCAAGCTAAAAGAAGGACCTTTGTGTTGTGGCACAACTGGTGAATGAGCCAAAATGAACTACTAACCATTTCTTCTTTTTAATGAATACCAAATATTTTCTAAAAGTATTTAAAGTACATGATTTCAAGTTCTTCCAGACAGTAAGTCAGCATTGCCCCTGCAGGGGGCGGTTTTGGTAATAGATTTTGTACTCCATATTCACAGTTTGTTGTTGTTGCTTTGGCACAATTCCGAATGAAGAGTCTGAAACAGTTTGCCACCACAGGTCAGATCAATGATTTTCATTACAAGTGTTACTCGGAACAGAAAAACAAAAAACAGAAATACTTTTACAAGAAAGAGGCGGACTGCACTGATGGACTGAGGCACTTCGTTGATGTGGTCATTTGGCTGGTCTTTTCCCTGCCTATTTTTCACTCCCTGTGCCTGTTTCTTCCCCTGTCTGTTTGGGCCTCTCTAAGGCAGGAGTCAGAACCAATTGACCTCAACGTCAAAGTAAGTCACTTCTCTACTACTTTCAGTATCCCTCCATTCTTTTATTCTAGTTTAATCACAGTCACCCCTCAGCAAATAGGAGAGAGAACCCAGAAAGAAGAACACCAGTTGTTTTTAGTGTTAAAGCTGTGCCTGTCTCATAGACATCATGCTTGAAGTTGTGAGGCACGTTGAAGTGTTTAATTTCTTGCCTAGAGCATTTGCCATGGTTTAAATACTGTTCAGTATAGTATGCAGAACATCTCCTAGCTCATCCATTCTAAAACAGTCAGTAATACGTCAGATGGAAGGGCCAAAATGGTAGTTTGGTAGGAAATGCGGAACTTATTTACCAAAAGTCACAAAAACTAATCTCTAAAAGCTTGGACTTTTTGCTTGTAATAAATAATATTTAAAAACATCACAAATTCATTTCACAGAAGCTTTCCCATGCAATGCAAAGTTGGATGTAGCACTCACAGTGCATAGCTGTTTGAGCCTTTCCAGGTTGTCATGGTGCTTCTAAACTCCAGCCAGTATTGGATCCTGAATACTGTTTCCCTGTTACTTTATATTAAAATTGCATAGTTGTGGAGTTAAAATATTTTAAAAATACATTGTTTTTTGCTTCTTAATCAGTACAATATGTACAAGGGCCTACAGCTTGCAAAACCTGGAATGGATCAAACTGCTATGCAAAGCAGGTCCCTACAATGGCTCAACAGTTTATGTCAAAGAGTGTTGACAATATGTAAAAAACTGGGCTATTCTTGTCCAGTAAACTAAAGTGCAAACAACTTACTTTATCCAAATACATTAAGTGAGAGAAAAAAAAACGCCAAAAAAACTGTAACCTAAACAGAACAGTTTCATTTGTCTGGAACTAATTGCTTGGTTTTCTGGAACAAGTACAGACAGTATGGGCCAGATCTACTAAGTCCTGGTACAGCAAGCCATACAAGCAATTTGGCAGTGCTCTGGCTCACACTCTGGATGTGACTGATTGCTTTTGAAAGGTGAAGTGAGCTACGTGAAGTTTCCTCACTCATATAAAGTAAGACGGACAGTCTGATCTGGCAGAAATTGTGAGCAACCTGAAAAATAAGACAGATTCACAAGTCTGCTGTTGCTATAGAATGGAAACTCGCTGGCTTGCATGCCTCTATAATATTGCCCCCAGGACATGGTGCACAGAGAGCAAGTTTTATATAATTGTTTTCCCACATTGACATGAAAAAAATGCTGAGAGCTGTTTTTTTTTCACCAAAACATTAAAAGCAGACATGGCCATGATATATTTCACCAATCTCCCTTTCCCCTGACAAAAGTCAGCCTAGACACTGAGCACAGCCCATGATACTCCCACCCCCACATTCCATAATTTTAGCTTATGCAAAGCAGGAAAAAAGTGTTACATACAGACTGATAAACCACTCATTGATAACACAGGAGCTTGGCCTGATGGACGCGAGACAACGCTACAGCAAAGAGGTGTTTTCTCTGGGAAAACATGATTGTTCTTGGCAAGTGATCTTCTCGAAACTGACGGCACTAAAATCTCTGGTCGCTGCCTGTGGTTAACGATGGAAAATCAGTTCTGTGTAAGGGGAGCTTGAGCCTGGCACCATCTCTTCACGGAAACTCCACTGGAACAACTTCTGCAGCCGGTGAGAAGGTGTCCAACAACTGGGGGGGTTTATAATAGGCACAAAAGATTTCCTTTGTTTCTTTATAATTTGGCAGCAATGACATGTGGAAAAGATATTCAATCCTTTAACAATATGAGGACAGAGGCACTGCAAAGTAGTAATTGGCACTACTGCCCCCTATTGTCCTTTATGCCTTAGACATATAGTTCTCCCCAAAACAGTACATTTTCATATGATTTGGAACGTGAGCAAAGCCTTTTTATATTCATAAAACTACAAGCGTGAGCAAACTGCAGGCCAAGGAATGGCATGAAGGGAAATTGTCCATTTATACCACAGCTCATTTCTCAGATCTAGCTTTCATGGCTTTGGGGTCAAAAGGCAGTTTCTTGCACACTGGAAAACGCAAATATTTAGTAACTTACAGATTCTTTCACAACTTATAAACTGGAACCACTGCAAGGCATCAAAGGCATATTCCCATCACAGAATAAAGAAACATCTTTTTCTTATTTTCCTTCTGTAACATTGCAGGGAACGTTAAACACAGTGTAGCTGAATGATGGGCACTTTGGATATAATGAGGCTTATAGTTTTAGTAGTGGTTTCCTTATACCACGATTTCAGCAAGGCAAATGTTCTGGAAAGAAAGGCATTCACCGTTTTTTGTTTAATTTGCACAGATAAGCTGGTTTGTAGGGACCGAAAACAATCAATCGTAAAATAAACCAAAAGTCTTTAAAGTAATAAGATCTGTACATTATATACAATTATTTACAATTCATTCCATGTCATGATAGCTTACATTGGCACCATAAACTGAACACCACCGTTTTGGATGGTGTTAAAAAAATAATGCAGAAGCATGACACAGGATGCAAACAAAAGGACAACAAAGAAAAAGACAAACAAAAAGTTAGGATGTTAGTCCTAGTGGTAAACAATGTCTTGATCCCTTTTATAGAGAAAGGAGGCCACCAAGGCCTGCATTCTCAACAGCGGTAGGAAGAAGGCCAGTTTCCTCCAGGGGTTTTACAGCAAGCAGATGAGGTTCTTGCCTTCTTCAATCTCCTCTTGCACTTTGTCACTGGAGGTGGCGATTTCGGCCTGAGCGGAGAACACTGCGCAGATGAAGGTCAGCACGGTGCCACCTATGGCTGTGTAAAAGGCCCAGCCCAGGGAGCATTGTCCCACCTTGTAGGGGGAGGCCTCTGTCCCGCAGTAGTTCAGCACCTTGTCGGACCCCCAGCCAGCTGGGTACAGCATCAGGCCTAGAATCAGGAAGAGACCTGGAGAGAGAGAGAGAAGGCAAAGCAGTTCAGTGACTTTACTTTAAATCTAATCCACACACTTTACTGAAGATTGGACAAGCAGTTAGAAGAGGCCCAAAAAATAAAAATCTGGATAGACTCAATAAAACTCTAAATGTGCCAAGTCATGAAATGACCATGTCAATCATAGCAGATACCATTGTGGTGGTACCATTGTGGTGGTAAATGTATTTGAAGTGAAGCAGTTTCGATGTAAAGATGGATAAAATGAAAAACTGCAAAGTCAAAAGTGTTTGAACAATGCTTACCAACAGCAGTCACTGCCTGTGAAGACGGTCGGGCTGACATTATGGCTAAAGCAATAACTTGATTTTAAGATTTCCTCGTGCTTTTCATGTCTTATTCTCAATATTTGGATTGTGCTGCATCTTCTGTAACTGTGGATAGTCGCAGCCAAACAATTTAATGGATAATTTACAATCCTCTATGACTAACATGCTGAAAATCAAACCAATTAACTCTATAATTGACTCAAACAAACAATTAACTACTACTAAATTCATACCACAAAATGTGGCTCTCTGGGACCAGGGATGAGAATCGCTTAGTCTGTCATTTACAAGGGTAATTTAATATTCCATACCAAAAGGTTCTAACTTATACAACAAAGCCATGCTAAACTAAACTATTATTGACTGAGAATTATGTGTTCATATTTTAAAATTTCATATACTGTACATAAAACACAATAAAAATACTATTCATAGATATTTATACAAATGATAACCACTTATTTTCTTGTCCAAAATGCTTTTAATCCTTTTAATTTACTTTTACCCGACCCTCCATTGTCCACCTGTTTTATCCAGTGCAGAGATATGTTGGAAGCCAGAGTCTATCCTGGCAAACAATGGGCGCCAGATGGAATAGACCTGAATACTCACACTTTGGGAAAAAAACAAAATATATTTCTGTTGCTAACACTCAACTCAGGTGTTCTTTTACTGTTTGCTCCATTTACTTTCACCCGCATTTCATTTCATGTGATACTTTCTAAGTACAGTGTGTACATGTCTAATTAGATAATAATTAGGTGATTAAAACATCAAAAATTTACTTAAAGCCTTCACAAGTGTCTAGTACTATTAAAAAAGACTGCTTATTTTGGATGTAAATAAACCTTGTCACTAAGCAGTCTTTAGCTCACAACACCTCAGGTTAAACTATATGATTTATATATCAGATGTAATTGATATATAAATGATGAACAGCAGACATTTGAGTTTATTCCTCTCCACACATTTAGTTAAAAAGACTACCTTTCCTACAAAATACAGATCTATCCTGATTAACTATTTAAAACTAAATGACTGAAATTTCAGTAGCAGATCACCATGAAGTTGTTTTTGCATAAAGACAGCAAGTCTACCTCTTTTGCACAGTTGTTTATGTAAATATGTTCCAGGTATGAAACAGTTATTGCACCTATTGTCTTTGTATTGTGTTTTGTTGAAATGAGGTGTAGTAAGGGCATCTGAAAATCAAGGCCTAAAGCAACAGGAAATGGGAACCACCTTTATTTTAACAGGAAATATTTTTATTAAAGGAAATTATTTTTTCCAGACAGATAAACCAAGTAGTGTGCAATAACCTTGACCCTTATTTGCCTCAGTTGTCTTTCAAGAACTCATCTTGAGATAGCGATCTGCTTAATGTTAATACAATTTTATAGCTATTGAAAACTACAATAGTTATTATTTTGCTGCAAATTTTATTTCAGATAAATTTAGATTAGGGCAGCACAGTGGTGCAGTGGTTAGCAATGCAACCTCGCAGTGCTGGGGCCCAGGGTTCAATTCTAGATCTGGGGTGCTATCCACGTGGAGTTTGTGTGTTTGCCTTGTATTTGAATGGGTTTCCTCCTAGTGCTCTGGTTCCTTCCCATTGTCCAAAGACATATTGGTAGCTTCTGTAAAATTGGCCATTGTGTGAGTGTGTGCATGTTTGTGTGTCTGTGTTTGCCTGTGAAAGGTGCCTTGTTCCCTGTGCTTCCCAGAATAGGCTCTGGGCCACTGTGACCCTAAATGGGATAAATGGGCTTTGATGGTGATGGATGTTTAAGGTGCTAATTTTAAGGCATAAACTAAATGACTATTAAGATTAATAAGAGACTGAGTCATTTGAAATAGTGAAATAGCCTGCTTTGGAATAAGCACTACACATTCTCCTGATTTTTTTGCTCAACCTTGCTAGCTCCCAGTTTGGTTATTTACATGAATTGGCTGTAAACAACAGCCAATTCACTGATCTGTACTTGGTGGAGGAAGTAATTCTACCACGCTTTGAAATGACCACTGAGGAAATCCCTCATAGTGCCGGGAGCTGTGTAAGCACAGTAGTGATGCACAAAGCTTCTGCCACTGGCCTTCCAAAACCAAAATTATTTGAACTGCTTTGAATGACAGCCCCCACAATGTGGAAAAAGAGAATACTGACCCCTGCTGGTCCACAGTGGTGGTCATAGTAGTCCTCAATGCTTCAACACTATAGTACATTTGTCACTTACAGTACACACTCAATATTTTCAATTGAAACACTTCTGCCCTCATAAAAAACTGAAATAAAATGAGGGAATTTCACCCTAAATTGGCTACTCATGTTTTCCAAGTAAGAAGGTATGAAAACAGTAAAGTCCTATTGAATTATTCAAAAACAATACGTTTCTTCACCCACAATTAATAAAAAATACTCTATATAGCACATTGAAAATAATCTCAATGTACTTTATAATACTGTACATGAAACAATACTGTCATAATAATTGACCAACTAATCCACTGGCAGATATTTCAATTCTTGAAGCATTTTTTTAAGTATAGTGTCATTATTTGCAATTCAGTATAAATATTTAATATATAACAGAATGTTCCAGAAAACCACTACCTTAAACTGGGGGTAAATATGAGACAAATGAAACAGCCTTGATTTGTTAAACAGATACTTCCAGCCTGCCTTTCCTCAAGAGGTCACCGCTTGAAAACAACAGGAACAGAGCCAGGTTGATAAAGCTGCCTCTCTCAGCCATTGACTGCTACTGCTTTCCGGTGTTCACCAACAATCTCTTAAGGAGGATAGGGTTATTTCCATTAGTTCACTGACACAATTTCTTTAAAACAATTGCTTTAACTCTTGAGCGTCTAGACAATAAAGAGAAAGTGAATTTACTGACATAAAATGTTTGACAGCACAGAAAAATATCTATGTTGCTGTTTTGTATATATGATCAGCCAGAATTTAGCCTTAGCCCAAAAATCAACTTTTGTTTTAATTATTTCTTTTTATTTTATTGCAAAAGAAGTTTTCCAAGCTAGGAACGTTCTAGTGTTCTGTTGCCTAAATTATGTTTTCCGCTGTCAGAATATTTAATATTAAATATATTAAAATACTAAACATCTTCAGCATGTACAAGCTGAAAATAAAAAAAAACACTTCAAAATTAAAAAAGCCTCAACCAAGGTTTTCCAACAGACATGAACATTACCTAATCCCCCCAATATTTGCACCACAGTTAAATGTATACCTAAAATCAGCAAGAGGAGTATTATGGACTCAACTCTTAATAGCTATATGTTAAGACATAAATGTTCATATTATATGTTGAAGACAGCCTTTGTTAGAAATTAAACACAATTTGATTCAAGATTAATGGAAAATACTTTTCATTCAAAGCTGTGTTGTTTATCAGTACTATCATTAGCCAATACTCAGATTGAAGTCGCCACTTTTACACGCAAGGATTTATCAATGGAACCTTTGTTACTACTAACACTTTTAAAGATAAAAAGATAATTTGAAGAGATCGGAAACAATCAAGAATATACAGCATGCAACAAGAGTTCAAAAGATGATAATTACAGGAGAGCTTTGAAATCCTGGTGTTTAGACTGATTGACTACATCAACATCTGTTCAAGTTTCCAGTCTGGAATAGCGATTTCCTCTCGTCACATGATGGCAACGCATTCTCCCTACAACACTGGACTTCTCAAAGGCTCCAAAAGCAGCTGGAAAAGGTCTCAAAACTCTAGCCTTTACTCTGTCCCTGTGGTAGTCACATTGTTTCTCTCTCTCTTCTTATTTTCCACACAGATCCACACAATAAGCCTTGTTAGCACAGTTCAGAGACGCAAGACCAATCTCATTACAGTACTGACACTGAGCACATGACATCTGGATCCCACGGGATCCCACCACAAGTCCGAAACAAAGCCTTTTCAGTCCAGCCAGTGAAAAATAAAACACGAAAACAAAAAGATCATATGTCCCATATTGTTTCTGTTACTTTACTTTAAGACATAAGAAAGGGTACAAATGAGAGGAAGCCATCTGGCCAATGTAGCCTGTGTGATTGCTAGTTCTATTCATCCATTTTCAAACCATGTCATCCAATACAGGGTCGGGGTGGGGGTGGGGGTGGGGGGGTGACCTGGAGCCTATACCAGAGAGAAGCAGGGTACCTCAAGGGCAACTTTTCTCAGAAACGCAATGAACCTACCAGTAGGTTTTAAGACTGTGGGAGGAAACCAGACCATCTACAGGAAAACATGGAGAGAGTATATGTAAACTCATGCAGACAGCTCCCCAGGTCCAGAACTGAGCCCAGGGCCCCAGCAATTGCTGAAATACAGCAATGCTAAGCACTGTGCAATTTTTTCTTTCAGTTTTATTTGTAAATGGTTTCTTCCCCTGCCACATTTTTCAATACGTTTTTCACTGGACTATTTTTTGAAAGGTAATATTAACAATCTAAATATATATGTGTATGATTATGAAGAACAGGATATGAAACTGAAAATCATTTAAAATGAACATATATGAAGTTCTACTAGGTATGTCAAAAATGTCATGTGTCCCATAAAATATAATAATAATTTCTTACACTCTGGAAACTCCACACTCCGCTTTACAGGTAATGGGGACTCCCCTTACCACCACCAATGTGCAGCATCCACCTGGATGATGTGACGGCAGCCACAGTGTGCAAAGTACGCTCACAACATACAGCTATCAGTGGGGAGGAAAACAGAGTGATGACGTCAATTCATAGATGGGGATTATTAGGAGGCCATGCTTGGCAAAGGCCAAGGGAAAATTGACCAGGATGCCGGGGTTACACCCCTACTCTTTTTGAGAAACACCCTGGGATTTCTAATGACCACAAAGAGTCAGGACCTTGGTTTTACGTCTC
The DNA here is from genome assembly GCF_040954835.1 of Lepisosteus oculatus. NCBI lineage: Eukaryota > Metazoa > Chordata > Actinopteri > Semionotiformes > Lepisosteidae > Lepisosteus > Lepisosteus oculatus. The sequence continues at coordinate 42,329,517 of NC_090698.1, read as the reverse complement.
AGCCGAAGAACGGCACCATTTTACAGTATACTGTCCCCCGACCCACACAGACCACATGGTGAGCACCCCCTGCTGGCCCCACTAACACCTCTTCCAGCAGCAACCTTAGTTTTTCCCAGGAGGTCTCCCATCCAGGTACTGACCAGGCTCACACCTGCTAAGCTTGCTGAGTTGCAGGGTGATATGGCATATAAATGGCATATAAACCGCTTCATTCAACTCAGGGTCATGGGGACACCAGACCCTATCCCAGGAACCAGGGGGTGCAAGGCAGGATACAGCCTGGACAGGATACGTGTCCATTGCAGCCATAAAAACATGTGTGATGCTATTATTTTAGTCTACAATTATGGAACAGTTTTCTTTACAACAATAAATGAGGGAAGCTCAGCTTTTTGTTTCTAATAATGCAGAATTAAAGGGTAAAAAAACATTAAAATCCACTCAGCTCAGTCCAGCTCACTTTGTCCGATATTGCATTAGCCTTTAAAACACCTTTATATAAATCTTAAAACTGAAAGATTGAGGAAGATGATATAGGAATGAAGCAACTCTGTTCTATGTTTAGTTCAAATATGCGTTAAATTAGGAAATAAAACTAGGTCATAAATGTTTTCCACATGTTATTTAGCCTGACAGCTAGACAACCCCTGGTATCAGATAGACGATGGTGATGTGGTTTTGATTTTCTTTCCACGGAAACAAAACTGCTTAATACTGTACTTTCAACCCAAGCTGAAGAAGATAGGGGATAAACACCATATACTGCACTCACAGGACAAACACTATATTCTGTACTATATTCTATATTTTTCTTATGCTATATTCTTACTCAGGCATCCCAGCTGGTCTGTCAAACTGTGATTCATTATTAATCTATGTGTCTAATATTGTATGGCCACATTCTCCATTGTCCACAATTTAAATTAACTTAGTAGAAGTACAGAAATAATTTAGTCATCACTGTCATTAATTCCTACAGTTAAGGTGATGACACCCATGTAGCCCCAATAGTTTTCATTGCCTTTTTCATGCACCTTTTCTACAAATATATTCTTATTTCACTATCCTCACCACAAATACAGAAAATATATATATATATAAAAATATCTCCATGGAGTAGTAGGAAAATTTTCCTTATATATTATTCACTAAACTGAAAAAAGGAATGGCTGCACTTTTTACAGAGCAAAATTCAACTGGATGCCAGTGTACTATTTAGAAAGCCCTGTTTTGTAAATCTTTTAAGCTGTGTTAAACATTATGTGCACAAATGCAGCGTCAACAACTGGCACTGAACGAATGTAGTAAAGCCACATCTTTCTTTTCATTTCTTCTTATCTTATCTTTTATTCCACAGAAATCATTTAGCATTCTTACCATGCTAAAATAGAGCAACAGTACTAAGGGTAAAAATGCAGCTGTCAGTGACTGAATCATCATCTCATGCGTGTCCGTATGGGAACAGCACCGTAGCAGTTATTTCTCAACTTGACTGTAAAAGGTTTGCTGCTCTTGTTGACTCATAAACACAGGCAAGTAAAGTCCTGCTGGAACTCCTCTGCAACAGAAGCACTCTCACTCTGCAAGGAAGCAATAACTAGGTTATTGCAAAATAACTCACGGTTTTCCCACAGACATTGAGCCTCCTGAAAAAATGTGAAGGTTAAGAAAACTAAAGATAGGTTATAGCCCAGTCTCTTTGTCAAAAAGTCTCCATACAAATGCCAAAATCTGTTTCCTTCCCTTCTACAGTGCAGAGACGTATTAAATTCCTATTTAGAAGGTAAGCACCTAACCATCAAAACAACTTCAGTTGTTTTGGACATTATGAGAACTGCGAAGTGTTTCTTCCCCGAACATAAGCAGAGAAGTGCCCTGACAATCTGATTCTGACTGTTTTAAATTGCAAGATTAAGGACTGTCCATTGCAAATGAAGTAAATCAAAGCAGCTGTAATATTATGGATTTTATGTAAAAATAAAAACCAGGCTCTCTCAGTGTGACAAAGTAAGACTCAGTTCATCAAATGCGATCTGTATTATTATTGTTATTACTAAGAATAATTGGTCACACTCAGCAATCAGTAAACTAATTTGCTTCGGTACTTGATTTAAAAAGTAAGACACACAATATAATCATCACTCTATTTATTATGTGGGTAAATAAAATTAATGGGATCAATTTTGCTAACACCTCATCAGGGAAAGCCCTGTGAAATGTTAGCCAGACAAAGCCAAAACATTTACCAGCTAATCTTCCCATACATTTCAGTGTTATACGCAATACTGACATAATAAATTGGTCATTGAAGATGGACTCTAGGATCAGACAGAAGTACATTATCATCAACCAACAAGAAACGTCACCACACCCCAGAAGGAATGCAATGAATGTGCAGTTGTGGCAGGTATAATAATAATAATAATCCTATAAAAGATAAGAATGCTGTATGCCTGAGGTGGCATGATGGTGCAGTGTTTAGCATTACAGCCTCAAAGCGCTCAGGTCCTGAGTTCAGTTCTAGACCTGGGGTGCTATCTGCTTGGTGTTTCTATGTTCTCCTCCTGTTTTGGGGGGTTTCCCCCACAGACATACTGGTAGGATAAGTGATGTCTGTAAAAAAGTGGCCCTGTTTTGTCTGTGTATATGTGTGCTGTTCCAGGGTGTATCCAGCCTTGCACCTGCTGCTTGCCAGGTTAAGCTTCAGCTACCCTGCAAACCTGTGTATTGGATAAAGCGCTTCAGGAAATGGATAGATGTAATGTAACGGTAATGGATGTTACAGGCCCATGGATCATTTTGAAAGTCATACCCGTCTATTTTTGGAGCAAGAGAACCACAAGCACAAGCACTATTGTTATTATTGAGGTGACAGCCATTTACAGTTTCTGGGAGGTTAGAACATAAAAAAGGTTAATAAAGAGGAAGGTCATTCATCTTGCTAGTTGGCAACTCCTGGATCTAATGATATAATGATACTATCTAGCCGTTTCTTGAAGGATTCCCCAAAACTGACTTCAACACTGTGGCCGGGAATCTTTTTCTAGACCACAAAAACTCTCTGTATTCCAAGTGTCTCTTATTTTCAATCCTAAGTGCTCTTTCACTTTATTTCCATTTAGGTTCACATTTGTGTCCTTGGTCTTGAAGCACATTGGCCTACATATCTGAATAATTGTATTATGGCCAGTCAGTCTTCTCTGTTAATAATACAGTGTTTCATTTTTAATAATCTATATGTGTATAACATTTCTTTCAAACTAGGATTTATGCAAGTTGTTCTGCTTTAAATGTTTGGTGCAGCGTTCTGCGAAAGTTAACAGAGAAACCTTATCTGCCCAGAATAATTACTGTATAATAATGTAAAATAATGGCATAAAAAGTGAGAAAGGTTATCCACATTCTAGGGTTGGTTAAAAATGGCAGCGAAATGTTTTCTAAATTTATTCTGGAGTTGCAGTCATACTTATACCACTTTTTAATGAAGACAGATTTTGAAACACTTTAAAATAGTTATCCATAAATAGCGAGTGAGTGTTCTGAAAAAATCACAAAAAATAGTTATTTCTCAGGGAATACACATCTCTTCCCCTCAGATTTCAGACTTCGATGTGCTACAGATAACACATACACAGAAAAATCTCAAACACTTTTCGGATACTGTACGCTACTGAGATACTTGCTCAGGAGTAAAATGAATATTCATGAAAAAGAATAAATATGGCTAGGAATGAAAGACTAACAATAATAACCCCCTTCCCATTTCCCTGATAATTCGCAGCTATTTTGGCCTTTATAAAATTATCCATCTAGCCCATATACAGACATAAAATATCATTTTTGGATTGTGACAGATTTCCACAATAAGACTAATAGATAACTCTATGCTGTCCCAAATGGTAAAAGCTGCAATGAATCCATTTTTTAAACAAAGCTTATATTATTTTACCGAGATGCGAGCAAACTCAAAATGATCACTTAATAACACAAATTGTAGGAAACAGTACTTTACAGATTATAATTAGAATGATGGAAGCCTGGAAAGGGCATTTCAGTACATAGGATGTACAGTAGCATCCAACTGTGGCTGAAATATAAAGAACTAAAAAATGTGCTTCTGGACTTCAATACAAAAGGCATCTACATGATATATATTGTATATAAGGACAGTGAAGGAGTTTATCATCTTTAGCTAATGTAGTATTGTATTCAAAATGCCTGGATTGACAAAATCTTATTTAAAAAAAACAACAATTAAAAACTTTACAATCTTGGAGGGAAGGTTAGGGAACCACAAGGGCTAGGTACTGTATAAGGAGAAACCTGTCATTCCAACAAACTCTGGGAGAGGTGCAGCCCCCAGCGCTCACTAGACAACAGGTGGGAAACCCTGCCCCTTGGGGGTCAGTATGTCTGCAGGCTTCATTCCATCACTGCTCTTAATGGCCTAAACATCAGCTCATTAATGTCATAATGGGACCCATTTAACAGCTTCTCCCAGCTCTTCAGGCGCTGGTGCTTTGAGGTGTAGAAAACTAGCAGACACACTGGCCCTCCAGGAGTCGGACTGCCCTGCATCGACCTATATCAGCTTAAATCAGAGTGAAGACAACCAAATGTTGATCTTTGTGTCAGTCAGAAGAGTCGGTTTTATAAAAGCAAATCATTTACTTGACATGAGCACATTAAAAGATCACATTTCTTTTCACATGAAAACTACTGTCAATGATCAGAAAAAAATTGTTGGCCTACCACAGACAGTCAGCTTATTTCTTTCTGAGGAACGAGGTAACCCTATGCAAGGTAAAATACTTGCAAGTCTGATACTGCAATGTTATTTTCACCTTGAAAAAGTAACTTCTCTATCACTACTGACCACTGCCAAGAGGCTTTCATAACTCAAGATAAGAATTCCTCAAAAAGTGCTAAAAATAAATCCCACTGGCTGCCCAGATATTACCAGTGGTATTGAATTTTACTGGCATGTTCAACCTTTTTGTTGGGCTGGGGCCAGCCTGCCAAAAGGATTTTCTAACCCTGACACTGTTGGGTTTTGAATGTTTACAACTGCTGAGAATGGGGACCACATTCATCACAGAGATATTCAGGAATTTCAAGCTCCTGAAGTCTGCAGCTCATTCTGTTATGGGCAAGGGGGGACAAAAGAATATATTAATCTTAAGAAATACTACCCCCAAGGCCAAAAGCAACTTTTTCCAATTGCAAGACAGATGCCTGTGTATGCCTGTGTGTCTCAGTCAGAATGAGCAGAATAGAACAGCTGCCACTTAGCTCAAGTCCTTGGTCTTAACTATTGTGTCTATTTAATAGGTGGGGGTATGGATCTTGACTGAGGAAATAAGTTAAACTACACTATTTTATTTACATACAGATGGTTAGAAAATGGAGGGGATTCCTTCAACAAAACGTATTAGATATAATCTTCTGTGTGAAACACTGGCACCATAGAATGGGTTAAAGACTAGGAACAATAAGGACGTTGAGTTCTGAAATATTGCACTTGACACATAGTGATAAGTGATAAGGAAAATACAAAATAAACACTGATCAGAGCACTCCTTAACCTGCCTGCACAAGATTACCTTCCACACTGCGTAATGACACAATGCTATATGATCATTTAACAAAAAGCACCTTAAAGTGGCATCAAGCAGTTGGGTATTTCCATAAAGTTAAAGTATGCCAACTTGCTTTTTGACTTATATTAAAAAAACAGTTTTGTTTTATTTACTTTTATTTTGATCCTTTGAGCATGAAAGTTATTTATAGTGCTATTTAATGTGCTATATACTGTACCTTTCGTGCTCCTGGTATAGTAACAAGAATATTTTGTAATAATGGAATATTTTGTAAATTAATCCATACATTTATCAAAATCAAGGTAATTATGGAATTTTGTCATCTATTTACTACAACATCCTAACTGGTCAAAGAACTTGATTCCATGTCAAGAGGAAACTAAAATTTTACAGCAAGGAACCCAGAAACTGACCAGGAGATAAGAAATTCAATACAGCGTTAAGAATTATAAGACACTATCTAATTGTTATTAAGTTAACATACCTAATCTCATCCTGTACTCTAACATATTTGGTATAATGCAGTCTGTGGATAAGTACATGATAAGTACTTCCTTTTGGTATCTCTTCCATTAAAATATCCCTTTCAAGGCTTTAGGAATTTATTTCAAGAAATACATCAAGTTTCAAAACACCAAAACTGCACCAGGATTGACATCTGAAGTGAAATAATTCAGCTTTCTCATATTTTATCAAGCCATTATGCTTAGATGTTTTCCTCACTATTGAATCCAGACACAAATGGGAAAGAAACATTTAATACTGTTGCACCTCATAGGAATAAAAGTATTTTAATTAAACTTCTTTATATTAGGTGAAAAAAAGCTGAATGATATTCCTAAAACAGGAAAAGCCACTGTTCTTTTGATGTGATACTGTGGTCTAGTGTCTTGGTCTCTGCAGTCTACTCTTCAAAATAAGTGAATGCATTAACATTTTAGAAATGCAAGAATGCAGTAAAGACACATCAATGAGGCTAAGCTGTGCAAATTGATTGTTTTGATTCTTAAACAATTTTTGAAAATGTTTCTTTCATTCTCTTTCTTGTCTTGACATTTTTCTTGTCTCTATCAGTAAGCAAAACCCTTTTGAATACTGATGTTTGACATTGAATACTTTTAAAGGCTCAGATTCATTCAAAGCAAGGTCACAAATAATCCTTTTCCAGTTTAGGAATACACTGTGAGACAGCAACCCATATGCAGTTACCACAGTTTGCCTTCTGTGACTATGAAATGAATTTCATCAACATCCTAGCTTTCAAATGACTAACTTTCAGTGCAATCTTCCTGTCTTTAAATAATTACTCATCAGCTGTAGGTTCTCTGGGGTGGTTTATAAAGTCATAGTTCAGAGAGGTCAAATTCTCAGCCAGTTATCAGTGCCTCCACTTAATAACATTAACTGTTAATCTGGTTTTATCATTAGCTACATCTGTTCTTTTTTGTTTCTCTTGAGGGGAAATTAAATGTATAACATACCTCACAATGACGAAAAGGTAAAACTAAGATTCTGTGACACAATCAGATGGTCTATATGAGGGCTTGTATTGGGGTTATCTAAACTCTTCCTTCTTAACATAAGTTTTATAAATACCCTCTAGAATTGTAGCGTAGGCTTGTTAAATATCTAAGGAACACAAGAAAACCTCACTTCCACAATAAAGAAAAATAAAACATGCAGCATCACCATACCAGGCCTCAGGGATATAGTGAAATGCAATTTATCAACATCTGGAGTGACATGAGAACCATACAAAAAGTAATTAAATTAATGTCACAAAAGTGGCAGAGTAATGCTTCCGAGTTGTATTGCTTCCTGCACCCTTTCTAGAAACCATAAGTGTCCAGCAATTTCCCTTGAAGGGCATAGTAAGCATAGTTACCCAAGTCCTTTGAAGAGCCGAGAATTAACTCTTAACAAATTTGTGTGTTTTAGTAGTTTCGCTCCAACAATAAGCAGGAATATAATTCTTTTCAAGCTTTTGCAACACGCACTCAAGAGGTGACCTCTGGCAGTGACCCAGAACTCACCTCCCGCTTTTGGTGAATATTTTCCTGAGCTATTACTCTTTCCATTACAAACAAGCTCAGATGAAACAAACATCAGCTGCCATCTTCCAGGTCACTGTGGCTGACTAATAAGACGACTAAGGTTTAGTCAGCAGGTCCACTTCCAAAGCAAAAGGGCTTAGCTGCGAACTAAAAGCCTCAGCTTGGTGCGAAGCCTACAGGCTGTGTACCATTCAGAATGTCTTCACTTTTCACCTCTCACAGCACTTGAGAGATATTTTATTCTTAAACAAAGGCAAATGCTGCTTCGGATCAAAGAGCAATGCTTTTGCCTCTCAATAAGAAATCACAAGCAGCTTTTCAGAAGTGTAGAGGATACAAATATTTGGCAGGGCATCACCAATGGTAACGGATTCAATAGGCAGTGACCTTGCAACAGGGGACTGTGCTCTGCAATTAACCCAGCAGTCACCTCTGGATGTCTCCATTTGTTTTTTTTTCTAAACCTCCGAATACATTAATAGATTTTCAAACACAGTATACCCAGAGCTTGTTAATTGGGCTGGTAAATGTTTAAACACGGGTGGGATCAACAATAATGTTACTTGTTTAAACAGTGCTGGCAGCCTTTTCTTCATTCTACATTCCTGGGACTCTGTGCAATCAGCTGTATTGAGCAGAATAGAGAACTACAGGGAGAAAGCTAAGCAGTCAGCAGCTCATTCCTCATTAGACAATAAAAACATATTCATGCTGAGGAACAGAAGTGCAATCACGGCATTTTTAGTCATAAATAACTGAACAGCCATTACACTGTTGTTGAACGTTAGAGGCACACTCACCTGCAATTCCCTGTAGTAATCCACAGACATTGAAAATGCTTTTCTTCATGATGCTCTGAAAGCACATGGTAAAAACAGAAATGAAAGCCACAGCACAAAGCAGCAGGATCCCCGCTGCCAAGAAAATCGCAGTGGCTTGCCAGAACCCGCTGGCAATCTCTCCGAAGTGATCAGCGTACGGGCCACACAGCATCTCCCTCTTGAAGTTCACCACTTTGACGCAGCGCCCGTAGATGCCCAGGGTAGGACGGTAGGGCTCTGCAGTATTGTGGGGCTTAGTCTCCAAGTTTCTGGGGTGTCCAACAAGCCAGTCTGCGCTCATGAAGGCAATGAGCTCTGCAAAGGCCACCACAATGCTCAGCAGAGTCCACAGCATGGAGCGACAAGTTACAATCACATGACACATGGTGCTTATCCAGGCAGGATCTAACTGCACAAGTCCAAAGCTGTAGTGGGTTCAGGCTTTTAACCCTTGTAAGTTTAATTCAGCACTAGTTTTTGTATTCCTTTTTTTTTTACAGACTAGCACGAAGGAAGCAAGAACACATTAACCAGCGGGCAGCCTCAGAGGAGAAATCTCACAGAGCCCTGGTCATTAATTAACAACTTATCTCCCCCAGTCTTCTCCGTCACTCTGCCCTGTTTCGCTTTGCTTCTCTCTTCTGGCTGCTGTGACCAGTGTAGTGTGCAGTTCTGCGTTCACGTTCACACGGGGCACACAACACTACATTTTAGAGAAGGACGTCCCCAGGGTTTTGCTGACATCACTGCAGAACACACCTACAAAAAGGAAGAAAAAAAATGCCTTTATGTATACATGTGAGCACGGAGATATATACAAGCCGAGAGAAAGGAAGGCATGCACAGCCACCCACCACCGCACAGTAAATTATTACAGATTGTTTAAGAGCTCTAAATCAGCACACAAACTTCCGACAGAGTTATTTCACAGCATCAGCTGGAAGCTGCCCAACTATTTTTCTCTCCAACTGCCATTTATCTTCTACAGTTGATGAACACCCACCACCCTGTACCACTATATATTAATATACACACACAAGTATGAAAATCAAGTTCAGACTGCTTCTTGTTACTGCTGATGCAAAGAAGCAATGCTTTCGTTTCACATGAACAGGGCACCTCAGAGTATAAATTCCAGTCTTGTCTGAGAAAACTGAAATGCAACAGATTGCTTTTCAACGGATTCAATGCCTACCAAATGAAAGCAGGCTGCAAGTGAAATGAAATGATAAAAAACCAAAATGTGATGAGGCAATTTATTGTGCTTATATCAGAATCAAATAAGCTTAGCTTTAAGCTGATATTTCATGATATTTCACATCTATTAGCTTGATGTATTTATATGTAGTGGCAAATATTACTGTGTGATTAACTGGACTGTCGAGAAACAAAGTGTCTGAAAATAAAAAAAAACCTGCAGAGAATGTCCATATAATTGTTGTACAGTATTTTAGAAAGAAATGAAACATATCCCTTTTATGTAAATATCTCTTCTACCAAACCCCTCATGAAGGCAAAAAAAGATACAAAAGAAATATCATCTGAGATTGCACTTTGAGGTCTTGTAATATAAGAAAGTATCACCCTGATTTATTGAGCTGATAATTCTGTCTTTTTAACTCAGGTCTATTACCAAAAGACTGCATAAATCCATCTGATATGGTGGGATGATTCATTTAAAAGAATAGTGGGAATAAGAATTTAAGGGCAGACCTGTTTTAAGTTAATCTTCTGATCTCTACTGCCTTGGCTTTGAGGTTAACTCCTTATCGTTACTTTTGATGTGAACATGTTTCTGTCAAGTCTAATGTTTGACAGAACACAATCCACCTAGAAATGGTATTTCTTTACATGCACAAATAACTTACAGCACTCTTACGAACCAGACAGGGAATGAAGTGTTCAGTGTACGTTAAAAGTGTCTGATCTAAACACTCGCAAAAGACCAAAACAAAGACACAAAACAGAGAAATACTTGCCACTGATTCATACTGTATGTAATTAGTGAGTACAAATATTTAAATTAAATACAACTTATGCTATAAAGATTTGTGATGCCTTTTTTGTAACAACACTTCTGATAAAAATGTACTTTTTAACACACTTCGGATCATTGTTTTTAAGAGTTTTCAGAAAACCACCAACATTAATTATATTATATCCCAAATCCTGTTGTAACTGCTCACAGACTGATAACATAAGCATGATAGCCAGCTAAATAAGACTATTTTGTAAATAAAAAATAAATAAATATTCTCCCTGTGAAACAATTTCATGGAATGAGAATACGACAAAAATTGAAAATAAAATGATAGATGTACTAGATCATATGACATCTGTTAAATGAAGTTATAGCACACACTAGCTCAAAACAATTATTTGCTTATTTAGGTTCAGATTAGTAAAAAAATTGAATGACTGACAATTATTGTCTGGTTTTCCAACTGTCATGTCATTCAAATCATACAGTCAAGTGAAATCTACTATTTAAAGTAAAAACAGATTTTCCAATGATTAAAACCAATACCTAACACCTGAAACCATATTTCCTCTCCTCTCTCATAGGGTGAATCAGTCTTATCTCTGTCCACATTTTTCAATTTAAGCATTAACCTCAATTAGTATCATTTAAAACTACTCCCAGAAAACACCCGTTAATAATTACAAACAATTAAAATGCCCTATTTGTTTCCACCTGTAATGTGTATGCACATATTTGAAATAGTTTTAAACCCAACCATGAAGTGGTACCATATTTAATGCTAGGTCTTATGCTTACAGAAATGTAACCTTAACACTGTAAACAAGCAGACACAAATGGAGTTACAGTCAGCCCTGGTAGGATTCAGCCAGTTTTAGCCCTTTAAAACATCATGTACTTCCTGCAAAAAAATCTAAAAGCCTTGAAAGGGATGTTTTAAAGGAAGAGAACACGCTTTTCAGAACGGGAAGTCACTGATTCAGAAAATATAATGGACAATAAATTAATCACATAAGAGATATATAAAAGTAATTCAGACAATAACAGTTCCCAATTTGGTTACCATGACAACTCTATAACACACAAAGTCAACACTTCAGTTGCACTTGTAAACCATGGGGTTAAAAATAATTTAAAAAATTCAATAAAAACAAAAGTAAAATAAATAATTTTTAAAAGTAATAAAAATAAGGATACTATATTCCACAATATACCACCTTAAATGTAACATTCCCTAGGAAATGCCATCTGTTTCCACAATTTCACTTGAGACTCCTTGGGTTCTAGGCAAGTATGAAATAATAGGTTTTTTGCAGGATAAGACTTATCAGGGACACTCCACTGCAACAGCTTCTACCATACATGTAGGATAAAAGCTTGAATACCAAGGAAATCTAAATAAAGCAAACCTCCAGTGAACCTTTATCTCATTGTAAGCTTTTTGAAACTAATCAATTCTTAAAGCCCTGGCTGATTTCAAATGGTCTTTCTCCAACCTTGGGTGTACACTTGTGTGGTGACCTCAAGTTTCAAGCAATCAAACTTTCAAGCAATTCAAATAATCGGAGTCAGCAATTTGGATGAAACATTATTTAAAAAACTCCTTCTACTTAGATTGTCAAAGTGGCATCCTTAACAGCATTGGTACTGTTTCAGATTCTGACTAGTGTTCGTAGAGGATATGATTAGAGTTAAAACCCCACATTTGGCTGTTATTGTAGATCTTTCTGAGTGGAATGAATGGAATACTCTTGTCTTTTTTGGAATTTGGAATTGCTGTTGATCTTTATAAAACTTCTGTCTGAAATTACCATAATCTTTGCTTTATAGGTAAAGCATGAGAGGAAATGAAGACCATGCACCCCTTCCTCTGAATTGTCCCCTGTTAGAGCCATCTACCATTTGTGACCCATCCTACACTCCCCAGAGCAGAGCAAGAGTTACCTGGAATATCACAGGAGTAGTGTTATGTGGAAAACCAAGGACTCCTTGACTGACTCAAGACCACCCACCTCCAGTACTGCTTGGTGACTCCCTCTGGCAGCCCAAGCTCTAGCTACTGTTATACATTAAAAATAAAATAAGTACATAATAAAATCAAAAAAATCATATTGGATGCAATATTAATATTTAATACTTTTTACTATATGAATTCTAAGGCTAAATCTGCTTTGTGGATGAACACCTTTACCTAGTGAGCCACTTCAGAGCTCTTTGCAGTAATGTGTTGATGTGTCGTTTTTAAAAATGCACAAACCATTCTAACATTGAAATCCCATTATCAGCCATCAAAAGTCCTATTACTCCTTCTGTACTACTCAACTACTCCAAAAAACTAAAAAAAAATAGTCTTCTTTGAAGTGGACATAATATGCTTTTCAGTTGCTGATGGATGTGCCTGTGATGGAACATGTTCCTGTCAAAAGTGTTAGATGAAACACATAAATGTGTTTGAAAGTGATATCTTTCACAGATCAATAGTATTTTTTGGTTCTAATGAAAAATACGTTCAATGTGTTCGACTGGAAAAAAAACATTGAACAGGCTAATATAGTTTTGCTTCAATCAGAGAATGTTGCATTACCTACTTTTTTCTTAATAAATACAAAACTGCCAAAAAGAATCACAACAAAGGATAAGACCTACAATTAAACCTCATTCAATGTGTGAAGTCAACACTGGCTTCAGGTTGCTCTTCCTGTTTTATGAATGGCAATGAACCAAAAACACAGTAAAACCCAATTAAAGCAAAATCCGCTACCTTTTCCAACTCCTGCACATCTAATAGATACTTGCTACAGATACTTTTGACATAGTAGAAAAGTGAATCCTTACATGATCCAAGGAGATGTCAAATCCACAAACCCTTCAACATATTCTAACGTATAGTGAATGACTGGACAAATCTGGGTGTAAACGCATGTAAAAAAATAATACCCTGACTATATCTGGCATGTTTATTCACCCTGAATGCTGTTTTTTAACCCATAATGCCGGCACAAATGTAGTCCACCTATGCCTTGTGCCTTGTTTACAGAAGGAGTTCACCAGGCTGCTAGCTTATCAAAGAAGAAGGCAGCAGTACTGAGTACTGAATGAGTGGATTCTGGAACACTATTATGCTAACAGAGGCATCTATTAGATTTGATTTCAGGTCATGTTTCTTACTGAAATACAGTACTTTCCTAAGGCCAGTGAGTCAATTAGAGCAAGGCAAATCAAGCTGTATTTTTTACTTCAGTTTCTAAACACATATTAGTGACAACAACACAAAGATATGCAATATGGTCTGTCTCCATATGCCTGTCTCTGTGAAAAAGAGATACTGTTATAGAAACTGGTGCTGTAAGCAAACAAAGGAAAAACAGGAAAAGGGAAATGTTTAGACATGATACATAAGAACATATAATCACTACGATTTAGGAGTCTAGAGTTTATTTTTGTGAGTAAATTAACAGTGATGTATAATAAATTGCATCACTACCTTTTGATCTGAATGCATGCTAAGAACACCACAATGGAATTAGCATGAAATAACATGGTGTAAAAACTCTGTTTTGCACCATGTGTAAACATCTGTCTAACGAATTAACATCCGATTTTTACAGAGAGAAGAAATGATCCCTCTTTGATTTTCTTTCGGCACCTAAGCAGAAATTATGTTTAACCGGAGCAAAAAGCAAAAAAAAATCCCTTTCATGCGGCTGGGAATTCACTTGGATCGCAATTGCTCAACAGTGTAACAGTTCTGGAATTCTCCAACTGGGAATGAAATCACAAGGTTCCATTCTTTTTCTTAATGAAAATCCCAAATATAAACTTGGCATTGTCTAACGCCATGAAGCCTGTGGGGGTCTGCGTACTGTGGACTTTCCAGTCTGAGAAGGTTCAAATCCATCCCCACCATGCGCGCCTATGTGCCACTAGGGGATTAGTCAACTTCATGAGCTCAGAGGCAACCCCTGGGTGACCTGAAAAGTCTGTTTCTTTGTTTCTTTTGATGAATCATCAGTACTTCACTGTTCCCTTGCTAAGTAAAGTCTTGCAGGGGTCAATGAACAGCTTGACCACAGCTCTGTCACTGTGCAACCATTTCACCATTGCACATGAGCAAATGTTACTGTTATAGAAACGAATTAGAAATTAATCTTGCATCTTGTGTAGCTTGTGTGAAGCAGATATACAGTCATAACTGATTGAGGCTACAGCTGTCTTCTGACAGTGTAAGAGATTTATACATTTTATTCAAAAAAACATCTGTTCTTAAACTACAATGTGTACGTTTGTGTCAAACACCAGTGTCTTAAACACAAGCAGGCACATAGCCCTGCAAGAACAAAGAAAAAGCTGGCACAGATACTTAGATGTCCTGTGAAGCCACACTGTGTAGTTTAAAAAAAAATGCAGCTTCTGTGGATGTTCTTAAATCTCTCTTTAACCCGTATGTTTTCAGTGGCTCTTTCTTTTAATTTCATATTATGCATAGTCTTATTGTATTTTCTGTTTACTGTACCTTTTTATATTTATCTAAAGTGCCTTTAGAAGTCTCTGGATTTAAAGGTACTATAAAAATACCAATAAATTCACTGATTACCTAATGGAGAAAGCAGAAATAATTAAGGTTTTATAGCCATACGCTCATGTACATCTTGTATCTTGTTTGGTTTTCTCTTTTGTTGGGTAAAGGAAAGTTTATGAGCAGCTGGAAAACACGGTAAATTTGTAGTAACTAGAGACAGCTTTGAGAAATGTACATCTATGGCAGTGACAACTGTTCTGGTAGCTGGGAAAAAATGGAAACAGGCTGATCTCTGGGGTACAGCGACAAAAACTTGAGGCATTTTAATTTACAGCACAAAATGAGCAAAACATGAATATGTACTGTATAAAAGAAGATAAAACACAACCTTGAAGACAAGAGAGCACTGTAGGGAAGGGAAAAGCACACAAAAACAATACATAGTTCACCCCTCCCTCAAATAAAAAAATTTAAAACACTCCTAAAACAAAACAATCACCCTGTATCTTATTCCACGCAACTCTCCTTCTTGCACTTTTTCAAATACAAACCAACCTTGATATATCTTCCTACTCTTTAAAAACCCATTCAATTACACACAAACCAATGACTTAAGATAAAACAATACACAGACCCTTAATAACTGAGACTCTGTAACATGGACGCAGAGGGGTGAACACTGTATTGGTCATTAAGACACAACATAGTTTCATATTAAATGCTCTATATACAAATGTGTGCTGCATAGAAATGCATGTACATTTCAGTCACAGATCTGTATACTAATGATGTGCATTTTTTGACCTTCCACACATCTGGTTTGTCAACAAGCTTGATGGTATTTCAGAATCAGGTGAGTAAAGTTTGTGTGTACATACAGTATCCCTACTAAAGTTAATTGTCACATTATGCTAAATACTAAAAGAAAACTGTTGATTTTAACACAAAAAGAATTATGTAAATAAAGAAAAGATCCTTGCATTATTCATATCCCTTAATCTAAAAAACAAAGTCTTAACACAGAATCTAATGAATTCCTAAGACCACTTTATGTTCTTTTACATAATCCAGCCAACATTAACGTTTCAAGCTTTCACTCAGTGTAAAGGAAATTTCTTTACATTGGTTTTAAATTAATTTATGTTCAATTAAGTTTAATGTATTAAATTTACCATGCAAAGTGTATTTAATTAAAAGTTTGCTTCTGAGTATATCCAGTAGCAATTATCTTAGATTTAAACAGTAAACAGTTTTTTCTGTGAGGTTGTTATGCAGTGGATGTTAGTAGACAGGAAAGCATGTGTAAGAAATACTTATGTCTTCACTAATATGAAAAAGTTGAAGCAGAAACAAAAGTCTCCATTATGAGATGTTGCAGTAAATCAATACCAGTACCAGTACTCTCGAATGTATGTAGTTAAGAAACAACCTACAAGAACTATATGTGTCTCCAATGATCACTGACATTTGATTCATTAGTAGTTGCAATCAAATTGGCTTCAACCTCAGAACAGAAATGTACTGAAAAGTTTTAGTGGGAAAATATGTCTGTCACAACCTGCATAATTATTATCAAAATATTGTTGCAAACATAAGTAATTTTCTCAGTATGAACAAAACATTTCAATTTTTTTAACTGTGTTGTTTCAGTTCAACACTAACAACTAGAGAGCAGTTACGTCTGAAATCAGGACTGATGAAAAACCATTTTCCATTCTTAATTTGCATTGTCAGGAGATTTACACCAATAGTTCTTAGAATTGAACCAATGTTTTTTATTGAATCAATGTTTTTGAGCAACAACTTTTTGAAGTCATGGTTTAGTCAATTTGGTTTAGTCAATTTGTTACACACTGACACATAAAGGATTGAACTTGGGCAACCTTTGATAAAGTAAAGGAAGAAGAGTATTTTATTAGTCTTCAGGTCCAATCTAAACTAAATGAAACTCTTTTGGCTACACGTATTCCTTTTTCCACCCCATCAAACTCTTGTGCAAGCTAAATTGTGAGCTTAGTTTTGAAATGTCTGCTGTCACAATGAACAGCCTTCTGGGGCCGAAGTTTATTATTTTGACACAGGATCAAATTTTTATCTACAGCAACACCTCACTTAGCACTGGGGTGCTTTCCAAATAAAAGAAGCTGAGGGAAACAGTCCCAGAAGCGATAAATGACGGCTTCATTGGGGTATTGGTTATACAGTATTATCAATATTATTACCACAGAATACTTAAAAAAAACAGTTTATACAGCAGGGAGTTTTTGTTTTTAACTGACTACATGGTTACAGAGGAAAAAACTGTCTATGCATCGACACACTCAGTCGGAGCTTGCATAAATTAACCACCGTCTGCCTTCACTCCTCCAACTTGGCAGCAGTGGGAGACTGATGGGAGGAACTACATCTGCCAGGATGGGCCAGATTGTGGTTCACAGGAATATGAATAAGCAAAACAGGCAAGATCACAGCAGAGCTGTGCACACACAAAGAAGCAGGAAAGCAATTACGAATGGCATTGTCTGTACTGTACAGTTAACCTACCAATAATGACATGCGTTTATTGGCTTGTTCACCATTTTTCATTGCTTATTGCCTCTAGCAAAAAAAATGGCAGAACACACAAATACAGCCTGCACTGATTGTGCTCTAGTTGTTTCCATCATGCCTGCATCACAGGCAGCCTGTATTAATACAGGCATATTTGGAGTAATTAAAAGATATTGACCAAGATAAAGGATTATTTTTTTTTAAAGGACCAGGATTAAGAGTGCTACGGTGTATCAGTCCAAATAGAAACCAAACTAAGTGAGGTATTGCCGTAATTCCAAGCTGAAAAATTGCATTGAAGAGGAAGTCACACATACTTAGTGTTAAATTGTCTATGACTAATTCTACATCGCCAAGGATCTGCAATAAAACAGAACAACAACCCCAGCATGTGGATCTCACCAAGGGACAGATCAGTGATGCATGTGACTCACATTGACGCCTTGAACCTTGAACTTCTCCTGCTGAGGTGTACAATAAGTGGATAATTATACTGAGGACTTGTCCTCTCCCTTCAAGCTTCTAACAGGGCACACAGGATGCTTGTTAAAGAGAACCTTCCCCTTCTGACTGCACCAATGGTGTAATGCCTTCAGCCAAGTGTCATGATATCATCCCTTTCCAGTTCACCACGCATGATCATTTGTTTTTAACTCATTTTTTGGCTCTCCAGAAGAACCCTTATCTTGCCTGGTATGGCTGCATTGCAGCTGCAGCCACGACCAGGAACAGTAACTGCTTTTCTCCTTGTTTTGACAGGCCTGCCCTCGACAAGTCTCGCAGGCGCTGGCAGGCTTCAAATCAAAAGCACTTTCCCCATCTGTAGACGAGTCAAGACTTGAAAAAACAGCTTAGCGCTGTAGTCAGAAACATGAGTGCCACACTCACAAGTTCAGTTTGGGTACAGCTCATAGAAGTTCACTTTTCCCTTCCTTCTGAATGATTTCCCTTTGGGTTTGAGTATGACTAGTTGCCTTTTGTGACGTGCTTTTACTTTACTTTACCAGAGGAAAAATGAAATATTGAACAAAATTGGCTAAGCCTGCAAAAGCCTCACCTTCTAAAACATCCCTCAGCAGTACATTCCTTTTTATTTTCTGGTCTTGGATTTTATAATGATCTATAAGTAAGATAAGATGTAAAACACCCTATGAAATTGGCACCTTTATGATGTTCCAACAAAAAAAGGTTAGCCTTCCTGGATATTAATGTTGTGGGCATAATTTAAAAATATGAGTTTACTGGTTCACTGATATTTGTGTGACTAGAAAATCCCAAATACCTCATTCGGGGCAGAGTGGTGGCTCTGTGGCCAAGGATCTGTGCCTGTGGCTGGAAGGTTGCCGGTTCAAATCCCGGAGCTGGCAGAGGAATCCTACTCTGTTGAGCCCCTGAGCAAGGCCCTTAACCCCAACTACTCCAGGGGCACTGTACAATGGCTGACCCTGTGCTCTGACCCCAGGCTCTCTCCCTGTCTGTGTGTCTCATGGAGAGCAAGCTGGGGTATGGAAAAAGACAAATTCCTAATGCAAGAAACTGTATAGGGTTAATAAAGGTGATTATATCATTATTATAGGATAATTGTTTGAAAGTATTTTGGCTGCATATTAGCCAAACTACTCAACTTCTCTTTAAGAGCAACACGCCACCATGACTTTATTACTGTACTGATTACAGTAGTAGTCAGGCAGAAGTGTGGACCAATCTGGACTCATAGCTGAAAGGCATAGCTGATGCAGATTTAAGTCACTTCAGGTAAAAGCATCAGCAAAACAAATTAGTAAGTAGTAAGTAAATGCAAATTAAATTTAGAAATTGTTGGTTTCTGGTTGGACAATACTGTTGTCAGTATTGTCACCTGAAGAACATGATGCCAACAAAACCTACTGATTTGTGAAACTTTTTTTGGAACACTGCCAATACAGGAACTTTAGTCTGAACATTACATTTTTGTTCCTTAGGACTTTAGTAAAATCCTAACCTGAAAAGCTATATGTCTTATTGCCCATTGTAGAATGCAACACCATCAGCTAAGAGAGTCACAATAGGAGGATGGAAGGAAATGGGTTAAATGTTGTGTTTTTCCAGAGTCCTTGTTGCTAGGCAACAAAAAGTGAATCATAAAACCACCAGCATGTGCTGGGAATTCTGGGAATGCTTCCCTTTAGTTATTGCACTGGCTTTGGTGCCACTTGTATTGCTCTACTGTACAACCCTTATCTTGCTTACATGTTCCTCTTGGCTTCACCCCATACCTTCTCTCCATGGGACTGTGTAATATGAAGCAATGTGGTAAAGATGTTTGTAATTCACTTCCATTCCAAATTATTAAGTATTTGCAGTTGCGAGCACATACCACAAAAAATGGGTAGAAAGGGGAAGCGTATTGCATGAAAATCTCAACTGCACAATCTAGGGTTTGTAAAGGTACTGATGAAAACTGTCTAAATGCTGTAGACAAACTTCTGTTATGTCTATACTATTTTAGACTGCAAAGCAGTTGGAAATATGTCAGATTTGCCTCTTTTCTCTAGACTCTGAAAATAGCTCAAGCTGCAGAACAGTTTAGTCCTGTTTGGGTTTTACAAACTATAGGTGCAAATGAAAACCATGCTGATGAAGCAGAAATGCAAACTACATTTAACAGCATGTAAATGTATTCAGATAAGGTCCCAATCAAGAAATATCCACAACCTGGCACTAGCGTAATGGAGGTGTTATCTTGTAACAACAGAAATGGATGCATTACTATGCCACTTCGATTCGATTTCTGTCTCCAGCAATATTGTTCATCCTAGTGTTCACACTCAAGGGGTCATCAAAGAAGTAATGAGAACTTTAAAATAAAGTGAAATTCATTCAAGCTTTGACATCTATATCTCACTATAACATATAGATCTCATAGGAACAAGTAATAGGTTTATTCCATGCTGAAAAAAAGAAGAAAGAGAACACAACGTTTCGGCCGTGGAGCCTTCCCACACCTGAAGAAGGCTCCACGGCCGAAACGTTGTGTTCTCTTTCTTCTTTTTTTCAGCATGGAATAAACCTATTACTTGTTCCTTTGCAGCCTACGCATGCTGACGCAGCTACCCACCTGAACTACTACCATATAGATCTCATATATGCCAGTGACATTCAAAATTATAACATCTGTACCTCGGCCGCATAGCTCAAGAAAAAATGCCACTGACATAACAACAAAATCAACTCTTAATAAAAAAGTTATGTTTTTAAAAATCAGCTAAGTACAGCCTTCCTATAGAAGTATATGAGGCGGTCAGGGAGATGTAAATGGACTTACATGTTCAAAAGGTTGAAGGTCTGGGTTTTATGATCCCCTGTAGAGTCATATAATTCCCACAAAACCCAGATGCAAGTAATACCTCTGTCAATGTACAAACACTCCAAAGACTTAATCATTATCCATGATGCTGAACCCTTTAAAATGTGCACTTCTGTTGTTTTCCTGTGAATTTCTGGTTTTGATATTAGCAGGGATTCCCCTCTGGGAACCACCCAAAAACAATAATGGAATTACCATGGGTTTAATCCTGCAACAAAACAGGAATAACCTTATTAGTAAAATGCTTCCTCTCCAGTGGACACCCTAAGAGAGTGCCTTTCACAGGTGCCAGGAAATCCGGGCTGCAGTGGGCGTGTCATCAGGAAGGAGATATTAAAATTGATCTTGACTGAAAGGGGAGTCCTGTTACCTCCCATTTCTCCCATGAAACTAAGGAGGTGCTTAGGAGTAGCCAAAAAATTCCTGCATCTCCCAGCTACTCTAACTGCAGGGCTTCACACATCTGACAATACCCCCAGCACATGTCAAACCCTCTAAAAATCAGCTGAGGAGAAACCACTAGCAACAACCATCTTTTAGTCTAAAAAAATCTGAGTTACATCCTGAAGTTTTACAATATCTGAAACAAGCATGTAAGAGCTATAATGTTGTAAAAAGGCTGGCAGTGACAGATTGATTGCTACAAGTTCTGAACACATGCAGGTTTTGACTAGCTTTTCATATTTTAGTAACACATCAATGTTTCTGATAAGGAACCTTCCTTCTGTAGGATGGCTCTACTTCAATTAAGCTGGAATTTGGAGTCACTCCTGCTTGGCTTGAACATGCTGCAATATCTAACAAGGAGTGAAATCTAAAGACCTACTCAATGATAAGTAGTAGTTTTATGTAATTTAATGTTTGGCATCCGTAGTTACATTGTGAAACATTTTTTTCAACAGAACAATGTTCCCTACTTTCTGAAAGATTCCTAAAATGTAAATGGATGATCATTAAATGTGAAGCATAGAAATTACTTATTTTAAAAAAGGTAAATTATTTATAGTCCATAGAGTTTTCAGAAGGCTGAAAATTTCCATTTCAATGTCATTTGCTTCCTTGATATTTTAGTTTTCACTCACAAATCAGACATATGCAGATTAAAAAATCAAATGCTGTCATAATTGTATTAATGAACTAATAAACTCCTGAGGACAACATAATATTAACATTAACAGTATAATGTAAGGCTGTAAACAGTAAAACCACTTAGCCCATTCAATAGTTTAGCATCTAGCTACCAGTCATTTCTAAAAAATACTCAGGGAATTCCTAGTCCCACTGTACTGTAGATCACTTTGGACTTTGATTTAATATTGATGTAAA
Source organism: Lepisosteus oculatus (assembly GCF_040954835.1). Taxonomy (NCBI): domain Eukaryota; kingdom Metazoa; phylum Chordata; class Actinopteri; order Semionotiformes; family Lepisosteidae; genus Lepisosteus; species Lepisosteus oculatus. The sequence goes on along the minus strand of NC_090698.1, from coordinate 42,307,317 downwards.
ATTTTATTTGACATGCCACTGCCTTAACCAAGTCTTTCTGTATTTCCCTTACAAAGGTAGTGGTAGGTAATCCACGTGGTGACCTTAAACCCTACTGTTACTCTTTTTAGAGCAATTAAGTGCTTACTGAAATCTCAAAAGCATGAGGTCATGTCTACAGACGGCTGAACAAAATTTTCACTGAGGAACCAAACCCATGAAGCATACTGAGGCATTGTTATTAATGGTAGAATTAATTGTGAAGAAGGCTGTCTGGCTGGGTAACAAGCTATAATATAGCCAATATATGTTCCATACTCTGAGCACCTTTATTAGTTAAAACATATATATTTATTTCTTTCAATAATAATGCTAGATTTCATCCATTCACCCATGAAGATGGGTGAAGATGTTCAAAGTGAATTTGATGTTCAAAGATGTTCAAAGTTTGAGATCTCCAAAAATATAAGATTTTCATTCATGCAGTATAACACCTCTGAAGAAAATGAATAAAAAACAATGTCTCTTCTGGATATTAATAATACAGATGTTAATAGCATCGAATTCAGTAAACCACAATCACCCTCTTGGGCAATGAGTTTTTAAGATTGTCTCTTAAGACCTTTTCTCACTTTACAAAGGTTTTTGTTTCAGTCAGGTTGTTCTTACACTCATCATCATCCTCACAAAATTCAATAATTTTTGTTAGGTTTGAAAACCTAATTAAATTAAATATTTTTTGTTAGGTTTGAAAACCTCTGAAAGACAGGTGTGTAGACTGACCAGGATTCAAATAATATATGCAGAAAATTCCACACTTTTAGGGCACTAATCCATTTATTAATCTACCCTAGGGCAGGTGACACTTATCATAACATTTTGGAGAACATTATCAGTACTAATTCACAATGCATTGCAGGAAAAATACAAGAAAGTGAGATTTAAGTCCACAAAAAAGACACAACATCTCAATGATAAAGTAAACCTCTAGGTATGCGTTTTCAATTCCTTCTTGTTTGACCATGAAAAAGAATCGAATTCTGCTTGGAAAAGAGACCCTTATGAATCTCTTCGTTGAGAAGACAGATATGGTCTGCAGGCTGGGAGGTCTGATAGTGGGGACTGAGGGGTCAGTGTGAGAGAGCAGTGCACACACAGCTGTGGAGTCCAGGCCTGGTCATTATATAAACAAGAACACTCTAGGCTGTCTCAGGTGGTCTCTAAGTAACAAGAGCTTTAATCGGAAGTTTACGAAAGGCCAAACTAACACTCATTCCATCATATCATGTTTTACCCTGGGCGACAACTGAAAAATATCCTGTATCAACTAGAGAAAGGATGGGAATAATACTCCACAGGATGAAAATCCAACACACTCTGCAAAATGTTATCAGACTTTTACTTTTCAGAATAGAACTCACTTTTTGCTGCCATTTTGTTTTCACAGTTAGTCTTAGGAGATCTGGATTTTTTAGCAAAAACTTTTTACCTGTATGGGTTTGTAGACAGGAACAAGTTATGATAATGGCTATGGAGTTAATTACTGTAGGTCTGACTGGTAAATGTGATGGATCAGCACCTACAACACTTTATATTCCTACTTTTGAATTGTTGTATAGTTGTGTTTATTGAGAATTGAAACAAATAATTACATAGAAAAGGTAGAAGCTAACCATTACCAGAAGCACTTAAACAAATGTACTGGGCATAAATGTATTCCACCAATTGCACTTAAAAGATGTTATTCATTGACCATTATAAAAACACTTTCAACAGTCATTCAAGACAGGGGTTATAACCACTGACTGGAAAACGTGTAATATAACACCCATCCATAAAAAGGAAGACAGAACTAAATCGAGTCATAGTAGACCAATATGCTGTTCTTACATTACATGGAAGGTCGTGGAAATGATAATGAGAACTAAACTATAAAATGGTATGTATTGCAATAGGTTTCTAGAGGACAGTCATCATGGACTTAGAAAAGTGTTACTCAATTAATTGTTCTTCGAACAAGCAAAAACAAGAATGGATATGCATAGGTATAAAGTATGGTATACATATTTTTTCAAAATAAATAGCCTTTAGATACATTTTTTTCATAAAGCATTAATTATAAAATAGCAACCAATGCACATTCAGGGAAATATATGGTTTCTGGATTGAGACAGCAAGAAGTACAAACGAGCAGATTTTTTAAACTGTGGAGAGACCCAATTAAAAGAGTATCTCACAGACAGGTTTTGGCAGAGTTGTCGATCTGCAAATGATAGCAAATGAAAGTAGAAGGTTTATAACTGTAGAAGCAGTAAAGTGAATTTAAAGAGGTTTAGATTTGATTCAAAACTGGGCAAACATCTGGCAAATGAAATTAAATGTACACAAGAGTATAGCATTACATAGAGGTTGCATAAACAAACTATAAGCACTGAACTTGAATATTTTGCTTATGAATAAGACTTACTGTAGGTGTTAATATTAATTTCATTTTCACCTTTCTAGACAAAGTGGGGATTCACTATACAATGGTAGGATATATAGTTAAAAGTCTAGAACTGAAATCAGGGGAGGTTATTAATAAAAATACATTTAACAGTCTTAAACATAAGACCTAATTTATAATACACTGTCCAATTTTAGTCACTATGATACAATACAAATATTGCTGCTCTGGAATCAGTCCAGGAAACAGCAGCCAGATACACACCTGGACTCAAACGAATGTCATATTCTGACAGCTAAAAAAAAACTTGAATGTTTTTAAACTTGAACAGAGAAGACTATTTGGGTCTTATTCTTATTCAAGTATTCCAAAGTATTCAAAATCCCCAAAGGCATGGATAAAGTCAACCCTGTGGGTCTTCCTTGTAATAAATATTAATAGGAGTAATTAAGTGAAAACTATGGGCAAGTGCACTATAAATGAGAAGAGGAGGCACTTCTTCACACAAAGAAGTATGGAACAAGGGGCCCAGTAACTGTATGTTGTTGAAGCCATTACCCTGTTTTTCTTACAAGAAGCAGAGGGATAAAATCCTCACATCAGCTAGATACCAAAAAAACAAACATCCCAGATGACCAAAACTGATACTTCTCTTTTTTAAACCATCTTATGTTTTCATGGGTGTAATACAGAGTTATTGGCAAATGTGCAAGCCTAAGAACAGTTTTACCTTGTATAATAATATGAAACTCACAAAAATAAATACGGAGGTCTTGCTACCTATAAAGTTGTCCATTTCCTTAAAATGAACTTTTTTGCTGAATGCAAACACATTTTTGCTCTTTCTGAAGGCTCAAGGTAGTAGTTAGACATAACACTCTTTCCATTTCATTTTCTCTAAGGAGATCAATCACAGACAGTTATGACCTTGTTGGATTGCAGTGAGCCGACATGTCTCTGTGAGGCCAAAAACAAAGCAAAGCCAGTTCTAAATGGCTGGGGTACATGCTGGCAGCAACCCAGAATCAGCCACAAACAGCACTGGTCTCTCTAGGATACCACAGGCCACTGATAAGAGGATTTTTACTGCTGGTTGTATGCCTTGGTTACACTGGCAACACCCACTGCAATGAACAAATGTTATTTTTTTAGTCCACTACACTCAGCATGGCTACATTTTCATTTGAGAGCTGTGGCTGCTTTAGCACAGTTTGCAGTTAAAAGCAGAAAACAGTTTTCACTTGGAAACCAGACTCTCCATAAACCACAATGCTTCCAAGGAGGAACACAGAGTACGACGAAGTCTGGTTATAATGGGATCTCGTATAAATAGACACAATGGATAAAAATACATGCAAAACCTCAATTCAAGTCTTCGGTCTCCTTATTTTAAGAAATTCGATCATACAGTAAGAAAAGAAGCAAAAAAAAATTAACTGGGTTTATTTGCAGTAAAGCTGTTTGTTTATCCCATAGCCCAAGACCAGCTGGAGAGTCCAATTTTTCCACACGGCTCTTCTTTTGCACAAAACAATTGCAAATTAAGAAAAGTAACAAAAATAAGAAAGGTAAAGTAGCAAAATCTTTTTTAAGTGTAGGAAGTTTCACTGTAAACAATGTGATATATCATCTGGAGATTAAGATAGGAATGCATTTAATGTCTCGCTGTACTAGTCTATTTTCTGAAAACAGGCATCTCTTGAGAAACAGCAAACTCATGGGCTCATCTGTGGGTTTATTTGAAAAAGCATTTTGGAATAACCATTGTCAGTTTGAGACAGTCTATTTCAAAGCTAAATTTCACATATGGCTGTCTTTCAAATGTCTCTTAAGTTTCTTGGTTTAGCGCACCATTCCTGTGCAATGACTGGACAGAAATACAGTAATCACTTACAGAAATTCTTGTAGTTTTTAACTTTGCTTTCTGCATTGTGCTTTGTTTAAAGGGTCAGGTTACATCACAAACGCACCAAGTTTTGGGCAGAGGTTTATGCTTTCTTTTAAATGCATGGTTTTTACTGCATAACTATGGTGGGTTCTGCTGATATAAGAATTCTGCTGATAACTGTGGTGAAGCGGTCTTTGAGATTAATCAGTATACAATGGCTGTGAAGACAGAAGATTTTTTTAAAAATAAATACACATTGCCTCTGCAAAAACTACCTTTGTTTATCCCACACACCATCTCACTTGCTTTTAACAGTGGCCAAAGTTGAAAGGTGTACATACAGTACATCATACATCTTAATTGTTTATGCTATTATAAATAAAACAAATAATAGTTATATTACTGTAGGTTATAAGTTTAACAAGATTGCTGTATGTTAACCATTATTATGTTTAAAATTCACGCACGGTTTTGGGGTTTGTAAGAAGTTTTCCATGATGGATTTTTATAAAGTAGGGTGCTACAATACACTCTTTTCAAGAATCAAAGAGGATTTAATGAGACAAAAGAAGTATGCCTGGCTTTGTATCAGTGCAGCTTTGTCCATTTAGATACAAACATACATACAAACATAAGAAGGTTATAAATAAGACAAGGTTGTTTGACCCCTTTGTGCTTGTATCACAAGCAGGTACAGTCTGGGGCTTCAGTGCCCCCAGGATGATGGAACTGAACCTTTTTAGTCTTGAACATTTTGAAGATTATGAAGGAACCCAATGCAAGTATTCAAAACTCCCCAAAGGCACTAACAAAATCAATCCTGCAGAATTCTTCAGAATGAAACTACATGGAAGTGCGTTTAAAACCAAGAACAACAGGGAAGTCTTTATCCAGAGGGTTTTTGGAATATGGAATGAGCTGCCCATTTATACTGTATGTTTGCCTTCTTTCAAGAAATGGCTGGATAAATATTCTTGAACCAATTAGCTACTAACTACCAAAATGGGGGAGTTAGACTGAAGGGCCTCATCTCATTATCCCTCTTCTTATCTTCTTAAATGCTACAAGTCTACATGTCAAGCTCAGTGAGAACTGCAAAATTATTTGACCCACTTCTGAAATTCTTTAAAATTTGCTAGAAATGGGTCCATAACACAAAGTCATCCAAATTTCAGATTTACTGTAGGAAGGAAAACCCCTTCCAAAATGCAATACAGAAGAACAAAGAAGGAGGTACATATTGACATATTCCCTTGATATGCGTTTTATCTTTAAAAGCTGTGTAAACACCAATAATAGATAGTATTCTTTTCAAAGCCCCCCACCTTAAAGATTTTTTTCTTGCTGTCCATGCCGTCCAGAAGAAAAGCCTAAAACTAAGAATAACATTTACCCCTAAGAAAAATGCCATAAAACAGGCATGATAAACATATGCCTACTGATAAATGGTGCATGCCAGCCATAGTTTACTGGCAGAACAAGGTTAACAAAGCAACACTCAACTCAACACTCCTGAAGGTTTCAGTATAGGGGGTATAATTAATTTGTGGAATTATCTGTTTTTGCTATGACTACAGTTTGAATGGTATTTAAGGACTTCCCCAGACAGTCTTTAGCTTAATAACTTTTATCAGCATGCTGAGGGTATGCTAAAAAAACACTGTTCGTTGTAAGAGGATTCATCGACAAAAAAATTCTTGCAAACAATACCCATCATGCAGTTTTACAATCACCTCTTTTAAACGCCAGAGTTCATCCACACAGAGCTCATCATATTGCCTTTCCTTGGTATGGATATAATGTTTGCTATGCACGAGCTTGTCTGGAAACGAACTGAATCAGATGCATCTCTGGCAGAGATCATGCTGCACGGTTGAGTTCTGGCAGGCATACCCAGCTTGGTTTACCCTCAAGACAAAGACATACTGGAATGCAATGCTACTCCTGAAATTAGATTTGAATCAAGCCTGTTATTTATCTTGTAGTGGAGCAGAAAGATTTCTGAAACTTTTAGCACAGCAGTACAACAGTCAAAAGCAAGCAAAAAAATGGATTATGATCAGGTAACACAATACCATGTGCTTTTTTCAAAAGAATATATTATTTTTCTGTAATTAATTTAAAAATAATGCGCCTTTCATTTAAACAGGAAATTCACACTTCTTAAGGACTGGCTACACAATCCCCAAATACTAGTGCTAATAATAATACCTTCATTTTATGTAGAACTATCCAACTAAATGGATCCCAAAGTTACTTACTAATAAGATTAATAGACCTCTCTTCATCTGCCTTTGAAATACCAAACAGCTACATAGGAGTTTAGATGGAAAAAAATAAATGTGGGTAAGGGAGGTGAGGATTGTAACTGGAATTTAGAGAAATAAATGATTTTTCCTGAGCAATGATACAATGGATTACGTTAACATCTGCACGGATTATAGAAATAGTAATACATGTCCAACATTCCTAAATTCTTAACCCTTAATTCTTAACCATAAGAGGCGCACATTATATACCTTTTTACCACATGATATTGAGTGTATGAATATACACCATTTTCAAGTCTCTTTTTGAAGCTGCACCATATACATTGCTATGTTTTTAGATAATCCAGTCAATAGAATTTCTGTACCAACCTGTTTCCAAGATGACAAAAACATTATGGGTATATTACGATAGTATAATACTATATACTGCAATGATTAGATTATTTAACTAATTCACTACAAACAGGAAAGTCAAATTAACATAATTTGAATAGCATGAAGCAATATAAAGGTAGATAGCTGTGTGAAATCCTTACATAAATAAATTATTCACCCTCAACAAAGATTAAACCTTAAGAATATGTAGAAGAGAAGTGTTTCTTGTGATATAATATTAATGATGAGCAAAATGCCCCCCACTATCTTTAAATATTTTTGTTCTTTCAGACATAGAGGTCCTATTCAACTCAAGGTTGGATGTCATTAAGAAACATATATATTGTGGTCACAGGCAAGCAAAAACACAAAAATATATCTCTGCTGCAAAACAAGGCAACTAGAAATTTTAACACAGCAGCATTGTCAGTATATAATGTGTAGAAAGGGAAAGATGTGATCAATTGTTGAACCTTGGCCTTTGATTTGAGTGCAAATCTGATTTTAGATTCCTTTAAAGCTTTTCCTCAAGAGCAAAAAAACTTCAAAACAACTGGTCAGTACTGTCTTTATCATTGAGTGCTTTTATTTCTTGAATTCTAACCCTGTTGTGGGTTACATGTTATGTGCATATTTGGAGTAGCAGTCTATGATTCAATTAAACCTGGTGATGCAGACAACACCAGGGTATCGGTTTACTAGCACAATCCATTAAGAGAGTGCATCTTGTCATCTAGGAGCAACCAGTTGATTCTCTAGTCTGCTTTCACCTGAGATGTTTAATAGTCAAGATTGGCAGAGATTTGAAACAAGTCACAGGAGTAAATCTAAATAATCTGAAAGAGAAACAAATGACCACATTGCCTCTAGGCAGATACATATAGAGAAACCTTTTTCTTATATTTTACCAATTACCAATATTCAATTACAAGTAACAAAGTGACCTTTAAAACATGCATAATCATTATGTTTAACATACATTAGTTAATGAAACAAATATTTGGAAAATAGTTATTACATTAAATACATAAAAGCCGATTTAGATTCCACTTTACTAATACAATATACATTACATAGGAGTAATGGTTTAATGGAAACAAAACTTAAATTGCGTCATTGCTGGAACATATGCCACACATGTGAATCTCATCATGTTTTTAGCATTCTCTTTTCTTTCATAGCTGCCACTAGATTTTTTACAAACCCGGCATAATATTTTCCAGCTCCAGTGACACTAAAGGGAAATGAGAATTCAGTTCTGTCCAGTGCACAGTTTACACACTTTAGCAAGTACCTAAGGAAAATACAACTAAATGTTGATTAAAGCAAACAAGTCAAGAATATTAATGTTAATTTAATTAATATTAATAAAATGAACAGTCACTGGCACTCTTACGTAGACATGTGTAATTCCATATGTTCTTCTAAAAGTGATATATTTAGTACTAATGTACTTAGCTGGGGTGGCACGATGGTCAGCATTTCTACCTTGCAGCACTGGGGCCCCGGGTTCAATTCTTGACATGCTATCTGCATGGAGTTTGTATGTATTCCCACAGTCCAAGAACATACTGATAAGTTAACTGACGTCTGGGGATACTGGCCCTGGTGTGAGTGTGTGCGTGTTTGCATCTGTGTGTCTATCCAGTGATGGACTAGTGTCCATTGGTATCCAGTCCATCCAGCCCATCCAACTGGACCAGTTGGTGTCTAGTTGGTGACTGGTGTCCAGTGATGAACTTGCACCCACTGCTTGCTGGGATAGGCTCCTGCTCCCTCACCACCCTTTATTGGATAAAGCAGTTGCAAAATGGATGGATGCATGTATCTGTCCAAACACTTCAGAAATTATTATTGATGGCAAATCTAATTCAACGTCTCAAAATCGTTGCAATAATAGAAAGGGTTTTATTTGCTCTTAAAATAAGTTTGTTTCAGAATCTGCTTTTATGATCATAATATTAAGACAAAACATGCCTCTGAAAGATAAACCTGACTTAGCAGAACTGTCGGTTGAAAAGTGGATATTCCAGAGGGTGCATGGAAAACGCTGCATAGAGGACATATGGGAGACTAATGGTTCTGAAAAACATTTTTTTGTTAGTTACAAAAATAGTGGGATCAGCAGAACAAGCAGTGAACATTTTATTGGTGATCTCTTTCAAAATCTAAAGGTTAAGTTATCATCCCTCTAAATGACAGATGAGGTCTTGATTGTGTTGTCTGAGGATTTAGGTTTATGTCAGTCATTTTCAGAATACCCTGTACTAAAGTCTTATTTAATGGTAGGCCATCTAGAAACATTTTTGTTAAGACCAGTTCGAAAACAATACAAAAAGTCCAACTCGCACAAGTTGAGGTATTCCTTCGTATGTATATAAATGCAGAAAATTAAACGTCCCTAAAGAAATGCTTTTTGGAAATGCACATGATTACTGTTTAAACTATTCATCAACCAAACTACTGCTTGAAGACTGAGGAGTGATGCTACTGTGTGGTAAAACAATTTTACTTTGCTCAACATAAATGAGGCTGTGTTTGGTTTCACCGTCTTTAGAAATCCATTTCCGAGTAAAGCATTCTCCATAAATTATTGCCAAAAGCAAAAAATACATAAACAGCCGAAAACCCAAGTTACAAATCACTGCCCCTTTTATTGCTCCTGTAGGGCCCACTAGGAGAGAAACCATTTAGTGAAAGAAAGCACCCTTCTTTCTTAGTATCAGGTGCCCAGGACCACCAAAGAATGTGACTCACAGTTGCAAGCAAAAAACGTAACTTCTCTCTCTTAGTTTCTCTGAAAACAGTGGATTCTGACAGAACTTAACAACTGTCTCACCAGCGGTTCACAGGACTCACAAAGGCTGAGTAACTGGTCTTCTTGGAACAAACATCGCAGCTGAAGAAAAACTGAATTGCCTAACACCCCACTAGCAAATTCAAGCTATATCAGTAATGAGCTCTTTGCTAGGTGTGCCACTTCCACTGAGCTATCCTGAGCACCCCTTCTACAAAAAAAAATACCCCTCTATTAGAAACATTTCACAAGAGACCAAGTTACAAAACACAACCCCCCAATAATAATGATGATGATGGTGGTGCAATTACATACATCATCATGGTACACATCATTCCCAATAATAAGTTCATACTGTAGTTACTGAGAATAAGGAATTATGTCCAAGTTCTAGTATAGGAAAAATTGTTGACGATATATTTATTATCATCAACGTGAATAAAATTTGTGTTCAGAATCAATCCTTTGAAACAAATAATTTATTCGCTACAAATTACAAAAAAAAACACAGCGTCAAGTTAAATTGGATAAGAACTGAAATCACCCGTTTCTGAAACCTTACTAATGTCTCTGTACTGATGGAAAAGCAGTCAGGAAGTCTGCTGGTCTCTGGTGCTGGAGAACCTGAGTTGTGCATTCTTGCCTTAGGATGTAGCAAGGAGAAGCTTCCAAGAAACCCCAGAAGAACACAAATTATAATATGCAACAAGATACAACTTTTATGTGTTCATTTTAAATGTACATTCTGACCTGCATTCTTGTGGTCCTGGTGTTTATTTAATGTTTCGGATTAATTGGAAGTATTGCTATCACAATGAATAAAAGCAGCACTATCTTCTTACTTTAGTGTGCAGTTGTTTGTCAGCTGTCGGGTACCACTTTTCGTTTCACTTTCATTTTTCCCCACTTACTTTAGCACCTTAAAGGGCAGAACACTGTTGGAAAAATGATGCACGAATCCAGAAAGATTTACAAGCTTCTGCATTACCAGTCCAAGCAATTGCCACATTTGCACACTGCAGCTAAGGAAATGCTTTAGAGTGAGAGAGTAAGAGAACGGAACCCACATAAAGCAGCTGGAAAAACTGGTCCAAGTTCAGAAATGGCAAATGTGAAAGAGTGGCAACAGTAGTTTAAACAGATCACAGTGCTACTTTCACCTCCTCTAGGGAACAGCTGTCTTGTCTTTTGTCTGTTTTGACATTACTTTTAAACTTTGTTTTTGATAATGGCAGCATGCAGTGCAAATCTTTCAGCAAAGTGAATCTTGCACAGGTGGCACGGTGGCGCAGTGGTTAGCATTGCTGCCTCAAAGCACATTTCCATGGGGTGCTGTCTGTGTGCAGTTTGTATGTTCTCCCCATGTTGGCATTTGCTCTGGGAGCTCGGGTGTCCTCCCACAGTCCAAAGATATACTGGTAGGTTTCTTGTAGTGGCCTCTGGGAAACGTGGCCCTGGTGTGAATGTGTGCGTGTTTTGTGTCTGCGTCTGCCCTAAGATGGACTGGCATCATGCCCGGGGAGTATCCTGCTTTGCACTCACTGCTTACCAGGAAAGGCTCTGACTCCCACGGCGACCCTGTACTGGATAGACAGAAAATGGGTAGATGGATTGAAGAATCAGGCACTGGAAATCTGATAGTCATATCTGAGTTTTGAATCCTTTTACTCTGAAGGTTTTGAATAGTGAGAGTAACTCTTCTACCAGTGCTGAAATATTTTGAGCTCTCAAACTCAAATATACTGATTGAATTTATCATATCATCTAGCCTAGACTTGAAAAATCCCAGCACCTCTGACTCGGCTATATGTCCAGCTAATTGAAACTCTGTAAAAAATACATTTTATAATATTGACACTGAATATGCAAAATTAGTTATTTTAAACAACTTCCAGATACAGTATGTTGCCATCTTCGGATCATGAAACCTTCTTTTTTACATTTCCTACATGCTAACGGCAATGATTTTCTTACAAACCATAATTTTTGCCCCCTGGTTTCTACTGTTGCACCTATTCACTATGCACTAGTTTCCCGATTTTAATGCAAAGCTTCAGATTTCCAAAGAGTGAACTTTCATTTAGCATTTCTGGATTCTATTTAGTTCTTCCTGTATTGCCCTAATTGTATTTTGGTAGTCGGCCAAAATACAGTTCCTCCAGACTTGTATCATTAGAAATTAGACAAATGTGCTGCTACTACCTTGACCTATATCATCCATACATACAGTACAAGAAAAACAGCAGTCCCGCCATTGTGAATATCTAGGTCACACACCACACAGCACATTTTCTGTCCTACTATTACCCTCTGTGTCTTATATAGAAGCACATTTCAAATAAATAAATGAGGAACTCACTCATGGGGAACCTTTCTGAAAATCCAGATATGCAATGTTGTAAGCACTGCAAGTATTAGCATTGTTTATGACTTCTTGGAAAAAACAAAATCGTCCTCTATGGAACTTATGTCGATGTCCTCAATAATAGCATTACTGCAGAAACATGATTAAATGTTTTCCTTAATGATGGCTTCTGATATCTACATTGTATGCATGTTAGGATGACAGGTTTTAGGTAACCTGGGTCAGCAGATTCTGTCTTTTGTATATTGGCATTACATGTCGGCAGCATTGGAATTTCCCCAGCTTTTAATGACTGGCAAAAACATTGTGTTAGTGGTTTGGAAATGACCTCACTGATCTCTTTAAGAGCTCTTATCAAATTTTCCCTTCGGTTTAACCCATATGTGCTCACAAGGGTCTGGTGGCTCTCCCATCACTAGCTGTGCAAGTTTTAGTTTTTGTTAAGTGCAGTACTCCTCCTTGTCAATCAACCTTGTTTTACTTAATCCACAATGCAGCCCTCTTCTTCAGCTTTGATTAATTCTGTTTCTGTAATATTAGTAATCTCACAGTTCATACAAGTGTCTAGGTCTCATAATGTGTTTTTAAATCAAATTTGCGCATATTCACTTTGCACTTTGCTGTTCTGAGCTGTGGACTGTATACAGATTGACTGGGGTGTACAATCTCGACCGGTTCCTTCCACAGAACATTAGTTGTGCTGAAAGCATGAAAACCATTTACGAATGACCAAGGGTGACACTTTCACAGAAACTAAGAGAACAAAAACTTTCACGTCCAAGACACCTATTTTAAAACAGATGAAGTAACAGTTACTATAATCTTTAAATGCATTTCAGTTGTGTGCTGTAGGCCACATTTTGTTACAGAGCTGTGGGTTTTGATATCCATCCAAAGACACTGGAAACTCTGATTCTCTCCCTAGCCTGGAGAGAGACCATAGAAAAAAAAACAAAATGAAGCTTGATCTTGACTGCATGAAGAGGGGCTGCTAAATTATCGCTGATTGCAGATGGATGGAGCTTTGCCCTTTCCAGATGAAGTCACATTAGAGGGAACTTTCTGCCTGGGTGGAGCATCCCACCCGTAGAGAAAACACAAACCGTCTGAATTCCAGGGCAGCTCTAATTTAAATCAACCGTCGGCCAACCTTCAAGTGTGCTCGGCAGTTCAAATAAACCCAGGCCTGTATTAAACCACTCTACCCCAGAAAAAAAAAATGCCACCACGTACTTTAAAAACAAATACTAGTTTTCATTCAGGTTTATATACAGGAGCTGAAAATAAGCAATTCCGTTTATATAATTTTGAATCAGAAGATCAAGTAGGTCGCTGTATCTGCATGCATAGGCTGCAAAGGTTTATTCCATGGTGAAAAGAGAAGAAAAGAAACAAAACGTTTTGCACAAAATGTTGTGTTTCATTCTTATTGAGAATGCTTTTAGGGTAGTACTTTTAGCAGAAAATGTGAATTCACAGTGGCAACTTTATTTGCCCATGACAGACCGATTTGCCAAAACTGTACAACTGTACAAAACTCTCATTATATGCCTTTTTGGGGGTCTTAAAAATCTTATTTAAAAAAAACACCCATCAGCAAAAAACAATCATTTTTAAAAAATGCATCTTGGAACAATCTGTCTGAATCACCAAGTGTTGAATACTCCTATCACCTACTTATTTTTCGAAAGTAGCAATTTAGATAAGTGTGCCTTTGCTGTAATTTGCTTAATGAGTTTAGGCAATAAAAGCTTGACATTAGATATGTGTTATCGAAAGAATGAACTTTGCAGTCTAAAATATCCTTCACCAGTACTGCCAGCTTGACAATACTGTGCATACAAAACTAGTATGGCTAGCCACCAGGAAGACCTCACAGGCCATCAGAGAAACAGCTGGACAGTGTAAATAAACAACCCCTACAACACTTAATCACAAAACAGGAAAAGCCCTAAATGTGCGAGAAAGAAACGGCAGGAGTCAATAAAGGAAATGTGTCAAGAGTACAGATCGGGGGCGCTCTTAACTCTCCAGTCTCCCCTCACATTGCTGTCCGCCCTGGTGGGGACTGTGTAAACAGCTCCACCTGCACTTAGCCCCCCCCCCAACTGCACACAAAGCCCAGCTGCTGCTCCTCTTCTCCCATCCCTGCTCAGCCCGCACAGCCTCCCTGCTTCTTGCATTACAATGGCATGTGCAGGGGCTGAACAGTCATCTCGCCTCTTTCGAACATCTGCTAATAACATCCCTGCCAGCAGCCAGACTCCTATCACTCAATTAAATCTGCTCTTGCGCCGGACAAGGAGGAGGGGAATGGTGGGGGGGTTCAAAAATGATAATTCACTTACCCACGGGTGGTTACTCAGCTGAGCAGATGCACTGAAGCAATGACCCTCCTTGAAATCCAATTAGCACTCGGCACGAATGAGTGCTAAATGATAACTGATTACCTCAGCGGTGGGAATGGAGACAGCTATCCGCTGATTGTACAATGAGGCCCAAAGCAGGTCTCAAACCACAGAGCGGGCCTGGAACCCATCACCTCCCTCAATTCCTCACTGCTACACCCTGCATTACAATGAAAATCATTTAAATGAATCACACCACGAAAACAGACCTTACTCCAGTGTAAACAATTTTAAACTGTGTGCAATTTAGCAAGCAACTGGTGACCTTAAAATGTCTAAATGCATCAAATAGCAGAGTTTAAGGAGGCCCTGATGCAGTTTTATTGGTCAAGTCATTTTTTGAAAGAGATTATAACTTCAAGGGTGGTCTTTTTAATTTTTTAACATACCTACATATTATTTTTAATTATTTTATATTATTTTTCATTTTGTTCAAGCTACAAAACTAACTGTAAATCAAACACTAAACATACAGTACAGTCCAATAATTTGAATATCTCCATAATTAATATTTCCATTAATTATTATGATTTACTAATAAAATAAGGCTTCCTATAAAAAGGATTAGAACTGACAAAGGTTCTGTGATTAATGCCTGTGATGTCTAAGGTCTAAACAGGGTTGTCATAGTAACCAACATCAATGTGTTGAGACCTAACAACAGGAAGTTAGTCAAGTGAAAGGTTTCTGGCAGCTGCTGTAATGAAATCTCCAAACAAGTCTCAGAATATTCTGATGTAATGTTTTGGCTCATTTACAAAGCAGAAATAATATTTCAAAATAATTTAATTTACCTGTCAGCAATATAGTCACTTCCTGCTGTCAAGATTTGCAAAGCTTTCAAAACAACTTTAAAAAAGGAGGGAACTTAAGTCTGGTTTTATGCTGCATTGTAATAGATCTTTCTTTAAATAAGCTGAACGAATTGCAAAGGAACTGAAGAAAAGTGACAAGATTTCATTTAGTGTATGTGTTAGGTAAAAATAAAGGAATCTGCATTTTTTACCAGACTTTGATGAGGATAGAGTGAATCAGAGATCCCTTTCTAAAAGGGAATCCACATCTTGGTTTTTGCAGAACATTGCAGGGCTTCGGCCTCACTTGACTGCCACTCTTCCAGAAAAGATTATTCGGTGGAACGGATTAGAGGAGTCATACTGACCAGACTTCACCTAGAGGTTCAGGGTACAGTTTCAGGAGGCTAGCCTTTCATATTCTGTGCATCAGGCATTTAAACCCTCAATGGGCAAGCCCTGTAGAAAGTAATGAGAAGCAACAGCTCTCGAGTGAAACATCTCAGCAATGTGCCATTTCAAAGAGCCTCCACCTGCTACTATAGCTATGTTGTTTAAGTTTTCTGCTGAGAGAGCCAAAACAAAAGTTTTTTTTTTTAAGTATTCTAAGTTATTAAATATTTATATTAAAATAAAATGCTTTCTTGGCCTAGGGCTGTACGGGGAAGCTTTTGTATTCCTCAGATGACACTTGCAGGAAGTAACCTGAATACTTTGCAAGTATTTTCCATTTTAAGGAATAACAATCAGTTAAAGATGGTAGGGGGTGTGGCAGCCAGATATGAAATAAGAATTCGCCTCCAGAGCTACCAATTTCCTTTTCTTCCTACAGGCAACACACATTTTCCCAATAAACTGAACCACTTGTTTGGACAATAGTAGCCCTTAAGCCCAGTGCAACTAGCCAGCCACGACCTCAGTGTTTCAACTTGAGATTGGTATTAACAAATAAGGAAAAATGCAATTTCAGAGAGGTATTACTTTGGGATAATGTCCTTAGCCTTTTGTTTAACAGGGCAGCATCTGTAACCCAAGATACAAGCTTCATTGTTTATACAACTATACACAAAGGGCTTTCAGCATGTTAACATATTATTCCATGTTAGGTGACCCCTACAGCTCAGGGATTTGAAATTATCCCCCTCCTCGATGTATTTATTGTCTTCATAAATCTGACTCTATGTGCACAATGATTGTGAAAGGTGATAGGGCATTTTGCAAGAAATATAAGCCCTCTTTAAATTCGTGATCCCCCATGAATCATACCACAAGAAGAAGAGATGGAACCAGAGATTCTTCATGTTTACAGAATACTATCCCCAATTACCAGCTGCATGATTAGAAACAATTCCGGAGTGTATTGTTTAGAATAGCTTAGTTAATCAAAGTGCTTTAAAGCCAGTGAAAAGGCTGCACTATATATACAACAAAATTACTGTGGATTGAGAGTAGCTAATAGAATACATTCAGTTATCCATTCATCCATTTCCTAACCTCTTCATCAATTTTAGGGTGATGGGGGATCTCAGCAAGTAACGGGTGCCATACGATTCCACCCTGGACGGGACACTAGTTCACTCCAGGGCACACACACGCACTCACACCAGGGTCAGTTTTCCCAGAAGCTAATTAACCTGGCTTTGTACTGTGTACTGTGGGAAAAACCCAAATGGCTGGAGGAAACAAAGGGAGTAGATACAAACATCCACACAGCTACCACACCAGGTCCACAATTGAACCCAGGGCTCCAGTGCTGCAAGCTAGCAATGCTATTCACTGCACCACCATGCCACCCTACAGTGTTATATTTCCCTTTATCAGATCTCATTGTTGTGCTTGACATAATCAGGAAATATAAGAGGATGTTTCTGCTTTCATCATGAATTTTGTCGAGTTTCTACGGATGAATATGTACTGCAGATGTAACTTTAGCACACCGAACTTTATATTACTGCAAGCAGAAAGCAAATGTACAGCAATAATCTCCAGATGGACCGTGGTGGAAGTGCATGCATTGAAATCATTGGTCTTCATTTATTTCACACAGCTGAAACGTGACCAGATCGATAACTTAATCTGTACAAACACAGAATGCTTCAAAGGAAAGAAAAGTTGTTACTCCACTCAGAAATGCACACGGTAGGAATTATTCCTCAAGTTCCCACATAATTATTTGACATGTTCAGACATTCTGTTGTGGGCTGTCCAGCCTGTTTTGAATTTCTCTAGTTGCGGTTAGTATTTGGCTAAACGGCTCCAGGTCTTACCCATACCATCAGTTTAAGCCAATTTTTTTCTTAAGAAAAGGGAACCGAAGCAGGAAGGTTTGGAAAGTACCTTTTGATTGAATGTGAATCAGATTAAAGTAGCCCCGCTTTGAAACAAACAACAATTAAAAGCTCTACAGAAATATTGATGAAGGTACTATCACCAGTTCTTCAGATAAAGATCTTTTCTCCCTGCACTCAGCCTATCAGTACTGCTGCTCCATCCATAATAGGAACTGGAATGCAAATCAACCTTAAGATACCATGAGATCCACGATTCAAATTCAAATAAACTCCTGTCTTGCTCACCTCCCAAGATGGAGGTAACAACAACATTGAAAATACTACCAACATCTACCCAGCTAATCACAGGTTATTTACTGTACGTACCGACCTCACACGTGTTATTCATGTCTACTGCTGATGATAACTTATCATCTAGTGTTTACTTTTAGCTGGCTCACCCAGTACATAACCACAACAAAACAAATTTTAAATTTACTGTGATGTTCCATGAATAAAGAAAAAGGCAGCTATAAGCAACAGATTTCAAACTACAGAAAGTAAAGAGACTCTTAAATGTATATAAAACCATGAAACCCAAGACAGCTCTAGAGCAGAGGTACTGTTTCCATTTGAACTTGAAATGCCATGATACAAAGACATGATAGATGTAGATTAGAAAGATTGTACTTAAAACGTATTACTTAACCAATGAGACACCTGACACACAGAGTACCTCAATGCAAACTTACAGGTATTTTCCTATCTATTGTTAGATGATAGCTTGAATGTTTAAGGAAATAACAAAATAAAATGAAACAAATTCTCACTGAATGTTTTAAAATGCCTTTTTGTGACATAGCATATTTCATTTAAAAATGTTCCATTGTCATCAAATACTATAGTAAAGCAATGTAGCAGTAAGGTTCTTATGTAGTACAGGTTAATAGCAAATAATATGAATATGATAGCTACAGAATAAAGTCAAGTTTTCAAACAGTAGCAGCTTTCCACTGAGAATTGCTGTACAGGATCACATTTGTTTAAAAATTATACCATTATGTGCAAAGGATACTATCACATTTGGGGTTAACTTAAACAAAAGTTACTTAAACAGAGACAGTTTTAATGTTGCTCACTATAAGTACTGTCACTGCTGTGGTGCCTTAACCTGTTCAGAGTTAACTGGCCGTATAAGCCCTTTTTCATGTTTCTGTCACTAATTAAATGGCCTCTCTGTCCCAGCAGATTCCCGAAGTACATAAATTCATCACTCCTTATATCTAACCAGTGAGAAGTTGTGTCAAGTTTTGAATTTGCTCATCTACCAGATCTTTGACCAGGGCCAGTGTGAAATTTGGGAAAATAAAAATCTTTACAATTATTATGAGCACTGAATAGAATCCTATTATTCTACACAGTAATCCCTAGTAAAGTGAAAAACCAATATTGCTAAATTCTAATATTACTCTTTTCATATTCAAGATCCATGTAACTCTAGCATCTGAATGATAATATTATATAAAAAGTATATAAACATGCAGTAAAAAGTAAAAAGTGTAGTATACAAACCTTTGTCTACAGATGTAATTCTTCACATGATCATGAAATAATTTGCTTGCAAATTATTATAAAATGATTTGTTTGCTCAAGCAGAAGCCTCTATCACATTTATATTCAGGCAAATGAAAGCTAGGGACAAAAGGTCTTTTGCTGTGTATGCTAATTTTTTGTTGTTCTCCCAGCCTGGTGTTGTCTATCAACAAATGCGTGTTCCAATTCTGTATGGACAGTGAAAAACATCTCACTACATTACGAAGCATGTCTCTAACACATCAAAGTGTAAAAACTACACTTCAAAAACTGCTAAATTATGAAATGTGGAAATGTAATGAAAATCAAACAGACTCATCAATGAAGGCTTGAAGGCTACTTGCTCCTGACACAGGTAAATTAATTGGATGACAGAACAGTTAAAGCAGGCATCAAGCTCAGTGAAAATCCTGAGAGGGAAAGAGCAAAATGTCCTTCAGTGGTTGAATGGCTACTGTATGCCATTAAAGGGGTCTGAGCGTGAACAACATTCCTGTCCACCTGGGCATATCCAATTCAGCTGTGGGTGATGTCATTTAGACAAGCTGGTCAGCTTGGAACATTGCCCAGGGCCAGAGGCAATGAACCATTATCCTGCAATGAACTCACAAGAGCTCTGATGGAAATCTGCCAGCGTGCTCCACCAGATACATATCCTGCCACTACAGTTAGTGACAGGAGTCAGTCTCCAGGTTGGGCTGTGTAAGAAACCAATGCTGAACATAAAGGCTATTAGGTACTAAATGTACTGAATGAATTCTTGATCTCCCGCCACTTCCATTTTAGGAAAACCAGAGCTTAATGCATTCTCCATCTATATATTTTCTAACCAGTTTATCTATTACAGGGTCACGGGGGAGCTGCTGCACAAGGCAGGATACGCCCTGGACGGGACACCAGTCCATTGCAGGGCACACATGTACGCAGACACACACACTCCCACCAGGGCCAGTTTTCCCAGAAACCAATTAAAATAACCTGTGTCTTTGGACTGTGGGTGGCAACTAGAGCACCTGGAGGAAAGTCACATGAACGTGGGGAAAATGTACAAACTCTCCACAGACAGCACCCTATAAAATGAACCCAGGGCCCCAGTGCTGCAAGGCAGCAAAGTTAACCTTCTTCTTTAGAAGAGCCTTTACTTAACTGCTTCTATTCTTTACCCCTCTGCTTCTACTTTTCTTAGTACCACCATCCAGAGTCTCCTCTGTATATTGCAATTGTGTTTGATCTTGTGTATTATTTTTATTTATTGTTGTTGTCATTCTGTAAAGCGCTTTGAGAAGCAACCTTTATAGGCGCTATATAAAATAAAGTTTATTGTATTATTATGAATCACTGTGCCACCTAGTAGAAATAGTTTTACTATGAAAAACAATTCTCAACAGTGAGTGTTTTGAAGAAAAAGATGAGAAACATTTTTTATCAAGTGCAAAGGGGCATTGCACAATAGCATATGATAAGCATTCTTCCTTTTGTTCTCCTCTGTAATGAAAAGAGCAGTAAGAATAATTGTAATAATAAAATAATAATAATAATAATAATTGCTTGCACTTATATAGCGCTTTTCTGGACACTCTACTCAAAGTGCTTTACAGGTAATGGGGACTCCCCTCCACCACCACAAATGTGCAGCATCCACCTGGATGATGCGACGGCAGCCATAGTGCGCCAGAAAGCTCACCACACATCAGCTAATAGCGGGGAGGAGAGCAGAGTAATGAAGCCAATTCATAGATGGGGATTATTAGGAGGCCATGATTGATAAGTACCAATGGGAAATTTTGGCCAGGACGCCGGGGTTCATACAAGAAGGACACCAGTTACCATAGAAACATACAGTATGTCATTTTAAAACTTGTAATGTGGGTGGAAACCAGGACACCTGTAGGAAACCTATGTGAACATGGGGAGACCATACAAATTCCACACAGACAGCACTCCAGGAGTTGAACCCAGTACCGCAGTACTACTAGGCGCCAATGCTAACCACTGCACCACCATGCCACCCAATTAATACATTTTCTCTGACAAAATATTTTTTTGACAAATGCTTCATTAAAAGAAGCTGAAATGAACCCAATTTAGGCAATTAAAGCTGTTACGGAACACATTCTACAACAAAGTCATTCAGCACTGTTTTCCACAAATTTTTTTCAGAAATTAAGCAGCCTTCCTAGTATTAACCCTGAAGGGTAGGAAATAATACATTGCAGTGGTTTAGGATTTTACAAACATATGTCCCTGGTAATGTGGATGTCTGTTTTCCTCCTAGCCATTACCTTACAGTGTCTATAAATCCAGACACTTTGTGCCAAAACTTCCGTCCATTAGCCAAACTTGGAGCATAATGATCAAATCACAGTTAAGCAGTGTTGTTGGTTCCTTCGCTCCCTGGAGAAAATGGCCTCAGACATGCTGTGATCTTATCTTGTTGGTCTACAGTTCCTTCTCCCCCCATAATGGAAACAACTGTTTCCAAATGAAAAATCTTGACATGCAAGTATAAAATACTAGTCCGAGCCAGAGCTTGTGCAAATCCATCCACAAAAGAGTGTAATTTATGGATTTGAGCTGCAAATTCAATTACATTCTCTGTACGACAGCACATTAATTTCAGCACCCCTAACCTTGCTATGTATGTACTGTACAATGAATAGAACTTTTGTTACTTTTTTTACTGAGCAGTTCTTGACTTTCCTGAAGCCATTTTTCTTCCACAAAGATAAACCTCTCAGAGGAGGGTTAAAGCTGATGGTCTTGATTGTGTGTTGACATTGTTATAAAAATGTACAGTATACTGTAATGTACAGTATATAAGTCAGTCCACAAACACCACAGTCCAGTGACATTATTGTTTCAGATACTGACATGAATATCAATGAGTAAACATTTTTTAACTATAGTAGGCAATGCACTCCCTGTATTTCAAACAATGCCCTTTAAAATTATGTTTTAAAATGGAAATGAACAGATTTAAAATACATAAAGACATTTCTGTTACAAGCAACCTTCTTAAAAACACTTTTTCTAAATATTCAATATCATTTAAATATCATTTAAAATTTAAGAACTTTTTGCAAACAAGAAAAGGTTGCCTAGCCTATCTAGTACATTTGGTTATTAATAACCATTTCGTGAAAGAAACCATGCTATCAACTTTGATTACATGGCTAGGTAGCTTGTTCCATACTCCCACAACTGTTTGAGCAAAAATAAATGGATAAAAATGACACCAATATACATTTGTCCTGTATCAGGAACACCACACAAAAGCCAAATTCAGCGGTCAACAACTGGGACAATACTGTTCACACATAAACCACAGGGACTGCCTCTACAACTGAGGTGATATAAACTAGCCCACAAAACCAGTGACAGAATACAAAAATACTTTGAAAAAAACACCAGATACTCATTACAAAAAGTAATCAATGGTGGTTAACACTCACAAGCAGGTTACACTCACAGACAATATTACAGGATTGATCAATACATGAAAAAGTAGCAAATACAGCTATTCACTTTATCAATTATAGACATACGTACTGTAATGACAAAGGCTGTAACCGCATCTAATGTAAATCTGAAATCTTACATAAACTGCTGTAATGATCCCACAGCAGGGAAGTGTAGGGTCATTTTGCAAGCAAAGAAGCTGCACCATTCTTTAAGTCTTTGATCTTTAATTCCTTGGCCAGAGAAACAAAGAGCAAAGTTGTTTTCTCTGTTGAGCTGAAGTCTGTCTTGTGACATACTGTAATTGGAAACATATAATCATTTAGCAGTTTAACAGTATGGACAGACAAAACTGAATAGAACATTTTGCTAAATTCCGTTATTTGTGCCTAATTATGTCAGTCAGGTTGACTTGTACCCACAGCAGTTTAAAAAAAAAACGCTACCATATTTGAGTACAATACTGTGCAGACACAACTCTATGCATATTCATTAAATTAGCGCTGATAAAAACATTAACTTCTCTGGCCTTTTTACATGAAAATGGAATAAAACAACATTCAACTTCCAACCAGCAAGCCTATATTGTTAACAATTTGGTGGGTATTTTCTGTTAAGGCCATTTATAGTTATTGGATTTTTATTGCAATGAGAACAATGTGGTGATACAGTAATACAGCCACAGTATCATGCCAGAAAACTCTTTACTGATCAGAAAAGAACACAATGAGATGGTAGCAGGCACTACTGCCAAGGCAAAATAAACGATTTCCAAATAACTGTCTTTTTCTTGTGTAGGACAAAGTTTGTTACAGATTTTAGAGTTTGTTAACATGTTACATTATTAAACATGCAGGCTAGAAGATGAAGCAATATTACACATTTGTGTGTTCTAAAAGCAGACATACTTAAACTGTCAGTTTCAACTTAGTGCTACTAGATCAGTTACCATCATGTGGCATTGTCTGAAATATACCCTGGGGAGCACAGTCAACCAAATGTCAATCTGAATATCCATTGCATAGGCAGAGGGCTGTCGAAAGTATTTTATTACTGAGATGACCACTAGTCTTCCAAGTCATCATTCTTAGCAAACCCATTTTCCTTAAAGTATTGAAAAGTAAAAAAGGATAACTGCAGAGACAGTATCTACAAGTTAAATCCCTTCAATTAGAGGAAAATATACGGTTTGCTAAGGATGAGCCTAGGAGTGACAGACTAGTGATAATATCTATTTCCCTACACAAAGGAGAAAAATGTGACACTTCTTAAATACTTTAAAAGTATGGTGAATTGGAATTGCTAAAACGTCAAAATTATGAAGGTGAGTGACACAATTAAAAAGAAAATCAGTTTTTTAAAGTAACAGCCCAGATTCTTTCAATTTCCTACACAACAAACATTTGTTATCTTCAAATACATAGCAAATTAATGTCCTGCATCATCATGTAAGCCAGGAGCTTTTTCTATATGAAATTTAATTAGTAGTCATTACATACACATTTTTCTATAAACAAACTCTTTAGTCACACTCTTACTGTATGTTTCTTTTTTTATTATACCAGTATTCTAACTAGAAACAATTCAAAACACATAATGACAACAGGAAAACAAACCTACTTAGAAAACTATTTTAAGTACTTCAGGGTTGATTACTCTGTTTATTTCAACAGTTTCCTCTTTAAAATGGTCTTTGCAGGTGGTCTTATACAATAAAAATCCCTCTTTCATGTTAATAAAAGGAACTATATATACAGAGACACATTGTCCTGTAATATAAGTTACATAATGGATTTTCTGAGCCATCATCAGTTCATTGCTAACAATTAAAGTTGACTTTTTTACAGTATGTCTGCAGCAATCTTTTCTGCAACTCTGCATAGTACTAAGGCCTACATTTGTTCATAACAAAAAGTGTACATTTTGAAAAGTATACATCTGTAGCAATGATGCACAAAGAAATGTTTAAGGGATGTACAGTAGTTCCAGACCTAGTAAAAAAGGGTTTTCTGTCTGCAGCTGATTAAAAGACATTTAAAGATATCTCTTGAAAAGAAAAACACCCACTGAAATTACAAGAATCTACATAAATCGAGCAAAAAAAAATCCGAAACCCACACCTGCTTGTTTACAGAATTTAGCCCAAAGATATTTTCTTAAACTACAAGTTTACACCTTCTCAAATGTGTTGCAGTCTACTATGATACTTCAGAACACATGATTACATGCAAGGTGTACACTTAGCTAGATTTTAACTAGATTACCAACAGGTAGAGCACATTTTACTGTTTTCTGAGCCCAAAGCGCCAAAATAAATGTACAATGTCAAAAAATAAATTCTTCTTATTTACACATAAATTCCACAAATTAAAATACACATAACCCTACCTACACATACCTTAAGGTAGCTAAACAGTAGAATACCAAGGAAAAAAGGTCCAATATCAAATGTATTAATGTGGGTTTACTGCATATTGATTTATAAGATGTTGTAGTTTTTTCCAGCCCAAAACTGACATTGAAATAGGTTCTCAGGTGCCACAGCTCTTGTGAATCTCTCTTTTTTGTATTGAAGGAAAAGGGTATTATGGAGATGATTTGGTACACATGATTACCAAATAATGCAATAAAAGTTCAAAGTGCAACAGGGCAGAACTGCTGTTTGACTTTTTTTCACATCAGATTTCTCCCCTAACTATTCCATTCCTGGTGCTTTTAGTTCCATTCATTTGTTAACGCTGAAAAGTGAATGTCATGTTACGGCAGTCACTGATTCTTGTATTAAGTCAAAAACGTAGTTCTTTGAATTATGTACAAAACACCAAGAAAGATCAGGTTGATATTTTGAGTTTTCCAAATCTCTGCTCCTCTCTCAGATCATTCCAGTTTAGAATAGCTTACATCAGATACTATGTTTATTTAGATTTGGCACCTGCTTTTCAGCAATTAGAGAACCCCCAATTATGGATCCCTTGACTACAACTGAAATAGTGTTATTTAGAAATGCAGGCCTACCTCCAGTACCTTCTCTTCCAAGCAGGCTGCCAGCACCGTTGTGGAAACAACAACTCAGTGATACCTAAAAAGCAACGACAACATATTCAATACATTTGAAACATGTTGTCACCTCAGTGTATGCCTGGGTTTAAGAACCTTATTTCCTAACTGCAAAAGAACCTTTTCCATACTTGTATCCAGTCTTAGGCCAAATAATAGATGTTTACTTACATTAAGAAATATTTTTGCATGAGGCAGAATGCTTATCTATTCATCACATCTGTAAGTGCAATTAGAAGTATTTAAGACCTGTTACTAAGTAACATCGCTAAGTCTCTTTGGTACTGTACAGGCTACACAAGGGAGAAAGCGCAGAAAGTAGCTTCAAGAGAATCTTCTTTTTTTTCTGTTACAAATGCTACAAATCCATTAATTAAACATTAAAAAACAACAATTCCGAATGTCATTTACATACTGTTATCCTAAAAATAGAACAATATACATCAATCCAGTACAAAAAGGATAATTCAAGGACAAACTATTCATTTTAATTCCCACTATTTTGATTGCAAAATTAGAAATCTATATCTAGGAAATACTCATCACTCTATATAAGTAGCACTTTCATGTATTTAATTAATAACTTTCCAAATATACATTAGACTGTTCAAAATTAAAACTACAATTTGATTATAAGACATAATCTGTATATACATTACATGTACTGTACATTTGATGGTTGGATGTTCTAAGCAATACAAAAGACCTCTCTTTCTAAGCGATAGAACTACAAGTTCTGATACCCAAAGTGAGACATCCATTTGACAAGTATAGCTGGGTCAGTGAAATCAACAGCTGCAACTCTATAATTGAAACGAACTTTGAGAAAATTTTGAGTTTGCACAAAATTTTTAGTCACATTAATGACCGTGAAACGTGCTGTTTTATACACCTTCTCACTCAACAAGTACCCTGAGTCCTCTGGAATCAGGGCAAAAAGAAAGAAACTAAAAAGGTCTGATTAATGTGCAGTAAAACCTACTTGCAGACAGGAGAAAACCATCCACACATAAATTCTGCAGAGAATAAAATCTGTTAATTTTTGCAGCTGGTGTGCCAGTTACAATCTCCTGTCTCCTCAGCCTTGGCTGCAGTTTGTCCTTCGTCAGCTGACTGGACTGCTCAGTTCAAGCCAAAGTAAAGATTTCCTCACTGAGCACAAGGAAGGGTCAGTGCATTCACCAGCTGAGAAAGCCTGAGCCCAGCAGGACTGAAAACATCCTGATAGCGTGGGGGCAGAGGAAGAGCCGAGGACAATGAAGGATTTGTGTATGAGGGGTCCTGTGGATTATAATAAAGGTCAGAAAGAATGGTAGGATTTAACAAAATAAAAATAACAGGAAAGGACATGCCTGGGATTCCTCATATTCTTGTGCAAAATAGCTTTCATTTTACATCTACGGCTGAAAATAGGCCTGGCGCCCAAGGTTGGTGTCTGATACAAAGCAGTGATGAACATACAGTACTATTACATCTTCTAAACATTCTAAACAAAATTATGATTTTTATAAAAGAGACAAGGACATGTAGAACACATTTAGATTAAATGTACTGCAGTTTGAGATTCTTACAAACACAGAGCAAACACCAAGTCACCCTGGTCGACGCCATCTTGAATCTCTCCCTTCTGGTTGGTAGCTTAGGTCTATTAATAATAATAATAATAATTTCTTATACTTATATAATGCTTTTCTGGGCACTCCACTCAAAGCGCTTTACAGGTAATGGGGACTCCACTCCACCAACACCAATGTGCAGCATCCACCTGGATGATGCGACGGCAGCCATAGTGCGCCAGAACGCTCACCACACATCAGCTATCAGTGGGGAGGAGAACAGAGTGATGAAGCCAATTCATAGATGGGGATTATTAGGAGGCCATTATTGGTAAGGGCCAATGGGAAATTTGGCCTGGTTACACCCCTACTCTTTTCGAGAAACGCCCTGGGATTTTTAATGACCACAGAGAGTCAGGACCTCAGTTTTACATCTCATCCGAAGGACGGCACCTGTTTACAGTATAGTGTTCCCATCATGGACTGCAGGGTGAGCCCCCCCTGCTGGTCCCACTAACACCTCTTCCAGCAGCAACCTTAATTTCTCCCAGAAGGTCTCCCATCCAGGTACTGACCAGGCTTACACCTGCTTAGCTTCAGTGGGTTGCCAGTTGTGAGTTGCAGAGTGTTATGGCTGCTGGCTATTAGAACAAGTACTACTGCTGTTGGGTGGGTGCATTCTGTTATTGACTTTACATTTTATATCTGTATTATATGTCTGTTATTGAGCTCACTGAAACATATTCTGTGTAACCAGCTGTTTTAATAATAAAGTTTTGAACTTGAACTATAAAGTTGTAAAAATTAAGTGCACATCACATGTGTTTGGTGCTCATGGAGGAACAGGGAAGTGAAGTGGTTTGGGCTCTGGCCTTTTACTTGGAAGGTTGTTGGCTCAAATCCTGAGTGGAGCTTTGCTGTTGGATTCTTGAGAAAGGCACCTCACATGGGTCGCTTTGATCAAATGATCTGACCTGCTGTTAAAAAGATAACTTCCCAAGTCATTATAGTAAAGGAGAATTTGTTCTCAATCAACAATCAGCTAGGTGAATAAAATTGTTAAATAGAGGATTAGTTAAAATGTAGAAGGTTTCCAGTTAACAAAACTATAAATGATCAGTCTTCACCAGATGTAAGTACACATTGCTAGAAGTTCACCATAAAATCACTGTTAAATTACAGAATCTAAGAGGATGTCATGAGCTAATGATTACAAATGTATAGCCTTTTATTTATATACTATACAAAACCTATATTTAAAAGCTTGCTTTTTAATACAATTTTTAACACTCACACAATTCCCTGGCCACAGTCCACAGGACAGTGTCTGCCCCCCTTTGTTTTTTTTCTTTCCTTTTTTTTTAATTTAGAATTGCCAATTGTTTTTGTTCTACATTCCCAAATTGGAAAAGCCAGTTGTGCTTTTCACGCATTGGCTTGTGGCTATCAGGAGATAAGGACACAGCAACAGACTCCTCCAGTTTGTCTCATGTTTTAATATATCATGTGTACTATGAAGAAATGAACCCCTCAGTATTTAACCTCTTTTGATTTACTAAGGTGTTTGAATGTTAATGTGCTGTCAGTGTCCCAGCATTAGGGTCAGTCCACTTTTTAATGCCTGAGACATAAATCAATCTATTTTTTATCTTCTTGTTTAGTAGAAATTTGATAGCACACTCAACTCTTGTGTTTTTTATACCTAACAGTGTTAAAGATCTCAGACAAAATGAAATTTACATGAATGAAATCTCAAACTAAACAAAAATAGCAGAAACACGCATCTAAATTCCACAAAGAGAATTCCCATGGAAAACATTCTTTGATGTACATAAAACAGACTTATTGCACTTGAGACTGCAATTTATTCATAAACTGAACAGTCACAGTATATAAACACTGAAAATCACTACAGGGTGACCTCAGAATTTTAGTTTGACATTGAATTATAAAACCTATACACAATACCTTAATTGCTAAATCGTCTGTGGCTTTTATTTTTCTTTCTCTTGCACCTATATAACTCTTAAGACAAACATCTTAAGTGGTTTAAGAGCAGAAAACAACCTAACTGAACCTACTGAAGCATTAGAATGGACAGGGTTATCTTTTGTCTACAATCTGATCAAATCTGCAAAAAAAATCACAAGGTGAAGGTACAGTATAGATTCCATTCACTTATTCCTAAACTTGTGTTATGTGGGATTCTGATTCCACCTTTATGCATATTTATCAGCTTTGTTTCACAGGATGTTACAGTATCATATAGCTGCTTCATTATTTGCAGTCTAATGGACAAGCACACAAAAAGGAGGTATGTACAAATAACCGTACATGTGGAATTTATAGGCTTCTTATAAGATCAATGGAGGTACCGCCTCCTAAGTCCTTTCAAATACTGCATTCAAGAGACCTAGGCCAAAGCAAACACCTAATTCACACATGAATCATATATCACACTCTCTTAGAGACAGCTTTAAGTGAAACCTCTCAGCCCCCTGTGCTGTTAAAAGGTTTTATCAGGCTCTTAGATCAATGCACCATTTGAGTGAAAGGAGCAATCTATTTTCCACATCTTTAAAGTCAGATCCGAGTCTCAAGGATCTCAGGACTCTGCTGCCTGGGGCAGGTGCATTTTATAGTATTTCCTGCTTATTTCAAGCTTTCTTCATACACAACCTAATGTCCCTTGAATTAAATTGGAAATGATCCTCCATATCAGACATACATAAGTTTTGCTATAATTTGCAGTTCACTTTTTTTGAACAATTCGATTTTTGTTCTGTACCAAGCACTTCAACAGCAAAACAACTTCAGAAGCGATTTCCTTTGACAAAAAAAATCTCAAACTGCAAGACATGTTTTTGTTTTGTATTTTTTAAGACTATACCGGAAGACTATACCATCATATCATATTCAAGATCAATCATATGGTGCTCTGGAAATATTTAGGTCAGTCTTTTACAGTTCATGTGAAAATATTGTTAACCTCCTGTTTCATGATCAGATCCATATGTCCTGTAAACTGCTTTATCAAGTTTTGTTTTACATCTGAGTACCTATTTTCTGAAAACACATGTGAGATTAACAATCTTTTATAACCAGTCCTAATTCTGTAAGAACTCATGTGAGCATATGACGATATAATATAAGACAAATAAAAAGAAAAAGATGATATTGTAAGGTTGTGTAACAGATAAATGATTAGCTTCGGGAAAAGATCAGCAGGTCGGTATGCATGCTGATATTCGCCACAATTACTATGGAGCTTGCTGTTGCTGATCCTTCCTGTGAAGACACACATGTTGGTAAATAAGGAGGACTGCAAATAGCACGTGTGTTATTTTGTGGTTCTATGTTGACTGCAGTTGTGACAGCAGAGATATGGTTTGGGTTTGTTTATGCAGAGCCTGCTCATGTTGCATTCTGGAGAGCCTCCCCTTCTCCAGTCCCAGATGTATTGTGGCTCAATATGGGCCACTGAGCTATGGATGGCTGTTATAAGTATTGGGAGCACTGATGCAATTTTTCATGGCGTGCAGAAGTTTCCTATTGAGCGTTCCTCTTGATATTACTCACAGCAATTGATTTAATCCATTTTGCATACTTACTTAGTAAATGCTTCATTAGCAGTGTTTCAACACACATGATGTCTCATTCCAACTGTGCTTTGGCATTTACACTTTATCTTGCCAAGTGATCTCGAGACAGTGCATAGTGCATCACTATCTGGGGAAGGTCAGAACAACCTTCCAAGAAAACCAAACAACAAAAAATATATATCCTCGTCTTATCAAACTGTAACCTCGGTGCTGGTGAAATTCTGCTCAGGTCCATCACCACTTTCACCCTGAGAATGGTCACAGATTGTGACCATTCCCACTGTAACCACTTTGCTATTTTGTAAAATGAAAGATTTAATAGGCTGTACTTACAAATGATGGCTTTAATGAAGCCTTTGGACTCACAACTGGCAGGTTTTGGGTTCAATTGCCTGCTACAGGCACTGCTTTTGCACCCTCAAGGAAGATATTTTAACTTGGTTATCCTAATCCATCCAGCTGTATAAATGGGCATTGCTGGGGGGTAATCGCTATGATGGACTTGTGTTCCATCTGGAAGGGGAGTCACTTATTCTCTTGTCCACTTAACACTACAGAAACCAGGAAACCAGCTCTGCCCTAGTGACCCACTGTGGCTCTGAAATAGACTTCTTTTTTAAAGTCTATATCAGACCAAATTATAACCACACACACATTTTATATTGCATCTTACATATACAAAAAGTATGATATAAAAGATTCTGACAACAGGATTAAAAATAAATTATAGATATTTCTGTAATCCAGTGAGTCAGAAACCAGAACAAGATCTGATCTTTTAACTGAGCAAACAGATGCCATAATGGGACATAATTCTGTTAAACAGGAAATAAGAAAGAGGACTTCCCAAAAATCTTGACAGTTAAAAGTTTAGTCACAAGAATTTCATCCAAACCAGCAAGAAGGAATTTCCCACTCCGCAGTCTATATTTTTATTCAGCCGGTGTTTAAAACGTGATATGTCTGACTTCCTAAATATGCCACAATTAATAATTTAACAGAACAGGAAAAAAGTACCTTGTAGAAAAACATATGGGTACATCTTCTTCATTTCAATATTAATTTCACTTCCATGTCTTAATTCCAAGTCTCTGTCTAGACCATTGCACAGTTTTTTAATCATTTTTATTTTTTATCACACCTATGTCAGCCTGTTTGTATATTAATAATGATAGATCTTAGTTCAATGTATCTGGCAGAAGTAACATTTATTTTGGTTTCTACATATTGCCTAGGAACACTAATGAAACTCCCCCATGTTCAATTCCATTTCAATACACAGCCAAACAGCTGTAATGAATTTAAAGTGGGGGAAAAAAGTCATCTCTTACCCATTTTCTGTGTGTTGCACCTATGTTTTGGGGAAGAATGCTGCAACTGTATCTGAATCTTGACAGGTTTCATCCTGTGCTGACATGCAAACAGAAAGATTCTGGACTTTGACTGAAGTGAGCAAAGGTCTTATGGTCTGATGACATCTTAAGGTCTGATGACATCTTAGTCTGATGACAGGAATATTTTATACCTCTCTATTCCCCTTCGTATCCCCCCATTCTAATTCCTCAGCCTTAAAACTAAAGATAAATTAGTCTACTCATTTAGATGGTTTGAGAAACTATGCTGGTGACCACCCAGGGCTCCTTGCTCTTTAAAGTCTCTGATTATACTAAAGCAGTCCTGTTTTCACCAGTTTCTCCAGCCATTGAGTGATCACAGGCTCTCTAGCAAAGAGAGCCTTTCCTGAAAGTAACTGGAGGCCAGAGGGGGAGTGTTTCACTCAGTCCCAGAAGGTGGTGGAGGAAGTTGGCCCTGGCAGCCATGTGGCAAAGGTTGCAGCCATTTCACAGCTGGAGATCCAACAGGCCTGAGGGACTCTGGGATTTCTGCAGGCATGTCAACCGTGGTTTCACTCACCACAAAGAGGCCTTTCTGGTGCCTTTACATTTCTTGGGATCTCTAAACCCGCATTAAAAGCACCCTATTCTCAAATATATTTAACTCACTGCTTGAAAAAAGGCACCAAGACCTAGAGTTCTTGCCCAGGCTACTTTATATTCCACTTGGTAGGAATTGTTACAAGCTTTGTGGCAATTTTAGAATACTTGTGTACATAAATGAGTTAATTCATGGGTGATAACCCTGTTGTTAAGCTATATTGGAGAAAGGGGCACACAATGAATATAAGTGAGAAGTTAAGTTCACAAACCGAAGCACATGGCTGCACCACTTCCCATTTTAACAGCTGCTAAGGAACTTATGTAATCTTGTGCATCAAAGAAATCTGGGTTAGGATGAGACATCTTACTGCTTATAAGCTTTAAGAAAAACTTTAATCTGTGCTTTTAGTTTCCCTGACCTTGCACTTGATTAGTTTCAATACCCCAATAACTAAACGTAGAGTGATATTTTACTACTGGTTGATCAGTGGTAAATTATACTCATTATCCTTGTGTCTCAGAACATACAGTACCTTTATGAGATTGTTCTTTTGTTATGTTTCGACATGAAGCTGTTGATTTCAGCTGATTTTATCTAGCCAATGTAAGATGACACTACACCAATTTGAAAAAGCACTGACCTACTGTGAACAGATTCTGATACCGTGATCATCAAATGCTTAATATACATTTCATGCATTTGCCACTAGTCAGTTATGTTATAAATGCAGCACGTGTTATACAAATGGTCTACTTGCACAGACGTGAGTGTATTTTCAAATACACATCTGCACCTCTCACCTCCAATAAAATATTGTGGTTGTGCTCTGGGACAATGGCCTTCTGGGGACAGTAATCAAAAGCATCTGATTTTGTTTCTTTTTTTACCACGAAAGGCAAACAATTGGGAAGTTCTGTGTTATTTTACAAGTGTCTACACTGCAAATGATCTTTAGTAAGAACGGTTACAGATAATTAAGTTAATTTAACACACCTTTCATTCTAGAATAGCTCCAGCTTCTCTGAAAACTTTAATGAATGTTGTGATGACATTAAAGATGCTATATAGAATAACTTAACTGCCCTTTGTAAAATATCCCCCAAAATTAACTGCAAAATCATTACCAAATAAGTGAGTTCAATATTCAATTGCACAAAATAAGCAGCATGAGGAAAAAGCTTTTCTTGGTTTGGAAATTTAAAGGTGAAAGTCGGATACAGCCAGTAGGGCTGTAGGTCACTGCACAGGTGTCACTCAGAGACTTAAAGTCCCAATTTCTCAGACCAGTTATTAAATCTCAGTAAAAAAATAAATTCATTGACAAATTTCAAATTTAGTACAAAGTCATTAACGTTATTAAAGTAGTTTAAGTCACCAAGTTGTCACAAACCCCTGGTCTCACCATAGGCAAGAGTGAGAGTTCCCACAAATTGTGACATGAGCTGACCCTTCCTGGTCAGTAGACAGCGCAATGACTAAAGTAATGCGATATACAAGGAAATAAGCACAAGCACAGACACTTCACCGCAGAAATGCTGCAACATGAGCTGCATGTAGAGTTAACAAGTAGTATTTATCGGAAAAAGTGTCTCAGTATCGAGAGTAATATTCATATTGGACTGAAAGAGATGAATTCACAAGCCTGCTTGTTGACAATGTCATAGAGCTACATCACATCACCGGAAATTTTGATGCCACGTTCTGAATCGCAGAACATGGTACTGTACATACATGGAAATTTAATCAATACTGTATTGTTATGTAAAGTGGAGGTTTTTACAAGTTACTCTGTACATTTCACTTTTATTTTGGTTTGAAATGCACTCTTGATTCTTTCTAACCCCACAATATATATTGCAGTTCCCCTTTAAAAGTCAAGGCTGTGTAGAAGAAACCTGGGCTCTGTCACTTAAATTCACTGCATATCTTGTATTCCAAATGGATAAATTGGGGGATTTAATTTAACCTGATGGTATTTACAGTAGGTGTGATGTGTTTGTGTTCCAGGAAACATGTCAGAGCTGTGAGGATCAAAGATCTCTCCATACCCATAGTTTCCCATTTTACCTCTTAAGGGCCATGATACTGATCTCTCCGTCTGTGTTCTCATGGGGGGGGTTCGGAACTTCTACTGCAGAAAGGCATCCGAAACCAAAATTATCCTGAAATTAGGATCACACCTTCACCCTTCTCTCAATGACAGCCTCGTTTCCTTCTAATCCTCTCTATTCATTTGCGAGTCTTGACTTCACACCTCTCTTCACATCTCTTGACTTCAACCCACCGGAGTGCTCTTGTCTCCTCTCCACACCTGGCTTTTGTTATCCCATGCTTTATCTACCACCGGTTTTCCTCTCTCCCCCACACCTGAAAAGGGCTCCACAGCCAAAACGTTGTGTCTCTTTTATTTTCAGCATGGAATACACCTTCACTTGTTCCTTTGCAGTCTATGTATGCTGACGCAGCTCCCTACTTGATGATATTTAGTTACAATTACATACAGTAGCTAGGAGGAAGATTACAATAACAGAATATGGTTCCACTTTATCCGGCTGCTTTAAAGAGCTCAATACTCCCACTGATGAATCAGCCTGATAGAACTGTGTGCTTTAAGGATGTAGACTCTTCCTTCACAAATTCAAAAATGCAAAAGCAACAACATGCACATTAATGGTAAGAAACTAATTCTCCTAGTTATGGTAGGTTTCACTGTGAAACACATAAATATTCATATTGGACTGAAAGAGATGAATTCACAAGCCTGCTTGTTGACAATGTCATAGAGCTACATCACATCACCGGAAATTTTGATGCCACGTTCTGAATCGCAGAACATGGTACTGTACATACATGGAAATTTAATCAATACTGTATTGTTATGTAAAGTGGAGGTTTTTACAAGTTACTCTGTTCATTTCACTTTTATTTTGGTTTGAAATGCACTCTTGATTCTTTCTAACCCCACAAAAGGACAACACATAAAGGACAGTCTAACTTCTAAGGTATTTTATCTTACATAAATAGCTTCTGAATGGAATTCTCTCTATTCCAATTATCTCTATTCCAGACCCTTCCACTGTGTACTGAATGTTTAGAACAGACTGTGATCCTCCTACTTGGGCTTCAAAGAATCCAAAGCATAAGACCTCAAAAACTCAATAGTCATTTTGATTCTGTATTATTTTTTTCCTGGGTCTGTTTCAAATTTTAGATAAAAATGTAGACTATACATACCAGTATTGAGAAATCTCTACTAAAAAAACTACAAACCGAAGCACTATGTTCTGTGCTGGTGGGTAGAAGACTACAGTAAGAACACAGAGAATTCCCACCACCCTTTGTGATTTTATTTCTGATTATTCTTAAACGCAATTAAATGAGTTGATCCCACAGAGAAGCCTATCACATCTCACTGAAACACACCAAAGATCACCTATCAAAACACAGAAGTCAACAGTAATTGTACCTTACATGTCTTTAATGTGCAGAAGCCCCCTCTCTGAAAGTGGCATTACTAATACTCTTCCCTTTCTGGGTGGTGTCATTAAAGGAAATGGACCATGACGTCACTCTGGTCTCCTGCAGAGCTTCTTTATCTGATTTGTGGTTGTTTTTACATGCAAATTTGGAAATAAATGGAGTACTTCCAACCCCTGCAACATGAAACCACAACAGGATCAATTATTTTACCAAACAAAATTGCTCTGGCATTGTAAAACCAGCAGCTCAACGGTTGGTTTGAATTTATTACTTAAGAGGTCTTCTATTTTAAACACGAATTGGAAACTTCTAGGCTTTGAAGGTCTTGCCAGCAAAGCTTCAAAGGCTGACAAAACGTTCATTTTCTCTGGGCTTCTTCAGCTTCCGCTGATATTTTTGAAGAAACCTGTCCTCATTGGCCAGCCGACTCTAAAGTACGGTATGTGAACTGCACAAATGTAAAGAAAAAAAAACATCTGAAGATAAAAATGTACTACAGGGGGACCAAACACACAGCAAACAGCAGGAAGGTGCTAGCACAGCACTTTATTTCATTATAGAATAACATAAACGGCTCCTAGGAACAGCCAAGTGGAGAAAACTCTAGAGAAAACATGTTCCTTGGCATCTTTATTTAAGCTTTACACCAAAAATGTCCTGTAAGGTTGTAATCCTTCTGCTGTGGCTTCAATATCAAATAAATCATCGAGGTCCTCAGAAAAAAGCATAAAGTGGGATTCAGTAAAGGTCAGTTTTAGATACTTTATAACTTTATAAATAATGGAAAATTATTATGTTGAAGCCTAATACGAACTTACAGTCTTTCCACAGGTTAAGACTGTGCGAATAAGAAGCCCATTTTAAAACATTGTGCAGGCATTACTATGGAAAACAGCCATATTATTGTGTTTTCTTTATTGTTAAATATAGCTTACCAAAAATTATGGACACTATAAGGAAGCTTTTAAATACAGTTACAAATTCTAAGGTACAGTATGTGTGGGATCAAAGGTAAATCACACCCTAATACCAGTGTTCCAAAGAAGGGAACTCATAAAAGTTGACAAATCTTTTACAAAACACACAAACTATGCGAACATAGTTGCAAATATTTCGAATAAGATGGAGTACCTTGAATTTATTGAATCAAGACTCCATGTGTGATTAACAGATACCAATAGTATCCAAAACAGAGATAAAATCAAAATAAGGGAAAGAAAAATGTAATCTTGCTCCCTGTAAGAAACAAATAGAAACAAAGATGTTTTAATCTTTGCATATAAATAATATTTTTGTATAATATAATAATATAGTAATATTTTTTAGGTTTAAAGCTAGTCCCTTCAAATCTGGCCAGTTCCATTCGTACAAGGAGAAGACTGAGAGTAGGTGCATTCTATTACAGTCCAGGCTTCCAGCAATAGAATGTGATGCTCCTTCGTCACTGGAAGTATTGAGAGAGAAATAAGATGATTAAACATTTGAGTTAGGTCTTTATATGATATATTGTGATATAGTACACTGGTATCATAGAGCAGCTATTCACCTCTTAATGTGTTATTACTGTATTTAATCATCTTTTGAATGCCTTTATTCATATAGTCTGAGTTTGAAATGCAGGTAGTTCAGAACATTCTTATTACAGTGTACTTGGACACTCAGAGCACGCTGCTTGACCAATAGACTCTTGAGCCTTGATCCTAGGATGTATACATATCACTAATATTTCAAGCTAAAAGGAAATATTCAATAAATCCTGCTAGGTCCAATTCTTGTTCACCTACTCTTTTTCAAGCTCTTAACTGTTTTGTTTTAATATATGGCTAGCTCCCTGTCCCCACCTACCAATTTCAACGCACGTATAAAAATCCATAAAACATAATGCTATTAAACACACTTCTATAAAACCTCAATTTATAAGGCCGTGCACTGTATAGTTACAGCATTCATAGCTGCATGGTTTACCACAGTTCTGAATCTAGGGTGTGAACCTGAGTCTTACTAAACTACTTTAATGTAACGTGGCAGTCGGCTGGCAGAGGCAGTTTCATTACAGTGGCAAGTTTAGAATAAATCATCAAAGCAGGGTAAAAAGTTATACTTTTTATGTTAAAATCTCCTAGGCTTATGTATTCTACATACTTTCAACCTCAATTGCTCCAAGTTATGCCAATCGACAAATCACAGACGTTTTCTTTCAGAATTTTGCCTTGCACATAAATAGAGACTGTAATAACACTGTAATTCCTGAGTTTAATGACTCAAAGGCAGTAAATGTGTCTTATAAATTGGCAAACAAAACAAACACTGTGATATACTTGGTCTAACTAAGTTTACTAAATCAGAACACCTGCATCAACCACTTGCCTTAAATTTCAGTCTCTTTTAATATAGTTATTCCCTCAAATGTCATTAACCAGCATTGGGCATCTTCTCTGGATTGGTAGAATTTTGAAGAATCTTGCCTACAATTTCATATGGAGTCTAACTACTGAATTAAGTGTGAAAACATGCAAAGAATCAGTGTGTCTACAATGCTCCTTCTTAATGATTTATTAAATCCAGATACCTGACCAAACTTTTTGGGAGTAAAATGTGAAACCATTCATTGTTGAATTGAAAATGACCCTCACTCTCCATAACTCAACCGAGTTACTTTAACATCAAAGAACTGTATCACATTCAAACATCTGGATTGTTGATGAGACTCTCTATGCAGATGCATAAAGAAAACAAAGCATGAGAAACTTTACTGAAAGAAACAAATTAACACCAAAACCAAACATCCACAGCCTAGGATCTGCAATGTAGGTCATTTGTAGTAAAATGTTAAATATGAGCTGAGGATTGGTTTTGGTCCAAAATGAGGTCATTTTTTCTGACTCAGTCTTTCTGTTCCCTCATTTCAATGTCAGTGTACAAATTTCTCTTTGCATGTGCAGCTGTGTGAAACTGGATTTACAATCAGGCCAGCTACTAAATCAGGTACACCACAGTCAACTGTATTCCCTGAGGGCCTATAATGGTAGTCATATGTCCCTCTTTTTCAGTAGTCACACAATCCACTAGTTTTATTGAAAGTGCACACTTTAGAGCACAACCACAATATTTTATTGGAGACTGCCAAGCCCCTGATAAATTTTAATTATACAGCAGAAATCTCAAAAGAAAAAAAAACCTTATTTAAGCAATTGTCACTTACACATTTGAGTGTCTGACCCATCAGAGTGAAATATTTTTTTAAATAATTAGGAAAAAACTGAGAGCTCCTTGGTAATTGTAAACAACTGTCTCTTTTCGAGATAAGTGTATATCTCTTACATTAGCCTTAGCCGAATGAAAAACCTAAAATTACACTTCCGTTTTTCTTCCATTTGGTTCAGTTGGAAGCTGACAGCTACAGTACATTTCCTGGAATGTGCCATCTGAATGGCAAGGGTGAGACATGCAATTCACTCTGACTAAAGAGCGTCTCTCTTTAATCCATCAACACATTACAAAAAACATACTGCTGCTCTGGAATCAGTCCAGAGAAAAGCAACCAGATATATACCAGGGCCTAAAGGAATTTCTTGCACTGACAGACTGTGCTTAATGACAAAGAATCCTCAAATGCTCAACCAAAGAGGCAATTAATAGTGAACCTCAAACCAGACAACACAGATGGAAACTACAGGGAAGTGCATTTAACACTGAGAAAAGTATTCACTTTTGTACACCAAGAATTGTGAGGGTATCGGACAAGCTATCCAGCCTTGTGGAAGTTGAAAGTCCATTGTCCATTTTCAAGAAATGGCTAGAGACCCTTGGGAGAATTAGATACTAAAAACCAAATGAGCTAGATGGGTCAAATGGCCTCCTCTCAATTGTAACTCCTTCTTTCTTATGTTCCAGTGTGCACAATACATAAACATACAGTACCTTGGAAGTTTAACAAATAGGTAATAATTAGCTGAAGAGCTTCCAATTCTAACACTAAAACCTTTGGCTATAGACTGGCTCTGTCCCCTCAAGAGGTCTTTAAAACTAAGCAGCATTTTTATATGGATGGATATTTTATTAGGGTCATACGGTAGCCCTGTAATATTCAGAACTGCCCTATGCAGAGGCTCTATATTTTAATTGAAACCTGGTTGCCTATAAAATCATTTGGCTGTTTGACACTATGACTTTCAATGCACATTAAAAGATTTGTTTCCAGTTTTATAACCAGATACTGTGACTTCTTATGCTGCAGAACAAGTATTTTGACTCGTTTGGTACTTTGGCTGCTTGGTAAGGAAAGCTAGAGTACAACATCACTAGTTACAATTAAAGCACAAGAAACAAGATTCTGATTGAGATGCATACAGTTCAGTATTTGCTTGGAACACCCTTTGCAATATAATTTGTATATTTCTTGAGACTTTCAGTTTCTTAAAGAAGATTTGGGTAAACTGTAGTTTTATTTAATGTTTAACAGGACAGTGATGTACTGTCTTCCTGTCCATGGAGTAGTCCTGCTCTCACCCTATCTGGGATAGGGTCCAGTTTGCTGTGACTCTCACCAGGAAAAAGCAGTTTTCCAATAACTGATGGATTTACAAGAGAAAAAAGAACTCTAAGTAGGAATTTCTGGTAAGTATAAGTATGACAGGTATAACTGGAGGAACTCTACACCATTATCATAAATAAAACTATTACCAGAACACGGGATTATTTTCCAAAGCACAGAATCAGTGAAGAGATCCCCACTGTTGATTTTTAAAACAGCACACCAGGATTTCTACTCCTGCCACAGTGTCTTTAGAAACTAAATCACACTGTACGTAGAAACCGCAGCAGCAAAACTCTCCCACATTTCCATCTGCAGCTCTTGGAAAGCCCTAATTTGTCTCATACAGATGACTGTAGGCTTCCAAGCACAGAGCCATGGTAATTACTGCTTTGAGGGAAATTAAAATAAGCTCTCGCTTTGCTCTTTCTTAGCTGAAGAATCAAAATAGCAAAAGTTACATTTGAATGGTAAAGACCATCTGTTTCTGAGAAAACAGTTACTGTATATTAAACTACAGTAAGGTACACTTTGAACACCTTTTTGAAATGGACTTATTGACTCAGACATTTAAGGACTTCACATTCTTTAAGATTCAAGGGTATAACCATTTGAAGACTTTTCTATATTAAAAAGAGCAGCTTTGAAGGAAGGTTCTGATCTTCGGTGCACCTCCCCAAAATATTCAACCTTCTTTACCGAACTATCCCAGGGAAGAAAGAGCAGAAAACTCCTCCTTTGTCAAGTTTATTATTAAAACAAGATACATAAAGGTTTCAACAGAAGCTTGGTGTTTAGAGAAATACCTTCTGATTATTTTAAAAAGCATATTAAAGGCATCTACAACAGACCACAGCAAATTCTCCAGCTGCAGACAGCTGTAGTGAATGAATCAAGGTGTCTAACAACTCTCTCACTGCTGGTGCCCATTCTCCAGTTAAACAATCATTATACCAAACAGGATGACTCTCCGAGCTTTGTACAGTGTGTTTAGATTACATCACTTTGTCGTTATTAGTTTAATGACTCGTTGTGGTCTGTAGCATTCAGAACCCAACTTTATGAATAGTTTTTATTTTCCTGTTTTCCATCAACTGTCTGCTATTGGGGCTTCTATGTCTGAGTGTCTCCTCTTGTACTACAGAGGATGACAAATCTACTCAGAGAAAGCAGAAGGGAGAGCAATGAATCAACCAAATGAAATATGAGTGCCACAAATGTGTCTTATGTTAGAGAAACCACTTCTAAGATACAAGGGCTTGGCAGGCTTAGAAAAAATGGGAGTTACATCAGAAATGGGCTATTTTAATGAAATTAAAGACCTTCCAAATGT
Organism: Lepisosteus oculatus; assembly: GCF_040954835.1. Taxonomy (NCBI): domain Eukaryota; kingdom Metazoa; phylum Chordata; class Actinopteri; order Semionotiformes; family Lepisosteidae; genus Lepisosteus; species Lepisosteus oculatus. The sequence goes on along the minus strand of NC_090698.1, from coordinate 42,265,173 downwards.
AATGAACTTTTTCTTTATATATGTGTGCATTTCTTTCCATCCAAAGTTTAATTCACGAGATTGTAATGATTTAAAACCAAAAACAGTCATCTGGAGAAAAGTTCAACTTATAGAAATCATTTTAAAATTCAAAAGTTAAGCTAGCTAGCTTTCTTATACTTTCATGCTTTTAGCCTCCCAAAGTTAACACCATACACCATCATTAATATGCTGCTTTGTGGTTCAGTTTTTGCTGTAATTTTCTATTTAAACAAAACCAGAGGTTGAATGTGGGTATACAAAAGGGTCTAAAATACAAAAATTGGATTACAGGGTTTATAGATGTATTGGAACAGCACAAATGCGCAGTCTAATACTGTAGTTTCTTTCTGTTGTACACATTTCTCAACACCTACTAAACAGACTAATAAAACAGTTTTTCACTAACAGATCATTAGTAGAAAAGACTGCAATACACCTCAGACACACAAATAACTTTTGTTCAGGATTGGACTCGACACTTCCAGTAACAAGTATCTTTCCTGGAAACACCTGGCCCCATGTTATACATGAGACTGAAATTATGAGTTTATTGCTATGCATTTTTTCTTGCCTTATCTTTTCTAGGAGCAAATTCTCAAAAAAATGATTTACTGCCTACATACTTAATAAAGAAAAGGGTGATATTCCTACCATTTTCCATCTAAAAATATGTTATGGTCCACTTATACAGTGTATAATATCAACACTTTTTGAAGCTAACAAATGACCCATGACATCCTGAAAATTAGATGATAATGTAACTTTACATAATATTCTGTAAGCACACAACAAGGAAGAAAAAAAAGTCATATTGAAATATGAAATATAAAAAGTTTCAGGTTGTCTTCTAAATTTCTCCAGAAATTGGCACATTACAACATTTTTCAACTCTTGGCATTTATGTTACATTGATATTCAAAACATTTCCTTCATTATAAATTTCCTACAAAAACTAAATATTTCTATTTATCATACTCTGTCCCCAATTACATACATTTAGGGACATTGTAACTGAATGACAGTTTGCAACAGCCATGCTTATTTTCCTGCTTGTAAATAAAACACAGAACAAATATATACAGTATTAGAAGGAAATTAAAAAAGGCTAAAAATGTTTCATTACATAAGCTGAAGCATGCCTGCGCTGACCATCTGTTTCTTGGCCAACTTGGAAATACTTTTTTTTTCTTGTATGTTCATTGTGTTGGCCAAAAAGATGGAAAACTATTAAAAAATCTTGAATGAAGTCCATCAGTGGTCTTTTTATAGAAATAAAGAAGTTACCATTTTATAATTGGGTAGTAATGACTACCAGTAACTTGTCTAAAATTGGACTAGTGCTGAATCATAAAGTCCAATGGGTGCCAAAGCATACAGCCCAGTTTCTAAAGTGGAGTCCCGCGGTTCAGATGAAAACCAGTCTATGGGGAAAACCATTGAAAATGCCCCTTTAATGTCACATAACGATTGTAGAAGCACACTGATTTAGTAAAGTCAGGCTGCGCAGGGGATCCATGTGTAAAGCTTTTCTTTTGAAAAGAAACAGAAGACAAATTTAACCTTTCCATTTCCCCCCACTCAAAACGGGGAAGAAATCGTTTTTTGCCCTCTCTCTCTCTTACCACTTCGAAGCATTAATTACAAAAACCAACCTACAAATTAGAACAAGATAATTAAAGGGCACCATGTCATCACCTTGCCCTTGCCTGCCTTGCTGCTCTGCTCTGTAAACTGAAACAGATGATGTTACTCAGCTGCAGGTCCATGCGAAAAGGTGAAACAAACCTCTTCCTACCCATATGGTATCCGTAGCTACAGGTCCATTTGCATTTAAGTCTTGAGTCAAACAACTCAACACATTTCCTATCTGTTCAGAGGAAATTCCACTGTCGCAGAACAAGCCACCAACTATTACTCCTAGTAATTATACTATGAGAACAACTCAGAAGCACTCTACAGTGCTACACAACAGATGTTACTACAGGTGGCAATGGTATATAGTGGGTATTTTCTATAGAACACAGACTATGACAGGTCTCTGAATTTCTGCTTTTTAACTCTTGTCAGGATCTAATTAATTTTTTTCATAGTAGGGAATTATAAGATCTTGGGTCTGATTTTCCCTCTCAGCAAGCTCTTTTCACAATTGCCTATTTTACAATACATTAATCAGATGGGCAACCGGCTCACAGATTGAATACTGGGGTTAAATGATTTGGGGCTGCTTTCTGTTAACAAAACTGCATAACTCTTATTTTCACCTTTCTAAGACATCTAGCTTGATACCATGCTTAACCGTGCTCCTACAGATGGAATGAAGGGCCTGAATTTCAGCCAGACACATTTACACGTCTCAGGATGTTTTTCCTCTGTCGACAGTGTTTTGGGATTCTTACACGAAGGACTATGAGATACCACAATTGTCATACAAGCCAAAGAAACAGAAATCCAAGGCATTTCCTAAAAAAGAAAATAGTACCTCTTCAGGAAGTTTATTCATACACACACATACTTTATATCTAACACATATATATTGTGTTAAGTGGGGAGCTGCCTCAACTTGTAACCTGCAAAGGAACAGGTCGAGGTTATGTCTTCAATGGAAAGCAGCTATTCAGCATGAAATTAACCTCTCTTTGTTCCTTTGTCATTTGCAAAGCTCCCCACTCAAACCTTTTCAGATACTTTTGTCTCCAAATTACAACACTTCTTGTTCAGATATATATATATAAATGTACACATTCGCAAATTGATCAGAGCAAATAAAAAAAGAAAAGATATTCAGATTTATTATAAAATGATAAATTACATATTGAGGCATGTATAAAATGAGAGGGGGCAATGTTGGGCAATCAACATTTTGCACGAAAGGATTTAACCAATAATGACTAGTGACTATTACTTGATTATTCTTGTACAGTATTGCATGTAATCATATTGTACGGTATGTAATCATGAATTAAAGAAAATCAGTGATTCATAAAGCAATGAAAAGTTTATGATGATAAACATACGATGGCAGTGATCTGAATTTATAAAGGACAAACTGCAGAAAAAAAACACAACAGCCTTGTTTACCAAAACTATTTGCATTTTGCTATAACTGGCAAATGCAGAAGAAGACCTACTGAAATTAGCTCCAGGAGAGGATGACCAAACAAGATCTCTGCAAAATAAGGAGGATCATTTAAGCAGCTCTTGAATTACTGGCTTAACACATTAATTGAAACACAATGGTCAAGACAGTCTAAAGCGAACAAGTTTTAACTAAAAAAATCTACGAAAAGTGAAAGATTGCTTACTCAATCACATGTCCTTTAAAACATGGATTCTTAATCAGCATTAAACAACTACATAGCCACCAATCTTTACTGATATACAGTATAACTAAACAAATACCAATAACAAATCCATCCCATCTTGTACTGTACCCTAAAATAATAACTGATCCATTTTGTTATATCACATTCATTTTACCCATTCAAGCAAAACTTCCATAATAAAATTGCAACAAAAGACATATGAAGTCAGTATCAAAGTGCTTTGTCCCTCATTTTATGCTGCCCTGTAATTTGGCAGAAACAATTAATCGTGGTAGAGTTAAGGTAAGTTTATTTTGAACGTTTTAAATAATCCATACCATAAAACGCAATGATTTCTTTGTAGTTGAACGTTTGTCAGCTTTGAGATTCTCACAATGAAGGTAAGAACCTTCTAAAACTTGTACATAAACCATGAAATGTCAAGTCTATGCCATCCCACACTTAAGAAAACAGTCCAGAGGAAACTACAAATATTCAGGAGAAGATTAATCACAGATGTCTGACCTTTGCTAAAGCTAAAGTTAATTGGGAAAAAAATGTAAAAGCTAGACCAGTATGCTTAACAAGGCACCACTACTGTATATTACAATCAGAACAGCTCAACAGCAAAATATATTACGTCATTGATGTATAGGAATTTTATTTTTCCTCACTAATGACCAAGGAGACAGCCATTAAAACAACGCTACACATCCACCAAGTAGTGGGTTTTTACTGACGTCTGTTGTATCTAAAAGATTGCTTGTTATATTGGGAGTAGAGGAGTGTTTTTCAATCCTTTAGTGGAAACCACAGACCAGTTTGCATCCCATTTATTCATCCAGGGACTGATCATTTATTAAAATGTTTGCACTACAGTTAACATACTGTATAAAGAACATACTGTATAAGGTCAGGTGCTGGTAGGACCAATAACAAGTAGTGGATCCCTAGTTACTGGAAGGATAAAACATGATAAAATTAGAGAAAATCAGATTAGGGGAATCTTACCAGCACAGAACCTTAACAATTACACCAAAATACTTTTTTAAACCTAAGCTCATGATCAATCCTTTGAATAAATGGGTGTCTTGTGAAAAAGAAGGATAGGAACATTCTTGCAGTTTGTGAGTTTGAATCTTGCTTCAAAGTATACCAAGAGTTTAGGAGAATTGGCAGCTGGAGCTCAGTGTGTTGTCTGAGAACTAAGGCCTATAGTCTAAATTACACTGAAGAGTTGTTGACTGATGACTCACTAATTTGCTCTTCTTCGGGCTACAACATCTTGCATGAAACTGGTCTCCTAGCAACCAAACAAGCAAAATGAAACAGATGCCCTTTTCTTGTCAGTCATATTCCATTTCTAGTAGTTCAGACATTGAGTTTACATGGTCTCAGTATTCAGTTGTTAAAAATTAAGCCTTCTTGGATAATTAGAGTTGGTATCTCTCAATTCAAGGCAAGATTAAGCCTGATGAATAGTGAGAGGAGAAATGATAAGGAAAATAAAGCAGCTGTTAGTGATGTTTATGGACCAACAGGTGCCACTCTGCCCATTACAACAGAATGTCCAATACAATGCCATCATCATCAAGATATAAGAAAGATATCCTCTCGTCTGGAATAAATAATACATTCCTTGGCTCAACTTAATTGGCTCAAGTGAGAATCAGCAAAACATGAATGAGAGAATACAAGTGGAAACTTGTACTTGAACAAGCTTACATAAAACCAGGAAAATGAAGCACTTCTTTATACAAAACGTTGTGAGATAATGGAACAAGGTGCCCTGCCAATTGTTGCTGAAGCTGATATCCAGTCATATCACCATACTATCTAGTTGGGCCAAAGGGCCTCCTCTCATTTGTAGCTGCTCTTATGTTGATTCAACTCATAACTTCAAGTTCAAGTTTATTGTCATTTTACTCATACACAGGTATATGGTATAACGAAATGCTACAGTATTTAGCCATCTCTCAGACGGTAAGCAGTACAAAAAAACAACGACAATACAATTACATAAGAAAAGAAAGACAGAGACAACAGGGAATGTGCAAAACAACAACAGGTAACAGGTAATAGGCAAAACAACATCAGTTGTGCAAAATCATTCATCAACAGAATGAAATGAAGGATAAAGCAACTGCTTCACTTCTCCAGCTGATCTGCTGCGATGGGTTTGCTGGGTTGTCAAAGCTGCTGCGTGTCTCCCAAGTGGGTGCTGAATTTCACTGGTGTGTTTTGGGATCCTTTAGGAGGAAACATGTTGTACAAACCCAAGTAATTATTATTAATTAAATTATCACTTAAGTTTAGTACACCTTTTCAGTAACTGATTTCTTATCAAGAACAATTAAGAGTAACAATACAGACTTGTTCCTGCAGTGATGGTACAATATTTCACAAGGCAGAAAATGGAACATTAGTTTTTAAGTTTAAAGACAGGAAATACCTCTGACTCATACTAGGATAAATTCTTTTATAGAAATTGTGCTTATAGAAAGACGCACAGCCAAACGTCACTGTGCGAGTGCAACAACTTTTTCAGTCTTTTTTGTTGTTTTTGCTCCTGTAAGTGTTTTTTTCCTTCAAGTACTTTTTCTTCTTTGAGATCCCCTTTGCCTTGTTTTATTGGTGTATATCCATTTAAAAGCCTGTAACTTTTTAAAAGTTTAATAAAAACAGTCTTCAATACATTTAAATATTACGTAAATGCAGTGGCACGAAAACACAATAATTGAGTATATACTTTATTGCTTTTTTATTCCTCTCACTACATATTACATAGCAACACACTATAAAACAGGTTTAAAAATATGACTAAATCTTAGCAGCAATGCACAAAAAAGGTTTCATTGTAATATTTTTTTTCCCAATCACTCAAACTTTGAGTTTGAATTTCATATTCAATTTGTCTTCTTAAAAAAAGGCATTCTGTAATGTCCTAGGTTATGCACATTAGAATCCTGCAAAGTTGAGAAGGTCTTGTCATTTTCCTGTTACTGCAGTGCCATGTATTGGTCTTTTATGGTGTAGTATTATCAGAAGTCCAAACAAATGTCACCTAATAAGAAATAGTCTTATCATGAAACATTCAGGTTTCAGCCACAAGTACCGTACTTGCGATTTAAACAAAGCAGCAAAGCTTTGGTGGTGTATGACCACAGCCATTAGTAATTCTAAGCATAATTCTTTGTCATTGGCCTCTGATCGTTGAACATCAAATTTCAAAGGCGGCTCCAAATGAAAAAAGTTTAAATGGTCTTCCAAAATGTTCTATTACTAATCTTTAACAAGTTCAATTGAGAGCAAATTATCATTTACAATCATGGAGCTTCCATGCGGAGTGCATTCTGCGTTGTGCCCATAGCTTACAAAGATAGACTCCCCTGTAACCCCGTGTTGGGTAAAACATCTGAAAAATGAATGGATGGGTGTCTCATTTATTTTAGAATCCCACTGAATTAACTTCTTCCGTCAGAATGTGCAACTGTCTATGCTTGTTGGTTAAGGGCGAAAAGGACAACACAGAAGAAACTTCATGCTTAAACGAATTGATTAGCGCAACGAGATAGCACTCAAACAGGATAAAGCATGCCACGTTACTCGCTGAAGAATGTAAGCAAGTTTAAAAACAGCAAAAACGCTGAACTTATTTGATGCCTAAAGAAGGTATTACCGACATCTAAAGACATCTAAATAGGGGTATGCAAACCATAAAACTTGAAGAGATGGAAACAATTAGACAGGTAGGTACAATACAGCCCTATAATTATATGAGAACATCACAATGTTTTTATATAGTAACTCCTTATTTGAAGTACGTTTTTCTGGGAATTAAATTTTAATACATAGATTTGCAAGGACATCTTTACACTTCTTATATAAACCCTTTTTTATAATTAGTATAATTAGAAATCTTTGGAGCAATTGACAATATTCTACAGAAAAAGGTTTCAAGTGTCATTAAACATTATAAACAAGTGATATACAGACTGGATGCACAAAATGTAATACCTGACAGTATTAATTCACCATTTAATAAAGGAAGAGCTGAAATTACATTACATCAGTGAATATCAGCCTATGTCTAATTGTAAAGTGGGAAAGCAGCAAAATGTCTGTGATGATTTCTATACAGCTCAGTCTATTTCAACATAATTAAATTATACTGAAAGTTGTCACAAATTCAAAAAGTGAATGGATTATATCCAGAAGCATGAAAGCATATTTAATGCTCATTCATTCCAAGTCACTGAAGACAAACATCAAAATCAGATTACAAAAGCTATTTGTGCTGTGTGTGTTTTAAGACTGTTTGCTCTACATTTTCAGTATAAAGAGATGAACAGGAGAACACACCAGTCAGGGTACGAGGATTATAATGCAGTGGACTCAGCAAATATTGTTCAACCATTCCTTCAGTTCACTACAGAAGTACAGGGTAAAGGCACACATTTTCATCTTCTTTAGGTCAACACGCTACGTAGGCAGCCCAAACATGCCACTCAATTGACTATGAGGCCCATGAGACTGCACAACAATATCAAAACGTCTGAAAAACACACTGCTGTTAAAGGAAGCAGTAAAAGAAAGCATCCCTGATGACAACAAAAGCCTGAGAGGAACCTGAACTTCCTGAGTGGTTCAACCAGTAAAGACGCTCATCTGAATACAGGTTGTGGTCTCTGATCATGGGTTTGAAATTGGATTGTTACTAAGCATCTGTGACAAGGACTTTCCAAGCAGCAGCACTGAAAGTAGGGTGGCATTAGTTGGCCAGGTCACTCTTAGTCAACACTGTAGCCCCAGGGATCCAACAGGCATGCATTACTGTTGGTGAAAGCTACATCAGTGCTGAACCATTGGTACAGGATTGTGTTGCTTGTGACAAATGTGAGAAAAAGAATGGACCACAGTCATTTTGGAGAGTCTGCCTACACTGATTCATTCCCCCTGTGTGCAGTCACAGGGTTTATACCTTCAAGCCAAGACATGAAAACCCAACAACTTTTTCAAATTGGATGGGTATAACACTAAATGGCGACTCTAAACAAAAAAGCAGAACAAAGGATTTATAAGTGAATAAATCAACTTAAATTCCTCACTGCAATAATAACACACTACAAAGCCTGCACCAATTTCCTATATACTATAAACCTTATTCAGAAGGGTGATGATGTGCTGGTTAAGGTTTACTATTTCACAACTGTGACCGTCGTGGTTCCGCGCGGGCTCGTGCCCTCGCCGCTCTACCCTGCCAGTTCATCCCTCACTACCTGGGTGTGAACCCGGGTCTCCGGCGTTACACAACGGAGAACCGGCCGGCTGAGCTAAAGGAGACCTCCCTCAGCCCAGGCAGCTGAGGTCCCTGTTATACGCAGGGAGGGCGGTGATGTCACTGTGCTGCAACCAGCTCTGCTACACAATGTTTAGCATGAAGGAGACAACAAAAACAGAACAGTAGGGCATTCCATATAACCCTCATATTTATTTGTCCACTATATTTTGAAAATCTAGCTGACACAATAAAAGGTATTCCTTTGAAACAAAAAGTCAATAAAAATAATGAAACCTGTCAGCATTCTTTTAGCAAATTATCACAACTGAACCAACGAGCTTCTCCAAGCTGAATTTAGTTTCCATGATACCAAGAAAGCCATGCCCTAAACAACGAGCCTCTCACACCATGCCTTTCACTGGAAAACAAAGGGGGCGGCTCTTGAAGTGGCTTTTGACTGCTATTTGATTGAACCTCGTTTTCAACAGCAGGCTCTCCTCAGGGGGCCAGTTAACTGAACCCTCCAGATCAAAGCCATTAAGAAGTAAATAGTACGCCATTACAGCTTCAAAGTTTAAATGTAGACATCAGTTCTTTTTAAGAAAGTGAATTTTTATCACTCATGCATACTTACATGCAATGCATTTTCACACATTATATGCTACAATGTGACAGAATTACTTAAAATTCCAATTCAAACCTGTAATTTAGAACAGTCACAGTCAGTAAGACAAAACCAAACAAAAAAACAATCATACAGATAACATGCAATATGCATGTCTTATCTGTTGTGGCCAAAAAACCTGTAATCACATTCACAGCCTTCTCTGTATTATCATTTCATTTACATACAGCTGTGAAACGGGGAGACTTCAGAAACTATACAGCGACTTCAAGCCACATCCCTTCCAAGTATAAATATTGGATGAACAATGACAAATGTTGATGATGAATTGCTGAGATAGTAGTAACATCTTGAGAAAATCACAGAGGAAACGGTCGTTTACGGCCATTTTCAATTTATGTCCAGTATCCAGCAGCACAGCCTATCCTGCTCACATCCAACACAGTCTGTGTTTAGCTCCAGGGCTGACATACTGTACCTCCACACACTGCTAAGACTTTTAAGGAACAAAATCCCAGGTAAATAATTTTACAGAAGTCTTGTGCATTTTGACACATAAGGCCATGGTTCACTTTATTATTTTCTCCTACCTTTCTTAGGAGAACAGGTCAGTTACAGAGGCAAAATAATTCATTAAAAAGAAGAAAAAAAATATAAGGGGGGGGGGGGTCTTCTAGAATGACAGATAACGAAAAGACCACTTGGACAGTCTTTTCAAGTAATAAAAGTATTGCATAATCAGAATAAAACTTTAAATACCTGTCATATCATGTATATTTAGTCTTTAAGGATTATAACCATTATAAACAGGAAAACCTTCATGTTCAAGCCATATTTCAGCTAGGTAGGATTTTTTCCTTTTCCAAGAAATCCCTAGCTCTAGCTGTTTTTCCATCAGCTGTGCTGAACTGTCAGCCGAAGTCTCAATCGGAGATTTATCTTTCTCCCATCAGGAGCCTGATGAGATCTGAACCAGCATGTGGCTAAAGTACACAAGGATGGGGGGCAGACATAGCGCTTACTGGAGCGTGCCCTAATCTTATCGGCACACATGGTTGCGCCTAAGCAAAAGAAGGGGGAAAGAGGAAATTTATCTGAGATCTTTTTGAACACTGACCATCTCCATCTGTCGCTGAGCAGCTGGGGAACAAAGGTGGCACTGGAGTGGGCGCAACACTTTCAAACAAGTAGGGCTAGCCCTGCATTCTCTCAGCTCGACACCAAGCTGGCAGCCTCTCGGTAACCCACGCACATGGACATGAGCTTCAGCTGGGAAGATGTAGCTTTGAAAACGAGCAAGGTGGGAGAGCACCCTTACGGACTGACCCTGCCATGCAATTTTGGCATTGCCCTCTCTGTGCGGAGCTCTTTTTCCTTTATTCGTTATGTTAAGAAGAATGTAGTAGTTAAGTAGTTAAGGCAGGATGGGTGGATTCTGGCTCTTTTCTGCTTGTGAACCAAGTTAAAAGCTTTTAAAAAGGACAGGCACTAGAAAACTGTCTATATATGGGTTGAGGATTGATATAGATTGCCAGGCTTAAGACAAAGACACGTCCTCTTCAAAGATTAGAGAAGAACACAAACTCATCTGAAACAAAGTCACCAAAACTATCAACTTACTGTTGCTGTGTTAGACTGCATTTATGATGCATTTGTCCGAATAGATTTGCAGTAAACAGTGTATATCTTTGCAGGTGGCATGGTGGCACAGTGGTTAGCATTGCTGCCTCACTGCACTTAGGCCCTGGGTTAGATTCCTGTAGAGCAATCTTTGTGGAGTTTGTATGTTGGCTTGTGTTTCCACCAGGTTTTGCATTTTCCCCCCACAATACAAAGACATACTAGAAGGTTAATTGTCTTCTGGAATGTGAGTGTGTGTTTGTCTGTGTGTGCCCTGTGATGGACTGACCTCCTGCCCAGAGTGTATCTTGCCTCATAACTGTTGCTTGCTGGGATAAGCTCAGTATCCACCAGATAAAGCAGTTAGAAAATAGACGTGTATACTGTATATATATACCTCAATGCAGACTAAGTACATTTGGAGAGTTTATTATGAGGAAGAGATCTTTATTACAGACCAAGTGGAAGAACTGGTAATAAGAAAATTCTGGCTTAAACACTACAGTATTTCTACCTGAAAATGCATGGCAGGAGTACTTTCAACATTGCCTTTTTGGGGTTTTAGGCCCTGTATTTATACTTCTGTGCCAGAGCCAAGGACACTCAAAGAAAAATGAAGGTCTTTCAAGAAAACTGCAAGGAATAAGCAGAAATGTTGCCCTGTTGGAATGTTAGAAGGTCTCCAGAAAGTTCCAGCAAACATCTGTAACAGTTCTTAAGAGATTTCTAACAGCTATAATAAAGAATGCTACCTTATAACAAAGACTAAAGGCCTACCTTAAATTTCCCTTTTTATTGTTACTGTGGTGCAGACAGAGTAGATAAATAAATTATTTAGTTTGATCTTTTAGCCACAACATATTTCCAGTTAATGTCTTAAGTATTTTTTATAACCCTAACAGTATGTTTGGACTCCCCAACCATTGTGTTTTCTATTAGCACTACCTACAGAAATGGAAGGAAATACATGCTTTGGAGTTTGCCCATCCATCCATTTTATAACTCCTTCATCCAGTATAGGGTTACAGGAGAGCCAGAACATATTCTGACTAGCAATGGGCACCAGGCAGGATACATCCTGGATGGGATGGCAGTCCATCACAGGACACACACAGATCCAAACATGTACACACTCACTCCAAGGCCGGTTTTCCCAGAATCCAGTTAATCTATCAGTATGTCTTTCGACAGTGGAAAGAAACCGGAGCACCCGGAGTAAATCCACAAGAACATGGGGAGAGCATGCAAACTCCACCCAGATAGCACCCCAGGTCTAGAACTGAACCCACGGCTCCAGCACCGCAAGACAGCAATGCTAACTACTGTGCCACACACTTTGAAATTAATTCAGACAATAATACCTTCCATGATAAATTAACAATTCATCCTTGATGTAGTGGCTGACAGAATTTACTAATTGAGTTTCATTTAATAATATCCTTCTACCATTTTGAAGGTGATCCGAGAAGGACATCATTACCATTGGGTGAAATACATTCTTATTGTTTTAAGCCTACATCAGTGCTATTCAACTGCCTCTCCCGACCCGCTATGCGATGTAGTCAACTACAGACTTCTTTCTCTTAATAGTTAAAGAGGCCATTTCCTGTTTGTACAGAAAACAGAAAATACAGGGATGCCACAGGTTACACAGGAGTTCACGTATAGTTATGCAGCAGAGGCAACAAATGTGTGACCCAACCAAGCATGCTGTGCTCTGTTTTAATTTGCTCTGCCCAAAAAGCACCACTCCACCCATGCAAGACAGACAATGCATCTGCAACAAACTGGCGGCTTTTTTAAACCCACCATTCTGTAAAACTACATTAAAAAGGCTTCCAATGTAATTACAATGAGTGCTGCCAAGTGAGAATGAATAGGCTTGAATTTTGCATTTTCCCTTTTGGCAATCCAAAGTTAACCAACTGAGGATTTTCCAAGCCTATAATGAGTGAGAGGCACATTTTATTTTAGTTTTTATGGACCAAGCACACAGCACAGTATCCTCCACACTAACAGTCATCTTTAAATGATTGTGGGTGCCTCTGTATGCCGCTTAAAATGCAACAGCTAGCGAATTTGCACCCCTGTAGTAATTTTACCCTTTCAACTTGCATTTGTAAAACAAACAGATGCTTAGACCCATGCATAGGTCTAATTCGATTTAAATGGAAAAAAAACTGTTCAGATTTTCTTATTTTCTGGAAAAGTTACAGTACATCAAGAAAAGTGAATATTCACTCTTCATCAAGTTTTCTGACTCTTTTTGATATCAGAATAAAGTACAGAGTGATTTTGTGGACTATCGTCAACATTTAAATTAAAGACAAATCACTTATTTTGCTGAAGGCACAATCTGAATATTCTTTAAAATGAAGTGATAAAACTGTGATTTCAACTACTACACATGCATTTACGAACAAGTATGCAAGGGTAATGATTGATAGTTACTTTTTTTAAACAGTTAAGAGAAAACTATGGATAATAATGGCTTTTAATGTGCAATATGATAAGAAAATGAACATTAAGTAAGGGCTATTTCATCGGATTCCTGATAAGATAAAACGATTACTGATAAAAGATCATTTTTCTTACAGTGTTACTGGCACAAGCACATCAGTTTAAGGAAACAACAAACATTAAATACGCTTTACTGAAAAGCTAAATAATGTAATTCTAATAATTAAATGTAAATGACCTTTGCATATTTTCCCTTTAATAACCTGTCTAACATATTAGCTATTGTATATTGCTGAAACACAAAGGACGTTATCATGGGTTTATTCCAGTTTGCAAACTTTGAGTCATGAACAATGAGCTCACAGCAGGAAATCCCATGTATTTGAATGGCACATTCCTGCATTGTCAGAATGAAAAAACATATATGCAAGCTAATTTACTAACCTATCCACTGTATTCATGAATGCTTGTTCACATTTTTCAAGGATACAGTATGTATCATTTCCAGGTGCTGCACCAAACATTAAATGAAATCATCCAAACATGCTATATCTTCACCTATATCTTAATAGATGTGGTAAAACAAAACAAAAATCTCTACTGGTGTATTGTAAAAAACAAATACTACACTGGCATTATTCAAGTATAGCTTTTACTATTTTAGATATACCTCTGAAAACACTGTACCCAAAGTTAAATATCAAAGTACATGGTCACTGAGTCATGCAAGAGACACAGAAGGAAAGCATTTACAATAACACACAATAATTTGCAAATGTTTCTTTGTGATAATTACATCAGTATTTTGTAATGGAAAATAGGGGTTCAAGCACAACGTTAATTGTAGATTCACATATATGGCAAACATCTGTATACACACAGCAGGATCAACATTTCAGGATAGCAGGTCCATGACCCGAGGTTAAAACCTCACCTGAGATTTTTATCAGGACTGCAAGCCCAGTGTGGAACAGAGCTCCCTGGCACTCTGACATCTAATCCAGAAATCATGTGAAATACTACCTTGATTTGTATGTATAATTAAAGATAAATATGGGTCAAATTTGAAGCACTAAAAAAACACTCTTGATTGCCAACAGATACCCTCAGGGCTTTACAAAGGTAATAAAAGACCGCTTTGTTCAGCAAACACATAGGCTGCACAATATAAAAGATGTAAAACCAGTCCTAAAGCTAGTAGAAACAATTAATATCATTACATGGGAATAGGGGGTATTCTTAGTCAAATTGTTTTATAGGAGTAGGCTTAGGGGTGTAAAGGAACAAAGATCAAAAACAGAACTTACTTATCTCTCTACCTGAACCTTAGCCTTTGTCACAAAGAGACTTTAGAAAGATGTTACTGCCTTGAATCCATCAGATCTGTTTTCAAGTACACAAGTTCCTTTAAAAAGAAGAAAACAAAGTCCAAGGATTTTCTCTTTAATCATCAGAATCATAGCTCAACATTCATCTGCATTTCAGGCACTGGTACTTCTTAAGTATATTGACATGTTACTTACTATAATGCCTGATTAATCTCACTTGGGTCCCTCAAGCCTTCTTCCATTTCTGTACACAATACTTCTGCATTTTATAATACCCGATTGTAAAACTAGAGAGAGGGATCTTTGAAGCTTTGATCTGATCAAAGGGATGGTATTTCCAAATGGATGATCTTCCTTTTGGCCCAGAAACAAAACAGACATTCTTCAGTTTTCTGCAAAAACGTTGAAACACTGAGTCTGTATTCATAACACAATGTTTAAATTTAAGGTATTAGAAACACTTCTGTTAAAAGGTTTAATACACACAACTCTCAACAATTCAACTACAAAAATCTAAAGCAAAAGGAATTAAAATCCTTTACAATGTTCCATGAAAATCAGATTCTTTCCATGTTTAAATAGAATTCCAGATCTTCAAAGAAGGATGCATATATTTTATTCATTCAAGCTATTTCATTGGCACAGTCCATTCCAATAACATATAATAATAAATCCCCTGCCATTTATCATTAAAGCTTTCAGGCTATGCTACTGTACATTATATATAGAGAGGCACGGCTCTGGCCTTTCTACATATATTCTAGAAGAACTGGAGCCAGAGTAAAGGAACAGTAAACAGATTTCAATCCCAGTTTGTAAGGATCCCATAGCAGCATCCTTATAGTATAGCTAGGTAAAAAGAGTCCAGGCTCTATCATCCAAGTGACACACACCCTGACATTCTAACTTCATTATATAATTCTCCTCATCCATACAGACAGCAACTGCTCAACCACTAACTGGACCACAGAGAGCTTCAACACTGCAACCTTCACCAAGAACAGAGAGACTGTAACAAGAATCATGTTAATCCCATGCCAGGAAACAGTACAAGCGACAATAATGATACTCCTGGAGAATCTCTGGATCAAGTGGATTGCATTCTACCTGACCTTAATGACTTAATTAAATCAATAATTGACTTTCATTGGTCTTAATTACAACTCTTCCAAGACTGTGTGATCCTTATAAAACCTGCCGGGCTGTTACTCCCAGGCCTGATCAGTGACTGTGCTATGGCCAACAACATCCCAAATAGTGAGATTGCTGCCAGTGGACACATCTGTAAAGAATGCCTGGGAAAGTAGATCTGTATCCATGGGTTTATACAAAGGAGCAAATTGAACCTAACCTGGATCATTAGATCAAAGCAGACAAGGCTATTGTAACTGAAAGAATGCAAGCTCTATCAGCACATTGGCTGACACAGATATATATTACTCAGCTGCTAAAGGGTTCATTCCCTTTGTGCAGCTCCCTTTCCCCCCAATCTCTTTAGAACTTTAAGACCAAAAGGAAATGATAAAGTCATCCTGGATCTCAGAAACCTAAGGATAAGTCATGTAAAAAAGAAACAAAATGTTATGGAACCCTTTGGTGGTCCTGCAAATTTGGTCATCATACTTTGCTCCACGTTCTCTGAAGTAATTGGCCTCTCATCAAAAGAAGTACAGTTTATCACATATATTCCAGTACAGAGTGAGTACTGGCTATAGCCTTTATTGATATGTTTTCATTGACTTAAGGTCTAGGAGAGGATTCTACTGGAAAGTAACTATCATGCATTACGGAAATCTTTTTCAAGGAGTATAGCAGATTATAGGGGTGTGTACAAGCATCAAGGCTTTGAATTCCAATTTTGAATTAAGAGAATCGAACACCAACAGAAGACCCTCATTAGTCTATTTTGATTTATTTGTCATGATGACCAAAACGTGGTTGAAGCTTCAAATGGTGCATTAACAGACTTATGTGGATTCTGTCATAATAATAACTGTAATATTAATATATTCCTTACAATTACATAACACTTTTCTGGAATCTCCACTCAAAACACTTTACAGGTAATGGGGATTCCCCCTCCACCACCAATGATGATGCTACGCATTATATGGGACCTTTGATATGTGAATTCAGTGCACTGGCAATACTCCTAAAAATACAGGCATCTATCATACAATATCATATTGATATCATATATCATATTAAATATTTTTTAGCACTTCATTATTAAGCAATTACAATGCAATGCTATGTCACAAAAGGCAGACCTTATATCTGACCCTCATTGTCCTTTCAACAGATGTGTGAACAGACAGATGTGACCTATTCTATAAGCATATAATATATCATATAAGCAGGATCCATACCACTTTGCCTATTAATACTGGTCCATTTTTTCAAGCCTAATTAATTAAAACCTACTAGAAATATATTTTTCAAACCATCGATTATTAACCACAACCTTACTGGAAGCTTCAACAGGCAAACTGCTCATTTAAACATCAACTCTCCCTACTTTCCACTGTTTCTTTGACTCGATTAATGCAAAGAACAGAGAAATGCATGTATAAAACAAAGTCGTATATGACACAGAAAAAAAACTCACATTAATGCTCAGATACGGTTAACACAGATACGTCTCATTAGAAACTATAAAACCTTCACAATATCGAATGTATTGTACAGTAATGGTCGAGGTCCTGTCCAAAGTCAGTAACTGCGCGGTGTGAATATTTACGCGGTTTAAATTGGACTTGAATAATGTCATTTTTAATAGATTAAATTTGAGCTAGACAGACATATATTTAAGGACAACATCGTGACGTTTCCAAACACATCATAACAGAATTGCACGAAAGTTAAATATGCATCATCGGTTACAATTCAGAAGGTTAGAAATTAAAGGGACAGCAAGTGCTAGCCCCTGCAAAGCCTGTCCTAATGCACAACAATGTATCTGATAGAGTATCACGTCGCAGGCAGAGGTTAGTATCTCCGACAACTGAACTCTTAACAAACGAGTAAAAGCAATGAGAGTTAGGTCAGTGCCGTTGCTGCTTTTTTATACTTACGATGTGTGGCTTTCAGCTGCGGCGAATCCCAGTAATGAATGAATGCATATGAGATTTCCACATCCACGACTTGCACGCACTTCACGATTAATTCCTCGAGTTCCTGACTACTGCTTGGTAATTTTGTGTACGACTGTACGTTATGTTGGTTTTTTTTTTCCTCACTACCCCTTCTCTCACCGTTTTCCCTCCCCCACGCTTTCTCAGTGACCACTGAATAAGAAAAGAGGCTTGCTAACTGCCTCACACACACATTGAATCTCCAGTGCCTGCCCACAGACTGACGTCGAGTCCTCAACTCGCAGTCACAACTCTTTCTCTCTCTCCTCTGTCCCTTCCCCCATTGCGCTCGTCTGTCAAAAACGGGAAGAGTGACCCCCAAAGGGAAGGCAAAGGACTGGTGGGGTAGGAGGGAGCAGGGTGTCCGAGGATCAGCTCACAAAAAATACCTTGAAACATCGAAACGTGGGTCGCTTTCAGTCTAGTGCAATTCTAATTTAACACGTTTGTACTGTTGTCTCACAGCTTTTGGATTCTGTATGTTTGGATTTTGTGAGCTTCAAAGGACAGTCTGGTCAGGGTAATTGGTGTCTCTAAATCGAGTGTCCCTGTCTGCTTGTGTGTCCTTTGATGAACTGTCGTTCCTTACAGGATGTAATCATGCCTTGCACCCTGTTCCTGCAACTGGGTTATGCTCCTGCTCGATGTCATAGGATGAATATGCTGGATTGACACATATGTGATAGAATAGTTAGAAATGCATTATGCATTTTTTGCGAAATGTAGCTAAAGATAACGAATTAGGATGCCTAACAAGGGTAAAAACAGTGCATTAGCAATATAGTAATATCATCAATTTCCCTACAGGATCAATAAAGTCTTATCTATCTAATATGAGTTGAGGATTCTAACTTTTTTTGGAGGCCCAAGTTCTACAGTATTGCATTGTCCACATCTTATTGTTGTTGTAACAGGGTTTTTTTGCCATGTCCTTTGTAAGCCAGAGTTTCAGAAAATCGACAGGTGGGATGAACAAAAGGCAATGAATTTGCATAATAAGATAAAATAGTCTATCACAGCACATGAACTCTGCCTTGTTTTACAAAGTGCATTTTGTCGCTACTAGCTTTGCATTCAAGATATTGCAAAGAGGGATCTGCTGTTTAAGGAAAGGAAAACCACTAATTAATGTTACTTCATGTTAGGGTACCATGTTTCTGTCACACTTTTAAAAAATGTAACGCCTGTCCAACTGTAGTAACTGCATTTGATAAGAATGCAGACAAGCTATTAAAGACATTTAACACTTGGCTGCTTCATGAGGAGCTTCACCTAATAAATGTGTTATACATCTTTCATATGGCACAAAGAGAGGAAGATTGGCTAGCTTTGATCATTGTAACGCTTTTCCATTTGACAGTACTTACACATGTTGAAGTCTGCATCACAATCTGATGAAATTGAAAATGCTTTTCTTTGTGCATGTTTACAAGCCCTATTTCCCACATGCACGCCACAAGTTTGTGATATCAGAGTGATCATAAGGTTAGAAAGGTTTATGATGTTTTCTAGAATTTCTGGCAAACTCTTTGGAAGTATCTCACTCCTTTACCTCTATTCTCTAAATCACACTATATAATATTATTGCGTGACTGTCTTAACTGGGAAGAAGGTACATCACTTCTAATAAAATTGTGTGACAGTGTACATCGGACATTGTATGTTTGTCAGAAACTGTTCAGCTGTAGTTACATTATGCTGTATAGTGTGAAAAGAACCATATTTGTTTTACTTTTTTAAATTAGAATAATGTTAGAGCACGGGAACATGTCAAAAAACACCAGCCTTGCAGACATTTTTTACTCAAGGATATATGGGTGACAAAACACACACTTTGAAAAAAGAGGCATGTCTCTGTGACTGCCTTTGTTCTGCCTCTGAAGCCACAACAGCTTGTTGATGTCACTTATAGCAGCCTGGGTTACTGTTTGAAACAGGAATGAAGTAAATCTGCTCTGCTCAGCTCGAAGAGGAACACAGTGGCCTTTTAAACACAATGAAGTGTTTACCTTTTGCATATCTTTGGAAGGCAAAAAAAGTATACAGATTATACAGTATTTTTACAGTTTATTTTTACCTTATTTGTTATGTCGTGATTAAGTATATTATTAATTAATGGTAATGTTCTGTTTATTGTAGTAAGCAATGGCATAGTTTTCATGACACAGATCACTAAGAAAATAACCTCTTAAAAGACAATGTTTTTGACATTATTTTAAAAATACAAGAACCCTTAATCTGAATCTTCCTATAAATCCTGGCAGAAGTTTTAACATTTAGAAGATATTCTACATCTAACCACTGAACCCGGTATGTAATCTCTGAAAACCACAAGATAATCAAATCGCTTATCTTCCTTTTGAGATGTACCTTAATTTCTTATTTGCCCAGAGAAGAGAAATTAAGTTGTGTGACCCTTTTTATGTGCAATGGATTCTAAAATAGTGACACTCACTTTCTCTTCAGCCACTAGCCACTAGATTTAAAGTATTAATTGAAAATAACCTGATGAGGTGAAAAGCAAACTTAATCCATTATCAAAAAGTTGCTTCCTTGTAAAGATCACAGTAACCTAATACCTGTTCCAGAGTAAAAGAGCACAAGGTAGGACTAAAGTACACCCTGATGAGGATGCACACAGAGACAATTTTTGACACCAGCTAACCCAACCAGCACGTCTTTGCATTGTGGGGGAAGGGGGGAGTTAACCATATTACCTGGAGAAAACCCATATTTAAATGTGGATACATGCAAACTCCACACAAAAGGTGTTTCTATCTATAATTGAACCCAGGACCGAAGAGCTATAATACAGTGATTCTATTCACCATACTGCCTGCATAACTGCCCCCCCCCCCAAAAAAAAAAAACAACCAGGGCCTATAATAATGATTTACCTAAGAAAAGGCACCTAATAAAAATAATACAATTCCTTTCATCACAGAGAAAAGCAGTAAGGAAAATAAAATATTCCATCAAAAGTTAAGTAAGATATTTCATAGTCCAGACTTACTTTACCATTATACATCTGTAGTGTTCACTGAATAGATTTAACATTTAGAATACATAGATGTGATCTTCTGTCTTCCTCTTTTAGCAGTGTGTTTTAGTTATTTCAGACTGCCATGGCAAAACCCCACAGAACTGAATGAAAAATACAGGCATATCATGTAACACTACGAGAAAATGTGCACAGAGCCTGAGCTGATCCCTTGACAAGGCTGAGATAAGGAAGCTCCGTGGCTCCAGTGCTGTTTGTTTATTGTGAATGGAGGGGAGCAACAGTGCTGGCTGTCTGTTCTAGTCAACTTTATTTTGACTGCAGTCTAACAAATTCACTTAACCCCGAAAAACTTCCATCTAATCACAGCTGATTCAAATCCCATCTACGCTTTGCTTTGTCAAGAAACCCATCATTGTGCAAAAGACCCTTTAATTTCCCTTTGAGAGCATTTGAGTGGCAATAATAATGTAGTACAACATTGGTTGGAGTAAATATTCTTTTTCTATGATTCTAATATCCATGTACTTTACTGTTCGTAAGGATAAGCCTCTTTGAGCTTTTTTTGTTTCTGAAGAGTCAAAACATATTCAAGGACATGCAGTATCTGCTGAAGTATGGGACATTTTAACTCACATACCACTCAGAGGGAGTTAAGAGCACTATGACATCAACCCCTTTCATCTCCTTTAAGTCTCTATTGAGTCTGTGACTGTGGTATCCTTGATGAGAGAAATAATTTCTCTCTAAATACAAATTATGAAGTGTGGGAAATGAAAATTCCTTTTTTTCCCTTTGGTATTGAAGGGAAAATATAATTTGTATGTTAGGAAAACAATACCAGAAAGAAAAAGAAAGCAAAAATGTTAAGCACATGCAGTCTGTAGACCTTGTGGTTTACTATTGGAAACCACACTCTGTTTACTATTGGATCACAGAGTGATCAGTAGTGGTAAGGGAGTTAAAATGAACTAACTAAAATTAATTTTATAATTCATGGACTATGGTACTTTTAATGCATTGAAGTTTCTACTGAATGTGGTTACCTGCATGACCAAATTAAACCCGTCTTTGTGATAAAATAGTGCTTTTCACAATCTCAGTAATTTGGGTAAAAAAGTCATGCTTGAAAGGGACCTTCTTCTACTTCTGACATCATATAAGACTGGTGAGTCTTTTAAACCTCTTATGCATGCCAGTAAATAAAACATATTAACAGCGTTAACATTAAATTGTCAAATCCCCGTTATTATCTAATATCTCAAGCAGTAAATATTCCCATTGAGTGCAGTTTTAGTCAATTTATAACTGGAAATGCCGAATTGGAAACACATGATAGAAAATCAATAACTACTTTCAAAATTCAAAAAAGGAAGAAGCAAACAAGGAAAGAGGACATCATAATAAAAACGGGATGAGGAACTAAAGCTTTAGTCAAGGGAAGCTTGTGTCCTTATTTGAAAAAATTCATCTTCAACTATATACATAAAATTCTTGAAGAATATCTGTGATCACTTAAGCTATTATCTGTGTTTAAAGGCACAAACAGTAATCACTACTCATGTTTTTTAACAACACACAAATAAATCACGTACAAACCTATAGAGTGAAATTTTAAATTTTAGGTACCTTTGCCTTTTATACACAAGCTGGCCAACATTATAGCAATGTTACAGAGTTCTCAATTGTTCAAGGCTCTGGTTTCATTTGAAAAAGAGCTGCAGGACAAGGGCTGAAGACTGAGTTCTTCACATTCCAAGCTGTGCTGGTCAATCTAAAAGAAAGATGTTGCTAATCTGTTTTTACAAGCAATATCAAGAAGACAGCAGAAGTGTCGGGTTTGAAATTCCAGTTTAAGAGCAGCGCCAGTATTAGTGTAAAACTATATGGATGGTCAAACCTAAAAAAATACATATCTAATTCTTCTATTCCAGCTGAGTAAACAGTTAAGATTCAGATTGGGTCTTCACAGAATGAGAGTTGGGCATATTTTGAGTCTGATATTTACATTAGGCCTTGGACATATCTATTGTTCATCTAGAAAGCATGTGTTCCTCCTACCGAACCTGGGAAATACTGGCACATAAACATGAATCAAAATGTTTTACATGTTTTATTTACAAGAAGAAATCCTGTCAGGTGTTGTTTAGCTTTGCAATTCCAATGAGTTCATATTTCTTTTTTGCAAAAGAAACAATTACATCCCCATTGTTTTTTTTATCACTGTTTTATATATCGATAAGCTTTATTTCAGATTTAAGACAGTTTCAGATTTATTTTGCAAATGGCTTTTAAAAAATGAACAATTTTTTCAAGACAACCCACACAAACGAGAGCTCCATTCTAAGATTTAGGTGATGTCCCTTTGAACCAAAGGAAGCCAAGACCTTCTTACCTTACCTCACTTTCAGCTGAGGTGACGGCTGTGAAGGCTTCTTAATGACTGTGAAACATTGTTGAGAGAATATCTCAGTAGCCTAGTACTAGAGGCCACTCAAGAGTCTCATACCAAACATTCCTCTGCATCCGATGGGCTGTATAAAACCATTGTGAGTGAGGGGTAAGTCAGCTGTTAAGGTTACATTAAGAGATATTATAAAGGTAAGTCATGTGTTAAAGTTATGTGAGGATTATTGAAACACAAACAGGAGAGATTGCTATTGTGCAGAGATTATAAAAGGCTTGGTCTTAATGCACTTATTCTGAGAAAAATAAGAGGAGCAGTCACACACATTTCTTTAACGTGAACACTCCCCATGTTACTCTCTTCAATGAAGGAACATGGATAAAATCACAGTGCAGAACTCACATTGAACATCATTCTCATCCTCATCATCCTTCTCCCAGTGAGGAATTCACACAGCAATCAAATTAATTTAATTTTCAGTTTTTCCTCCAAACAGAAAACAGATGCTCCTAGATTTTTGAAGGATTGTTAAAAATGCAATATCTAGACAGTTTGTAGGACATGAAATCCCAATCAATGTGGTAATTAAAACAGGATTCCATTGATATTTTAGGCTAAGAATTGCCAGAACTTATTAAATTCCTGAAAACAAAACAACTGGAGTGACACACATATTTTTATAAATTGAAAATCTACTGTAATTCTCCTGTCTCAAAGCTTTGCATTTATTGTTTCCTCTGAGCTGGTAATACAAGAGTAATCCCACAGTACCTGTGTTTATGATCATTTTTATTGATATAAGAAACTTCTCCCTCCCAGTATTACTGATGCTGTCTCTGTTAGTTGGAATAGCCAAGGGACAGTGCTGTGCTGAAGATAAACTTGCTGGCTGTCTCAGGGGACTGTTTCCTTAAGTAATCAACAGGATATAGGTCTGAGGAGAGAGAGGTCAGTCACCCATCAGTCACTGTCATCAGGCTTACATAAAACTGAAAGCAACCAAGCAAGAGTTGGTTGTTTTTCTAGCTAATGGTAGCCCTTGAAGTGGTTTACAAGTGAAACTGGGCAATAATTGGTTTGACACATTCAATGACAGAATTTACTCATGATCCAAAATGTACATCCAAAGAGTGTAAGATCCAATTTAGACACTTACAAGTCTAACATTTTAGATAACTCTGAACCATTGTGCTTGACATGATTCAAAATCATATTGCAACAGAAGCAGAAACGGGCTTCAGAAAAGAAGGAAAACGGGCAAAAAAAGGCAAGAAACCTGACTGACAAAACCAAGAAGGAGACAAACATATACATATAAAGCTTTAGAAATAAATATGTCCTTCCGCACATTAAAAATGTCAGTGGTCGCAGAGTCTCCAAAGGATGTGGGTAATTTATTCCATAGACAATTCAGTGCCTTAAGCCATTGATCTCTATACATTTCAGGCTTTCATCATTTTATTACTGATATATGGAATAAAATAAGGAGAGAGGTGGGGGAAAGTTGGTGGAACAATGATACTGTGAGATTGTTTCTTGCATGAATGAATGGATCTCATTATATGCTCATATTGAAAAAAAATGTCATTTTAAGCAATTTTTGGAGGTAAAAACTATTTTTCTAAGCCAAGTCATTTAAATACACTGACAACTGTAAATTTTAAGAGAAATCTACAGTATGCACTATTGTGTTTTACATTATTAAAAATCCTAATCTTTTAAAAATATGATATTATAATAGGACATCGCATAACTAGGAATGCATTTTTTCATGTATGTTAATTTTTCATTTTGTAACTCTTCTAGCAATGTTGATCCTACAGGCCTTTGATGTCTAGGAGCAGACAGATCATTAGTGTGACAAGACACTCCTATAATGACCTACTATACATCATGCTAGGCATCACAATTCAGACATGCCACTCTGGCTGTACAGTTCAGGGTAATCGCAGTGACAGCTGAAATATCACCAAAACCTGACACATTCCTCATGGCGATCATATGAATGTAGCTGGAGAATGCCAAAATCCATCTTGTATTTTTCTAAATAAGAAACAGATTCACTCACAAACTCGAATACGTCTCAGGCTTTCATCATGAGTACTAAATATACTGTGAGGCATTAATAACTCAGATAAGTACTGGACCCATACAGTTGTTACTGTATGTTGTGTATATGCTATATACATTCCTATTGTTCCTTAAGCTCAGTTGTTCTCAAACCCCAGTTCGACCTTTTGAGAGGAATAATTGCTGTTAATTCTATTTCAATTTCCTGGGGGCCAGTGGAAGAGAACCCATGTGCATCTCTAAACTTTTAGCTGTTGGGGCATTTTGAATTACTGTGAGGAAGTGCAAACCACAACCAGAAACAACTGGAAGAAACTAAAATAGTAGTCTAGTAGTCTAACATGTTTTTTTTCCATTAATATTAATAGCATTATCTCTTTAATTGTTGCTTTGGTTTTTAGTATTAGCTAGTGGTTGAGGGTGCAAATGCTTTTTATGGGAATAATTTATGCCATTCTGGCTCTGAAATTACTATGCAAATTGTTTTAATTTGATTTTCAGCCACCGATTGCATCAATTTTATCTTAAGTTCCTGATCCTGGGCCTGTAGGTCCACACACCTTAAAGTACAAAATCATATGAAAATGTCGTAGTCTTCTTTAGTAGATCCTGATTCCAGAAAATGTTACTATCAAACAAGATGAATTTTATTTTAAATAATTCAAACATACTTGAATAAAATGTGCATATACGGTACAATAATGGTGATGGGTCTCTTTAAGATCAGAAAATAGAATGTGGTCAAACATTCACAGAAACACAAGTTTTAAACTGGAAGCAGGCCATGTGGTTATTTTCAGTTATTTGTATTGTTTCATCCAAAAATCTCATTAAGATTAGAAGGATTAGAGAAACATCAAGAATGCCAGGTTAACAACTTCCACAGTATTCTATACTAGTTTGCTTCACTCACTGCACTTGTAACTGGCAGGCTACTGTATAAAGGGCTTCAAATGAGAAATCCACCATTTTACTTTAAGAAGTGGTATAAATATAAATATTATATCAATTATAACTCTAAATAAAAGCTAACATTTCTTGCCAAAATCAAAATTGTCTTTACCTTTTTTGTCTTACAGAAGCTATAAATGTGTTTACTACAAGTGTTAAATTTTATTATTCTAAATTACAAATATTAATTATACTGTTAATAAATATAAAACAGCAATGAACAAAGACACGTAAAATTTACATTAACTGAAATCTGGGGATTATGAACAGCCCGAAAATGTAATTCAAACTCGCCTCCCAGCCACAGATCCACAGCTTTACAAGTTTTACAATCCTTCTGACACAGATGTCACATTCGACAGCCAAGTAAGACTCTGCCCTTTGTGCTACTGGCGAGTGGCTTTTCGCAGGCTGCTCAGAGATCATAGCATGCCGGGGTAATTATTCCACTTTATTTGAATGGCAGTTTAGGGAATTACACTGCAGGTCAAAGTTCAAGTATTCCATTAAAAATACATGGATTGTGCCTCATACAAATGTTTGAAGATTATTATGTTATCTCAAATATGGTGCACTTAAACTAGTTTTTGTGGGTGATACCTTGGTTTGATGCCACAAATTTAGCTGATTATGTAGCTTTTGCTCAAACAGGTTTACACCCCTAAGCATGTTGTACATTTCAGATGCTGAAGGGATTGACTCACAGCACATTTTGAAAAGCTGTTACACTATTCCAATACTCGTGACAGAAAGGTGAGTAATTTGAAGGTATGTTGGTATGTTGCATAAGGGTTACAAGAAGGCCTCTTTGATTGATGATACAGATACTGACAAGTCTGAGAAATCATATAGAAACATTTGTCAAAAGCTTCTGTGATTTAGAGGACTTAGAATGTTCCGTTAAGCATATTCAGTCCGTCACTTATTCTTTCCATATACTGTGCTTTGCAAAAGTATTCACTCCCTTCCTACAAGTGTGATTTATCATTTTGTTGAATTGAAAATGATGTGCACACCTTTTCTAAGTGCATACTTCTGAGGAAAAACTAAAATATGTTGATTGCATTCATGCCTTTTGATTTTGATTACAATTTAAGGTTACAATTAGGTATTTCATTTAGTTAATCGAGATAAAAATATATAATCGGTATAGTGTATATAGTTAAGGGAAAGGGTGTTGTTGTCAAGAAACATAATTTGCTCCAGGCTTTGTGAAAGGTATTTTAAGTTTTTAAAACTACAAATCTTGAAAGAGTCAACGAATTTGTAAGAAAGATTTGGTTTTGTTCAACCTGGATGTATGTGTAATAATGTGAAAGGAAAACCAAATGTGTCCCTTCTTCAAAATCACCATCACTGCTGATTCAGCAGTTCACTCCTGCAGTGGTTCTGCCATCAGTGAATCACAGTCATGTCATAGGCTCACTGCTCAAGTCCCTACTGTACATGTGTAGATGTTTCAAATGATCATGGTGTTCTGCAACACAATATGTGCTAGAATTATGCTTCATGTTGTGGTGGTTTACGCCCACAGATACTTCTGTGAATCTCATTTCGCAAATAGGCAATGTGGAGGTACTCCCGCAGTTCTGGGCCACAATAAACTTTAATTGGCCATAATAAAATCAGATAGATCCTAGTAATGCAACACCATCCAGTCTATTTGTCCTCCAGGATGTCACCAATCCTTTACACACTGACACAGTGACGCCCCTTTTGACAACAAGCTCCCATTCACGAAAAATGTGCAACAAGCACTTCTGTTTATTGTGACGTCTTGCACTATACAGTATGTGTAATAACCGTGAATGCAAATTTTAATTTTGCTCTTCTCATAAATCCTGTACAAGATCCATGACCCACAGCATTTTGTTTTTTGTTCTTCTGGGGCCTTTGTTTTATCTACATAATAAATTCCATCAGGACTATGAAAGTCCCCTACTTCAAAATGAATCCTTAGACCATTAAACCTCCAAACAATCAATCCAAAGGCACAAGTAATAAAAGTAATTCACAATGTCAATTGGGTTTTATCAGAATCAATAGGGAAACATGATTCTAGTGTATATGAAATCAGGAATGGGAGTTGAAGCCATGTTGTTGAAGATGATACACTAGCTTCTTTCATTTAAAATGCTGGATGACATCCTTGGATCACATAGCTAAGAGTAACCAAAGCAGTTAGATGAGCAGTATGACATCCTCTAATCTGCACCCTTTTGTATGCTCTTGATAACTTGTATGCAGAAATTATCCTTACATTGCCTTATTGCCTTACAGTACATGCCTTATATTGTTACAAACATGTAACATGGGTCTGTGAAGTGCACAGATTTAAGAAAACTATAACTGTCATAAATCTTATTTGAACAGAAGTCTCTCAGAAGATGTAAATTACTTGTTTCCCACCCATAAAAACAGTACAGTTACTGGCTATTCACCAGTAGCAGTTGTTGTGATAG
This sequence comes from Lepisosteus oculatus, assembly GCF_040954835.1. Lineage (NCBI taxonomy): Eukaryota > Metazoa > Chordata > Actinopteri > Semionotiformes > Lepisosteidae > Lepisosteus > Lepisosteus oculatus. The sequence goes on along the minus strand of NC_090698.1, from coordinate 42,236,511 downwards.
AGATACTGAGATACTGAGGTAAAAATTAAGATTTTGTTTCTGAATTAGAACAAGGAGCATTAACACACTAACCCACTTTACACAGTGCACAGTAATTTTATTGTTTAAACAGAAATTTATGGCCAGGGGCCAGGGGTTAAACATGGGGATGTTACACCACACAGGCTGTGTTTAATTGGAATCTCCATTACCCACATCATGAAGTTACCATCTTTAAATACAGTGACTGAAACATTAATAATATATTTCCATAACCCATAAACAAGGAGACACTGCCTGCAGTACTTGTTTCAATATAGTTAACTAGTTGAGTTTTCAAAAGGAAATTTCACAAAGTGCTACTGGACAAATAATTTCTATTCACAGTTTTCCCCACAAATACAACCTAGCCTTTCAAGTCTTTCTTAGAGTGCCTTCAGAAAATATTCACCCCATTTTGATTTAGGAAAGAGATTAAAGAAAAACTGTATAACACCAACCCTACTATGAAGCATGGTGGTGGCGGTATGATCTTTCAGGGATCTTTTCAGTGTCAGAGACTGGGGCACTTGTCAGAATAGATGGAACAATGAATGGAGCCATATACAGGCAAGTCCTTGAAGTGACCTGCTTCAGTCAGCAAAATATTTAGACTACATGACCACGACCACAAGCATACAGCCAAAGACACACTGGAGTGGCTTCAGAACAAGAAGGTGAATGTCCATGAGTCTCCCAGTCAAAGTCCAGACTGGACTCTCACTGAGAATCTGTGGACGGACATGTCTGTGGTTCAGCAACGCTCAGCATCCAAATCTGCAAGTCAGAATGGGCGAAAATCCTCAAATTTGAAAGTGGAAAGGTGACACAGCTATAGAGAATATACCTACTGTATATATTCTACAGAGTTTTAACTCTGGGGGCTGCATATTTCAGTAAGAAAATATTTCCATTTCTCATCTATTCTGGTTATGCAATAAAAATATTTTCCCCCTCCAAATTGTTGCATATATTGTCTGAATTAATGGGGAAAAAAATAATTTCAGTGCATTAAAAATGATTTTTTCTCTTTGTCTAGGCCCAAGGGCCCCAGGCTCCTGCAGGCCCCGGGTCACACTGTTTATCTTCATTAGGGTACACCACCGGCACAGAGCTCTTCTCGTAGTGCTGGAGCCTGCTGAGAAGATGGTCCACAACCTCTGGGTTCTTCTCAGATATCTCATGTCTTTCTTCTGGGTCAGCCTCAATGTCGAAGAGCATCACATTTTTCAGCGGGGTTACAGGTTTGTGAATCTTGGAACTGTTGCTAAGCTCAGGGGGAGGGAACCAGTAGTCACAGCCTAAAAAGACAGAATAATTTCCATGTCATTTAAAACAATAAGCTTTTTGAAAGCTTAAAATGAAGATGTCGGTCTGCTTGGGTAAAGAAATGAAATGAGATGTTTACTGGTAGGAAGAACACCCTTTAACTGTGGAATTAATGACCTCATCAGGGAGACTTTCATCTTCAAAACATGTCAAGTTATGAAAGTATATTAACAATTACAAAAAAGAGTATTGAGTATTGTGGATTCAATGGTTACATATAATTCTTACAGATTCAATCTGGTACCTTTCTGAGACCTAATGAGAAACACTGTATGCTAAAACTAGAAGAGATTCAAACAAGGAAGAGCACTCCAAAAAAAAAAGAAAACTAAATCATATTCAGTACACATAATCTGTTGCATGTTTTCACCTGTTTTACATGTCAGACATCTTTATGCCACCCTAGTTCTCTAAAGAGAGGCTTTTTTTCAATTCAAAGGAAAACAGTGTAGAACAAAGTGATTCCTCGAACGGAGTTTGATTGTGACACCTACAACAATAAAAACATCCAATACGCTAACCCCAACTGTTCTCTTCCATTTCTGTTTATTTTGCATTTTCTTTGAAACATCTGTCTCAGAATATTAAACACAAAGCTGTATACATGAGCATCACATTGCATAAACAGAACGTGTAGGATTTTGTGGATCTGAATCACATTAACCAGGCTATGCTTGAGCTTCACACTGCTGTTCCACTTGAAACATCATCTCCTTGATCACCCACATAACAGAAATTATTCCCTTCATCTACCAGTTGTGAAGTAAAGGTTCATTCTTCTATGTTAGAAGAAGGTCAGAAATAACATTCAGAAACTGCCTGCACTCCTTACTCCATGTTTTTTGTATGTACTTAAATAAATACATTCATGGACTTTGAAAGCATGTGAATAACATTCATTTACTTTTATTGACAATGTACAATGCTAATAAAATTAATGCCTTTGTGGTGTTCAGTTTTACTTTGTGGTGTGCTTCAAGCATTTACAAGGCATTGAGGTACTTGTTGTACCTCAGTTACTGTGCTTTGCTAAAGTATTCAATTTGAATCCAACAGAAAATCTTTAGCAAGTCAAGAAAATGTCTGTTCATCAATGATCCCCAAACAACCTGACAGAATTTGAGCAGGTTTGCAAAGACGAATGGGTGAAAATAAAACTATTCTGGTGGCTGAAGTTGTTAAGAGACATACTGTATCCTAAATATGTATTATTGCTGCCAAAGGTGTTGCATACACCAAGTCTAGACATAGGGGGAATATCAACATTTTAGTTTGGATTTTTTTCAACAGTTGTTCGTGAAAAGTAATTACATACTAGTCTTTATCTCCTGTATGGTTGGTTTTGAACATTATCAGCAAAGGTAAGGATATAGCAAATGAATAGTCTGTACAGTACCTGGGTATCCTGTTAGCAGTTTCCAGTTCTGGTAGCGTATGGCAGCATGAATTGAAACATTGAATCTAGAGTTACTCCACATGCCTTGACCAAGATTTGATGCCAAAGTTAATTCGGAGACTCTGCCAGGACCTGCAGAAAAGCCAGAAACAGCTGACAATCTATAGTCCATATTCCTTCCAACATTTGAGTTGAATGTGAGATTGCTTAGATATTCCCAAACAAACAACATCACGTAGATAAGGATGAAATAAAACGCCCATTGAACAGAGGCTTTGCAGAAAGTAAACTGACACGATCCGAGGCTTTAACAAATGACCTTAAGGGAAGAAACTCCTATACAAATTCAATAATTAATAAATTGTCTCTACATGTCTCAGAAGGCTCTGATGGCCTGGGGTAAGTCTGTACATCATTAACATAAACATGACACAAAAGAACTATTTATTTCATATAGAGAAGGCAGGGAAGCTGCCAGAAGGGAGTTTTATAAAAGATGACACAGGAATTTCAGTAAAGAAACAACACTTTTACTAATCCTACATTCATTCATATTATAAGAGTTTTAAGCCATCTATTATTTTCTAAAAGTGTTTTTCATACACAAGAAAATAGTATTATGTTTTAAACCTTATTATCAGACATCTTAGGTTGTCTGAATATTTAGGGAACTGTTAAATATATATTTATACATTGATAAGATAAATGCATGATAAAGCAAAAATGGTTAATAATTGGGAACTGAAAAGATACATATCATGTATTGTACTACAGAGAAAAACTGAAATAAGAGTGATGAATATCCCTTTTTGAAATCCCTTTCATAATCTAGAAATTTTGTTCATCAACACACAAAATGAAGGGATATTTTGCTGAATTTAAAAGCTCTTTAGTTATTATGCAAAGAACAAAATGAACTTGGTAAAATATGCATCTGAAATTGTGAAATTGTGAAAATTCATTGCTAATCATTTTGGCAAACCCAGATACAGGATGCCAGAATAGATTTTTGGCATGTCTCAGGGAAAACACACAAAATTAAGTTGTGAGGTAAGAACAGTTCTATTTAATTTACAGTGTGAGGAAAATATAACTAAACCACAAAACAAAAAATCCTGGTCCTGTCTGAGCTCTAACTATATTCCTATCTCTTTCTATGAGCAGTTTTACTAATGAGTCCTCTAGCCCAGAACACCACTTATACCAACAACCTGCAGAAATCTCCCATCCCAGTACTGACCAAGCCCAGCTGATCTTAGCTTTTGATGGAAGTATCTGGCTACAAGGTGGCAGATTATACAAGGTTATACAGTATTACCAGGGTCTTTTAAATTATATATATAGATGTTTCATTAAACCATAAACTATGATATTTCAGAGGAGGCCTGTCTTGTAATGCAGATCTGAGAAACTAATAATTTTTTGAATAATGATGCACAGGCTGGGGCGCCATGCAGTGGTGCAGTAGTTAGCATTGCTGCCTCACAACACTGGGGCCCTGGGCTCAATTCCTGGGGTGCTATATGTGTGGAGTTTGTATGTTCTTCCCAGTGTTTGTTTGGGTTTCCTCCAGGAGTTCTGGGTTCCTCCCACAGTCCAAGGAGATAGGTTAATAGGCTTTTGGGAAGACTGGCCCTGGTGAGAGTGTGTGTGTTTGTGTCTGTGTGTGTCTTGTGATGGACTAGTTTCCCATCCAGAGTGTATCCTGCCTTGCACCCCTTGCTTGCTGATGGGATATTACAACAACAATGTATTGGCAGTAATGTATAGGCTCTTTTCAAAAGGGCAACTGCTAGAGTGAGGCTGTACCTCCAAAAACATGTACAGTACCACAGTAAAATCGAGCACAGAGGTATCATCAAGCATCTAGTCAAGGACAGTGATACAGCTGCTGAAATGAACCATTGAATTATGGATGTGTATGGAGATGGAGTGCCCAAATACTGAACTGTACTAAACCAGACAGTCGTATGACAAACACAGACATGAGTCTTTCAAAGATGATCCAGAGTCTGTAGTCCCTTCAGATTTTATCAAGGACTATTAGATTGCAGGTCTAAAACTGGATTGTCACATCCAAGTAGAAGAGGTGGCAACTGAGGTTGGAATCTCACAGTGGACCTGAATGTTTTCTCAACAAGAGCATCACCATTTTCTATGCCAAAAAGCACTGTCTTCATTTCATCTAACCATAAGGATTGGATTCAATTGTCAGTGATATGTTTGGCAAATATGAGTCACCTTTTTTTGTATTAGAAATCAGGAAAAGGCTTCATCCCTGCAACTCAGCCGTGAACATTCACACAGGCTCGGCTGAATGAAGCTGGAGATCTACAGCTCTTTGCCATTAGATTCATGGTTCCCTTCTTTAGCACATGAACACTTGTTCACAGCCTGTGCTTCCTCTTCCTGGCTTCAACTATACTTGTTCCCTTAAATTTCTTAATAATTGACACTACAACAGAAAGTGTCAGGTTTTTGTGGATTTTTATAGCCGTGCATTCTTCAGAGTGCTCCATGACCTAAACCATGAAGATCAACATTACTACTGTTAATGTTACCCCTTTATAACCTCCAGAGAAACACCGTCGGAGGCCTCTATACAGTTCTGATGGCTTTCATTACATTTCCATAGAGCAGAATCAACCTTGTGTTTTTTTAAGAATTCAGTTTACTATTTATGACCAACATGACTCTGCTCTGGATCATGCTATTATTATAGTACAGTATTTTTAGAACTCATTTTATTATGTGATGTAGTTTTTTTTAATATCATTGCATGTGTGAATCTGGCAGGCACTATAAACAGTCTTTATAAAAGGTTGAAAAATCACAACAGTTCATATCCAGATTGCTACAGAATATGAGGGAATGTAATACCTCAATTCTCAGGTGCAATACCTCATTTCTGAGGTGTAATACCTCATATCTCATTGTCAACACCTAATTTATTTTACAGACACATATTTACAGGTACTTAAAGCCCATTAAATGGCTTGAAAACTTTCCAGACACAGTCACATACAAACCCAGGTGCTGGATCCAAATATTAATGAGTAAGAATAGTGCTATCAGGTTTTATTAACTCTCTTTACTGTGCTTACTAGTTGCTTGGGCAAATGTGTTTGTATCAAAATAATTACCTGCTATTACACCACATATGGTCTCCATAATTTCTGCCCGATGAACCTTTTCATAGCTTTGTCATATATTTGCATTTATTAAAAACAGACAGCCGTTAAGAAATTGAACTATAGTCAGTTCAAATGACTATAAAGTTCAGGACTTTTCTCATGTAGTGAAAACAAACATAATCCTAACACTTTGAAGCATCTGGACTCAACTTTTCCAATGAAGAGATAATAGATGGGATAGGGAATTTGAATTGGGAACAATCCAACACCCAACTCAGACATGTTAACCACTCCTCATCCAATCTAAGAAGTCTGATCTGAAATGTCAGAAAGAGAAATGAACAGAACGGCTCCTTTTGGGTTGGTAGAGTATTTTACCCTTGCAAGGTTTCTTAGCTATAATCTATGAAATCTGATCCCTGGATGTGATTCTGGATTTCCCTGAAGAAGCCCTGTGGGTTTACAAGTAATTGCCACTTAGAGAGGAAACCCAAGTCAGGTATGTACAGTACTTCACCAAATAAATTTAAGCATGTAAAAGTGGTACAAAGGCACACATACAAAACAGGAAAACAAAACGACACTTTCTGATTTTTGACAGCATACTGTATACAATATAGGATGTTTAATGTGCTACCCACTATTGTCTTTACTAATATTAATCAATAAGTACAAACTTAATGATGATTCTCATTAACTTCTAACTATTTAGTTAGGAAACAGTGAAGTGCTTTTAAGCAGTGTATAATCAAAATGTACAGCATTATATGAAAGGAATTGTCTTCCATTTTTAATATAACAAATAAAATGAATGCTAAAAAATAAATATCTGATTCAATTTTGCTGACACTGTATTTTGCTATTTTTTTACTAGGGGGTTTATGCTGAACTGCAAACTATAGACTTATTTGATTTGGTTTAGAAATACAATAAAATACAGTTGCTTGCCATGTAGCACAGCCATATATAGTCCTTTGCATTAAATCAAGAAAAGGAAAAGGTAACAGGAAGAATAGGGCAAAAGGTCTGTTAAACCATTTTCACCAGCTAATATAGCTGCCCAGACCCAATCAGACTCAGTTTCAGAAACTTCTTCCAATATCATCAAAAGAGAAGCCACTTTATAACTCGGAGAGGCACTAACTAAAAGCATGTGCTCTAGTAAAACAGTTCCACTTTTAACCACTTAAAGGAATAAAATACTGAAAGCCACAAAATGAGGAGTACTTCAGATCCAAGCTGAAGTTCTGTTTGTTTTAATTATTTTTTATTTTGCCTGTCTGATTGATCTTTTTCACACTGTAAACAGCAGGTTATAAATCAAGCTTCTACCGTGCACCACCCCATCTCCATCTTCATGTTTATTCTTTTGTTCTAATGTCATAGATAAAAGTGGCAATTACTGTAACAAACCATTATCACAGTCATAATAATAGCTGTAATACTATATTACAGCTATTATTAATGGTAGTTAAACCACAGACCTCTTCAGATGTATTGCTGAACCCTGGGTGCTTCACTGTTTAATAGTGATCTTCAACACATTAAAGGCTAAAGACTGAAACTAATGATAATTTTGACCAGTTAGGCATCAAGCACAGGTTAAAACGAGAAAGAACCAGGAGAATGTAGGCCTCTTTGCCACACTGGCCAACCTATTCCAGAAGGATGGCTCTCACCCTGGGAGCTCCTCTCAGCTCACTGGGGGGTCTGATCAGGAAGTGGCATCACTGTGTGTTGAGGACCAACATGGCTGTGTATGAATGGACTCAGATGGGACCAGAGAAAATATTAGCAACCTGAGGCGATACGGCAAATAAAAATAATCACACAGATGTATCATTCTTTCTAAAAAAAGGCATAGACCCTACAGAGGCCCCATTTCCATGTATGTTAGCTATTATTCAATTGCTTTTGTTTGCTTTCAAACAACAGTGTCCAATCTGTTTGTTGAAAATGCTTAGATCACCATCATGTTGTATGAAATAAATGAGACTGTTAGTTTTAACTGATTTTGAGCCAATGCATTTCTGTTAAGTGCCAAGGAAAGAATGAGCTATTCAGATTCTTCATATTTGCTTTCAAACTGTGAGAGATCTTTAAACTACCTAAAAAAAACTCTTTACAATCTCATAAGGAAAACTATCTTAAATACCAACAACTAAAGCTGTGCACTATAAATGAACAGACCTTTCTGCAGCTATCTCTTTGTTCCTCTGCCCCACCATAGAATAAATGATTAAGTACACACCTCAAGAGCACTTTATAGACTTGAGGCCTTATCTCAAAATTCTAAGAACAGGATTTATTTTAATAAGAACCAACTTCAACAAACAGTACACAACAGTCCACACAATACTGCATGGGCGCCCAAAATCCTTCTGGTTCTTAAAGCTTTTGATTACAGTTTGTAAATGGTTGAAGAGGTCAGATAGAATTCACTAATAGTGTACACTACTTTGGCCAACACCAAAAAGACAGGATACAGAACTCCACATTTATACATTGAAACCCTGGTAAACCTGGTAGTGGTTACATTTAATTTGACAAAGCCATACTGAAATAGTAATTAAATGGTGATTCTGCACTTACAGGGTCCATATTCTATTTGCAGCTTAAACATTTTTCAGTTTGAACTCTAATGATAATGGCTCATTCTGAGTGGAATGTTTGTTCTTCTCTCCGTTGCTGAAGCTGAAATTGAGTGGAGAAATTATTTTTGATTAAAAAATGGCAAGAGGCAGGAAACACTTCAACACAAAAGGAAAGGGAGCAAATGGTGTATTTTTACATCCAAGCAGGAAGGAGTTATGCATGCTGCCAAAACAACTGGCTTATCAGTTTCAGTTTTTCCTATGTTTGGGGCCTTTTCTCTACCATGCACATTTGTTATTGCTAATATTTAATAGTGGCCAAGCTCTGGAAAAACAACACGTAAACCCAATGGAACTCCTCCTCTGTACATCGGAGTGGAAAGTGTGGCTATTTTCTGTGCACTGTTATTAACATATAACAGAGTCATGGCTACAGTACTGATAGAAAGACCTTGAAGTTTGAAGATGTTTTTTCTTTCTTCCTCTTCTTAACTCTAGCATTAACAGAAAACACTTGTAATCTTTATGGTCCAAAATAGAAGGGACGTGGGCCTGCAACACTTCTCAGAAGCATGGTGTGCAGTTTGGACATTGCAGAAGGGATTTTTGGGTTCTGAGGACATTCCTGGACCAGGATGAAATGAGTGTAACTAAAACTCAATTTTCCTAGCATTGTCCTCAGTTGATCGGAGTTTCAAGAGTTGGAACTGGAGCTGTCCTATGGGATCCTGTTTCCATAGAAATGAAAGTAAACAACATACACTATAATACTATAGTGCTCAAAGAGGATGGCTATTTTTTTCAACTACTGTACACAAACCTGTTTCCTACACAAACCCCACAACACTGTGAAAAGTGGAAGAAGTAACTCTCCTACAGATTGCTGTACCTGAGGACCTGTTTTTTGGGGTAAATTTTATAATGATGTTTGTTATGAAGTACTCATCTGTCAATAATTTAAGAAAGATCGGATTCCGGGTAAAATCAATGTGGTGTGAACTCCTGCAAAGTATTTGAAAGTCTTAAGAGTTTAAAGAGTTTCAAATATTACAATTTTATCAGGGGCTTAGAAGTATCAGGACAAAAAAAACTCAGATTGAAAAGGACTGGCTGTGGAGATCTTAAAAGCAATTTTCCCTCAATTAGATCTTTGAATGATTAAATACTCATAAATAAGAAAATATGATTTGCCACAATGAACTAAAATTACAGACTATTACCACGCACATAATTTCCCCCAGTTTTAAAAATATGTTACTACTTTAAAAAGTGGGCCTTTTTAATGCTCCTAATTGTGCTGGTATTATATTTCTGAAAACCACTAACCCGTCACTAATACAAAAGTTACAAAGAAAAATATTCCAGTTTATTACTTAGAATAATAAAATGCATGCTTTAGCAGTAGTAATAGCTGTATTAATTTAAATGACTGAATTGGATGATCACACTGTAGTCATTTTGTGTTATAATTAATAAACAGCTGGGAAAAAAATACCTCCCCCTCTCTTTCCCTCAGGAAAAAAAAAGTCAGAAAGAAAATCACATACAGATGGAGCAATTTCTACAAAATTCTCTGCAGTCAAACTATGCCACCTTGCAACCTGATCTTGTAGATGTCAGAAAGTTAAAGCAAAGACGGGTCACACCGGAGCACCAAAATGAAATTATGTTTGGAAGAAAATGACTTTGGTTGCTCCAAGCGCTCAAACCTCTTCTTCATCCAGTCCAGACCAAAACCAAATCCAGAGACTTTAAACCAAGTGGAAATAAAAGGCATCATAAGTGAAAGGAGCTGTAAATCTAGATTTCTTGTGATAACTTTCCATACATCCATTTTTAAACTGTTTCTTTCAATTCAGGGTTGCAGGGGAGCTGGAGCCTATCCCAGCAAGCACTGGGTACAAGGCAGGATAAACTCTAGATGGGATGCTAGTCCATCACGGGGAAACACACAAACATAGACATGCGCATACTCACACCATGGGCCAATTGTTCCCACAAGCTAAATAACCTAACAGTATGTTCTTATACTGTGGGAGCAAACTGGAGTACAATAAAATGGGGAGAACATACAAACTCCAAGCAGATTGCACCCCAGGTCTGGGATTGAACAGCCCCAGTGTTGTGAGGTAGCAATGCTAACCAATGAGCCACTGTGCATTACACTTGTGAAGCTTTCCTTCCCCCCACCAAAATCGAATTCACCATAAAGCATTGATAGCAGACATGAAAACGACTGATTCCCAGCTCCTCTTTTGTTCAGTATGCTTCTTGTGGTAAAGTAGTCTAAAAAGAAATACTTTCAATTCTTCCAAGAATGCAGCTGCTTTTAAAAGAAGGAGAGTCCAATTAAAATGCTTAACTTGCAATCCTCTAATTAACTGTAGTTTCAGCATTTGTTTTGCAAAAACATGTTATGAAAGTCTTGCTGCTGGAATCAGAACAACAATAAGAAAAATGAAGGATTTTCTCAGCGCCGTTTAAAATAAGCACTTTCTTGTTGAAACAAAAGCAACTGTCTCCAAGGACTTCATTTTAATTATTGTGGTAAATACATCAATTCCACCAGAGACACCACAGATTAACCTTAAGGCGGGGTAAATTGCAATGTTTTAGTGTAACACACCATTTGCAAGCCTTTACATGATATTTTAGATAGATCATTTACTATTAAACATATTAAACATAATATAAACCAAATCACTGCATGGAGTTTGTATGTTCTCCCTGGGTTTGCATAGGTTTCCTCTGGGTGCAACCTGGGAGGTTAATTCACTTCTGCGTTTGTCTCTCTGTCCTGCAATGGACTGGTGACCCATCCAGGGTGTACCCTGCCTTATGCGCATTGCCTGCTGGGATAGATTCCAACTCCCCTACAAATCTGAACTGGACCGACGTGGTTAGAAAACGGATGGGTGGATTGATTGAATCACTACTGTATCATTCCATTAGAACATTTTATTTTTTCTTAGAATTGCCAATGACTTTTGTTATACACACACAAATGTGGAATAGCTAGTCACAAGGGACAATGAGATAGTGTAGATTGACTCCTCTGACTAGCCCACTCAAACCACTCATCTCAGGACAACATTTTTAATAGTTCTTTTTACATATTTAATCATTACAGTCTCAGGGAAAACAAGTGGAATTCTGCAGTGACTAGACACTCTTTCCCAGAGCATCACACATGGAATATCACACAAGCATCCCATCTTAGAATATCGCAAATAACAATTCTTGTCAAACAGGACTTTATCCATAAAAAAATATTTTCTCTGACGCATACATATTTTTCTGATTTATCTATATTTCGTTTACAGCAGCCCAATTGGTAGGAGTCAAAAATCAAAATTATAAGAATTAGCTTTCATATACTGCTTTTAACAAGATTTAAACTATTTTTTCTTGTCAGTATCCACATTCTGTGATAACATTGCAGAAGACATCTGAAATTCCCATCTGAAATTGGGAAACTATTGTTAAATGTTTGAGTGAAGCTTTTATATCCACAAAGGCTATATTGTACCATACAGTCCATTCCTGAACTGCATGAATTAAATTAATTTACATACTAGGTTTTATGATATGTTCATCAACATAGCTAAGCATTGTTTGATCATTTGCAGTTTGAGAAAACAGGAAATTATGGAGAAATTAGTCATCTATGCCATACGTTCTTTGATTGTTACACTACTCAGACTACTTTCTAACACATTAATGATTCTGAACATGAAATAAGCTACCTATATTTTCATATCAAACTCTACAATTTCATCAGCACTCTTTATGGGTGCAAATAATACCGAGCATTTAGTTGATAAAAGCCAAGGTGTATAGCTATGAGAGAACAAAAGTGAACTTAAAAAAAGAGTGATTTAATTTACAAAAAAACATTTAAGGATTTTTTGCCTATTTTTTAATTAAGAATTGTTTTTTTCATGTGAAATGAATGTACATAACCGGACACTCTTACAAACAAACTCAGGTTTTTATGAAATACTCTGCAGACACTTCCTGATGATTGTTTTCTGTTGCCACAGCATTTTGAAAAATATTACAAGATCCTAATGGCAAGTAAGTTCTGTCACAGTGGAAGTAAATCCAATAGCACATGGATTTTGTTAAAGGTGGGGTTACCTACTGTAAACAGTATTTCTAATCTGTGGAGAGTGCATTTTTTGGGGGGAAAAGTTACTAAAAACAGCCACCCTTGTCACAGACATTCCATACAACAAATGCTGTATGATGTTTCCCTTAAAAATGATTACAGCTCAAATAATCGAAAATGCATTGTCTGGGCAAAAACTGTAATGCTGAATTGCCATTCAGGTGTAAATACTTGTCACTACAAATTGAGTGAAACTGCTTCACATGCCTTCCCAATTGTTGAATAATTAGAAGCTTGTAAAAGCCACAGAGAGGATTCACTGAACCTCCAGTCAGAAACTGGCACTCTAATAAACACAGTTCTATAAACACAGCAGGGAACGGAAACCTTTTCTCTCTCTTTCTTTTGAGCATTTTCATTAGCAAGCCTAGACCATTGAGCATATTGTAATCACAGGGCTAACAGTGACTCTGTAATCAGCAGGCCCTCACTCAGGGGAATTGTGACTCAGACTTTTCGGCTCATTCTGCCAGCACACAGACAGCAACTGCATTATCCTTCTGTCTCCTGCGTTATAACAGATGATTGCTCTGCATCACACTGTGTTTCTCATCAACGATGTGCAATTGCACTGACTGGCGATTTGGACACTTCCCAACAGTACTTAAAGTAAAAAGTACTCGGCTAATGTAACAGAACAGCCTTCTCAGCGGAAGGGATATGTTTTATTTGAAGATCGTCTTGAAAGCTTCATTTTTAATTACTTTCCCCCCATCATTCACAGCTTTTTAAGATTCTGCATATAAAATAAGATTTATAAACATCTATTATTCTGACTCACAGTCTATTGCCTCAGAGAGTCAATGCATTTTAAACTTGCATGGATACCCCTTCCTCCAGTATGTCAATAAATTGATAGACAACATTTTTCTATTTTTAAAGTGACTTTCAATTGATTGTCCAATGTCAATCGAATTATTACTAAAATAATAGGAATTGATTTAATGACATAGTTTACTGTCAAAGGCTTGGAAAGAGATTCTTTTAAAATGAGATCACTTGAATTAATATCACCTTTAATATGAAGACATTACATGTAGTTAAATAAAGAAATTGACAGTGCACCATGGCTACTTACTACCACAAAACCAGGATCTGCATAGATGATGTACATACGCATTTTCTATGTCATCAAAAAAAGAAGATTTTAAAAGTTAAAAGGTATTATTATTATTCTGCATCTTTGGAACTTTCCTTTCTATTTTAAGTAATGTCTTTCAGCATTAAATATGTTGTTTTAAGAAAGTTATGAAGGAAATATTATTTTGATATTCTCCTGTTACCCATATTCAAAGACACAGGACATCAGAGTTTGGTCAATACTTAAAAAGTAGATGATGACTGTCTTAAAATTCTCAGTTCACAAATGAATGTTTCTAAACAACCAGGTAAAGTTGTTACCTGGACACTAAGCGTAGTACCACAGGACATCATGGACATACCATTTTTAGCCCAGTGTTATGAAGACAAGAAATTAAGATGCATTCTGAATATTAGTTTCTGTTTCCTTTATAGAGCTCATTCTAGAGAATGTCTGAACTTATGAAGTACTTAGGGACAACAGTGTCACAGTAAGGTGTGTGGTCTTTGTTCAAGAGGCACAACAGCATTTGCACAGAACCTAAACATTGTAAAATGTTTGCTCTCTTGGGCATTTGATTATTCTTACAGAGAAAGGGTTCAGCCAAGCTCCTACAGTGAACTAATACGCTTTTGTTCAAAACCCTTTCAAACTCTGACCTTTGCTCATTTTTTGACCAAGTGTTCAACTTGCCCTCTCATCCCCAAATTAAAGTGGGATTTGAAAGGATTAAGAAGAAAAATGTAATTCTGAACCCTGTGAGTTAAACATCATCAAACCCCATAGCAGGCTTGTCTATCTTAGTCAGAAATTAAGGGTTCCTTAAATTGCTTGGTATTTGGGATGTTTGACTTATCATTTGCCTTCCATTTCCACTCTAGCCCTTTCAATTTTCCTTTGAATTGCCTTTACTGCTGAACTTCAATTATTTTCAGATCTTGAATCATATGCTATTTAAGTGATCTTTTCCTGCTGACAAATGGGACTGCTGGTTTAGTAGGATGCTTTCTGTTATGGATTCTCTTCACTCGGTTTGTGCAGTTTCCCCTCTCCTCTGTCTGAATCCTTCTTTTAGATTTCCCCGCAGCCGTTGACATTGTGAGTCCTTTAATCTTCCTGTCTACACTTGAATGTCTGGCCTTGCACCCACCTGGTTCTGCCTCTGCCTCCCCAAGCACACATCCAAGGTCTTCTTGTGTACTGTAGCTTGCTCTGTCCTCTAGTGGTCCCACTTCCTAAAGGTTCTTTCCTGGGTCCACTACTAGTCTCTCTTTCCCTCTGCTCCCTGGGCCATCTTGATCAATTTGTTTATGCTCAAATCTTCCCCTCTTTTCTTTGCACTGAAACGGATGTCTCTTCCATCTATCTGCCTCCCTGGATGCACTCTTATCACCTTCAACCCAGCCACTGTCAATCCATTGATTTACCCTTTTCTGTTCTTCTTCTCTCTCTGTGGATCACTCTTTCCTCTGTTCCTCTTATTACTATAGCTTCTATAATCACCGGGCCAGATCAGTATTCAAGGTCTAGACAATATTGAAGATACTCTGTATTCACCGAACTAGTAATGATTCTGCAAAGGAACAAGTAATAGGTTTATTCCATGCTGAAAAAAGAAGAACGAAAACACAACGTTTCAGGCATGGAGCCTTCTTCAGGTGTGAGCACCTGTGTTCCTTTGCAGGCTACGCATGCTGACGCAGCTACCCACCTGAACTAATAATGATTCTTATTGATCTTGGATCTGTGCCACAGAAATCTATACAGTACAAGCAATACATGAAACTTGAAATATCTGTCCATCCATTTTCAAATGACATTAGCCAGCAAGCATCTGGCGCGAGCTGCATTACACCTCTGGATGGGACAGCAGTCTACTGCAGGGCAGACACAGACACAAACACTGACTCACACAAGGACCAGTTTTTCCAGAAGCCAATTAACCTACAGTACCAGTATATCTTTGGACTGTGGGAGGAAACCCGTGTAAACACAGGGAGAACATACAAACTCCACACAGATAGAACTCCATGTCCACAATTAAATAGAGGCACCAGTGCTAACCACTGTGCCACCACTGTGACATGTACAGTATATATAAACAGAATTGTTGTAATAAAACTTTATTAAAATAAAACCCATTCTATAGCTGATCCACATTACATACTGTAACTCAAGGCATAAGTTTATGAGATAATATAAGTAACATAGACAAGACAAGCTACCTGCCTTACCTTACCTATCAAATGGTAAAGTTGTCCTACTTAAACAAATGAATCAGAGCCTATCTTAGCTCAAGTAATGAACAAGAAGCTTGGGAAGTTCCATTTTATGGTGTAACATTTGGAAACTGCCGAGTCTGACATCATCTAACATCGAGCCAAACAACCAGGAAATATTAAACTTCTGGCTGCAGTCTGGCTTGTTGACCTAATCCAGCCTCAATGTATTAAACAGAAAATCAGGAAATGATTTCTTAATACTACCAAAAGCTCAAGCTTTTCAAAGGACTAAAAATGTGGATGGGCATAAAAGTTCTTCTTAAATCTTTGACATAAAAAGTTTCTTATTTTGCAAAGGTCTATGCAGTATGTTGTAAAGGGACGTACAGGAGCTAACATTGAAAGCCTTACGGGCTTCCTAGAAAGAATGTACAGTATATTGATAGCTACCCTATAAGATTACCTATAAAATACCTTATAGCCTTGCTTAGATTTGAGGAGTGATTGAAACAGTAACATCTTTGAAAGTAAGTCCCACCTGTATTTTAGTTAGTATTGCAGAATTTGATATGGAATGTCGACTAATTAATATTGCATCAAGTTTGGACGATTTTGGTAAACTACAGTACCTGTGAAGTGACAAAAAGCAATACCATATTTAATGTAAGATGCTAAAATTTTAGAAATGTAAGCAGAAACAATTAGAAAACCTTATGAGATTGACATGTTTACTGTGAAAACGAGGTGCAGAACTATCATACACAAGCAGAAGCTATCCTGAAAAGAAGCCATATGCAAGAACCTAAAAGTGTTATATTTTGGAGATCTGTTGAATTTTCTATGCACAATAATGTAGACAGCAGCCCAGATCTGCACTGTACAAGTATGAATTTAGATGGTGTTGGCTCTGTGGCTTATCTGTATCTGTGACAAAGCATTTATGGAAGTCAACTGCTACTCCTACATTATTAATAGGTTTAACATAGATTGATCATGCTTATAATAACTGTTTTTTTTAACTTTTAAATTTTTGCATCAAAATGCTACAGAAGGATCCTTCCTGCTGTGCCTACTCACATGATGCAATGTCCACATACAGAGGGTCAATGTTATGCAGCAACTCCACTCTAGGGGATGGTCTTCCTTCACTGAAATACAGGAGCAGAGTAGTAATTAACACATTTTAGCTTCCTTCTGACAATCACCAAAGCAAGTGTTTGGTGCACTATTTTCAGACTTCCTCTGTTATCTCCTGCAATACAAAGGAAACTTTAATGGAGGCCCCTAAAACAATATTCATTTATTTATAGAGTCCCCGGCCAAAAAACAGCTAGCCACATTTGCAGGAAGCACCCAAACAAAGTTAGTTAGGCCCTGAAAAATCCCTCTTCCGACTAATTCTGAATGAATAGGATATCCATTGGGCTTGGAACACACTTGTTGACAGAGTGGAAACTTTGTTATGTGGACAAAATCCACAGAACAAGGCCATGCCATAAAAGCATAATGCACTAAACAGGAAAAGGTTATAGGAAGAACCATTTCCTTGGTTTTATTACTTTATCATTTATATTTCTAAAACTCAATTTCATAGCAAATATTTTCTACAGTATATTAAGTACATTGCTCACAAACTGTGTTAGTGATCTGATGCTTATTTTCCTAGCACTGTGAGTAATTTCAATACCACGTCTGGCTTAACTTGAACACAAAAACTACACTTATCTTGAATTCTGAAGTTTAAAAACACTGCTATTAAGACTTCTAACCTCTTGCCGAGGAAGAGGGTTAGAACCAAAACAAACCAATCCATGACAATCATCCCCCTTCTGGAGACCATAGAAAAAGAGAAAACGGAGACCATGTTTTTGATTTGGTCGCCTGTATTACATTACATTTCTGAAATCCATGCATTGGGTGCAAATGATGCATTAAAACATCTGGATTCCTGAAGGATATGCAATATAGAAAAATGAATTTTACTAATTGTTCAGGGGTTAATGGTCATCAATTACAGGAGACAAGTAGGACTTTAATACACCACAATGTAATGTGAAAAGATTTAAAAAAAATCTTGGGCACAGCTTTAAGGATCTCCTGGCCTGCAGAGGCCTGTTTCCTTCGATGAGTCAGAATATCTAGTTTCCATGGTAATCTACACAAATCCTTCCATCTGTTTAGGTCTAGGTAATACTAAGATAAATACTGTAGAGAACATTAAATATAGTGGCAGAGTTTCTGAAGGTTTCTGAATTGCTTTCAGAATAAACAGCCTATTATTTACAGCACAGACACTGGGAACCAAAGTGTATGTATATTTGCCTCTTATCCATCTAATAAACAATCCATAAATTATGTCTAACACTCACACATAAAACACAGCCTGTAGTTACAAAACAGGACAAGGAAATCTATTTTTACACAATTTTCTTGTTTTCCTTTACAAGTTAGAATGACTGAAGTGCCTTTGTTTTATAAACACTCTCTTCAGCTGTTATGTTTATTATTGAGTTATTTTATTTGTTTGTTTCCATTAACAGCAGTTGAGAAAAAAAAAAGTGAACACAAGTAAAATTCCAGGCTTCAGAAATCATAACTTTATAATGTCCTAATAATATTTTAATGCTGTTTGGAAGCACAAAAAATGCAAAACTGTCCAGAAACAGATTCATTTTTTAAATCTGTTGGTAAAAAAATATTCAGTCCAAAATGGCATTTTACAGATTTCTTACTTCAGAACATTAAGTTTCAGAGAAAAAACATAAACCTAAATCTAATGTGAACATTTTACATTGTATTTTCTTTTATGTTCTGATATTATTCTGATGATTACCCAAAAAATATCAGGCAATTGCTGTCATATAATATTAAATAACCTGAGAAAATCCCCCTGAAGATGTCAGTCAATATAGTAGTAGTAGTAATAATAATAATAATAATAATAATAATAAAAATAATAATAATAATCATCATCATCATCTATTTTATGTATATTTCAAATAAACGTTGCAAATAGAATTCTATTTCCACGAAGTTTTAACATTGCCATACAGTCTTGACTCATTGATTACATTCCTTCATTAAAGGATTCAAAAAGCTTAAATACTGTATGCTGGAGTTCGGACCGAAAATCGGATCCAATGCGTGTTCTATAGGACTAGGAAACACTGAGCTGGAGCAGTAGTATTTACTCCTGATCCTAGAGGGCTACTGTCCACCTGGCAGAATGGGTAATTTTAAATCTAGTATCTGAAGACCTGGTGGTGATACAGACCAATGAAGTGAACAACTGATTGTATTCAGGTCATTAAGGGTCCATGGTAGAATGAATACCAGAAGACATATGGACTTAAGAAGACTCAAGGTTCTAGAAAGATATATTAATAGCAATTCACCTTAGTTCATTCTACATGTTCATTTAGTTAGATTAAAGAGATGTCTGAGAAAAAATTATACCCTTAATTCTATTTACAGCTTACTGCACAATCTATTATACTATTTTTGCTCTATCAATACCATCAACTGAAATTAAAAAAATACTTTGATGATCAGTGCCCTCTTTTCCCCAATTATATAAATAACTGTTCAACTATATAAATGTTATTATGTTTAAGAGTAATGATTGTCATCAGGTAGACAGCAGACAGACTCAATCTGAAGAGGCAATAGCCATGGTAGGGTCACTGCAAGTGGTTACACAGGAAGCTTTTATAACCAGGGAGTGTCAAGTTATTTAAAAAAAATACAACTGATAAAGCAAAACCTAGATCTTTTCTGGATGGTGGCTGTGCTGGAGAAAACCAGTGTGAGAGAGACTTGTGGAATTTCCTCCTCTTTGACAGATCACCAGTCCCGCAGGCACACAAAAGACCCATTGACTGAGGGGGCTCTACAAAGAGCTACAAAGAGTAAGAAATTGGAACAGTGGGGAATATAAAACAAGGATAAATGTTTCCATATCATTAATGTGCTCTAAAGAATCTGTCTGTGTCTGTGCACAGTGTGGGTGCCAATCTGCCCTTTGGAAAGGAAACATCAGTCAAGAGATAAGCAAATGTCTCTCTGAAAACAAGGGGAGAAAATTGCCCATCCACGAGCAGAAAAGGGCTCTGGAAACCCCAAATCCAATTCAAATGCGAGTGAAGTCAGGAGACAAGCATGTCATAGTTGTTTACATGCAGTATGGAATATTTTGATAGGGAAGTGTGCACTTCAATATGGTTCTGCCTCTGACAATACATGGGCAGGAGATGAAAGCAATCGGCAGTATCCTTGAAGACATAAATTTGGTAACTGTATCCAGAAAATATCAACAAAGACACATACCTTACAGTGTGTGCCTGTGACCTTGGCACTAGTCCCAAGGCCCCTGGTTACCTTACAGCACAGCAATGGTAAAAGCAATAGGGCATATAGCAGGCCTTTCCTTTAATGACTGCTTAACTAGTGACATCACAGAGATTTACAGGGTGCTCTTTTATCTTTTGGATGTGTGTTTGTTTCACAACTCTCCCCTTAAGGAGCAACTGAGTGCTGAAAACACAATTTTTGTTTTAAATCTGGAAATAGCTCTTACACAAGATGAAAGTATAAATCAGGTTACACGTAGGCCTTCCTATCTGTTCTATTCCAGAATTCTGATACAGCCAGCTCCTTAATTATTTTCATCAGTAGGATCAACACAGCAAGGGAGTGGTTGTGTCAAAATTCTGGAATGAAGCACGAAGGAAAGCCCACAGGTTGAAGCCACACTGTATTTTTTAATCATCTGCTACTTGTGTAAGGCAATTAATAGTTAATATAATTTCAGAAGTTTCAAAATGTTGCTTAATCATAACCAATCATGAAAAAACATAATTCACTCAGTGGAAGAAATTGTCTTTTTGTCTTCTCTTTCTGCTCCTATTCCTCTGTGTGTTTGATTTTGGACTTCTGTGCAAATTACGTAAATTTGAAGCTGTGTGAAGCTGAATGTTAAATTAATCCATACACAGATGCTTATCACATATTCTCAGAGTTTTACTTTGTAAATTCCACCCAAAAAAATTATATCCCATTTCTCAGGGAGAAGGAGACGGATAATAAGAATTTTGTGCTTGTGTATTCAAAGTTTTTCGTCTATAGCCCCAAATCCTGAGTTTTTAAGTGCTTCAAAATGAGTTATTTTTGTAAATACTATCAGTGTGAGCTACAGCATTTCTTCATTAAAAAGACAGAGCAGAGTACAAACAGCAGCCCATGAATAAAATTAATAAAATGCAGCACAAGTTTCTACTGGAAGCCTTTCTTTTTTGTACTGTAGAGGCTGTTTTGAAAGACAGGTTGTCCAGGGCCTAATAGAAACTTCTGGAATTTCATTCCCAGTGCAGTGAGGCAAAGCCAGACAACAGAGAGGAGTCACCTGATGCTCTTCCAGACATCAAAGCCGTCCAGGGGTTTGGTGCCGTTGGTGGAACCCCCAGCCAGGCCAACAAGAGTGGGCAGCCAGTCCGAGATGTGGATAAGCTCCCTGCTCACGACACCACTGCGCTTCAGGAGAGGGCTGGTGACGAAGCCCACGCCGCGCACCCCGCCTTCCCACAGGGACCACTTCCTTCCCCGCAGGGGCCAGTTGTTTCCCCCACACAGGGTCTGTCCTCCATTATCTGCCAGGGCACGAAGGGACAAACAGCCATAAGAGTTCTGACAGAGCATTTCTCCACTGAATGATGAAGAAAGCACCACTGGCAGCAGGATAAGTCTCTAACAACTTTGCACACTGGGAGGGTGGGATTTTTGCCCACTCTTCTTTGCAAAATTGCTCAAGCTCTATAAAGTTGGGTTATCCCAGATTTAATACAGGATTCAAATGAGGACTTTGACTGGACCTCTCCAGGACATCCACATTCTTTTTGTTGGGCCACTCCAGCATAGCTTGGGTCACTGTCCTGCTGAAAGGTGAATTTGATTTCATATATTTCAGTGTTCAAGGGTTGCATAGTGGCACAGCAGTTATGTGGGTTTTCTCTGGGTGTTCAAAAAACATTCTAGTAGGTTAACTGGCTTCTGGGAAAACCCTGGTGTGAGTGCATGTCTGTGTCTGTCTCTCCTAAGATAGATGTCCGATCCATAGTGTATCCTGCTTTGTGCCTGTTGCTTGCTATTATAGGCAGAATTTTAAGAAGCAGTTAGAAAATCAATGGATGAAAGGTAGGGAGTGAATACGTTTGCAAGGCAACATGTTAAACTGATACCTTGAGGGGCTGGTCTGGAAAATGTGCAACAGATTTGCAGTCAAACTGTGGTCTTTTCCTTGGAAGTACAATAATCTGAAAAGGATATTGGTGCAGCTGTACTGTAAGTGTGGGAGGGGAAGAGACTGGTTTATTAAACGCTCCCAATAGAATCCTAGAAAATTTCACCACAATGACACAAAATCCAGTTTAACGAATCACTTGAAGCAAGTCATTTTCATCCTGCACCATATGCTTTTGTCTTTCAATCGCAGAAACTTGATCAGCAAGTCAGACTGGCACACCTCCATGCATAACTAGAGCAGATGAGGAAAAATGGCCCAAATGCAAAAAAGTAAGAAAAAAACAGAAAAGGTCACATTGCATAAATTTATGGCTTTAAAGATCTGTCATAGCTTTGTGACGATTTTTCCCTGTGACACACAGCTACATTGTGCTTATAAAATCAGGCAAAATCTGAGGTTAGTATGTTTTGTTCTGTATCTTGCAGGCATAGAGGCTCTGGAACAAATTCAGCAGGGGTTATTAAAGGTTGATGTGCTCGCGTCCCTATTGCAGAGCAGCAAAAAACAGTACAAATCTGGACTTCATTTCACTGTCTTTATTCCCCCTCTATCGTTCCCTCTGTTTTTTATACCATATCAGGACACATCTGGGAAACATTTTAAGGAAACAGTGGTAGGAGGTGAGATCAGTGAGGTGAAACTGCAGTGTATATGAAGGCTACAACAGACAGGCTGGCAGACAGCTCCTGGCCTCTCCAATAGCAACACCACCAGCCAATCAACAAAGAAGCAAGTCAGAAGGGCGGCGACTGGGAAGAACAGAGAAGCACATGTGAGGCAAAGGGAAGCTTCAGAGTAGTCAAAAGTCCAGGGGAACATTCTGGAAAGCACTCCTCTCGGTAATTCATTCCCAATCCTCTGTCTCAGACTTTGTGCAAACAGACTCATCCAGTCAAAAAGTTTTTGGCGCTTGAGCGTTCAGCTGCTTGAAAAGATTCCCCTCCTAATTCCTGGTTAGAAACACATGCAAAATTCCTTGATATTTTATGCCTATCCAAGATTTAAAATTAAAGCTGAAACCGCTCGTAGGAGATTTAAGTACTTAAGTTTAACTCCTTTTTTCAATTTCTGTTTGGGTTCCAGAGGCCCCTTCTGCTTTGACAAGGGAGGTCTTAACATAGAAAAGACAATCTGCAGTCAGTTGTGTTATCTGAGCAATCTGGTTCAGTAGAAATACATCCATTTCTGAGACAGTCCTGATTTTAATAACTGAAAACAACAAACAAGGAGACCTAGAGTCGCTTGCTCAGACTACAAGGGCATTGAAATGCAAGGAGAAAGAAGCTTACAGTAAAACAGTAAAATCTAATCATAAAAATTAGTAAAGCAAATGAAACTGCTGTCCCTGGAACAGGCAGTCTAGACATTCACAGCAAAATAACAAATATAGTTATCTGTTGGTTGCAGCCACGATTACAAAACGACAATTAAATAATTTTACTATAAGAACATTTTTAAAACTCATTAAACAATGGGAGGGAATCATGCTTATCTCTTAATAAGAAATTACAAAAGAAATGAAACAGACTTATGAATTAGGACTCAGTGGCAACAGCTTTTACAGATGGCAACATCACACCCCTTGACACTTAGCCATTATCAAAATTCTCCAGTGCCAGCAGACCCAGTCCACTCTGTAGTGGAGTTTGCTGATATCCAGTAATACCAGCCTTTAAGAGTCCATTATCAATTCCCGATGGGCAGAACTGAACTACACCTGTCATACTCATTTCCCCTCACAGCTCTGGGGAAATTCAGAAAAGCAAGAAAGGTTTACCAGTATCTACCATAGAGTTTTATTGTGCTCTAGATTACTGTATTGCTTATCCTCTTCATGCTCTTAACTCTCTCTCATGAACATACTGTATCTACAATCCCTTATGAGGACATGGTCACATATTAGACTTCAAATTAGACATACAGTATTAGGCAACAAACTGGTGCAGCTTTCATGAAGCACACAGACTACTCAATATTACTGGAATGGATATGTCCAGCCTCCACCTTCCAGGCCAATTGGTTCTGCACTTGAACTGTAGGGTTTTTGGTCTTTTCCTGGACCTCCAGTGAGCTTAGGTAAGGTTTTGAGCACTAGATCAAAGAGACATGAGAGGCAAATTCCAAATCCTCCACTGGCATAACCTTGAATTCCCATGAGCTACTCTGCTAATTCACCTCTTATCCATGGAGCCCTCACAGCTCAGAGCTTATAATTCATTCTGTTGGATTATTTGTGGACTCTAGACTCAGACAGGAATGCTACCCTGCAGGATATAACTGGAAATTGGGTATAGATAAATTCGAGCCTGAGAATTAGAGATAGTTTATTCACAAAACATGGGTGTGTGGCACTAATCCATGCTGTGAACGTTGATTTAACACTGTCTTTTAAAAAGAAAAACCTTGGTGGATTCTTTAGACTAATAAACTATGTTTTTGTCTGCTTATATGGGATCTTAGGACAATTTAAAATGTGAAATGTGTGTTGAATGGGGTGGGAGTAGGAATGAAAGGTTACAAGCTAATATCAATATAACTTAATGTTCACTAGAATTGCATTAAGGCATCTCTTTTACACTTTTATGGGCTATATTACATATGTAGGAGGAACTAGGAAGAACATTAGTGCACATCTCCCTTAATCTGTTGTTAAGGATGAAGGCTTCTTTTTTTCCCAATTTTCACATTTTTGGTTCCAGCATAGAAAAACAGTAGATGATTTGTATTATGCTTTCTTGGGTGGTCTTCTCATCATTTTACAAAATTTGCACACATACAGTAGGGCAGCTTGTCTAAAGAGCTCACAGCAATCAAGAACATACACAATGACTCTGGCTAGGACAACTCCCTCCCTCTTAAATAAAGAAAGCAATACATGTTACTTTCCACAGCTTTCTCAATTAAGCATCCACCCTAAAAAAATCTGCTAATCATTTGTCTTTTCTTCAAGAATGTTTTTTTCATAAATCTGATAATGAGAAATGTCCACAATTTCACACCTCTTGAAAATAATTTTCAACAAGACAGAGCTGTCTTCTGCTATACAATAGATCTCTGCTATAGATATAAGAGCCTTTTACAGAAGGTGACATCACACCCGCGAAACCTAGACAGTACAGGACTCTCAAAACCTACAGTATGAGTGATCATGATCTTCGAATAGCAGCTGGAGCAGAACAAAGGTGGACCTATCAGAGTTGTGAAATGATTAAGACACTTGGAGCAAAACCAGGTTGTTTCAGCCAGCTATGGTTTCTACATAAGGCTGGGAACTGTACACATACAGTGCCTTGCAAAAGTATTCAGACCCTTACTTTTGTGTCCCATTTTGAGAAACTGAAGACTTCTAAGGGAAGAGTTACAGTAAATGTTAGCAAAAAATAATGAGAAAAAATGATGTTCATTGCATAAGTCTCAGACTTGTGAACTCAATATTTGGTGGTAGAACCTTTGGCAGCAAGTACAGCCACAAGTCTTTTTGGGAAAGTCTCCACTATCATTGCACACCAGCTTGATACAATTAATGCTTATTCTTCTTGGCAGATTAGCTCAAGCTCTCTCAACTTGTTTGGGAATCACATATGAACAGCAGTTATGAAGTTCAAGTCTTTCCAGATTCTCAGTAAGATTCAAGTCAGGACTTTGACTAGGCCACTCAAGGACTATCACTTTCTCATTCTTAAGCCACTCCAATGTAGCTTTGGATCACTGAATGGTAATAATTTTTCCCCAGTTGTAAGACTTAAGCAGACTGAAATATGTTTTCCTCTAGTATTTGCCTTTTATTTGCACTATCCATTTTTCCTTCCATTTTAACAAGCTTTCCAGTTCCAGTGCTGAGAAGAAAAAAACCTCATATCATGATACTGGTACCACCATGATTGACTCTATGGATGTTGTTGGTTGGGAGGTGTGCTTTGAGGGGTCTGTACCAAATGTATCATTTATCATTTAGACCAAACATTTCCAGTTTGGTCTCACCTGACCACAACAGCTTTGGCTTCATTTGTGCAATATCACTCAGGTTCCCTATTGCAAACTCCATGCAGGCTTTTAGACTAGGTTTTCCACTCTGCCATTCTGTAGCTTTGTGGGGTAACTGGGATATTGTTAACATCTGCACAATTTCTTCCATTTCAGCCATTGAACTTTGTGGCTCTGTCAAAGTTGTCATTAGCCTCACACTGGCATCTCACCACTTTGATCCCTTGCCCAAGAGCTCAATTTGGAGGGTGAACATGATTAAGGTGGTGTCTGGGCACTATCCAATTCTTGATGATTGAGTTGATAAGAGGGATATTCAGAGACTGACATTTTTTGTAGCCTTCTCCTAAATTGTGCTTTTTAATTATTAGCTTTTTGAAATTCACTACCTGGCCATGGAGCCTGACAGAGACAGATGTTTTATATTCTGAAACCACTTGTTATTTATGTATTGTTTGCTATATACTATTTTCTGGGTACTCTTTCCAGCAGCAGTGCTTTACTCATTTTTGTTTGCTGTCGGTATCTTAGTGATGCAATGGCAATGGTAAAGTGGGCAAAACCAAACCCCTAATGAATTGTCAGTGACTCATGGTCCACTTAACAGTTTGGGAAGGGGAAGAGTTTTCCTTTCACAAGGAACCATATCGTCAATACTGAATTCACTCGTAAGTGGGGGAGAGGACTGAGGAGAGAAACATTGCCTGAACAGGGAGTTAAACAACCTCAGCCTCATTTAACAGCCCTTGCAACTGAATGAGCTCAGGCAATTGACAGCTCCAGTAGTTAGTTCAGCCAGCAGCCATATCACTCTGCAACTCACAACTGACAACCCACTGAAGCTAAGCAGGTGTGAGCCTGGCCTGTACCTGGGACCTCCTGGGAAAAACTAAGGTTGCTGCTGGAAGAGGTGTTAGTGGGGCCAGCAAGGGGTGCTCACCCTGTGGTCCATGTGGGTCCTAATGCCCCACATGGCATTAGGATGGGGACACTATACTGTAAACAGGCATCGTCCTTCGGATGAGACGTAAAACCGAGGTCCTGACTCTGTGGTTATTAAAAATCCCAGCGCGTTTCTCGAAAAGAGTAAGGGTGTAACCCCGGCATCCTGGCCAAATTTCCCCTTGGCCCTTACCAATCATGGCCTCCTAATAATCCCCATAATTCATCCACGGTGCGACAGGGAGCGCTACAGGAGGTCATTCTTGCCTTCTGCCATAAGACTGTACAACACATCCACCTTGTGTCTGGGCAGAGGCAACATCAACAGTGACCAGTTTCTGGACTGAACGCATCTACACATCTACTGTTACATCTGTTCTCTTTCTTTTTCTTTTTCTTTTTCCCGTTTACAACTGTTTTTTGTGCAATATATGCCAGGGACCTGTGCAATACATTTATATCTATATCTATATTTACATCTATATTTATATTCATATGTGCGATACGATTTTTCTGTGTACTGTTCTGTTCTAGTTTGTTCTTTGTGTGTCCGGACTGTGAGTAACACTTGTATTGCATTGTATGTATTGTACTATTATTATATAATTCGTTACACTGTGGCTGTGTTGTCTGTGTTAAGCTGCTGTTGCACTGCAATTTCACTCACGGGATCAATGAAGTATCTATCTATGAACTGGCTTCATTGCTCTTCTCTCCTCCCCACTGATCGCTGATATGTGGTGAGCGTTCTGGCGCACTATGGCTGCCGTCGCATCATCCAGGTGGATGCTGCACATTGGTGGTGGTGGAGGGAAGTCCCCATTACCTGTAAACCGCTTTGAGTGGAGTGTTCAGAAAAATGCTATAAAAGTGTAAGCAATTATTATATAATTATTATTAGCAATGCAAGAAAACAGAAGAATTAGTACACTAACTAACCCTGGGACTCATCATACCAATCATACTGATCATACTGATGATTCTCACGCTAGCTGTGTTGAGTTATCTGGGTTTATGACAGTGATGCAGTCAGACACTACAAAGCCACCCATGTATAGAGTAGATGGGAGTGACAAGTGTTCAACACATGAGTGGGAGGAATTAATGAAAGTTTATCTGAAAAGGCAGGGATGCCCATCACTAGAACAGGCTGGAGAGATTTTGAATAGATTCATTAGAAAAGCCAGGAGTCTGGTAAATATCAAATTGCATTGCGACACCTCCTTCGATTCAGTACATAACCCCTTTGTTATTTGTGACATGCCACCATAAAGCAATGTATAGCAGAGACAGAGGTTCTTTAGCACCAGGACTGAGAACCACTGTTCTAGACAATGTGGAGAAGATATAAAAAGGCAAACAGAATGATACAGTACATAGTGCTATGAAAATTGCAAAAATGCACCTATAGTATATGAACTTAATTAGAAAACTGTGAAAAATGTTGGTTGCCATGTTACCGAAATAAATTTCTGCACTGAAAGCAGGCTAGAAGTCCTGAACCTTTTTATTCTTCAACAGAGAAAAGTACAAGGGGACCTGGTTCCAGTATTTAAAATCCTCATTGTCATTGTTAAACTCAACCTTGTGGACTGCCTCAAAATCAACACTGAAACACAAATAAAAAAACACAAGCAGAAAACCCCATGGAAGTGGATTTAAAACTGAGAACAGAAGACACTTTACACAAAAGGTAGTGGGAGTGTGGAAAAAGCTACCCTGTCATGTAATTGAAGCCCATTCCCTAGCTTCTTTTAAAGAACAGCTGGATGAAATCCATTGATCAATTAGCTACTTACTGCCTAACGGGCTCGATGTGCCAAATGGATTTGTCTCATTTGTAACTGTTCTACTGTTCTTAGAATCAAAGAGAATCCTACCACTATTCAACAACTGAAAAACTGAATGGTAAGATCCTTTCTTAGTGTGTCTTTTCTTGTATTGCCACAGTTTCTTAAACTTTAATTGAAAAAAATGATACTGGAGACCATGTTTTACATAAAGATTTAGGTGAATCGGATTATGTTGCCAGTTCGAAAGTCTTTGATGCCCTGAAGATAATCCTCTCCTTTAAAGCCAGCTCTGGCCTTGTTAAATTGAGTATTGGTCTTGCACACCCATGATTGTAACAGTGCACTTCCTATACTGTAGGTCTCCTGCTGTTTCCGACTGCAAACATAAGCTCCTGGAAATTGATTTAAAAACTGCGTTCCTTTTATAGTTCTTTTGTTCCTGGACGCTAATTGCTGTGATCAGGAAGGACAGAATCACATTCCAATCAGCTGTGGCAACTCACATAACAAAAGCTGCCAATGTGGGCTAAGGTCAGCGTTAAAAAACATTATGATCATTATGTCCAATGGAAATGGTATCATTTTCTAAGACTTGTGCTATATTTAAGGACATCAAAAAATAATAACAAAACAACTTGTTTTCCTTTATGTTGTCCATTAAGTGCTTTCTTATATTTTGGCAGGCTGACACTGAGTAAATGAAATTTTACCAAAGCAATAACTTGCACTATGTGTTAGAACAACAGGAACAAAAAAGCAATAATACAAGGTTTTTTAATTATAAAACCATGTTCACATGCCCTTGTGCAGGCCCAGTGAGTCACAATCATAAGACCTTACAGGCCCTCAGATACAAACAAACCTGAACAAAACTGAAAACTTGACAGTAATGGACATAATTTAAACAAAAAAATAAAAAGTACTATCTATAATATTTTCTGTCAAAGTCTGGTGTATCATTAAAGGGCACCATGATGAAGGACATACCTGTATAACCTGGGTAAGTGAACCTATGGCTACATCAGGCCTTGTGGTGAAAACATAAAAATGCAAATTTTTACCATCCGTTTAACGTTTTTCCAGAGATACAGCAGTGAAAAGGAACAAATATATTCTAACTTTTACTTACTCATGAGAAAATCACCTTTGTGAAATTACATACTGTTCCTCCAAGAAACACCTACTGCTAAAAATAAACAAATAAACAAACAGACTACAGAATACCATGGCAGTTTAAAGATTTTGTTTATCAGGACCACACTTGTAGTTCATACTGTATATCAGCTTCCTCTGTATTCTTTGTTACTGCCATTCCTTGTAATTTGTTTGAAATGCTGTAACAAGATAGTCACATAAAACACAATATTGGACATAAAGGTTGTTCCATAAAGTTCCAGGTCTGCAGTGGATGGAATAGTTATTTAAGTTCTGATAAAAATCTTGTTTAAAATAATAAATACATTTACTGAGAGGTCTGCCTTATTGCTTTTATACAGAGGCTCGACTGTGTTACTAAGGAGTAAAGTACATATAGTTTTACAGATAAAACACCAGTTTTAAAAGAAAGTATACTGATTTCTCCAGTGCACTACTGAGACAAGAATAATACCAAGATGTTTTTTTAAAAAAACTGTCATTCTAACAAAAAAGATTATTATAACATCAAGTCAGAAATGGATTTCACTTTGTTAATGAGAATGTAGCTCTGAACCTGCTTGGATCTACAGGGAACAAATAAGACTAAATCCAGCATAACATATAAATTCAGCTACAGTGAAGCAGTGCCCTCTACTGGAAAATTGAGATTTGAGATGTTCATTCGGAGAACTTTTACTTTTTCCTACATTAATAAATGAAAAAAATCAAAGAAGCATAACCTAAGAAGAAAAATCAAAAGACTGGCTCATGGTGGTAATTCCAAAAACCCTTTAGTTATTTTACTGATTAAGTTACCATATTGATTTTGTTTGAACAAAAGATGAGGTTTGATCACTGTTTCATCTCATCAAGAAATAACATTTTTGCTTTGAGCAGAGATTTCTTTCTCCTTTTAATTTAACACTCATCCAACTTGGAAACCCTGACAACCAATGCCAGTCTCAATGTCAAATTACGCAGAATAAATTCCACACATTCAAAACCGTACTTAAAGCTACGAAACAGACCACAACTGGAATAAAGAAACAGGAAAAGTGTAACTAAGTATTTTTAAACAGCACCTCCCCTCCATACACTAGAGTTAGTGAACCATGTCAGTTTCAACTTTATCATTACATTTAGTTCCACAGGGAGGAGTTGGTCAACTGTAGCTGGCACGTTTAATTTAAACAAAATTTCATGGAATTAATTATAGTAATGCTGAAATCTGCACCAAGCTTCATGCTTCATTTGAGTATATGGTAAAAATTACTTCAGTATGTTTAATATTTTACAGCGTGATTATTTTGCTGTTATTAATGGGTTTTTTTTCTTCTATGATTCAACTCACTCTACATTAAAGATAGGCTAATGCATTTTGGATATACCATCAAAAACAACTTCAGAGTTTATTCCAGAAAAACATGACATCGTGCCACGACATTTGGAGCTAGTTTACACAGCCTGACAGAAAGAACTGGCTTTCCTGCTGGAAACTTTCTGAATGCCCAAGACATAATTTTGATTATACTACAGTATGCCAACAGCATTAACATTAGTTGATTTATTTAAAAAATACTGTTTTCATTTTAGATCCATTAATAATATACACAAATGCACAGAGTTGTATAGAGTGAAGTAAATTCATTTCCATCGTTTCTCAATTCTGATGTAAACTCTTAGAAGTGTAGAGGACTAAACACCAGACTAATACTGTAGCTGCATATGTGATGGGGATTTTTCTGTTATTACTGGTCAGAATAATGGGTAAATACAAGTGATCAAATACATTTTTAAACATCTCCTGAGCAGTGGGGGCCTTTAAATTAAATTTAAACAGAAGAGACAAGGGGAACGTAATTACTAAGAGAGATTACTAAAGTATGTCTGAGATGAACCCTAATAATCTGCAAACCACTGTAAGAGAATTACATTAATTTTGCTCTATTCAACTATCTGTGTTGAAGTATGAAGTGGCAAAAGTTAAAGGTCACTTCCTACAATAGGAATGAAACCGGATACAGAAATGCGAGTAGAAAAAATGCCATTGTGGGCAGATAAAATGAAACAAAATGAAAACAAACTACAAAACAGTGCAAAGAAGAGTTGTTTCAAACGTTTTTTCTAAATAAAATGGCCCAGACAGCTGTCCCACTAGGAAATCCACAGCTCTCTGCTTCTCTGGCAAGGAGAAGTATGACAGCACCACCACAACTAAAATAAGCCTGACCTGAACCAGCCAGTCCAGATTCATATAGAAATAGGTCTAGAGTTATAAAAAATGATATCAATAAGATGGAAGATGGGAGTCATTTAATAAAGCTTAAGAACATGTGCCATAAATTGGCTCAACAAGGTTTTACTTAATTCATGCCTAACCTACAGTACATGTGGTGGAAATGTGGATTCTCCGTAGGATTACTCTAAACTACTGACAGGACAGAAGGTTTTTGGATTTTCCTCCAAGTGGAGAGGAGCCAGCTGAGGTGGCTCTGGCATCTGGGGAGGATGCGCCTCGGGCACAGCCACTGGGAAGAGACCCTGGGGCAGACCCCGGACATACTGGAGGGATATGTCTCTAATCTGGCCCTGCAGCACCTGGGAGTCTCTCAAGAGGAGCTGGAGACTGTTGCTGGGAACCCTCACCAGAATTCAGATTGCAGAAAATAATAATAAACGGTTGATGTAAGAAATACTGTAATTGATAGAGGCACAATTAAAGCATGAAGAAAATTAGCTCCATTAGAGGTAAGGTGCTGAAGATCTCTGGGGTTAACTGCAGACTTGATGGGTTTTACACGTCATTAACAGAGAGAGGACTGGAAAAAAAATGCAATATTGCAAGAGTGACTGGCGACAATCCCCTCACCACAATGTTGCTTCAACTGCTCAGTGGTTTGATCTAATGAAACGGACACGGTGGTCTTGGTCAATACTGTGAGTTCATGCCCTTGCGCACCTTTCTGGGTTCAGTGAAAACACATTGTAAAAAAAAACTATTCCTTTATCACATGGATTATAACAAATCAACTTAAATCTGATGCAAGTGATGTCTGACTAAAATATGCATTCCAGAACCTTTTTTACTGACTTGAATACAATCTGTATCAATACATTGTTACGATAATGTAATCATAAAAATATTAAATTAACTATTTTTAATGTTTGTATTCTTTGGACAACAATGCATAGTTTCATCTAAGCAGTAAAGCCGGGTTATTGTTCAGTTCTTGGCAAAGAAGCCTGGGAGATGAAAATAACAGCTAAAAGAAAGGCTTCTCTTACAATTGCAGTAGTGTTTTCAGAAAATGAGGTAACAGCTGAATAATACTCACATGAACCCGGTAATTATATAGAAACATTTGGAAATCATTTGAAATGACAAGACTCTTGACTTCATTACCAGACATAAAAAATTAAAGGAACAAAATACCAAATGCTATTGTCTTGTTTTGATAAAAGAGGAACCACTGACTAATAATCACAAATGCAATGTAACGACTGTATAAAATCAAATGTGTTATTTTTGGAAGTTGAACAATATGCACAACACTCAAATGCTGTGCTTACAAACACTGTATTTCTGGAATTGTACACTTAGGATACCAGAGTAAAACCAAAACCACAAATACATGTTATATTTATTATAAATTTAAGGCAGTTTCCTTTTGTATGGAATGTATGTTGTAAAGATATCAGCTAATACTGTATGGAGAACCTAACGGCAGTGATTATTTATGTGTTTCTTTTATTATGGGACATCACACTAGGGCCTATTGTTACTGAACAAAGCCTGCATGTGGAGAAGATTACATTTGCCAGTTCATGAGAAAATGGAGCTATCCTGCTGGTGTGAGTACACATTATGTGGTCTGGTGTTTTGTGTAGAGCAAACTGAGGCTACATATTTAACTGGGCAAAAGATTTTGAAGGATACTTATTTTTTTAAATAATTAAGGTTCAAGAACTGTATCATTCAAAGGGCCTGTGAATTCTGCAATATTCTTCCTCACACAATGAACAAATTCAGCTGGGGTCCTGGAATTCAAAACACTAATGTTCATTGCTTGTTTATCATCAGTTTTCTAGAATACTCATTCTATAAATTTCTGACCTGCTCACCTTTTTAATAGTCCAAACTAGTAAGACAAATATCTTCTTATGGTGCTCATTCCCAAAACCTAATCTCCAATGATTATGGGTGGTTTTGATATGCTTGCTGGTTTCAATTTTAAAGGGGAACTGCAATGCGATTTTAATATTTCAGGGTTAGAAATAATCAGCTTGATGAATGCTTTTCAAACCACAATAAAAGTAAAATGTACACAATAACTTATAAAACCTCCGATTTATATTACAAAATGGACTAAATTTCCAGGTATGTGCACCACTTTATTCTGTGATTCAGAGTGAGGCAACAGAACTTCTGGCAATGTGAAGCTGTCTTATTACATTGTAAACAATTAGGCTTACGAATACATCTCTTTCAGTCCAATAGAAATATTGCTCTTGACTTTGAGATGGCTTTGCCAACAAATAAAACTTGTTAACTCTGCATGCAGATCACTTTGGAACATTTATTCGGTGAAATGTCTGTTGCACAACCTGTACTTATTCGCTCGTACATCACATTACATTAGTCATTACAGTGACTAGTGAGCAGGAAGGGCTACTTCATGTCACAATTTATTGGGAACTCTCACTCTCGCCCATGGTGCGACCAGGGGTTTGCAACATGACGATTTACAGTACTTTCTAAAAGTTCATGATTTTGTGCTTAATTCTAAATTGGTAACATTTTTCTATACCTTCAATGAATTTATTTTGTGTTTGAGATATAATAATCAGTCTGAGAAACAAATACTACAGTTCCCCTTTAACTTGTTTCTGCACTCAGTCCAGAGTTTCATAAATACTCTCCAAGAGTTCTTTTTTCAAAAACCTCAACTTTAAGTTGTCTCTCATCAATTCATTGGTGCCTATTCCACTTGAGACAACAGCTCTAAAAGTTATCTCCAATTAATGACGAAGAAGCAGGTCGAGATGGTTTCCACAATAAGCCTTTCCCTTTCCACCCTTCTGCAATAGTCAATTTTTGCAATGGTTTCATTTCAGCTAACAACTGAATGAAAGCAGTTCTGAAACACAAAAATAATTACTTCGAAATTAGTAGAAGAAAACTTAAAAATAAAAAAACGTTTGGACTAGGCTGAAGTGAAAACCAGAAGAGACAGTAGTCCTTCAGAGGTGGAAGACATTTGGTTGCACCATCAGATTATTTTTGACATTATTTAATCAGTAAAATAAAAACAAAAACAAATCTCTGAAATTTTTTAGTTATTAACCCCCTATGAATCTAATTGCACTGGAGGGATGAAGACCAGTCACACTTTTTCACACTATAAGCCCTGTGGCTTGTACAGCCATGAGTTAACACTAAACACAGGTTGTGTGGTTAATGATATGTGCAACCTTGCTGATGCCTAGGAAATCAGAGGGGTAAATCCTAATTAGCTCAAGGCTAGTTCAGAAAAAAAAATTCACTGCTCAGACTCAAAACAGCAATATCTCTACTATCAAGTTCACGCCAAATGCTTGCAAGTACCTTTAATAGGTGAGAAACTAGTTCCCGTAGTCAATATCCTTTTTGGCTGAGTTATTGTACACATCAGGCACCACATCAAACCAATACTTCCTTCACACAGATAGAATGTCTCTTGCAGTCTACCAAATGAGAAGAAGTCAAAAAGGACAGCAAAGTTTATCTCCTGGCTAGTATTTTGTTACATATTTCACTGTTTCAGAGGTATAAAAGGCAGCACTGATGAATCACTAGAGAAGCCGACAAAATGTTGTCAAGTTGTTCTGCTGCAACATTCCAAATACAAGTTTGTTCCATAACCACACAGCAGTGCTAAACTAAATGAATATGGGTAAAGGTTGAGTCTATAACTTAGTCACAAGTATACACCACTGTTGCTTTAGCAGCCTAAAATATCAGTTGCTCTGTTGAAGTCTTTGTCACACATTCTTGCTGTTTGTGGTTGAGTGTTAACTTTCTGCTGGGTTTTTTTTTCCTAACAGCAACGAAAAGTCTTATTAATTGCAAACAGATATGTAACTGCAACCCCCAGTATCTCATACTTAGTTTTATAATGGATCTAATAAGGTATTCTCTCATTCAGTTTTCCATCTTGTATCTGGCTACAGTGTTTTTGCAGAGCTTCAATTATTTATCATGTAATTAAACTTTTAATATGTGATGATTCTGTTTCAAAGAACACTTCTCATTTTTTAAAGAACTTCTAAGGAAATTCCTGATTCCAGTTAAAATGCAGAATTCAACTTAAAATGTTGTCAATAAACTGTACACTGAAGGACTGTACTTATAGCCCATTAAATGCCTCATTTCAGAAAGCAGAAACACTCAAATTATCGTTAGTGTTTTGGCATTGCAATAAAGTAACCAACTTTTTAAAAAAATAAGGTTATTACTTAGTTTGCAGTTGAACGCATCATCAATTTGGAATAAGAGCGATTGTTTTTTGCCATCCAATACCAAAATTCTGATATCATTCTTAAAACTTTGGAATTATCAGCATCTCTTATGCTTTCAACGAATTTAAGATAATTAAACGTCTTTCCAAACTCCCGAAATATATTCTTGTATAGCCGAAAAGTTTAAACATAAAAGAAAATGCTGGCGGGAACCAGCAATGAGAGTGGAATACTATTGCCAAATATTGAACTTGATGCAACAATGATCTACTTGATAGAGGTTTTCCTGTACACTTTGGATATCAACAAGATCTAACAACAAATTGTGTAACTGAAGGAACCCTCCAACAGCTATTCCATTTTCAACCTTGAAATGGAAATAAACATCCCTTTATGCACCCTGTATTCTATATTTACTGTATGTTCCTGGTATTTTTGCTGCATACCTTATTGTACCTTCTGAATGACTCTTTGATTCTTTTTTGCCTATATTTTTACTTTTGCTTAAGTTTTTAATTAAGTTGCCACTCTGAAAAATGAAATGTGCTTACGATTACAAAATGCCACTGCACAGTGCCCCGCTGTCCAGCATTCTGTACCAAAGCTTGCCCAACTCAATTTTGCAAAGAGTAATCTTATACCCACTACAGGACAATATCACATTGGTTGGCAGTGTGCAGAAGTGCCCATTTGTACAGAATACCTGTAGAGAAGACCAGCACAGTGTTTTGCCAAAGCCCACTGGCATGCAGTGCCTTGGTGATGTTGCCCACAGCCTCGTCCATGGCAGACACCATGCCTGCATAGGTTCTCCGCTCCTTGTTCTGAATGAAGCTGTACGGCTTCTCGTAGCTTTCTGGCACCCGCAGGGGACAATGGACTGACTGGAGGGCCACATACAGGAAGAGAGGCTGCCAAACAAGACAACAAAGGCAGAGGCTATTGAATAACGTTAGAAATTAGGTATAAACCTTATCAGACAAGGGAGCAATTAATTGTTTTTCATTCCTTCAAGAACGTGAAGAAATTGATTTGTTTCAATAGCATTACACACTGTCCTTGAGAAAACACAGATCTTAAGAAACACTACAAAAAATGGGTTCAAAGTCCCATGGGAATACATGCAATTGAAACCCCATAATCAGAAGTGATAAATAAGCAATACGATTCTGCGATGGCTTTGGTTAAAAAGAAGTGTTGTTCTAAACATTATGTTTTAATTACTGTAGCATCTTCCATTAATTCATAAGTGGTTTTGTAATCATGTTTAATATCACCACCTGAGGACATTTTCTGTACCTACTGTAAGACAATATTTAAATATAGCATTAAACTCCTCAAATTCAGCTCAGTAGTCAGGGCAAAACTATAAAGAAACAAAAACTAAAATGTACACAATCCGCAGAGGTAATACATCTAGAGAACAAAAAAAAAGAAAGGTTTCGATAAAAGATGGAAAAAAAGGAAGGGAGCAGGAAGGCTTTAGAAATATATTCACAAGAACATACAGTAAAAACAAAACTGCCTTACTGACTGTCCTAGTATCAATTATCAAACTTCACAACAGAACAGGCTGAAATTGAATCCTGGGGACTAGATGATGATGATCCAGCAACTGGCCTCGACTGGCCTTGAGTTTAGCTGTTCATCCAACAAGGTCTCTCTCAAGGTTAGCACTTGTTTGTTTATCAAAATATATGCTTTTAAGGGCTAAAATGTACAAGCCTAATCGGTCATGATTAAACTCCTAAATATCTGTATAGTTTAGAAATCAGATATAATGAAGAAGAGAGGCCTGAAAACCTATTAATTGGAAATGTGTTGGCTATAATTTGGTTGCTATTTGTGCATTTTGTGTCATAAATTTACTTACTAAAATGAGTACAAAAGGG
The DNA here is from genome assembly GCF_040954835.1 of Lepisosteus oculatus. NCBI lineage: Eukaryota > Metazoa > Chordata > Actinopteri > Semionotiformes > Lepisosteidae > Lepisosteus > Lepisosteus oculatus. Next base: position 42,198,022 of record NC_090698.1, on the reverse strand, counting down.
AGGCACCACTACAGTTTACACATTAAATTGATAGCATCAGTGCAGCAAAAAAGGAACTTCTTCAAAAGAGTGATTCTAGTGGTAATTCAGCTGAATGCACAGGAATCATCAGTATTACTGTATGTCTTAATCATTGTTGGGGAGGATATACAGCTTATTCTAGTACCCAATCTTAAGTGATTAACTTTCCCTTTGGAAGGGCTGAAAACAATTGAAATCTGATTTTGAACTTGATGGTGGACTGATCAGTCATTGATCTATAGTACCAACGGTGCACTGGAATACAAAGAATAATTCATTGTCTGAAGGCAGGCAAAAGGAAAATGTAATCCTGGAAATAATAGTGGAATGTCAAAAACCTGGCTCTCTCATCTTTACTGATACTGTATGATTAATGATGGCAGCAATATAATTAATTCTGAAGTGTACAGAACCAGTTTGACTGCTTATATAAAAGAAAATGCTTCCATACAGTATACTATGGAAGGCCCTTCATCTTAACTATGACCAAAAAAAATATGCCTAAATACATCAGCCTTAAGAACTGACTTTAACCCTTACTTTATTCACTTTACTTTCAGTGAATGTGTCCCAATAATTATGGCCACTTTAAATCACTAGGTTGACTATACAGCATGCTTTTGTTCTAATGTGATCACATGTATGCATACAGTAGAATTACCTTCAACCGTGTTGATTACATGATCACAAATACAAATTGCTTGACTGTAAAACAAACATAAATGTCTTGACCTTTCTGTGCCAACACTTTTAGAGGGCAAGGTATTTTTTTTAAAGACAGACAACTTTACCTTTTGTGGATTGTGCTTAGCGATAATGTCAGTGGCTCTCTCGACAAAGACATGAGCAGAATATCTGCCTGCAAAACCTGTTGCCACTTCCTCCCCATCTCTCATGTCCAGGGCACAGCGAGTTAAGTTCAGAGGTGTGATGAAGGCACAACGATGGTGACTGAAGTAATCTTCACTTCCTGTCAGGTAGCCTGCCACCAGAAACCACAGAAGGCTGGCATTGTACACAAACTGAAACATATTCAAGGCACATTCAACGCCATCTCAGAAAAAAATACTTGTTGGTCTTTGTCAAAATTTAGAACTTATGCATTTTCTAGTTCTTTGACAGTATACATGTTCAGGCTAAAGCATAGCATTTATTTTTTGCTGTTACAGAAATATTTTTTTGAGTTTGTGGTTGACAAGGTGCCTCTGTATTTATGTTTTGAATAAAAGCAGCAAAAGTGTATCTCAGATAAAACCATCTAACCATAACTATTTCAAAGCATACCAGTTTAACTTGTATTAACCAGATAGAGTAAATATCTTGGGAGTAAAGGAACAAAATAATTATTCCTTTACCAAGGTAGGTGTCGAAGCCTCTCCTCGTCGGTAAACAGTCTTTCTTGTACATTCCCAGGTGCCACTTTCCGACCATGTGTGTGGAGTAGCCTGCCTCCTTCAACAGCTGTGGAAGGAATTTCTCATCCAGCGGGACACAGTAGGGCTGGCAAGGCCAGATTATCTCATGCTGCATTCCTGTGTGGATCTGTCAGGAAAAATGGTTATTTCAGCTACATATACCTAAAGGAACAAAAACTACTGAAGCTTTAGAAGGTATATCACCCTGCAACTCACAACTGGCAACCCACTGAAGCTAAGCAGGTGTGAGCCTGGTCAGTACCTGGATGGGAGACCTCCTAGGAAAAACTAAGGTTGCTGCTGGAAGAGGTGTTAGTGGGGCCAGCATGGGGCGCTCACACTGCTGTCCATGTGGGTCTTAATAACCCAGTATGGTGATGGGGACACTGTACTGTAAACAGGCGCCGTCCTTCGGATGAGACGTAAAACCGAGGTCCTGACTCTCAATGGTCATTAACAATCCCAGGGTGTTTCTCGAAAAGAGTAGGGGTGTAACCCCGGCATCCTGGCCAAATTTCCCATTGGCCCTTACCAATCATGGCCTCCTAATAATCCCCACCTATGAATGGCTTCATTACTCATTACTGAGCGTGCTGGTGCACTATGGCTGCCGTTGCCGTTGCTGCACATTAGTGGTGGTGGAGGGGAGTCCCCATTACCTGTAAAGCGCTTTGAGTGGAGTGTCCAGAAAAGCGCTATATAAGTGTAAGCAATTATTATTATTATTACTTTTCACAGCAAAGTGCATTACTTCAAAGTCTTTTACAAAACAATCAGAGGAATATTAGATGAGGGCACAAACATCACATAAGTGAGGTCCGGGAAAGAGTTCCATAGCACAGGTCCACATCCATCCCTTTTCCAACTGCTTCATCCAATACACAGTCGCAGGGGAGCCGGAGACTCACAAGACAGGATACACCCTGGACAAGACGCCAGTCGAATGCAGGGCAGACACACAAACATGCACACACTCAGACTTAGAGACAAATTTCCCAGAAGCTAATTAACCTGCCAGTACTGTATGTCTCTGGACTGTGGAAGGAAACTGGAGCACCCGGAGGAAACCCATGTCAACACTGGGAGAACATGCAAACTCCACACATGCCTGTTTTTGGCCTGAAGGTCAACAATTCACAGAAAAGGTCCAGTTCAAGCTTTTTTACAGTATGTTCCAAGATGGCAGCAGCAACTGGCTAAATGAGATATTTATCAGGCTTTCTTTCGTGATTTCATAGCCTGCTGCTTTAAAAAAAAATAACTTCTTTAAATTGAGTGTTGCATCACAGTCCTGTGTATTTCAAAAGTGTAAAGATGAACCTAAAGTCCCCTCTTCCAGGCAAAGACTGTCACAACTGGGACACCAGTCTATTTCAGGGCACACTATCTGAAGAAAATTAAATTAGCTGACATGTCTTAGGAAAGCAGGAGGAAACTGGAGTTTCACAAGTCACACAAACAGAGGAAGAACATGCAGACTCCTCACAGAAGTAATGCCCAATCAAACCCAGGCACCAAGAGACTTTAGTTCTGGTAAACTTCTTCTATATTTTTCTTTCAATTAAATAAATTCGAATCAGTCCAGTCAGGGCAAGTAATTGTAGTTAAAATGCATATATAATATAACGCAAAGCAAAGAAGGATGTGACAACCAGTCACATGACTCGTTGCAACAAACACAGTAGTGAACTGCGCTTTAACAAATTTGAATTCTGCATTAAGGGGCTCAACAATAGCGGTCCGTTCTTAAACTTTAAGTTAAAGACTCTCACCTGATATCTTCCGGTCATCAGTTGGTTTCGGGACGGTGTGCACAACGGCTGGACGTAATAATTGTTCAGTCTAACTCCCTGTGAAGCAAGTTTGTCAAGATTTGGGGTTTTAATTTTAGACCCGTGAAACCCCACATCATTCCAACCGTAATCGTCAGCCAGGATGAAAACAATATGAGGCGACGTTTTAGCATCTTCTTTTGCATCTAAAAACGTGAAATACGGTGCTAAACAAAGTAAAATCAAGAGACGAATCTTCTTAGCAGCCTTCATTCTTTTCCCCGCCTTCCTCTGGTGAGCAAAGTAAGGAACCAAACAGTTACACTCCGCAGTTTAAAGATACAGGTACTCTATATATATTACACAGTATAACACAGCTCTTGCTATATGTCTGTGAAGTTGATGGATAAAATAAAGCTGGCTAATGTTTTTTAAAAGAAGTGCGTGTTCGTTAAAACGTTGAGTGTGGTGCACATAAAAGAAACGTCCGTAAGGCTTAAAATTTACGATTTAAGTTGCATCCAAATCAAGATGCTCATGGTTTATGTTGAGCGCTTTAAACTCAGGAAGTGCTTCAACCAATCACAACCAGTTAGATTTTACAGTACTTCGAAATAGCCCTTCCTCCTAATTTATAACACTTTTGGTTAATGTTTAGTATTTACTGTAAATAAAAAACATTTTCATGCATTTTACTATCTGTAAAACAACAATTGAGTAGAAAAAAAAGATTCAAAGTAAAAACTTCGAGAACTAAGTGTAAATATACTGTAGTAAGGTACTATATTTGTGAAAACCTGAAGTAGAAAGTATCTTCCCAACCTTTAAGGAAAAAGTCTTTAAGAACAAGAAGCAAACGGGAACGGTTATTTTAAAATGATTCTCGGAGCTATATATCCCTTGTAATTATTAAATAGAAGTTTTCTACTGGATTTTCACGTCTAGGATCTTACAATATCTGTATCAGAACATGAACCACATTGCATTTCAAAATCTCATCATACTCATAGTACGTTGGACTAATCAATGTAGAGTTTCAGACACGGCAAAAGCGGTCTAAGCAGTACACATCTAATTTTTTGGTGTTTTTTCTAAATATCGTATTTAATAAAAATTGTTTTTTTTTCACCAGATGTTGACTGTATAGATAGGCCTATCTTTTTTCTACCCCCCCGATATTAAAACTGTGCTTTAACCGTCCTCAAATAAGGAAAGGAGCTGTAAAAAATGAGGAGTACACCTCTTCTTTGAACTTCGGTTGTCCTAAGTCAAAATTGGTAAAATAGCAAAAATTGTGCAGAATACAACATTCAGTTTTCTGAAGTGTAACTGCATTCATTTTCATGCAACGTGTTGTACGTTTGGATTATTGCTCCATTTTGAGAAAGAATAATAAAATATGAGACTTGATGCGCTTGCAAGTCTAGTTTGTGGCTTAGAGTAACTTCTCAGGCCCGAAGTACCTCAGATAGCATCTTAAAGGCTGAACTAAACTTTGTGAAACTTGTTACACCTATACAGTACATGAGCTGTAGGCTATTCTATAAGTATTTCTATTACATATTTTGAATATGTGGTTATATACTGTATACTGATGGAAAAAAGAAACACAACACCTCCTCCTCCACATTCTGGCCCTCCTGTCTGTGTGGAACAGGCTGAAGAGTGACTCATCCGTGAAGAGGACCTGATGCCGAGTCCATCGCAGCCTCTGTCTGGCCCAAAGCAGTCAGGTGTGACGTCTAGGAGGTGTGAGCAGAGGGCCTCTGACAGGTCAACTTGCTCTAAGGCCAGTACATGGAGCCTCACTGTCCTGTCACTGATGTAAAGGTGTAAATTATGAAAATACGGTGAAATGTAACTGTTCATTCAAGGGCAATCAGAGTAGGAAGCTCAGGTTGTATTTATTATTTGAAGGGTTCTGCTCAGTCTGAACAACCAGCAGCTTACTTTTATACATTTACTGTATATCACTGCGTGTTTAATGAGCTTCTTGTTTGAAAATGGAAAATAATAAATAAAAAATAACGGACTAACAGATGAATGAAGCACTGTTGTATTTAGAACCCTAACTCATTTAGTTTATTTCAGTGTATATTAAAACACAGTTCATTATTAAATTTTACAGTGCACAGCAGGAACAAAATTATAATACAAAAGTTACAAATACAAAGGTGTTTTGTGTGATATTGGGAGCATAATACAGTTTCAATCAAAGCAATTGATTAAGCTACATGAAAGTTAATTTTTGTGTGTTTTTATTACCCTGAGATGAATGTATTATTTTACTGTTGGATACATTTTAAAATTAAGAACAATACTGCAAAGTCCCTATTATAAACCATATACGGAAATACTATTGCCAGAGGAAAGTAGCTTTAATTTCAACACATCTGGCACTTCTAACACTTAACACATCTGTATCTCTTTAAGACCTTAAAGCACTTTATTTTCTGTTTTCATACATTACCACTCTATAACACTGTAAAATCGACTTTGAAAGCTTGTGGACAATTTTGCATTGATTTAACTTACACTTCAGCTTTGCTATGCAAGTATTTAAAACTCTTATCACCTTCTTCTGAAATTTTTTAGCTTCTGTGTGAGCTGCAACAAAATTGCCCTGGTCTTCAGCTCTCCTGTCTTCACTGGACTTTATTACCTTTATTGAACTTTATCAAACTATATTGTATGTAGACGATAAATCTACTGTATTCCATGTTTTGCATTAAACATGGCTTACTCATTTGAAAGTGAACTGGGAAATCTATTCCCCTTTTTCCTGACCAAGCAGTCTCCTGGGATGTTTTTTTCACCGTATGCAAGCTCTCATCTCTAACATTCCATTTTTTTCAGTCTCTTGAGTGAGAGGTTTTGTGGCCTGCAGATCATGGGCAGCCCTGGTCAAAGCCTGTTCTCTGCCTCACTAGGCCTTGCTTTTACTCTGTTTCTGAAGACGTGTTCTTGTGGGTTCAGTCAGCACCAACGGTTCCTGCACAACAGTTGCTTTGTAGTTTTTGCCTAGCAACTCAACTTCTACCTTCTGGCCTATTTTAGCAAGCTCTGTAGGCACATAGGCAAAAGCCACACTCTGTTGGGTGGTGTAGCTGTAGGCTCCAGAAGTGGTGTTTCCAACAACCTGAAAAAAAAAATCAGATTTGTGGAAATTATGTATATGTATAAACATAAGAAAGTTTACAAATGAGAGGAGGCCGTTTGGCCCATCTAGTTTGTTTGGTAGTTAGTAGCTTATTGATCCAAACATCTTTCTTGAAAGTAGTCAGGTCACTGTCCTCAACAACATGGCAGGCTGCTCCATACTCTCACAATCCCTCGGGTAAAGAAGTGCCAAGTGCCTTCTATTACTTGGTCTTAAATGCATTTCCATGTAGTTTCCACTGGTATCTGTCACGAATGCCAGGAAGGGCATGCAGTGGAATGACCAGGAGAGCAGTAGAGACCCTATGCATAGTGGCAAAAGGGGCAACACAGAGGTTAACCCGGACTCAGGGGGTCAGACGATGTCGGGTAGAAACTTCAGGCCACGGAGGAGACAACCTGGTGCTATTCGGGTTTCAAGACATCCGAACCCTCAATATATAGCCCCACACAAAGACAAACAGGAAGAACAAGAAAAGCATAGGAAACTAGGAACAGGACAGAGAAGGAGTGCCCTCTAGATGTAGAGGGCGTGACAGTATCTTTTGGTTCAAAGTATTTGTAATCATATACAATTTCCTTTTAGGGGATAAAGTGTCTCTTTCAGTCAACTAGTGTTTCAAGATTAACAGTAGTTTATGATGTGATTTGACTCATTTTGAACTGCCGCTTAGTAGTTACAGAATACACAACTGTAACTACTTAGTACTGTAACTACTAAGGCAACTGAGGCATTTTTAAATATGACTGAAACTTTTTTGAAAGTGATACAGCTGAAATCAATTGTACAGTATAAACCTGGAGAGACAATCTCCCACTTGTATCTTAGAAGCCAAATTAGATAAAGAAATAAGGCAGGAGTGATTAAAAATTGACTTCAATATACTGTACAGCAAGAACACTAGGCAAACAGGGCTTTACTGTTGACAGTTAGACTCAGAGTGACATATCAATCACATAATCGTGTGGTTATTCCAAATATTCATGTAAAATCAATCTTTATATTGCATCAAGAAGAAAGCACCCCCTTGTGCGAATATGTTCCACTTGGAAATGAATAAACATGAGTACATATTTGTTCATTTGAACACAAAGTACACGGTTATAAGACACCATTGAAACTGGATTTGAACCTTTACAGAATGAAGGTTGCCTGTTCAAAAAATTCCTATAACTGACAAATAAATGAAAGAAAATCCAAACTGAAGTGTATAGGGTGAATTGTATTGTCCCCATATGCAGTCCCATGGGTTGCCAAATCCCTGTCTGAAGACCCCTTTTCACATCCCTCTTTGTGCAGCAAACTCTCACCTTGCCATTGTGCCAAATGGTCTCGTTGCCTTCTGGATCAACGTCATCGGTTTGCAGAGTGAGATACACTAACTTGCGAGACAGGCCTTTGGCCTTGATCTCCTGTAGGGCCTTCTTACCAATAAAGTCTGCAGGCTGGGAAAAAGGATGAAAAAATACTTTCATGCTCCTATAAGTACTTTACCAGGCTCCGAACATTTTTAACCCATATAATAAGAACAGTAAATAGCCATCTGGCAAAAACATTGGAGGATCTGCTTCAGGTCAAATGCTGAAGTTGCCAAAGGTTTTTATTGATTGTACAAAGTTTCAAACAACCTTTAATGGAAAGTCCAGAAGATGTGGAAGGTGCCAATATTATCCTTGTAGTGTTTTTGCCTCTTTTAAATATTAACAACAGTTGTCAGTTGAGGAGTGTATCTTTGCATCTGTTACTTTGTTCAGAGAGTCATGACAGTTTTAGCTATACTGAGCAAACAATAGCACTACAATTTCCATTTGCTGCCTGGATTTTAAACATACATTAATTTAAACATACATATTAATTATAGGTATATAACAGTGTTTATATAATAAACTACCTCATTCACTATACAGTAAAACATTAATATACAGTGCCTTGTACAGGTATTCCCTGAAATGTTTCCACATTTGAATGCCATGTGAACTTGCAATCATGACAATTTCAGACTAGGACCTTATACTTTATACAATTTACACAATCTACTCCAAACCGATAAAGCTAGTATGCAAACAGATTACATTTTTAAAGAAAACTAGAAAACATAAATGTTAAGCCTCTTTGCTGTGACATCTATAAATCAAGTCAGTTTGTTTGGAAGGTCAAAGATTGGTGATTTCTGTCTGTTAGCAATCAAAGTGGTTTAATTTGTCTTCAGAGTAAACGCATCTATTTCTGTATGTTCCTTCACGTACTAAATTTCCAAACTCGACATGCATAATGATAAGAGAAATCCAATATAAAGACAAAGTACGTTTCAAAATAAATCATGGATAAAGTGTGCAAGGGGACACAGATCAGGAGAAGATTATGTATCTATTGGATGACAGTTAGGTTCATCAGTAATAAGTTGAATGTTCCACATTGTCACAGTTGTCATCCGGAGGGCGCTCCTACCTTTTTCGTTGTGTTCCCAGTTTTATTTATCCCAGCTGTGTCTTATCCTCTTTTCCCTATTTAAGCCCCGTGTCTCTGTAGTTCTGGGCTCAGCTTTGGAAGACGGATGCCCGGAAGCCCGCCTACCACCGGGCACAGGAATGGCCCGAGGGCACAGACTTCATCACGGTGTCCTGATCTACTGAGTCCAGGGCTCGGAGCGCCTTGTCCTGTCAAGGTTTTAACTATCCGTATTCCTAATTCCCTGTTCCCTGTGTTCGTCTTGGATGGATCTCCCAGCACCTGGACCTTGGGCTGCTCCCTGATTTCCCTTATTGCCTGCGCTCCCCCCATTCACCAGATCATGGCCGTCACCACCCCCTGTGTTTCTACCCAACCTGATCCTGCTGTGTCCTCCCTGATGTCCTACTCCAGTCACTTCCGGATTATAGCATCTTGCATAGGGTCTTTAACTATGCATTTCTGAGCCGGTTCTGACTCCTGTGACACACGTAACCAGACACTAACCAGATCAGACCAACCTTTCAAACTGAGCAGCCCGGCAAACAGGATACTGGTTTGAGATGCTACTGTGAAGCCAACAATGGCTTTTAAAGAAATGAGAATCACTGCTTATACATCTACACTATTTCAATCCATTCACAGAACTGACTTTCATGCTTGAGTGGCAAGAAAGAAGTCTTTACTGAAAAAGATGTTAAATTTCCATGACTCCCATATATACTGCAGATATATTGCAGCATATTTTATTTTCAGGCAAGGAAAAAAATGAACTTTTTGGTCTTGATGTAAATTGTTACATCTAAAAGCAAGCCCAACACAGACATCACCATTCCAGATGTGGAGTGTAGTAACGGCAGCCTCATGTTATGGGGATGCTTCCCATGATAAGGACTAGGAAGCTTGTCAGGACTGGTGGAAAACTGGATGGTGAATCATAGAGGAGTCACCCAGGAGCTGAAAACTGGTTAAAGATCTGAAGACCAAAGCCACAGTGACAAGAACAGAGTGAATGTCTGTGAGTTGCCCAGTCAAAGTTCAGACCTACAAGGACATACTGTAATAATTTATGGTGAGGCTTAATGATTATCTATTTCAGGAGGGTAATCAGAACTGAAGCTCAAGAACGTTTCTCCAGGCTGTAAGTAAACCTAGGACCACTGAGCTGTGAGGGAAACTCAGAAACAGTTAATGAGAAACAGTCTGGTCACCAACACAAGACTCTGGCATACTTTTATTTTAAATAGCTTCTATGGATAATATAGGTAAGCGGATAAATGAAGGTTGTATTAAATTTTGTTCTAGTAGTGAAAATAAGTTCCGCATTTACTGAGACAAAATATAATCTATGGAAAAAAAGCAATATTCAAATGAATCAAAACAGGATAAATATAGTGTCTTAAAACTGTATCCTTGAGGAATAATGGTTCTAAACGATATAGTTTTTAAATGTCACAGTTCTCTAACATGATATTTGTGGTGCTATTCCTACTGTATATGCATGGGATAGTCTTTTATTTGCTGCTTCGCAGACATCTCTGGCATACACGTAAAATTCTGGAAGAGGGAACTAGACCGACACTTTTGACTATCCAGCCATTTCTAACCTCTTCTTCCAATTTAGGGACAGAGGGGAGCCAAAGCCCATCCCAGCAAGCAAAAGGCACAAGGTAGGATACTCCCTTGACAGAATGCAGTCCATCACAGGGCACACACACAGACAAGCACACACTTACACAAGGATCAAATAAGATACCAGTATGTTTTTGGATTGTGGGAAGAAACCAGGGCACCTAGAAGGGACCCAGACAAACATGGGGAGAACATACAAACTCTAAGCAGACAGCACCCCAGGTGTGCAATTGAACCCAGGGACCCAGTGCTGTGAGGCAACAATGCTAACCACTGTATTACCCTGTTGCCCATTTGTTATACTAAAATATTTCATTAACATTCTAAAATATAAACAATAAAGAACAGATGGTAATTTTAAAGTAAATCCTTAATGGTGGTGTAATGGTGTTTAATTTATAACATAATTCATGTTAACACATTTTGCAAATCAACAGACAAACAGAAAATATGTTTTAATTTTTTTTTGCAATGAGCTGTTTATTCCCAGATGTAGTTTTATCTATTCCTGCACCGAAAGAAAAAGTTTTTAATTAGCGAGGATTTCCTGGACTACAGTGTGTGTGTATACAGCGCCATCTTTTGGTGACATGGGAAATAGTACAGAAAATACAGTACACCTGATCACAGTGGGACAATCAGTGTTGTGAAACACTGGAACTTGTCAAGAATTGGTACTGTACATTATATAGGGGCACTGTTATTTATTCCAGAGTCAACATGCAAGATATCCTTGATCTATATGTCAGACAAATTGTTATTAAAGACAGCAGTGTGGAGTAGTGGATAGGGACTCTGGATCCATCAGAAGCTGGTGTTGTACCATCAGGGTAAAATCATAGACAGGCAGGGCTCAGGACTACTTCAGTGCATCAGGAGGCACCTTTGGCAGCAATTATAGCTGCAAGTCCTTTTAGATAAGCCTCTACCAACTCTGCACACCAGGCTGGTGTATACCCTATCTTCTTACTTAGCTGGTGATTTGCCCAGCAATTTTTTAAAGTCCCACACAGACTTTTAATCAGATTCAGGCCAGTAGCACTCAAAGGCTACCGCAGGGTAATTGTGGCGTCGTGCTTTGGATTCATGTCCAGACCAAAGGTGAATTTTCCTTTTAGGACCTTAGCCAACTGAACCAGAGGTTCAGAGGTTCCCCTAAGGTTTGCCTGTACTTTGCTTCACCCGCTTTTCCACAGTATCAAGAAGCTTCCAGATCCCCGCCGATATAAAGCAATTGCATTATGTGGCTACCACCAGACTTGACAATAGGAATGCTGTTAAACAGATTATGTGCTCTGATGGCTTTGAGCTAAATATTTACATTTTGCATTTAGACAAAAAGCTTTCTATATTGTCTTGTCTGATGAAAAATGCTTTTGCCATATATTTACATCCATCCATTTTCTAACTGCTTCATCCAATTTTGGGTCACATGGAAACTGAAGCTATCCCAGCAATCAACGTGCGCAAGGCAGGATACACCCTGGATGGGATGCAAGACAGACACACAAACACAGACAAGCACACACTCACACCAGGGCCAATTTCCGTAGAGGACAATCAACCTACCAGCATGTTTTTGGACTGTGGGAGGAAACCAGATCAATCAAAGGAAACCCATGCAAACACAGGGAGAACATACAAACTCCACACAGATAGCACCCCAGGTCCAGGATTGGAATCAGGGCCCCAGAACTGTGAGGAAGCAACACTAACCACTGTGCCACCTCCCACACACTGTATTTACAGTATTACTTTAATGGTTTGTTGCTAATTGCAGACTTGTGAGATTTGAGATGGCTTTTCTCAGTAATGGCTTCCTTCTTACCATTCTGCCTTACCAGTCAGGTTTGTGGAGTGACCAGGATATTGTTGACTCATGGACATCTTCTCCTGTCTCAACCTTTGAACTCTGTAGCTCTTTCGAAGGCCTTACATTGGCATCCCTAACCAGTTTCCCCCTTGCCTGGATGTTCAGTCCAGTGAGATAGCCTGATTAGGTAGTATGTGGGAACTATGGTACAACTTCCTTTTCTCAGTAATCAATTTCACCATGCTCTATAGGATATTCAGTATCTTTGAGATTCTTTATACCTTTCTCCCGATATGTTTCTTTCCCACTTTCTCACTGAGTTATTTCAAAATATCCCTGTTCTTCATGATTGAATCCTTGCTTGAAATTCACTACTTGTATGAGGGACCTCACAGAGACAGGAATATTCTGGAATTAGGTGAACCACTATTATAGCACACAGACAGGGACCATTCATCTAACTATGTAACTTGAGAACGTAATTTTGTTTACCAATTTAAGTTTGCCTTAGCAAAGGGGGTGAACACTTATCTACAACACTTTCTTTGCCGTTTTAACTTATTCTTAAGTTTCTTTCATTCATAGAAGTGTCCACTATAATTATTTATGGTTTCATTAAAAGTATTCACTTTAATAATATTGAGACTAAATAATACAGAGACTCAGTCTATTCTGCAGATTTGATACTGTGTCTCACAATAACATCCAAATGATCAAAGAGTGGTACTAACAGTTATCTCAGATTAAACTAATTCTCTATTAAATCATTAGCTCTCAGAACATAAACATTTAACAGTGACCAGATCATTCCTAGGTTCTTTAAGATAGCCTCCATAGGGATGGTTTATAGGACAAAGCAGGCAATAGGACAAGATAGGTGCAGTACTTAAAAGCACTGACCAAGTCAAAGAAATGGACTTCTTCAAAATCAACAGTGAAACAAGAACCAGAAGACACAAGTGGATACTATACAAAAAAAGTTTTCCAGACTTAGAACTGGGGAGTACAGTATACTTCTAAAAACTGTAATAATGCCAAATTTGAACATACCTTATTTAACTTGATGAAGTAATCTAAGCCAGCTTCCAGTGGATTTGTGTCACAGTTCATCTAGGAGAAGGATCAGTATATTACAATCACACACACACAATATTAAAATATTGTATTACTATAAAATAATCCAATAATTTATTACTATTACTTTAATAGGCATAATTAATATTAAATTATTGAAACAATTCTTAGGTTCTTATAAAAATAACTGAGTTAGTTTAAAAAGGAGTTTTGCAATTAAAAAGCATCTGGTCTGACAATTATACCTAAGAGTACCCACTGTTAAAGTTGTAATATCAGTAAATCAATCATATTTCTGAGGGACAAAAGTAGCCATTGCTGGTAAATTCAGTTCCTGTATATTAAGTTTATTAATGACTAACATGTTTCAGAAAGTGTGACTTTCATTAACATGTAGAAATAATAACCTTTATTTCATAGGGAAAACTAAATGTGCATGATTCTGTACAATTTAGTAGAATGAGTTACTTGAACAGGATTACTGTATCTTAATATATTTTAATTATACAATCATATACTCATGATCATATCATATGGTATGTAATATTTGAAGAAAAAAACAAGAATTACACAGAGGCTGCAGTACACAAATATTAATTTGGCTGACACTTTTGTCCAATGCAACTATCTAGTGTATCCTTTTTACAGTTAGTAAAATATCCTTCAAAAAGTCATCAAAATATAACTTTCATTACAATCCTATGCATCCTAGCTACATCCTCAGCTCCACTGTAGTATCAACATGTCCCTGCTTAAAAGTACTTCAAAATCTAAAAAATCAGCAATCACAAAAATTAGATTTTCCCTTAAACTTAGGCTAGGATTAATAGTACAACTATATTTTAAATTAGATTAAAAATATACTGCATTAGGACTTGCCATAAATAAAAGCCAACCTCCATCTTACAGAAAACTTCACAGCTATACATTAATCTTCCAGCTCAGACCCCGATCCACAGCAGACATCCAAAAAGAAGACAATGTGTTTCGAGGCACCTGCTTAGATCATTTTTAAAGGTTTAACAGGAGTTCTGCTCTTGTTGCTTATCCCAATAATGCTGCACTATTTTCATCAGCATAAACTGGCATTTGAAAAGACTTCCTAGGAAGGACATCCCATGGTGTGGTGCAGGGCTGAAACCTCTGTCACACTAGAAAACGTTTCCACCATATCCTCTGACACTTAATATACTGTCACTTAGTGTATGACAACAAGTCGTAGCAGAGAACTGCAAATAATATAATCAGCCCCTTAAATTCCTTTCTTCAGCTCTAAAAGACCAAGGAAAACGTCTGCTCTTTGCTGACCTCGGCTCCCCAGGCCCGAAAGGCCTTTTCCATGCGCAGCGAGCCCATGGCGTAGGTGCCAAAGTTGTCAATGGCCTCTTCCTGCCCTGCCTGCATGATGGCCTCATATAGAGCAGCAGTTTCCTGTCGGTCATGGTACAGCTCCCAGCCCAGCTCACCTGCAACACAGTCGGCAGAGAGCTGAGGGCTCATACAAACTTCCGCTTCTCAAAAGGACTTTAACTTTCGCTCTCCTGGGATTTCGACGGGCACTTTTGACACTCGCATAAATGTGATATTTTTGCTAACAGACTGAAAAAGCAAAGATGAGATTACATTAGTTGCGGTTACTCTGAGCCTTGGATGGTAAGATTTGTCCAACAGCTATTAAAGCAGCCTAGACACAGCACAGTGGCAAGAAGCAGAATCCATTCAGCTGTTTTTATTCTCGTCCAGTTTAACACCGCATGTAATTGTTCTTCCCCTACTGACATTTTACTAACTGAAGCCTTTTTTATAAACAAGAATTTCACCATACTTGATGTTTCAGTTTCAAAAGATTGGTAGTACAACGTTGGTAGTACTTATTGTATTTATATTGTTGAGTCTGTTCATCACTGTGGTTCCCACAGAAAAAGGAAAGGATGACACGCAAATACAGTATTTTAATCAGACTCTCACCTGTGTAAGATATTCTGATGGCTCTCAGAGGAATGTTTGCAACCTTGATGACTTTGCACTGAAGGAATCTGAAAGCCTTATCGCTTATGTCTTCTGTTGTCAGTTTCTGAAGAACTTTTCTGGAGCTGGGCCCGGCTATGCCCAGGACCCCTATGTCATCAGTGACATTGTTAATCTCTACGTTGTAGCCTCCATTAGTTGCCTCCTGTTCAATCCACCTGGCCAAAAAAAAAACTCTCAAAATTCAAACTTATCTGTCCAAAGCTGAAAAAGCTTTTACTATACTTTCTCTTACTGCTTTGTTGACACACTGTTGCTTGCAAGCTGTAAGTTCCTTTACTCTTCTTTTTAAACTACTAAACTACTAATGAACAATTTCTTGTATAAATGGGATTTTTTACAATTAACCAATTGTACTTCATTACAGTACATTTAATTTATCACGGTTTTGTAGGTCACCCTGCATAGATAATTAAGAAATTAAGAAACAAAATCTGAACTACAATAAGAAGGTTCTGGCTGGTGTATGTAACATAGCTAGTTTGGTTTTCCCTATTAAGATATGGGTAAATATATGGAATATTTGAAAGGCATTGCAATTATTATAGTACTAGCAACAAAACAATTCAAACAAAACCAACGACAGAGGTAAATGTACAGCAGCTCAGACCAGCAGGTATCTAACTGTAATAAGAATTTTAATCAGCTTCAGGTACATACAGTTCTCAGAAAGGCACACTCATACAGTCTGAATATAGTGAACCTCCTAAACAGCTACTAAATCCCATTTCCCATTTTTTGATGGCAGTTTAGGTTATGGGTTGCAAATGGCATTTCTAAACATTTGATAATAATACATTTATTAAATTTATTGAATGTGATAATAACCAGCCTTTACCGTAGATTAACTGTGTTTATTAGCAATAATACCCTTACCCTGACCGTAGTCTGATGACTACTAGTCTAACCCTGTCCATAAAATCGGGGTTATGTAATAAGCTTTTATAACTGTTTACTCATAACATGTTAGTGATAGATAATTAAGAGATGATTAAAGCAATGACCGAATCTAAAGAGTGACAATTTGTTTTATAAATTTCCTTTAAATAACTACATTTTTGTTCAACCTTTAAGATCTCAAAAATGAGTGGTGAATGATTTCAACTTATACACAGCATTCAAATGGGAGCTAATGAATAGGGTGCTTGCACACAAAGGCAAGGTTCTAACATTACAGAGAGCTTAAATACACTGCTGAGGAGGCCCCTAACTTCACATATTTCTGTTAGTAAGTAAGAGACATTTAATTATTGTATAAATCTAGCTTTATTGGAAACTATGTATAATGTTATGGTAACAGTGCCAGAAGCACTGTAGTGCACTGTCATCCAGGCTATAGATTAAGGGAAAACTGTGCAAAACTGTCACTGTTGTTTATGCAATGAATAGAAAACAAATTGAACCCCAATGTTATTTAAACCTTAACTGGCTAGAAATTCACGTTCCACACAAAAGTACTACTCAAAACAAAAATCCCACTGTTGAGTGTGAGTTTCTATTGCCCTGGTAACCAGCTGGATCTGAGACATACTGGAGAGTGACAGAAATGAACATGACCCGACCTGAGGTCATGAAGTTCAGAACCAGAGCCAGTGACCAAGAGGAACTCTCCTGGGGAGAGATGGGTAACTGTAACTTCAGCATACACCCGGCCCTGAGGAGTCAACATGTGGCTAATGTTTGTTACACCAACCTGAAACAAGTCAGAGCAGCGAGAAACATAATTGTCAGAAAAAAATATTCCATGTACATTAATACAACACGTCTACCCCCGCAAAGGCTACTTCATATGTTCCAGAGTTAAAACGGTAGTTGATACCTTCAGCAGTTTTTTAGCTTATCTCTTGATAAGTAATCTATTACATGAACTTGACTGAAGTTTTATCACAGACACAATTGATTTTCATGGATTATTATATTGGATGCTGACAAATTGTTTTAGAGAAATATATTAGTGAAATCCAGGTTTCTGCAGTAAGTGGTGTTCGTAGAACTGTAGGTGGCGCCCCTCTCTCAAAATTAGAATTTCCACACAAAAAAAAACATGTACCAGTATGGTGACTGGGGCTTCAGTGGTGTAGAAGGTACCATCATTTGAATAGGACACTGAAGAGAAGCCTTGACCACTGCCATTAATGATCCCATTCCACGGGCTGTAAGACTAGGGGTGTTAACATTGCCCCATCCATCCATTTTCTAAGTGTTTCATCCATTTCAGGGTCACAGAGGAGCCGCAGTCTAATCCGGCAAGCAACGGGTGCAAGGCAGAGTACTGCCTAGACAGGGTGTATTGCAGGGCACACAATCAAACATTTACTCACACAAGGCCCAGTTTTCCCAGAAGCTATGAACCTAACAGCACATTTTTGCAATGTGAGAGAAAGCCCATACAAGCACAACAAGGACATACAAACTCCACACAGCTTTCTGTTCTACCTTTAAGATCTCACAAATGCAGAGTGGTGAATGATTTCCACTTCTAACTGGTATTTAAGCCAGAACCCTAGTGCTGCAAGGCAGCAATGCTAGCCACTGCACCACCCTGCCACCCAGACGGGGAACAATTACATTAAAATAAATTCAAACACATACATTAATCATTTATCAACTTAACAGGTGGTTTGTAAACTTTAGAAATCTAGAGACTAAATTCTAAATACCTATCAGCCCTCAAAGACTGAATTAAGAGAACCCATGTTCTTTTAATTGATTAGATTACTTTCTTGATCCATCAATAGTCTACAGATGTAACCAATTTTTACACCTACAAGAACAAGAACAAACCTAAACACACAATAAAGAGAATGTACTGTACCAACACACTCCTACATGATTTTCAAATATTAAGTTACTAAATTGTAAGTGGAAAACCAACTTATAATAACATAGCACCTTACAAATGCATTACCTAGGTAAGTAGGATAATTAAAACATACCTTCGGCACAACATTGGCAAAGAGCCGGTCCAGAAGCTGAATGGAGTCTTTCCCCTTGACAGTAAACTTCCCGAAGGGGGTGAGGTCAATCACTCCCACCTTCTCCATCACCAACCTGCACTCCCGACCAATGGGCTTGAACCAGTTTGTACGTCGGAAACTGGGTCTGACAAAAAAAAATCATTCACACTGAATTTTTACTTTAATTCAAAAAGCATTTTTTAACTGACACTAAATGATGAAGCAGCTTCAGTGGTCTCAGAAACAAAACACAAGATTGCATATTTAAAAGATAATGCAGAAAAAGCCAGAAAGACACTACAAATTGTCAGGCCCAAATATGCCAATTTTCTGTTTTCAGTATTGTAAAGTCTGAAGGGTGTTACCAAGCTGTTGACTGTGGGAATAAGCAGTTCAACCTAGAGGAGGGGTTTCTTTTAAAAAATGAATAGGACCTTCTCACCATTCCTCACCCCAAAAAACACATGGTCCAAACACCCTGAGTTGGCAACTATCCCAACACAGCCATAGTCCATGATTAGGACACTAGACAAATTCTTCAAGTTATTGCATAACTTCCTGTGCACTCCAAAATAATCACACCTTCATCACGGGAGATGTCCTGGACTTTCAAACCAGCAGCAGATTAATCAGTGATGCGCAGAAAAAAAATCTTATTTATAGAATATACAAGGGCAAAGGCAAAGTCGAGAAAAGAAAGTGTAAATCAAACATATTTAAAAAAAATAAGTTCATCTTTCCAGTATTAAAGATTTCAAATGATCAGATTCTGTTCCGAATTGTTAACTTACAGATGACATTGCCCAACAATCCTTTTGTACAATCCACATATTTACCAATATACTGTACATCACACATGAAAATTGAATCTATCCTTGTCTGTTCCCTTAATATTTTACAATTATTTTACTTCTAACCGACTTATATACAGCAATTTATTTTTGGCCGGAATTGTTCTTGTCTTGGCTCCTGGATATGAACTCTCTAACCCTGGCAAGGGTCCTCCACCCATACCTGAGATTCATTGCCATTAAGAAGAAAGATTAAGATCACTTTATTAGCCATATACAATTTCTTGCATTAGGAATTTGTCTTTTCACATACCCCAACTTGCTCTCTATGAGACACACAGGCACACAGATGGGGAGAGAGAAGCTTGGAGTCAGAGCACAGGGTCAGCCATTTATACGGTGCCCCTGGAGCAGTTGGGGTTAAGGGCCTTGCTCAGGGGCCCAACAGAGTAGGATTTTTCTGCTGGCTGTGGGATTTGAACCTGCAACCTTCCAACCACAGGCGCAGATCCTTAGCATCAGTGCCACCATGCCCCTCACCAACAGCACTGCGAACCTGTGTCATAGACATACCCCTACTGTCTTACCTGTATCCTGTTTCATCACCAGGCTTATAAAACCAGTGAGGCTGTTCCCAGCCGGAGTGGAAACCCATGGATGCTTTTGATTTCAGGATTTCATAAATTCCACTCACTCTCTCTGTAGGTCTGCCTGCAAATCGCTCTTCTTTGGGGTACCCGACTATGAAATAAGGGGTACAGAACATTCTTTAATCCCTTTTCCCTTTCATGCAGTTGAAAACTAGTTTTATACAATATTGTTATACAGTAGGTTTGGGGGATATAAAGTGTTTAACCTCACCTCACTGCACTTATCTTTAAGTGACAATGGACATACTTTAGGGGTGTTTGGATAGGAGCTGCACACCACAATCTTATTGACTGAGGAAGCCACAAGGGCAGGAACCCAGCTGGCCTGCAAGTTTACTAATATTTGCTAAGACTGCACCTTTCTTGGTTAGGTCATTAAGCCAACCTTTCTTGTGATGGTACCACAACAAAATGTATTTAATTTACAGTATCATGGTTTAGGACTGAAGATACAGTATTGGGAGAAAGGACCGTACAGAGAAGATGCTGGAGAGAAGAGCAGAAATTTTGAATACATTTTGAATGGGTCCATCTTTTTGCAGACCAGTCTGCAGAACTTGCCCCTCTTTTAGGATTTAGATAAAGCATTGTTGCCCTAATAGTTGTAGAAATATTTCATTCATATTATTTATAACCTAGATTAACATATTGTGCATTTCATCTTCTCAGGTTGAAAATTACCATTAACTTACCAATGTTGTTAAATCCATAAGATTCACGGGCTTTTACTGCAGTGTATGGTACTGTAGTCCATTTGCCATAGCGATTGGGGTCCACTTCAATGAGGTCAAAGGGAGGTTCTCCCTTCATGATCCAGTCACTCAGGAACTTCCCAATGCCACCAGCGTGAATGACTCCATACCTGGAGGGGTACAGTCCACTGACATTACTGCCACTGCCATTCATTAGTAAAAACATTCAGAAAAAGGCCAGAGTGTTAAGTGTGTCTGGGAAAGTATACGACAGTGGAAATTTAATTGATGTGTTGGCATACTTTATTATTTTCTGAGGACAGTACTATCTTATTTCCTAGTTTAACACATAATTCACATGTAAAATCAGAAATCTTGTAGTCACACTGGTCGGTTGTAAATTGTCCCTCAAAACAGGATTCTGCAATAGAAATTTTCAAAGTTGTATCAAGCTATATTTCAAAAGCCATTTCCCACATCATTTTTGATTAAACTGGAATGACTGATCTAGCTTGATATTCTACACTGTATTAAAGGGTAACTGCAGTCACAATTTCTCAGACCACTTATTAAATCTCGGTAACAAAATAAATGATTGGAAAAATTTACAAATCGCAAATTTGACAAATTTTGAATTTGGTGCAAAATCATAAACTTTGTGATTACTGTATGGTAGCCGTACTGTCACAAACAGCTGGTTTTCCCATGAACAAGAGCAAGAGTTTGCACAAATTGTGATGTGAAAGTGGCTCTTCCTGCTCACTAGTCACTGTAAGTAAATGAGAAACATGGTCTCCCAGCAATGTTAAGCCTTTATTGTCTTTTTGAACGCACACATATATTTAAAATGATGCCTCACTGTCAAGCATTTGGCTATTCAGATCATATCGATTGCATACAAAACACAAAATCGGATCAGCAGAAAGTCAAACTGTTTTCTTTTTTTAAAGGGGTATTTAACTAGCCAAGGGATGGGTAATAAACATGGGCACGGACGTTTGCATGTTTCTCAACAAGATTCATT
Organism: Lepisosteus oculatus; assembly: GCF_040954835.1. Taxonomy (NCBI): domain Eukaryota; kingdom Metazoa; phylum Chordata; class Actinopteri; order Semionotiformes; family Lepisosteidae; genus Lepisosteus; species Lepisosteus oculatus. The sequence continues at coordinate 42,176,545 of NC_090698.1, read as the reverse complement.
TTGATGTGTGTTTGCTTAATTACAGGTTGTGCAGCAGACATTTCACCCCACTGTGATCTCCTTGCAAAGTTACCAAATAAGTACTATTTATTGGCAAAACCGCCTCAAAGTCGATAGGTTGAATTCAATTCAATTGACTCATTCATATCAGCCGTTCAGGTGATGGCTCGGGCTATGACACAGCAAGCCCTCTGAAAATATAAGTCCTTCTACAGTAGAATTTCTTTTAGATTACCCACAAAATAACCACCAATGTAATGACAGAGCACTTTTGTTAAACTTGAAAAGAAATGTATTTTAGTTGGTTTGCAGGCTGCTATTTTTTTTTGCAATACTTAAAAGTATCTAAAAACCATCACCTTGTATGTGCCAGTTTCATGAAAATATGAAAAAATTTATATAGTATCAAAATTCACTTGGTCTAAGGCATGTTGCCAATGTAATAGGGCCACTTTCATGTCACCGGACATTTTGTTCCCTTGTTCTGAATCCCGGACAATTACGGCAACAAAGCGCTACGCATACATCGAAACCTCATCTCTTTTGTGGTTGTAAACATTACTGTGTCCTTGGTAGTTTCATTATGGTTTGAAATGCCCTCATTATTACCCATTTATTATAACCCCAAAATGTAAAAATAGCCGTTCACCTTTGAACTAATATAGAGTGATTTCACCAGAGTGTAAAGAAACCAAAACAAATCCCCACTCTGGAATGCAAATTGTAGAAGAAACCTGAGTGCTTGAAGTACACAGGGGTATTGAAGTGTCGTTTAATTTGAAGCTAACAGCTATGACTTTATTTAGCACAGCACTCTTGAACTTTCTATTCATGTTAACATCATGTATGACTACAATAAAATATGCTTCTAATCAAGACTGTACCTACCCAAAGCCAATGGCCACCCAATAATTCTGAGCTCCTACGTGCGGCCCAACCATGGGGAGAAGGTCTGGGGTGTAGGTGATTGGACCTGATACTATGTTGATGATGTCAGCTTTCTTCAGCACCGGAACCATCTCCATTGCACATTCAACATGCTCCATGATCCTGTCCAAATCTGATTCAAACAGCTCTTTCCCAAAGCCTGGAACAGCAACCAACATTCAGAGTGCTTGTGCAGCTCAAGCAGGTGAAGAGACATGTTCGTATTATTTGCAGAAGATCAGCCAGTGCACAAACTTGTCTAGTAGTAGTAATGATATGCAGTTTTACCCATAAAGAGAAAACAAAATATGAAAACATCCTCAGCATCTTTTGTCTAAGAGATGTATGAAGAGATTAATCCCATTGATCAGCATCTAGTTTGAAAACCGACGTTTTCATTTGGAATTACATTCACAGGTAAACTTTGCCACTATCCATTATATGGCTGCTGTAATTTTCTTGACATACTGTATATTTCTCCTCTGTTTTTAGTTACTGTTAAATTATCATTTGATAAATGAAGTTTTTATTGAACTAAGATTTTTAAGAATAATAATGCATATAAATGATACTCCCTTCACATTTTTTAAGGTTCCTTGGTAATCATGGACGATTTGTATTTCTGCATCGTGTGGAACAGATATCAAACAGTTACAATGTGTGTAACCAATATATCCCATCACATTCATTTCTATTTACTGTGATGTGCAAAGATTAAATACAATGTAAAAATTAGCCAGCTGGATGAAGTTCTGCCCAACAATAGCTTTCCAAAAGAACAAAAATCCTGAGAGTTCTTTTTAAAAAAAGTCACTCAAGAAGAGGTCATTCTCCTCTACATGTAACTCCTACAATCTAACCAAACTAATAAATAGAAAGCATCAAACTTTAAAAGTTCCCTAAAATGCTCTTGAGATCTTGTTTCAATAGGTCTTTTAAAAAAAAGTTTCTATTGAAACAAGATCTCAAGAGCATTTTAGGGAACTTTTAAAGTTTGATGCTTTCTATTCATTAGTTTGGTTAGATTGTAATATGTGTGAAAAAGAGATGAGCTTTGCAGAGTGTATTGGCACCCAGAGAGCTCACCAGGCTGAGGGAATTGGCAGTCTTGCCAGAAAGGTGAGGCTACCCAGCCCCCCGTCTCAGTATTGTGAGAACTGAGCCAGGGAGTTACTGCAGAGGGTGAAGACGGGGTGGAGGGAGGTGTACGAGAGAGATATGCCTGGGAAGTCCCGGATGCAAGACTTAAATATGTAGGTGAGCAGAAGTGCGCAAAGTTAGGATCTTATCTTCTTCCCAAATTACTACGATAAAATTAACAAAAAAAGTTTTTTTCCGATCTACCTGGGGGAACACCATCTGTTATCCAGGAGTCCTGCAGCTTCATCTTCTCCTGTTTCTCGTACGGCCCAAAGAGCAGCCCGTCCCGCTCCTGACGCAGGTAGTACGAAGATTCCAGATCTCGGATCACAGCAAGCTCTTTCTTCAAGGCCTTTACCTCCGGGATAGTGGAAGTGACGACGTACTGATGGTGGACAGGCATGATGGGGTGCTCAAAGCCAATCATTTTCCCCACTTCTCGGGCCCAGAAGCCTACCATTCAGAGATAAACAAAAACAAAACAGGTGTTCTGCTTCCAGTCTAAAACACAACAGTCTTTTTTGTTTTGTAAATCAGTTTGCATTTTAATTTTAAAGAACAGAACAAGAAGAGTACAACGCAATCACCCTCTAACACAATAAACTTAAAATCCAATTACTTAAAATATTGCTCCTTGTTATTTTATTGTTACAAAACATACTGTGTACAGAACATTCATCCATCCATTTTCTATCCAGTACAGGGTTGCAGGGGAGCCAGAGCCTATGCCAGCAAGCAATGGGTGGGAGGCAGGATACACCCTGGACAGGATGCTAGTTCATTGCAGGACATCAACAGACCCACACTCACACCAGGCCCACATTTCCCAGAAGCCAACTAACTTACCAGTATAACTCTGGGAGGGAACCAGAGCACCTGGAAGAAACCCATGTGAACACAGGGAAACGTACAAACTCCACACAGACATCACAGCACAACTTAATCTCAGGATCCCAGCACTGTTAAAGCAGCAATGCTAACCACTGTGCCGACATGCCACCCCTGATAAACAGCTGTGTTTTATTGTTTGCTTCCACCATGGATTCAGACATACCATCATTATATACATTATGTAAGTACTGTATATATAGTATATAGTTGTTATATTTTGACAAGTCACACAATTAATTGGATGGCCCATGTGCAATAATAATGGTTTGCACAAGTTTAGAATAGATACACCTGTCATTCCTCTGTCAGATAGTGAATTTCAAGCAGACCAGAAACACCAAGAAGATTTAAAAAAAAACCACAGGGACAAAGTTGTACAAAGGCACAGATAGGGAGATGGGACAACCATTGGAAGAGGACAAATACTATATGCATGAAAGAAAAACCCAGAAAGACATACTATAAAAATCTGTTAAAAATATATATATCGACATACAGCAGATTATTATTAATCTCCATTAATAATAACTGCTTGTTCCATTTTAAGACCCCATCACTAATGTTTAGTGAACTTTTATTTTCACCATTAAGATCTGTATTGCATTATTTTGTGTGCAGTCCTTTGTTAAAAAAGTTTGAAAAATTCTGCTATAATTATTTTTCCCTATTTGCAAAAGACACTGACATTCTATCACCAACTATATGTATTCTCACAATGTATGCAAAATAGTCAATTCTTTTACAATAGTGACAATTTCTTAATATTTACTGCATTTTGTTAAAAATTAACCAGTTTTTCATTTATAAAAAAGGAGGTTCAGGGAGACCTCTGAACAGGGGACAGGGAAATATTTTTAGAAAATAAATACTTCAGGCACAAAATTATATTATTATTTATTTTATTAAGATCTTAAATTATTATTTTACTTGTCACTGAAAACAAGAATATGCTGATATCTTGGCATGGATAATCATCGGCCATATTTTAAAGATCCCCATTTTTGTAGAACTAAAGTAAACTACTCTATCTACTCTATCTTTATATTATATAATCCTCTGCAAGTACAAAGTGACAGAGTAACACACTTTAATATTCTTGGTACATGGCCAGACAGAACATTCATCCAGTTGTGAAATCTCTTCAGATGGAGATCAGGGTATTTCTGGAGTGACCATGTGAATCCTGCTGCTTGTTTTTCAACACTAGTAGTAACTTGCATAAACCAGTTCTGGATGGTGAGACACAAGATGTTTGGCACAGCTGTTGACTTGGGCTATTTCTGCCAAGCTGTTAGCAAACCTCGACAATCATTCTATATCGGTTCACTGAACAAAACAGCTGGGTCGACAACATATTGCCGGAGGCTTGTAAGGGGATATTGAACTTTGCCCTCTACTCCTGGGTGAACTGTTCCACTTGACATCCACTGTGAAATCGTCACAGCTCAAAAACCATGACAGTGACCTTGAACTTGAATGAACTTGAATGAAGACTGGAGATGCATCGCTGGTTGTGCTGAGAGAAACAGAGCTAAGCAGGTTCTAACACAAAGCAATCACCAGTAGTAATCACGCTTAAAGAGAAACATAAACCTAAGCCTGACTTAGTTTCATCATTGGACAGCAAATGAACCAACATTGAATTTTCCATTAAAGTAATAATAATAATGACCATTAAGCATTTTCCCTAGTCCATTGTGGCTACAACCAATAAAGCTTCATTTATTAAACTACTGTATATAATAAATTACTAGACTCTTAAGGCCCTGGACCTAACAAGGTTCCTGAAATAGAAATAACTGCACAGTCTAATGGCAGTGGTGTTTATATAGTGTATACTGTACATTAAATATAAATGCATATCTCTGCATGGATTTTCTAATTTTATGGTCTCATAGATTAATCAAAATGAACAAGCAGATCATATTAGAAAAGCAAAAATGGGACGAATAAGAACAAATGGCACAGATTTTCTCTTCATATTGCCTGCAGTATAAATGGCAGGAAAACATTAAAAAGTTCATTCTACAGCATACTGTACATGAGTGTCAGCTGCTCACTAAATACACCACTTTCTGCTTCTAGCTCTTCATGTGACATGACCTGCCACAGGTTCATTATCACAATTGCTTAAAAAACAGTATACAGGCATCTGGGCCAGGGATTTCCTATCCTGGTCTACTAGCGCCAGTGTATCTGCAGGTTTTCTTTCCAACTCAGTTCTTAACACACTTAACCTTGGTACCTGTCTTAATCTACCAGTTTGTCTATGGACTGTGGGAGGAAACTGAAGCACCCAGTTTCTCCAATTTTACCAGAGGAAACCCACAGAAACACAGGGAGATCACACAAACCCCATGCAGATAGCACCCCAGCAATTGAACCCAGGGCCTCTTGGCTGCAAGGCAGCCATGCTAACCACTATGCCTCCCTGAAATCTAACTTTTTTAGAAACTTTTATGTTGTGTTAATTGTACCACCTGTTTTAGTAAATCTCAGATTACAACCCTGGAAGATTTATAGCACTTCCAAATTCTTTTGGGTTGTTTTCTAATAAGGTAAGAAATGTGTTTGTTTGGAACAACATGGGCAATTTTGATTAACCTGGTGTCTTGCATAGCGAACAGCACCAAAATAATCTAAGAGTTACTACTGAGATTCATAACCAACAACTGGGATCAAAAGTCTTCAATGACAAATACAAAACAAAGAATGCTGATCCTGACCACTACTGGGAAGCAAAACAGTATATTTTATAGCATGTTCTTATTACTGTCCACTCCCACTCTGTAAGGACAACAGCTGCAGGTATGTGATCTGTTAACCACAGTTCTAGCCAACGAAGAGAATTTTGCAAGCTCAGAGAAATGCCAAGCAAGGGTCTACAGTCTCATCTTACATATACAGTATCTGCCACTTCTGTAGACAAGGAGGGCATAATCATTGCCTGCACTTGAGTGTGTGATAGGGAAAAGAACCCCACATCGACACTGACAAGATGTGGTTTTTGCCTTATTACTACTTGTGTGGTGCCAGTGGCTTATTTAGAGGGTGATAACAACACAGTCAGAACTGCATGCATCCTATTCAATTTGACTCCATAAAGAGACAGACCAGGTATTTTGAAGTTGCCACTGAATCAGTAAGAAACAGGCAGTAGTGATAAGTGAGTGAGACCAATTCCTGTGTTTACTGCGTTGAAACACCTACATTAACTAGTATTTAAAAAATCATTCAATGCTTTTTGTCTTTTAGGCTTCTTAAATAAAGAATGTCTCTTTTAATCAAGCATAAGTGTTGTGGAAGTTGTTCTTTTGCTCATTCTGTCTGTATTATGTACAATAGCGTATCAAATGTTTGAATAAGAAAGTCCATGATTTCAGTAAAAAACAAATTTTCTGTACTGAATGTTTTTAAGTTGGAAACCATAAATTACAGAACAATAGTGTTTGGTAACTCCTATTATTATCAGTTCTGATTTAGAGATGTTTTTGTGTGAGATATATACAGTAGCTAATTTTCTGGAATTATTACGATTAAGAACAACTGCGTGAGTTTAACTTGTTGTCATTATCCCTCCTGAACATCAGGTAATAAGTTCCATTTGTTTTATTTTGTGCTTTGAATTAGATTACTATAAGGGAAATGGAAAAGACAGAGACCTGAATTAAATATTATACATTTTTCTATGTCACATGATAAAAAAAAACTTTATGTATGTGAAAAAGAACACATACTTTGGTCCAGCTTAATTAAATTGATATGCAAAGATAGATAATCCAATTATAAATAGTTGAAAAACACTGTATTTTGTCTATTTAGTCTATGTATAGTATATTGAACATGTACAGGCATTTCATCAGCAGAACACCTTCTCTACAATATTTACAAATGTTGTATGTCTAGAAGACATACTGTAATCATCTAGGATAACAATATACTGTATATTAGCATAAAATATTACCGGACAATTAAGAGAAACATACAGTATCCTTGTCATGGTTGTTAGCAGCAACATTTACTCAGACTAACCCTATTTTAGATTCTATACTTTTTATTGTTTAGTTTGAACAGATCAATTTCTGAGAATGAGTAACCTACAGTTGCATTTTGAACATGAGAACTGTATTGTGAATTCAAGTTCAGCCCCATCCATTCCCGACAATAGAAATAAGGATTTTAAACCGGCTATTTTTAAAAAGTAAGTACAGTACTTAAAAATAGTTGGGAGGCATCTAGTTAAAAGTCTAGAAAGTGAAGTCTTGAAATTTAACTGTCTCTGATGTTTTCTGGGTCAGCTTCAGTTCAGTGTAGTTGAATCCTGTTCTTTAGCCAGTGTTAATTTCATATGGTGAACAAATGTAAAAAAAAAGAGCAACAGTACAGTACACCCTTCTTTATGGGATGCCCAAAAGCTTGAAAGTCTAAATACCCTTGAACTCTAGCTTTATACCTATCCCTTGCTGATTAGAATCAATGATGAGACTGAATTTATTTCTACCCTAGGTATGAAATACTAATGAAAATAAAAGTTTCTTTGTCTGGAGTTTATCTTCCCTTTTCACTGTTTCCTTTCTCTAAGTCACAATCTTTAACATGCTGGCTGTCCCCTTACACTGCTCAAGAATTTCTTTATTCACAGCTTGATTTGATCAGATTATATGCGTTAATTTTTAAACACAAATCAACCACCTGGCTTTTAGTGTGGAATCTTTTGGTGTGGAATGCAAGGGAAGCCCCTTAAATTCAGTGAGGGGCTCATCACAGTGAAATGCAACTATTCCCCCCAAAACACTTTCAGTTTTTACAAACAAAATAAAAACGTCTGTTCTGTAACACAGGGAAGAAATGGTTGATTGAAATGAAAAGGTCACATTTAGAATTTTTATCGCACTAACTGAATCAGTCCAGGGAAGGTCACATTTTAGATACACTTCTGTTTACTGTGTAACAATTTTTATCAACTAAAACAAGAACTGGCCTTGAATGGGAACTGAATGAAAAGAGAGAGAAATGCTTTGGCACAAACTGGCTAGGGCCATAAATGCATTACACAGAGGGATCTGGCAGCAGAAAGGCTACAACTAGCAGATTCATGTGACTTAAGCAACGAGGACAAACTGATGCTGGGGCATGTTAGGATTAGTTGACCATAAAAATCAGATTAATAAAACAAACAGTGCTAAATAAACTCCTTAAAAGTGCATAGGATACAGAAATCTGTATTGGGTGATTATGATCACAAAACCTTGGCTCTTTTTCATTAGTATTCCAGAAAAAGTTAATAATGCACATTGCATGAGTTACAGTACATTGTGACTTTTCATGGGATGACATCACGCTCAAAAGCAATATCATTGAGTTGCATTGTAGACTATTTACCTCCTTAAGAGTATTGTGTGTTTTATTGACACAAATTACACAACACTAAATACAGGATTAAACAGAAGATGCACAGGATTCACATGGAGATGCATTGACAGTGTATGTACAATATGCATGTTTCTCTAAAGAAAAATAACTACATTTGTCTGTGTGTCTTTTTATTACTAATTGCACAATGATGAATATATCACAAAACAATTATCCTAAAGCAAGCAGCTCAAAAATAAAAAATAAAACATATTTTAGTGTACAAAGGACCTTCCAGTTCACTGAAAATTCTAAACATTTAAAACAAGAGATTTGAATTGTTCACGTAAAGGCAAGTATTTTGTGTATGGGTTTTCAAATCAATATCCCAGGGGTATATCCACACACATAACAAGCCAACAGTATCTGCACATGAACAGGATAGCATTTAAACTACTGTATATGCTTATCTTTAATTTCTTAATTTGCTTCACATGCAGTTGCTAATCTAAACCCAAAATGTACAGTATATCAATTGTCTGACTGCTAGTTAACTGAAAACAAGTATGTCTGTAACTGTTTAGTTAAACATATCTGGAACTCTTATTTGTTTCCCAGTTATGTTGTACCATTGTATAAAAAGGGAGATAACCCAAATAATTAATGATTATTCCCTCTAATATCTGCTGCAAGATTAATTCTAGAATACGTAATAAACAATTAACTACATTGTCCTCCCAGATACAAAAAATAGGCGTGCATTATTAGAAAGAATTGCTGTTAAGTCTGGAAATCTATGCATGACTTGGCTCTCTGCTTTACCACAGCTGGTATTCTATGAACAATATATATATATTTATTATATCTTGGGCCAATAAAAGCAAAGCCATGCATTTTTAACACTGGAAAAATACTATTGACACTTCTATGGTCATATACTGTATACTACTATGACAATCTAAATTTCTTAATGCTTAAAGCAATACTTAACAGCTTCCAACATGTTAAAGCAAAAATCTGGAAGTAATATTGACAGAAATGTTAAAAGCAAAAGAGAAGTCAGACAGAATTAAATTTAGTCTTGGGTCCTGGCTTTCTTCATGTGCTTGTGACCCTTCTGTGTGGAATTTGCATGTTTTTTCTCCTACTAATTTCACTTTCACTCCAAGAGGGTCTCCTGGTTGCTGTGAGCCTCACCAGCTCAGACAGCTTTCTAATAATGGGTGGATATGATTTTTGACATGTACTGTCAGAAGACAGGCACTGTCAGAGTAGAGTCTGCTGGCTCTAATTGCATCTCTGACATCAAAACATGGATGACTCAAACTTTCCTTCCTTTAAACTGCAACAAGACTGGAATCATGCTTCTCGGCATGCCACATCAACCTACAGTATGTATAGCTAATGCAGTAACCCTATCTGTGGATGGTACTGTACTTGGGTTTCAACCTAAATTGAAGAACTTGGGGATGATATTTGATCCAGGCTTGACATCTGACCCTTATGTGTAACTTATTATCAAAATATCAGTCTCCTACCTCAGAAATATTGCCAAACTTTGTCCTATGTTGTTGCTAAGTGTTGCTGAAAAGTTGGTCAACAATTTTGTTTTCTCTCATATTGATTACTGTAACTCCCTACTCATTGGGGTATCACAATCCATATTGAACAAACTACTGTACTGTATATCCAGAATTCGGCAGCCAGAATCCTGACAAGGTCTAGTGTAAGTGATCACACCACTTCTATCCTGGAGTCCTTGCACTGGCTTCCTATCAGGTTTCGTGTTGACTTCAAAATCCCCGTGCTCACCTATAAAGCTCTGCATGGCTTAGCACCTCAGTACCTACCTGTGTTACTATCATCCTTTTCCCCACCATGCAACCTTTTTTCATCTAATTCTGGCCTCCTGTCTGTCCCCATAGCCCATGAACACTCTATGGGTGACAGGGCCTTCTGCTGTTATGCCCCAAAGCTCTGGAATTCTATCCCTAAGAATATAATGGAGTCACATTCCCTGAGCTCTTTCAAATCTAGATTAAAAAGTTTCTTTTTTAGAAGAGGTTGTATTTGTCTGCCCCCTTTGCTTTCCTACTTTATTCCGAACCCCCATCTACTATCCCCTCTCACTATGCTTTTTTTTGGTCTGTACAGCACTTTGAGAAGCCATTTTTAAAGAAGCTAAGTATATAAACTAAAGTTATTTTATTAATATAACTGATATAGACTATACATTTTGCCTTTTTCAGCAATGTGATTCTTTAAAGCTGATCTTGTTACTGCTGTTTTAGTTTCTGACTAACATTCCGTCCCAAACAATGTTGCCAAGTCACTTTCTGAAATGTTGCAAAACCAAGAAGTTTGCCTTTTGTCTAAACATTCAATCTATAAAATACATTAAGAGTGACTTAAAGAAAAGCCCAAGATCTGTAAAGTTTGTATAAAAATACTCTTCCATCCTTAATATGAAAAAGATGATTGATTACGGTATACTTCATACTTTCGCAAACTAACACCTCAGTAACCAGCCTGCACTGAATAATTACCTTGCCAAAAAATAACAGTGAGAACTAAAATCAGGCAAATATACAGTATACTGTAAATGTATAAATGAGACACCATTGATTACAGTGGTCATGAATACACTCTTAGGTTAATACTAATTAATAGTTTCAAAATTACCCTATTAATTCATAATCATGTATAATGGGATTGATAAAACCTATAAGCAAAAACTCCAAAGGATTGAAAACATCACCAAAGCATTACATTTTTACTAAAAACAAGTGTAGCTTCTGTCTGGCTCAGGTATTTTTGTGAAAAACAGACTTTGAACTTGTAATGAAATGGGCTTTTAAATGTGGGCTACAGGGTATGCAGATAACCTGAAAATTGTTTCTGCTGCCCATGACCATAAAAGCAGAAATCCTTTAATTTGCTGGCAAAATCCTTCTCACACTGATACAGATTGTAATGCTCAAAACGCAGAGAAATAAGTAAAAATAAGCTCACAACTCTTTTCAAAGGACAAAGTTCACATATGTGCAAATGCAGGAGAAGGCAGGAGACATGGCTCAGTGCCTATCAATTACATTGGAGGAGAGAGTTTGTTTAAAATCCAAGGCCTTTTCTATACTTATAACAGAAATAAACTGCTTTAGCCCAGTCATTGCTGTTGAAAACAACCAAAATCTTCACAAAAATGTTGGTTATAATTGAAAAGCAAATCAATTAACAAAAATACCTCAAAACTGAAAGGTGAATGATCAATTAAATGTTGTTGAGTGAACACAGTACTTACTGTACTGTATATTTTTACTTTTTATGTGGTTTTATGCATTAACCTTAAATAGCTACTGTTAACATATGACCTCTCCACATTAATTTTGCACAGAATCTGAACTGAAATAATAGAATTAGAACAGAAATTATAACCATCCAGAAATGCATGACAGAAAGTAATGTCCAACCCCAGTCTCCTGCCATTGAAATTCAGTTTTCTAGTTTTCTGAACACACCTAAAAGATACAGTTTTATTCCCTCAGCTAATTTCTGTAAAATACCTTTAAAATAATTGCAGCAAATGTGAAAATTTAACTGAGGTCTGCAAATGTTATTGCACTGATATTAATGCAATGACAGTACTAACAAGGGAAACATCTGTCACCACTACCTTTTGACCACTATCAAATAGTACTGATCAAATCTAGAAACTCGAAAGTATACTTCCATTCCTTAAAATATTTGTTGTGTTCTATACATTTATAACAAGACATCACGTGAAAACATGCCTCTTCATCTTCAAACAGTAGCAGAATAACTACTAATAGCAGAATAATTCAACATGGCATATTCAGTGGAGCTTAATATATAGACTTGGGAAGTAAGAGCAGGAGGGGAACAAGAGTTGAAACACGCACCTGTGGCATTAATAATGCGGTTGGATTTAATGGTCCCCTGTGGTGTTTCTACAATCCATTTCCCATCAGCTGTGGGAGTGAGGCCTGTGACCGGCGCGGGGTAGTAAATCTGAGCCCCATACTGCCTGGCTCCTGCAGCCAGGGCCATAGTGAGAGAGTAGGGATCAATGTGACCATCTCCAGGATTATACAGCCCCACCAACACCTGAGAGAATGTAAACAGAGACAGTGCATATACATGTATGCATTCTTCATCCTTACAGTTTCAAACCTGTGTGAGCTGCAGGAAGTTACACAAGAAAGCAACCCTGTTGTTTATGTACTGTAGATTCGTCTATGTCCTTGTCAAGACAATGCAGAGAAGCAACAGAAAAGCAAATAGGATGCTGTACTGTATATCAGAAAGTGTAGCATTTAAATCCAGGAAGGTTTACTATATCAACAACGCACTAGGAAAACCTCATCTAGAACACTGTGTTCAGCAAATGTGGCAAAAAGAGCAATATAAATAATTCCTGGTCTCAGGCGACTCTTGTATACGGACAGGTTGAGAGAACTAAATCTCTTAGCCTGAAGTAGAGGGCATTTCATTTAAGTATTAGACTCACTGAGATACTAAACTACCAAATAAGCAAGATGGGCTTTATAACCCCCCTCTCATTTGCAAACCTTGCTTATATTCTTGCAAACAAGAGAGTCAATACTAATTTTGCTGACTCTGTCTTGGGTGGATCAAAATAATGAACTGTCTTGTATTCAGTCCAATCAGGTTGCCTCTGCATTGTTCCTTTGCCCTGTACTTTGGCACTGTGTGTCATGTGACATGTGTTTTGTAACGGTGCTCGGGACTGATGTGATCTGGACAAAATCTTTCAGGGAAAAGTGCTCGAGAATGTCTGAATACTTGCTTTACCACACATACCTTGTCCATGTTCAGCAGAGGAAAGAGCTCCTGCACCTTCTCAGGGCCTATGAGGAACTGCGGAGTGGGGTGCCAGTGGGAGCGAGACATCTGATACTTTATCTCATCAACTCTTGCAGGAGTGGAAGCAATACGGATACTGCCAGGCTGATGAAACCCAACAGCCTACAGCGATTGAGAGGGCAAACAGACCTTCATGTTAATGGTCTTCATCCATCTTTTTCCAGAGTTTTCCATATTCTATACAGAGCATTATTCCATCCTTCACTCCTCCACTCCTTCTGCAGATAGAGCCCTACAGATGTTCAGCTAATAATGCAGATAAAATTCCAGAGATTTAATTCACAGTCAGTTAGAAAAAGTGCTGCCTACAACACCTGCATTTTAACACTAGAGCAGAAGTAAAATTAAATATTGCTGACAATATACTTATGTATATGAGAGAAATATTTTAAAAAGTTATTTAAAACCTCGACAAATGTAATATAATGACAGTCATCCGTTTATCACTTGCAATGAGATACTGGTACTGACTTCTGATGAAGAAATAATAATTCTTCTGTATATCTACTGCTGTGTCGTTATTTCTTTAATTTTGGCTAGTCTAGCTGTAATCAGTCCCCTTTTTAATCTATTTGAAATAATATTCTAGAAGCATTTTTGCCTGCCCTACTTTTTAATCCATTTGCAATGAAGTTCTAGAAGCACACATCACTAGTCCTGCAAGTATTATCTATTTGAAATTAGTTTTTAAAAGATGAATTGCAAATCCTCCTTTTCACACCTTTTTGTAATAAAGCTCTAGATGCAGCTCACCTGTTGTTTTTATACATATTTGCAGTAAGGGTTTAGAAGTATAATGACCTTCCTTGGAAATATATTCTTGCTTGATCCCAGTTCACAACACAACAGTGACCCTGTGGTCCACAGTCTTCTGTTACACAGAAAGCAGATTCATCATGCAGATATTTTGCCTTGAGCTCATCGCAGTGTTACGTCCACGTACTGCACCTGTCCACACTAATTACACCTTGTTACCTCATTTTTATGCTTGGTATTAAGAGTCACTAGCCCGTGAGCTTGCTGATTGCTCAGTTTACCTGCACTGTGCAATTCCTTTTCTTTAGACTCTCTGGATTCTCCACCTTCACCTTGATCATTGGATTTTGCCTCTTGCTTTGCGTCTATAAGATAGTTTGCCTTTTTGGATCATTCTAAAACAATCCGCATAGGGTCTTGCTTGCTAACAGCATAGCCAGTATAACAGGCAGTTGGTGTGGAAGGTGGCTGCCTTTTAACAGTATTTTAACAGTAAGGGGTGGTTACTCTAATGCATGGTGTAGAATAATAGTGAACAGTGTAGAATACAAATATAAAACATCCATGCATTTTCTTGCTGCTTCTTCCAATTCAGGGTTGTGGGGCAGCAATGGGCACAAGGCAGGATACACCCTGAGGGAGATGCCAGTGTATTGCAGGGTAGACACAAACACACACTCGCACCTGGGTCCATTTTCCCAGGAAAGCAAGGCAGCAATGCTAATCACTGTGCTGCCCTCTATATGACTTTATATTCACGAACAGTTTAAAACAAGATTCTAGATCGTAAACACAAGTTGTTTTTTTATATACTTGTGAGAACCCACCATTTACATTTACATTTAATTACACACCCATTTTGGGCTATAGACTTGAGTTGACTAGTAGATTTCATTTTAAAGTTTGTATCCAGAGTGGCATTGATTAAAACAAGAAAACTTTAGCTTGTGATCTTATTTCTATTTTAAGTTGCCAAACGGATCATTCCCAGAAGTGAGCCTACCTGCCCTGTTTCTTCCTCCAGTTTTTCGTACAGTTTAATGCTGTAATAGTGGATTTTCTTCAGGTTGATTCCAGGGTGATAATAAGTGGTTAAACCAGCCTAGATAAAAGAGGAAGGCAAAATGTTAATCTACAAATAATCATATGAAAAAACAGTGCATTTATATTAAGGAAAAACAACAGAAAATATACTTTTTTTTTCCTTTAGTAAGCTAGCTTTATCCTCTCATGGAACAACTACTATGGTTACAAAAAATACTTTAAAAAAAACTATGAGAATTGTATCAGAAAAAATACAAGCTCACAGCATAGAAAGGCCTCTTTTCAGAAGAACAAAATGCTGATGCTATCAGATAATGACTTTTATTATTCCTTTCTCTCTCTGTTCTTCAATTTGCTATCTCTGGGGTTGAAAATGTTCACACAATGATGACAGCACTCGATATGAAGATGTCTGACCCCTGAGGGGAATTTCCACATTTCTTATCTTCTCAATTCTCCTAACAGTATGTCCTTTCTTGAATCCCATTTTCAGTGGTAGTAACCTACAGCGTGCCAGGTAGAGCCAGCAGTGAGTTCAGACTTCTCCAGGAGCACCACATCCTTCATGCCCGCCTTGGCCAAGTGGTAGGCCAGGCTTGTGCCCACACATCCCCCTCCGATGACCACTGTTTCGGCACTGTCCTTCCACCTCTTCCTCAGGGCGCTAGGAAACCCATCACCCCTGGCAACAGACAACGAGTGGTGGTTGAAGCACTTTTTTGGGAAAATCCTCTTTTAGGTTAGAGAGTTAAAGTCTTACAATGCCCA
This sequence comes from Lepisosteus oculatus, assembly GCF_040954835.1. NCBI lineage: Eukaryota > Metazoa > Chordata > Actinopteri > Semionotiformes > Lepisosteidae > Lepisosteus > Lepisosteus oculatus. The sequence continues at coordinate 42,160,762 of NC_090698.1, read as the reverse complement.
GGATTGCTCACTTATTTGTTAGAATAACCTTGGTGACATTACACCAATCTCAACTATCCACTTGTATGGGTAAATATGTCCAGATCAGGCCAGGTTACAGTACCTGTTTGCTGAGTTTATTTGAGTAATTTCTGTACACATGCAAAAATTAGCTGTATTAGCACCAAAACTACACTTCACTGTCTCCCTTTAATTACTGACAATTTGCTTTCTACGTATTAATTGTTTGTTGTTCTCCACCATTCTCCTCCCCACTGATAGCTGGTGATAGCTGGTGTGAGCGTACTGGCACATTATTTATTTGTGTTTCTACTAAAATACTTTTTGTGCCATACATGTAATTGAATTAGTGCATTACATAAAGATATTTCTCACTCAACATTTAATTACCCTTTTAAATCTTGAATTGAAAGTTAAATTATGTGTTGGCATTGGCAGCATTTTTAACTGCTTCTATATTAATTTTAAATATACTTTTAAGTATTTTTCAGGATGTAATTTATGTAAAGTTGCAAACAAAATGCTATAATTCTGTGTTATATTGTCAAAAATTTTAAAAGTGGAAACATAAATTACTGATTTCTTATCAGAAGATGAATCTCTTCTATTAAAAAGAGCATATAAGTTAAATGGAAATAATGCATCAAAGTTGTTGCATTCTGGGAAAGCTGATACTGTGACCAAAACCATTAGAATCAGCAATGTCGTTATCTATGTGCACCAGAGCAAAGATACAAATAGATTCATGTGAAGAAACATCACTGATGTTTACTTCCTCCTTTAATTGCTTAATTAAATGCACTAATTAGAAATTGCCCAAGGTGGTTTAAACACCTTTGTGCAATCACAGATGCTGAAACAGGGTACCTGTGTTTGTGTTAAAGAAATAAGTAAGGAATTGCAATTTAAAAACACTGGTACGTACCGTATACAGTATGACTATCTGTTGTTTTACAAAATAATACTATATAATACAATTGTATATAGGCCTTCATTAAGACGTGGCTCCAGGCAGTTTCTTTTTTATATTCATGGGTTATACATTTAACTATATTCATATAAATTAATCAGTTTATATAAACACACCACCTTGAGGTTGTTTCCTCGTACGTCCATACACAATAACTCTGTGTAACTGTACAGCCTAGTGAAACATACAATTATAGTGGTTTGTCCCGCAGTTTATTTGTATTATAACTATTCACCACCTGTTGTAAGCCTTCATGTTCAACTGTACGTTGTGTAACAAATTAAAGGTACAGAGTTCATCGAGGGGGGAAAAGCCAACGCACTATTTATACTTTAAACCAAAAACACTCACCCCTCCCCGGTTGCATTGCTGTGCGAAGAGCTGCCTAGGGACCTCAGAAGAAATCGACACGCACTTGGGCACAAACATGCACTGCTTCGGATCTGGGTATTAACTGCATTGAAAACTCGTAACATCTCAGGATATCTTACAATACAGAGAGTAAGAACTCTCACTCTTACCTAGTTTACCGTACGTACCCAGTCCTTACCTAACACTACACTACAGTTATTCGTAAATAGTCGACAGGACCCTCCTACTTGGCTTCTACAAATTTAGAGCAGCGCCACTGTAACCAATCACTGCGAAGACGTCCTTTCAGATTCTCGAGGAATATCCTTATGTCTAGCAAGGCTAATAGTAGATGTTTAAATTGTTTTTTTAGCAGAACACAATTTATCCATAAAAACAGCTTCTTTCAGCTGTATCTTCCTTCATGTGCTTACAGTGCAAGCTACTGGTAAACGAATATTTGATTAAATGTGATGTGAATATTTTTCAGAAGACTGGAATTATTTGATTTGTAATACAGACATGACGTTCTTAAGTTGTAAAACTCACGTCTAGAAAAAGCATGAAGCACATACTGTACTTGTCTAGAAACATTACATTTTTCACTCTTCCAAGTTGGCTTTTCAAGAAAATCTCATTTTTAGCACATGCTTGAGACTAAGTCCCTCTTCACTCCGTTTAAACGCAAGCTTTGCTCTGTTCCTTGCTAGTGCCTAGTAAAAGTGTCGACCCCCTTCCCTGATGCCCTAATTTGTTAGATTTGTTAGATTACAAAGGTATAGACATTTTTAAACTGTTTTTTTTTCCACAATCAAAACTGAATACTTTTATGTGTGAAAAGTGTGAATATCAGCAAAGGCAAATACATAAATACCTAAATTATGTTCATTGCAGGTATTCAGCATTCTTCGCTATAGAAAAGCTAAGTTATTTCAGGGGCACTTACTATGACCAGTCACATGAATACTTAAATAGCAAAAATGTGGTTCAGATGATTTCAGAATAAACTCTTTTGTACCTGTAAAGTCCATTAGATCCTACACAGCCAGGCAGGGAAATTCAAGCAAAGATTTAACCATGAGGGCAGTACGGTCGTGCAGTGATTGGCATCGCTGCCTCTCAGTGCTGAGGCCACCTGGGTTCAATTCCAGACTTGAAGTTCTTCTGTGTGAAATTTGTACAGTATGTTCTCCTTGAGTTTGCCTGGGTTTCCTCCTACAGGTAAAAAACAAACTGGATTAATTGGCTTCTGGTATCATTTGCCTTTGGATGAGTGTGTGTCTACAGTATTTGCCATGTAATAGACTGGCATGCTGTCCGTGGTGTATCCTGCCTTGTGCCCATTGCTTGCTGGTATAGGCTCTGGCTCCCCCTCGACCCTGAATTGGAAAAGCAGTTAGAAAGTGTATGGATGGGTGAATTCAACAATGAAGACCAAGGAGCTTTCAGAGCAACTTAGGGATTAACTTGTAGAAAGGCACAAATCAGGAGCAATTCATACAGAATTTGAAAGACACTGAATATCCCTTAAGCCATGTTATATCAAACTACTCAGACACTGCCTTGATTAGGCTGTTTCTCTAAATTAATATTGCAGAGTATATCATGTTACTGTACAAATTATGTTTGAGTGTAGTTTGGATTTCTAAAAAAGGTTGATATTCAATCATGTTTTAATTTTCTAATTTTTAAATGTTGTATTCCAAAGTACAAGTACAAAAAGAGCAAATGGATGCCTGGCAGGTTCATAGAGTCACTGGTACACTAAAATCTGAATAAAACCAAGAGAGTAATGTTCTCCCAACTCAGGTAGAGGATATCAGTCATAACCAGCTAATGATAAAGGAAAACGAAGCCTCTTCCTGGAGGTTCCTAATTTAAAAGCACTGTGTTTGGTATGGTGCTATGGAAATTGCTAGTTTGGGAAACACCGTATAGCATGTTGGTGTGGTCATGATATATAATAATTAATAATAATTGCTTACACTTATATAGCGCTTTTCTGGACACTCAAAGCACTTTACAGGTAATGGGGACTCCCCTCCACCACCACCAATGTGCAGCATCTACCTGGATGATGCGACGGCAGCCATAGTGCACCAGAACGCTCACCACACATCAGCTATTAGTGGGGAGGAGAGCAGACTAATGAAACCAATTCATACTGTAGATGGGGATTATTAGGATGCTATGATTGATAAGGGCCAATGGGAAAGTTGGCCAGGACGCCGAGGTTACACCCCTACTCTTTTCGAGAAACACCCTGGGATTTTTAATGACCACAGAGAGTCGGGACCTCAGTTTTATATCTCATCCGAAGGATGGCACCTGTTTTCAGTATAGTGTCCCCATCACTCTACTGGGGCATTATGACCCACATGGACTTCAGGGTGAGCACCCCCTGCTGGCCCCACTAACACCTCTGCCAGCAGCAACCTTAGTTTTTCCCAGGAAGTCTCTCATCCAAGTACTGACCAGGCTCACACCTGCTTAGCTTCAGTGAGTTGCAAGGTGATATGGCTGCTGGACACAATATATATGTGACATATATGAACCATGGTTCTCTAGGTACTTTTCTAGGTTTTGTTTGGTCTGTGAAAGAAGGATCACACACAAGCAGGAGAGATAAGAAAGTTGTTTGCATTTCACATGTAAACACCATTACAGGGTTTCCATAAAGCAAAACTTTTTAATGTAGGTTTTCAAATACTTTAAGGCTTCACCTGACTTTTGATTGAAAATGACCAAAGCAATTTGTTTTTCATTATTAATAGCATTGACATAGCAGATCAAAAGTCCCTATCAACTCCATGATGGAAGGAGATGTTACTTAAGATAATAATGACAAAAATAAAGGATGTCATCCCTGCTTTAATTACTAATACATCATGCTGTAAAGCACTGTCAGTCACAAAGATTGCTAAACCTTGAAAGCAGGCAGCACTGTTTGCTAAGAGGCTTCTTTCAGGGCAAAGAATCTGGAATATAGAAAAGTGCAATCAATGGCAAGTGAAAGCTCAGAAAGCAACAGGAGCAAGGCTGGGTACAACCTGGAAGTCAATTGCAGGGTCCACACAGACACAAATACAAATGCACAAACATAACATAACAGTTACTATAGCAGCCCGTTATTTTTTTGTGTAACAAAAGATAAAAACTACTGTTTATTAGTTTTGTGCAGTAAACTTAAATTTATTTACAGCGAACAATTACAGCAGATCTTAGAACTGTTACAGCAGGCAGACAGGTCCATATCAAATGTAAGTGACGTTGTCAAAACATAACTACATACGACTGCACTATTGATAGTTATTTAAGCGATAATGGCAACAATGACGGTGACGTATAATGTGAAGTTTGGATTATCAGGATAAAAAGATGCATGTTCAGTATTTGTTAGTATAATTGTAGTTGTATGACTTAGTAAATACAGTTCGCACGGGTTTAAATGCTGGTTTCCAATCAGCAAGACGGCCTGGGATGACATCAGAAGCACCCACCCCTCGGGGAGTAATATATAACAGAGACTATTTGGCAGCACACATGAACTTTGTTGAGGTTTTGTTTAGTGTTATATCTGAACTTGGTAAAATGGCACCAGCGGGGTCCAAGAAAGTGAGTATACACACTTAGATTAAACCAGAAAGTTATTAATCATTTTCCTTTAGTTCTGCTACACTAACAACAGAAGCGTGAACAAAAGCGTGCAATGACTGCTTATACTTAAAAAAGAGACGTACAGTAGTGACAAAATAATATTTAAGAATGCAGTGTGTATTAACCGAATAAATACAATATTTAACAAAAAATGTCAGTGCGTAATTGGAGCGACGTTCTGTGCTTTTTAAAAAGGGTTTAAAACAGGATACTGGTTGAAGTAATATAGCTGAAATTTAAAACCTGGGATTTAGAATATCGATTTATTCCTGTCCCATCTGCGAACTGGTCTAAGCCAGTTGTGGGGTTTTGGCTACAGACCAATGGATGGGTTGTGGATGTTTGTGGTGTCCTTGAGCTTGAGCTGTTGTAGAGCTGTGCCTAGCCTAAGTATAGTTACAGTATTTAGAGCTATAGTTTGATACGGTGTAGAATAAGACCTTCCATAAAGTGAAGCAGCTAGTGAATACAAATGGTTTAATCCGCCTAATCGTATGAAAACATCTAAATCAATTTAAATTAATTCACAATAAGGTAAAATGTCATTTGATGATCCTGGGTAAATGTTAAAACGTGTTTTGCAGGGTATTCTAGAGCGCTTGGATGCTGGGGAGATTGTTATTGGTGACGGGGGGTTTGTGTTTGCCCTGGAGAAAAGAGGCTATGTGAAGGCAGGGCCATGGACTCCAGAAGCTGCGGTAGAGCACCCTGAGGCAGGTAAGATAACTTGAGTTTATTAACGCAAAAGACGGGTTATTGAGTTTAGACTGTATTCAGTTTTGTACAGTACGTTGCGCGCCCTTGCACTGATTGAATAATAGCGCTCCCGTGTGAGTAATGTGGTTTTTAACAATTAAGATGATCTCCTCTGCTCTTGCAGTTCGACAGCTGCACAGGGAATTTCTGAGAGCGGGAGCAAATGTCATGCAGACGTTCACATTCTATGCCAGTGACGATAAACTGGAGAACCGGGGCAACGACTTGAGAATATCTGTGAGTATTCTCCATTTCTTAGGGAAAAGTGTGGGACAGTAATTTACTGCATGACTTTTCTATATCTGCAACTCCTCACACCTGAAGAAAGCTCCACGGCCTAAACGTTGTGTTTTCTTTCTTCTCTTTTCAGCATGGAATAAAACTATTACTTGTTCCTTTGCAGCCTACACATGATGACACAGCTACCCACCTGAACTAATTTTCTATATCTGTATAACTTATTTCTGTTCTAACATATCAGTTGCTATGATATATAACATTGGATGAAATATCTGGAATATTGATCAGAATTAAATAATTACTATTGTCCTGTATGTTTAACTTGTACATCAAACATTTCTCTATGTCCCCTATATACTGTAGGTATTTAGCAGTACAGTAAGTCTGTATGTGTGTGTTTCTGCATGGATCCACCATTTTGTATACCAAGCATTTACTTCTGTCATAGGTTGTATCATAACCCTACTGTATGTTCTACTAAAATGAATCCGCTTAACTTAGTGTTTTCCGTGGTATCAACCTTTACTTTTTAAAAATGTTTTGCTCTGTTCCATTGACCTCTTTGGTTACAACTCAAATGATGACAGCTTCATTTTGTGCAAGGGAGAAAAAATCAATGAAGCAGCCTGTGACTTAGCCAGGGAAGTCGCCAATGAAGGAGATGCCTTGGTTGCCGGAGGAGTGTCCCAGACCCCTTCCTACCTGAGCTGTAAGAGTGAGAATGAAGTGAAGGCAATCTTCAAGAAACAACTGGAGGTCTTCATTAAAAAGAATGTGGACTTTCTGATTGCTGAGGTAAATGAATACAGGAGAGTTCCAGAAAGCACTAAACTATTTGTGTGTGTTACAGTACATAAACATTTAATATTCAAGAATGACGTTTTTTCTTCACATCAGTTCACAATATAGTCCTTACACACAAGGAGTTATAGATGTTGTACTAAAATAGTACAGTGTGTAACTGACCCATGCGTGTGTCATAATCTTTGCTTCTATCATTAGTCTTTTCACCAAGGACTGCATTTGAAGAGCTGTTCTAAAAGATTTGTGGAGAAGATGTGAAAGTAAGAATTCAGCTGTACTTGAACAATAAATTTCAGTTATTTCGTAATGCCATAAATTCATCACATCTCTCAAATAACAGGAATAGTAGTATCATTGATATTTTACAGTCAGAAATCCAGTGGGGTATAGATAGTCCTGTAAGATATTACTTTGACGGCGTTTGACAAATGAATGATGTCCACCAATTTAATTCAAACTTACCAAAAAAGTTTTCTGTTGTCTTTTTAAGTACAGTGCCTTGCAAAAGCATTTGACTTCTTTTAGTGATGTCCCTTTTTGATTAATTACAAATGACATGTACTTTTATGGATGAAAGAAGTAAGATGTTGGCAAAATCTGCAAAGAAAAACATGTTGATTTCATAAATATTCTGGCTCCCGAGCCAAAACTTGGTAGAAACATTTTTGTCAGCAATTACATATTTTTGAGTAAGTCTCTGCCAATTGTGAATAATGAGGATGTGGTGCAATTTCATCTTTGCAAACTTTCTCATGCTCTGTCAGGTTGTTTGGGATCAACTGATGGATATCAATCATCATGCTTTGCAACAGATATTGGATTTTTATCAGGACTTTGATCAGGCCACTCCAGGACATTCACTTACTTCTTGATAAACCACTCCAGTGTTGGCCTTGTGCTTTGGGTCATTGTCCTGTGAAAAGTGAATTTTCAACCCAGCTTTAGGTCTTTAACATACTGAAGCACATTTTCTTCTTGCATTAGCCTGCATTTGGTTTGCTCCATCCATTATTACCTTAGCAAGCTTCTCCATCCCTGGTGATAAGAAGCAGTTCCAAGATATAATGTTGACTCCACTCTTCTTGACAGTGGGGTTGGTGTTAATTGGATGATGCAGTTTATTAGATGTGCAAGAGACATATCAATTATTAAGACTATAAAGAACAAACTTTGTATCTTTTGACCACAGAACCTTTTGCCACACTTGCAGTATCACTTAAACGCTTTATTGCAAGCTCCATGTGAAATTTGAGATGAGTTTCTTTATGTTCCATACATGGTCATCATTTTAAAGTGACTGACATATTGTTTACTCTTGGACATTTTCTCCCATCACAGCTGTTGAGCTCTGTATCTCTTTCTAAGTCACCATTGGCCTCATGGTTGAATTCCAAACCACTGTGGAAGGACTGTTTGAACTAAGCAATGTTTGTATGGTATAATGCTCCACACCATCCATTTTTTTAATGATCTGGTTCACCATGGTCAAGTGGATATTAATTGCCTTTGAAATCTTGTCATGCCATTGTGCCTTTCTACAACTTTATCCTTGAACTTTTCTGCAATCTCTTTAGCTTCATGTCTGAATATTTGCTTGTAATTCATTACCTGAATGAGTGCCCTTACAAAGATGCACTTCTTCTGAAATCAGGTGAACCACTCTTATTGCACACAGACAGACACCATTTCAATAACTGAGCGATGTGCCAAAGTAATTTTGTGAAGTTGGACCAATTTAGGTTCATGTTATTTTTCTGAAGGACATCTACTATATTCAATCCTGTCACAATGACTGTGTTCAATACAGCAACAATACAGCAAGAGTTTATGTATCCCAAATGTTTTGTACTCACAATCACAATCATGTTTTGCTGCAGTACCTCCCAATTTCTAAAGCTGCACAGCAACATCATTGACAGAATGAACTGCTTTGCATCCATTTATAAAAAAAATGAAAATTTTGCTGAGACGTTCACAACCTATTTTCAGACATGTGAGCAACAGTCTGCTTGTTCACATTTCATGTTCCTGTGAGTCATCCCATCTACTCTTTCTAATCACACTTTGTGTTCCTGTAAAGCCCATTTGCCCCTGCTTTGTGTGTATCCCATAGTACTTTGAGCACGTGGAGGAAGCTGAGTGGGCAGTTCAGGTTCTGAACACCAGTGGAAAGCCGGTTGCAGCCACTCTGTGTATTGGGCCGGAAGGAGACCTGAATGGAGTCAGCTGTGGTGAATGTGCTGTCAGATTGGTCAAGGCTGGTAGGTTCAATCTTGGATTTTCTGGTTGTTCAGTGATGCTTTTAAAACATTTAAAACTTGCTTTAGTTTCCTTCCATGTGCATTATATGACATTCGTGCTAGAAAAACAACAACATTGTATGTCGAAGTATGTAGCTGCCTCAACATGCATTTCTTGTTCCTTTGCAACACTGTACAGTATGTTGACAATCAGATTATTTTAAGATGAAGAAAGACAGCTATAGGTATGAACCACAGCAGGGAATTTAATGCTTAATTTGATAAAGATTTATGAAGAAGACAAAATGGTGTCTTAGGTATTCTGAAGATTATACAGTATGCTTATTCTGTTCTGTTATACAAGGTTATATAAGGATTATAAGGATTGACACAGAGACCAGGCCAGGTTTATTTGCAAGTTTATTCAACAATTTATATTAATTAAAATACATTTGCTTAATGTATGTTCACTGCGTTTACAAAGTAGTTCAACTTGTCACTTTACAGAAATCCACTTTTAAAAGTGGATTTAAAACCATCCCAACATTTACAAAGTTCCCTCTGAAATAAAGCTGCTGCATTTACTGTATGTGCTTGACAAATGGAGATGAACTGACCTTGAAAGGCAGCTCGTGTTGGTAAAGACAATAAACTATATTATAAAATGTTGTGGTCTGAATGAAACATCTTGTTATTTATCTTTTCATGTTGTGTTGGAGTTTAAATAAATAAACCAGGATGAGAATGGTGATGAAATATTTTTGTTCTGACAGTGTGGCTGTGTTCTGTGTTCAGGTGCCAAGATTGTCGGTGTGAATTGTCACTTTGATCCCATGACGTGCCTGAAGACTGTGAAGCTCATGAAGGAAGGCCTGGAGGCAGCAAAGCTGAAAGCTCATCTCATGATCCAGCCCCTTGCTTACCACACCCCTGACTGTAACCATCAGGGATTCATTGACCTCCCAGAATTCCCCTTTGGTAAGGCCATGCTGTGCGTTCAGAATATCAGCTTGATATCTTAAGGAGGTTAAGAGAAATTCTGTTGTTCACTTCATCTTAATAGTGTCAAGTACACCTATCGCTTGAAACAGAATTATAATACTTGAAATATTATAATGGGTAGAAAGTTCTAATATTAAAAAGGTGTTTATGAAACATGTGATGATATATTCATATTTTTGATTGGTCTTAAAAAAGGAAAATATATTTTTATGAGGTGTTTAGCTCTTCCACTTCAGTTCATAGGTACATTGCTGAGTGAACAGAATGTAATCATTCTGGACCAAAGGCTTACCCAATGAAACACACTGCACACCGTGGGCTGAATTTGTTTTAAAATGTAATCATAATTGACTTTGTGTTTTTTCCTCATACAAAATAAGGAAATGACACATTCTGAATTTTGGTGTTAAAGACAGACCTGTTGCAACCGTTTGTAGATCAAATTAGATATTTTAAGCATGTTAAGCATGAGTTGGAAGAATTTCTGACTATATGTAAAGTAGACACAAACCTAATCAGTATAGTTTCTGACTACACGTTGAGTAGACACAACCCTATACATCAATTCATTTTTACACATTACAGCCTTGGAGCCAAGAATCCTAACCAGGTGGGACATGCACAAATACGCCAGAGAGGCCTACAACATGGGCATCCGCTACATTGGTGGCTGCTGCGGCTTCGAGCCGTACCACACCCGTGCCCTGGCAGAAGAGCTGGCACCCGAGAGAGGTTTCCTCCCTGACGCCTCTCAGAAGCATGGCAGCTGGGGTAATGGTCTGGACATGCACACCAAGCCCTGGGTCAGGGCCAGGTAAAAAGCCTCGGAAGCTTTTCAAATCAGTCTCGCACATTTACTGGCAAACAGTTTCTCCACAAGAATTTATTAGGCCATTGGAGGTGTTTTGAGATATGCAATATCTGCTACTGTATATGTACATTGATAATTCTTTGTGGGCGGTACTATACATTTTTTTCTTCCACTTTCTGTATAGCATGTGTGGGATTTGCAAAAACATTCTAAATATTACTTACTGAAAGCATTTACCAGCATTATCTGTAATCAGTTATTTTGCAGTATCAAAGCTGAAGCAGTCCACTGTCGTAAAAATAGCTTTAACAAAGAGTAACAAAGCAGCACACACACTCAGCCTTCACATTCATCCCACCTGTTGAAATGTACATCAACCTTAAGACTGCTTGCCCTGTTTTTGTGAAGGGCTCGTCGTGATTACTGGGAGAAGTTGCTGCCGGCATCAGGGCGCCCCCTGTGTCCTTCCATGTCTACACCAGATGGATGGGGAGTGACCAAGGGACATGCTGACCTGATGCAGCAGAGAGAGGCGACCACTGAGGGGCAGCTGAAGGAGCTGTTTGAAAAGCAAAAGAAGGCCAAGGTCACAGCTTGAAGTTCATCAAACAGCTCTGGGCTCAAGGGAGGCAAAGCGGGACTTTTTCTGTCCATTCCCATTTGATATTTTGGATATTGGGCACTTGCAACAGATGTGTTTTGTTTCTGAAAACTTTACTGGACCACTTCTATGCAATCATATGGTAATAAACAGAATTCATTACCTAAATCATTTCGATGGCAAGTTTTTTTTTATTAGTGTGTTGTACAATTTTAGTTTCCTTAACCTGAAAGAAAGTAAAGGTTTAGATCCAGAAAATGTGTGCGTAGTCCTGCTCAAAGTGAAGAAACAAAAAACATTTCCAATATGCTACTCTATATAAACACACAAGAACAACATAATCAGTTTTAAGGTAACTATGCTGCACAACAATGTTGGGTTATACTGTACACTCCTGTGGAAAAGACTTGTTGCTCTGAAAAAAGCGTTTTTCTTTATGTAGAAATACAGGTCTCTACAGAAGGTTTAATCATAGTCATGATCATTTAAGCTACATGTAAAAGTCCAAATCAATTATAAATCAGAAAAAAATTGTGACACAAAATTTCTGTTGAATGGGAAGAATATATGAGAGAACATCCATCAGAGAATCTCCCCCCCCCACCACTCCGACGGCAGGCGGAGCGACGCGCTGGTTGGAGTATTTCTCGGTTGCATTTAATGGCAACGTCAGCTCAAAGATTTGGTTCAAACCACCAAATGGAGACGGGCGCGCCGACAAGCGGACCCTGCTGATGCGGGATTAACGCTAGGATGAGAGAGATCCATCAGAGAATCATGGCAAACTAGAATAAGAATGTCTTTCCAGCTGAAGCTCTTCAGTGTGGGGGGTGTTTACTGTTCAGACACCCCTTGTTCTGGCTGACTTATGAAGGACGTGTAATAGCTGTAGAAATATAACAAATGATCTGAAAGTGTTCATTCAATGACCATATTGGAACCAACTCTTAACATTCTTACAATTTAACTACATTTTTCTGCATTTGTCCATTTGAAAGCCTTTAGCTTTAAGCCTAACTCTCTTTGTTCAAAAGATAACCTATTTAGTCTTGTAAAAAGAAAATGAGAAAGGGTCCTGATACAGTTATTGAAAATTGTCAAAGGCATTGACAAAGTCCGAATGAACAGTGAAAGACAAACCAGAGGACGTAACTGGAATCTATGTGGAAGTGCGTTTAAAACCGAGAACAGGAGACACTTCATTACACAAAGGGTTGTGGGAGTATGGAACAAGTCAGTCAGCCATTGCTGAAGCCGATATCTTGGCTTTTTTCAAGAAGGAGCTTCTTTCCTTTCCTCAATTACTGTAGCTACTGTACCTTGGATCCAAACAAACTAGATGGGTCAAATGACCTCTTGTTTGTAAGCTTCTTAACTTGGTGCTTTTTGATTGTCCACATTTGAACTCAAGCAAATTTTAATTACTTTCAAAAATCAGCAGAACAAAGTTTACAAACCATCTTGGATCCTAATACAAAGTAAACTGAAATAGCATCTTATATAGGAAATGCCTATATATGCCTCTGCTTCCATAAAGCTCTGTTAAATGCAGATACAGTACCAACTCTGAAGATCATTAAGGGAACATTACTGTATATCTTAATCCAGATGATTAAGAGTAGAGGACTTGTAAAGCATTTAGCTGTAGCTGTAGCACAAGCTTTTTGCTCCCTCCAGACAGAGCCTGTTTTGAAATCCTAAAGTAAAAAAAGTCCATGTTTTCATGTTTTCCATGCCTGTACTGTTTCAGTTTCATTGTCATCTTCCTATTTTCTTGAATCCTTACAAACTCAAGAATAAATTATGATCTTAAGTTTTGAAATGTGCCCAGAATCTGTGAAAATCACAATTACAGCCACTCATTCAGACATGATGAATCAGGAAATCACCTGATATGAAAGGAAGAATGACAGGACAATCCCTGTAGAGAAATGTAATTTGTAAAATATTCTTATGCATTTATTAAGGTGTATATTGTTGTTGATCATAATGGTAGTAATGGGACATATTGTACAGTATATGAAATGAAAGAAAATAATAAAATTACTTTGCAAAACTTTTGTGTCTTTGTAGAAATATGGAAAACAAAATTATTCAGATATGTAAGACAGACTTAATGATGGTCAGTCTGTGGATTTAAATATCAGTAATGCATTTAACCAGCCTTCCTGTGTGTGGAAAAATGTTTACATGCATGACTGACAATTTGTAACATAATTTTAAAATATGCCATGTGACATATTACCAGTGTCATAAAATGACAATTTAATCAATTTGAACTTATTTTTTTTCCAAACCAAGCACAACACACTTGAAGACATCATTTTTAAAGGCTTATTTGAAACTGATACTGTATACCGTACATCAGATGTATCACAGATCTTTAATATAAAAGATGACTACATTAACAGTTCCGTGTTATTTTGCTGACAATAATAAGCTAAATGTTACACCAGTTAGATTCAGGACCTCAGGCCAGTTTAAAACTCCTTATTATGGTACCTGTAGCATACTGAATGGAATTCTTGTTGAAATATAACAGAAAAATTTTTTTAGAACATACTTAAATCTGTTTAGCTATTTATGACTTATATCCAGTTCCATCTTAAAATCAATATTTGTATCTGGAGTGGGGTCTTTGTACACATTGCAATAAAAAACACTCTGTTAGGATGGTTCTAACTGTGCTCTTTTACTTTCAATTACAATTACTTTCCATCTTCATTTCTTTAAGATGTTCTAACCTCTCATAAACAAACAGGTAAATTTGAGTGCGTTTGAATCTTTTAATGTTAGAGTTGGGTTAAAAACCTGTTCAATGTGACAATGGAACAAGGGTTAACCCAGAATCTGCAAAAAACATGGAAAAAAGTACCAAGTGTCCTCTGCCAGGAGCATGAGTTTCGATTTTCTTAGAAATAAGAGTGCCACCTTCATTTTCCAATAGGACATGTGTTTTTCTCTGAAGCATAACATCTACTGTAAGTACAGCAGATTTATACAGTATGTCGTACCTGCTGTCTCATCACATGGGACACGTACCTCTATGAATAATTAATTGGTATAATGGCATAATGTTGTCAACCAGGTAGTTCAATTTTTGGTTTATACAACATCTATAAGCGTTTTACGCATTTCTCAATACCGTTTCAATGCATTCGATATATATTACTCTTCACAGCTAATGTGTGCCCCCCAGTGGACATAGCGTGTAATTGTTCTGAGAAATGTAGACAACGGAGACAAATTCTGTTATACTGAGGGACAATCATTCAATGAATGGAGAGGAGATCAAATAATTTGCATAGGTATTATGTCCATCTTGACGCCTGATTGCCCACCAAACAAATCCATGAAGTGTCACTCTGCTACTTTAGTAATATTAACATTGAACAGAGATACATGTATATATTTTAACAGTATATATTTTTAATATGCTAAACTCCTTTATTGTAGAAGACACAGACCCTCCCAGGTTATACAGGTTTTCTTCCTCAGAAATGTCTGTAGTTTGTGCAATAATTGACTGGCATTCAAAACTGAGAGGTCACTTGGTTGATCTTACAGAAATACAACTCATAAAGAAAGACACAACAAACAATTATTATCCAAACAATTATTATCCTTACAGGAAAATAACTTGGTTAAAAGACCACTGATGACATTATTATGTGAATTTGTCACACTTACATCTTCTGTTGGACACCCTCTCCATAATGAATCTTGTTAGGAGTAGCTCCAGAGAATATGAGAAGCTCTATTGAATATCTAATCTCCAAAAAGTGCTGGGTCAAGATTCAGATTATTCAGTCCAGAACCTCTTAAATTACTTAATTTAACAACAAAAACAACCACCTTTGTAACAGATGTGCTGGATTCACCAGACGTCCTGACCTAAACTTCCTGCAGTGAGTTTGACATGCTGTAAGAGATAAAAACAAGCCTGATACCAACAATAGAACCAGTATAGCTGTGTTGTCCTCAACTCATTACCAAACACCTTTCTACTTTGCATCCTCGTTTAAGAAAACATAGTTTCATTATTTCTTTTTGAGCGAGTCTTCCTGGCTTGTAATGTATTTCAGCTGGATCACCTTGGATTTTGACCACTACAGAAACTGCAGAGGTAACTACATTATTTTTCATACATGTATGGATAACGTTGCAACCAATGGTTTCTCTGTGAATGTACGTTTCCTGGTAAATTAACAACATCCGTCAAACCGCATTTTAAAATGAAAATGTCTAGCTCTCTGACAAGGCGATCCTTCCTTTAGTAAACAATACAGAAAAGTAGAAAGATGACCATTTGTGGCCTCTATATTTTTTTACCACATGTAATTGTTTATGTCTTGTTTTCTCCAACAATCGAAAGTCATGCTAGAGGATTGAATGGTTATCGTAAATCGAAAAATCCCTTTTCTCTGTGGCCCTGTGATAGACTGGGTGTCCAGTCCTGAATGGGGAGAGCAGTCATGTTTTCAAAGTGCAGCTTTGTGCCCAATTATTCTCAGATTGACTCCAGCCAGCTGTGGTCTTTCTCTGGTTTAGAGGCTTATTTGTAACAAATTGATGAGTTATATACCTGTATACTGCAGCCGAAATACAGAGACAAAGAAGATGAACACTGTTTGCATATAAATAATTATAAAGAAAACATCGTATATGGGATTGTGGGTATTACAACAAAAAATGAGCTAACTAGCAGAACAGGAAAAGCATTTTGTTTGCAGGAGTTGTAAATTGCTAGTATAAAAGCAGTCAGAAGCCACACATCAAAGCTTTTTCACATCCCTTACATACATTATTAATGAATTCTGTTTTGTAAGCCATGAAAGACAGGATGAAGATATGCATTTTTATTTATGCAACATCCCTTTTATCATCCTTTTCTCAGGTCGAACAACCAATGTGTAATACACAACTAAAACACAACAACCTTCTTTTTCCCAGACCCATAGCAAAGAAACCCAAAATGCCACCTTCTTCTCACCATTCCATATTAACTTGGGAGTTTGTGTTAAAAACAAATCTTATAAATAACAATATTTACAGTATTTTTAACTGATGCTTTCCAGATATTCAGATTTGTTGACCTTAATATTAGTCATAATCACGCTTGATCCTGGCTAAAGCTGTTCATGTCAACACCCTCAGTGCACATTAGTAAGAAGATCCTCACAGCACACAACTAAGAAGATCCTAAGGTTGAGTGCTCTAATTCTAACAAACATCAAATGAGTCACAAATAATAAAAAACTATATTTTGGTTGTACTATCCATCTACACTTTTTCAGGCTGTTTTTTCTAATAAGGGTCACTGGTTGCATTTAAGCTCATAAAATTATTGAATGGTTCTTTTAGTAATTAAGTCAAAGAAAAATATAACTTGGAACCAATTTTTATTCTGAAAACAACATTTATTTATAATTTTACATATAGGTAGTAGTCATAATATATTTATTTAATGTTCGCAATGTTTCTTTTCCCCAATATAGTTTTCCGCAACATTAACATTAAGAGGTTCTGTCATTATCACTGAGACACAGCTGTAAAAAAAAAAATAATATTGTGGTATCTGGGACTGTACTGTATATTGTAGGATTTTCATTTCAGAGTTGAAATGAGGTGGAAAGTACACTTAAATATAAAAATGCTTTTTGGCAAAATATTGACATACTGTATAAAAGCTTAAGCCCCTTATCTGAGATAAGATGGGCTTAAAATGACCCTCACCTTTTGTCTGGAGACCTCGTATCACAGCCGGTGTCCTTAATGCCAGAAATCTCCCTGTTTTGTAATATAATACAGTTTTAACTCGCCCTCTTTACTCATTTAGTACAGCTGCTCAGTTTATTCTGTGCTTCTTCCCAGGGAATACCTCTAGCTTGTTTAGTTGTATTTCTGTTTTTTTTTAATCACTCCCCTAGTGCTATTTATTTAGATAAGAGGATTAAACGAACAGTAGTATAAATTAATTAGCTAACGCCCTTTGGCTTCATAACCTACTGGAAGTCTGAAGTTCCCAAGTAGCGAGAATGAAATGTTCCATACCGTGAACGTTTGAAGTCCGTTTACTGCAGAATATACTGTATGATTACGTTCAGGCCTTATTCTTTAAGAAATGAAATTAATTGTTTTAAAACAGCATACCACAGAAATATAATAAAGTAGTTATGAGTTCTGTGTCCGATAATCTCGTCCAAGTATTTATTCTTCGAATGTACACATTTCAGAATTTCATCAACCAGTTCCAATAAGAAATAAAAGCTGGATCGTCTATGAACACACAGTAGGCTGTATGATGTCAGATCGTTTTAGGGTATATTTTTTATTTGAAACGTCGTACTTGTATCGTTATAATAATTGCAAAGAATGTAAATAATATCATTTTCAACAACTAATTTTCGCTTATGTTTGTTTAACCCGTTTTACTGATAAGAGACATGTTTCCATTAATTACTTCAAGGGGTGTTACTAAACGTACATTTTATCTTCAGATTGCAAAATGCAAATAAGTAGGTTTGTTGTGAATGATACACTACTTTGCATTGCAAAGTACGTTGAGTCCCGAGTGCACGTTTGTTAAAATAGTGCCCATGTCCCTCTCAGACTAACAGTTTTTAGACATTTATATTGTAAAAGTTGTATTTTGTTTTTACTGATTTGGGGATATCGCTGAAATTAACAGCGCTCTATAATAATTAGCACTCATTAGATTTGAATTATGTATATGGTGTAGTTGAGGACTGTGGTTAAATACGTCCTAAGTAACATAATAAGTTTAAATGAATTCAGGAAAAGGGGTTAAGTTTTTCACGTGAGAGGTTAGGATAGATACATCTTTCCCAGGAAATGCCAGCTATCACTGTGACAACAGACTTACTGTAAAAAAGCCAAAAATTCTTCCTAAAACTACATGCCCCCAATCCCCAAGCAATTATTTGAAACTAGTCTTATTAGTTCTTTTCTGCCCATCTATGAAGAATTCCGAATTTAGAAAGCTCTTAGGGATAAAAAAAAATAACCTCCGTATATCAAATCCCAACAAAGCACATCCATTGTTTTGTTCTCTCAAGTTTGACGCTTCAGCCGCATGGCAACTGCGATCAGCGGGTTGCGTCACCCCGTTCACTGCGTGCCCCACGTGCAGATGGCTACGTCAGCAGCGGTCCGTCAGATGGAAACATTGTAATGGAGAAATGAGGAGCAGGACAGGCGGCCGACAGACCGAGAGATTGTCGGATGAGCTTTTGGGAAAGAATCTGGACAGTTATGGGTCATCACTCGGCTGACAGCTAGGTCTTGGCGGAGGGCTTGCGGGTTCCGGAGTTGGAAGTGACGAGTTGGGGGATAGAAGAGGGTGGAAAAAAGAGACTGCGACTAAGCAGGAAAAAAAAACACGCGAAACATTTTGACAGCAGCGCTCTCGGTCTCCGCTGGCGGTGTCTGATTGTAAACAGAGACTCACACGTGACGATGGGAACCGTCCGCATTGTCTGAGGAGCTTCATGAGAACAAAAAAGGGCCCTTTTGCGATCGGGTTTCAGGTGAGCGGGGAAGCAGGTGTAGAGGGGATGTCAACTACAGGACCAGTTTAAAAGATCATTTTCTTTGCGGCTAGAGAAAGATGGCTGTTTTTCTGGAGATTGTGTGATCCCCGATGAGGCACTGTGGTTTGGGACTGGGATCTTAGTGTTCGAAAACACTCGGCTGTATATATTACACGCAATTCTTTGGAACTTCTTTCCGTTTTGATCGGCGGGGAAGGTGGAGTAAAGGAGATTAGACCTCTGCAGACCATGTCCTTCACAATGGAAGACACTTTGGAGTCGGGATGGGTGGCCGTGAGACCCAATGTTTTCGAGGAGAAGGAAAAGCACAAGTTCGTGTTTATTGTGGCGTGGAACGAAATCGAAGGCAAGTTCGCCATCACTTGTCACAACAGGACAGTCCAGAGACGGAGCGCAGTCAGGGATCCCTCCTTCGCTGCAGCTGGGATGGCCGCCTTGAAGGCTGGCGAGGGTCTGACATCCGCTGCGGTAGGAGTGACCGAAGAGGACAAACTCAAAACCTCAAGGAGTCCGGTCAAAGAAAGGGCAGAAGGCGGGGGCAGTGTGCCCAAGGTCAGAAGTAGTCCAGTTAAAGGAGAAAGTATCCCAAAATGCCCTATGCGGAAGAAATCATCGGATGGTTCAAGTCCGGTGAAAGCTGGCGTTAAACTCGCAGCAGTGCGGGGCAAAAGTCCGGCGACAGTGATGGACATCGAGGTCCTTGACCCTACAGGTCCCAAGGATGAGTCTCGGACTCCGGAGGGCGAAGCTGCAGACACGGAGGAGCTGGAGGGCGGCGTGAGAGAGGACTGCAGCTGGGCAGGACTGTTCTCCTTCCAGGACCTGAGGGCAGTGCATCTACAGCTGTGCTCTGTCAATTCAGACCTGGAGCCCTGCTTGCCCCTTTTTCCAGAGGAGCCCTCCGGAATGTGGACAGTGTTATTCGGACCCCCGGAGGTGACGCAGAAGGAGATGGACGCCCTGTGTTACCAGCTGCAGGTCTACTTGGGACACGCACTGGACACCTGCGGCTGGAAGATCCTCTCCCGAGTGCTGTTCACCGAGAGCGACGACCCCGAAGAGTACTACGAGAGCCTCAGCGAACTGCGGCAGAAAGGATACGAGGAGGTGCTGAACAGAGCCAGGAAGCATCTCCATGAGGTAAGAGCAGAGGCAAAGCCAGCCACTTGCGCGCATCGCACGCTGTCATCACTATCTTTGCAAAGGAGACTTCGCAGTTAGTGCCCTTCCTATCGAGGGACACGTTACTACAGCGGTGTAACAGGCGCTTAGGTGGTTTTAAACTGAGAAAGCAGAGGTTGATCTGTGTGAATCCGTCTGTATACATTTTCCTTTAATACATTTAGGATGTCGGCGTACAGCATATACAGTATTAAAAATATCACACCTCTGCAGTCACCCAGGTTTTGTGTATCGTTCGGTACCTTACTGAAGGGACAGGTGCATATCCAGTAGCTTTTCTGGGGGTTTCCGGATTGCCAGTTTCCATTTTGACATGCAAAAAAGGTAGAAGTTGCAGTTAAGTATGTCGAAGAAGATACATGAAGAGAATGATTTGGGAAAAAAAAAGTTTGGAATGTTTTAGCATGGGCAAATACAGCAAGCAAGGCTCTTAAATCTAAACCGCAGAAGCTCCAGAAAATACATCTTACGTAATTGTTGATAAATATTGTTAACTCATTTGCTATTTATAGAATGAATTTACACAATTTGTTTATGGTCATAAAATCATTATTTTACAAATAATAATCAGAATTATTTTGAGAGAATGTGTTTGAAAGGAAAAAAAAAACTTAATGTGACAAGAAGGCAGGGCATCAAGTTCGCCGAGTTGTAATAATGACTCATCAAACTGTTACGCAGCTTTCTGGACTGCATTACCAATCAGGGCATGATTGGCTACACACACTATTCAGTGAATCGATGAATATTTTTCCAATTAAATGTTATGATCCTGCATTTTCCCGACCTTTCTGATACTAAATGTTTGTCAAGGCATTGAAAGACACTTAACCTCAGTCTGAGCAACCTACACTTTTCTTATTCGCTCCTAGCCTATGTCTAAACCTTTTTATTGGCTATATGCGGATTCCTCCTTGTTTTTTTTATAAGTGCCTCGCATTTTCGCTGCAAGGCGCTGGATAGTTTTATTTTCTTGCATACAGGTACGCTGAACGAAAAAGCCACAAGAAGCACGCAGAAATGTTAAATCCAAGACAGATGGAAGCCATGAAACAGATTAAAGCAACCTGTCTCATGCAGCGAGGAGTCGTGACTGTTTTAAGTCTCAGTGCCTGCCGTTCATATACCCAAATTAACCATCCTTGGCTGTGATTCTGCTGCCTCAGCCCTGCAGCGAACTCTTCCACTCAACCCCCTGTGCTGATAATTCACAATCCTGACTAAATGGAGGAGGGGTGATGTTGAGCCAAACATTCAGCACATGGACCTCTCTGTTCCTTTGTTTCAAAAATCGCCTAAGCGGCCATCTGTTGCTATACAGTACATGTGAGAAACACGATCTGAGGTGCAGAAACCACTTCCTCCGATGCAGAGCCTTGTACTGTGCCCTGCAGCTAAAGAGGCTGGGAGGCAAGACCGGTGCACATTGTCTTTATACTTCACCACTCTGCATGAATTGCATGTGAAATTAGATGGGGTTTATTTTAATGAGCAGCCACATGATGTACCGAACAGCCGGCTCCGTCACAGCTGACATTTCCTCTGCAGTTTCATGATTCAGTGCAGATTCCCTGACGGTGAAACTGTAAGTCCCCAGAGCTTAATACAGTAGGTTGTACTTTTTTTGGGAGGGGGGGCAGACTTTGTGTCGAGCCAACAGAGTATTAAAAACACATCTGTTTGCTTCAGAATTTCGTTCTCGACTTGTGGACCGAGTAGCCCACGTGGTAATGAGACACATACTGTAGGAAGAAAAAGCAAAGGTATCCCCGCACGCGAATCCTTATTGTCTGATTGTAGGAGTCCAAGCAGGAATTTTCTGAGATCACACGCTGAGCAGAATGAATGGTAAACCGATGTCTTAAAAAATACATATCATCTGCTTTGTAAAACAGCTGTTTGTAATTTTGATAAGTAACAACTTCATTCTGCTCTGCAGATGGATTCTGGATCAGATTACAAATTTAAATGTGTGTTTAATTCCTCACATATTGTAAACCTTAATATTAATTCTAAATAGTGACAAACACAAGAACTGAGGATTGTTATCCTGAGCAATACTGGTCATCTTATGTAATTCCAGGCATAAAAATTACTTTGTTGGATTCAGAGCGATACATCTCATTTTCTTCCATAATTAATGCTAAATTATAGATGTTGTAAAATTTTAATTGTAG
The DNA here is from genome assembly GCF_040954835.1 of Lepisosteus oculatus. Classification (NCBI taxonomy): domain Eukaryota; kingdom Metazoa; phylum Chordata; class Actinopteri; order Semionotiformes; family Lepisosteidae; genus Lepisosteus; species Lepisosteus oculatus. Next base: position 42,138,397 of record NC_090698.1, on the reverse strand, counting down.
GAGGCTGACGTTTCTTGTTCTTAAACTGTAAAACAGTTGGTGCGGAACAGCAGAGTTATGTCAAACATTAAATGCCTAGTACTGTAATCATTAGTGGTTCTTTCAGGAAATCGCTTCTTTCAGGAAACAGTAGGACAGATCACTGGATCAATTAGCTACTAGCAACCAAACAGGTTACATGGGTCAGATGGCTCTTGTTTGCTTATCTTTATGGTCCTTAAATATCCTTGTTGTGACTGGATATTTCATAAACCTTATTTCAACAGGACATAATATCGTTGGAATGCCTCATTCCAATGCAGGCATCAATACAGTACATGTGCGTCCTCTTCATGTTCAATTGGGAAACAATGCAGACAATGACTGAAATGCAGGTTAAACGTGCAGGTTGACGAGGCCAAATACTTAACAACAGTAAGCGAAAAATATCAGCTTGCCTTGTTTTATATTTAGTGGCATTTTTAATATGTTCGCCTTGGAAACAGAATTGGCAGAAGGCATATTTAAATGTGCATCTCATGTCAAAATAAACACTACAAATGTGGAACATTAAGCATAATGTACTCCGGTTAAAATTGTAATGTTCTGGCTTACAAAGACCCACAATGTCAATGTTGCACCCTATTATAAAAAGACAAATCAATAGTGTCCGAAATACAACAAATCCACATTTTTGACATCTCAAAGGTATTTAGAATATGTGTTTTGCTAAAAAGAATGTTGCGTACAACTACTGTATTAACTTCAGGCCCACAACTTAATTACATGATTGTGCTGGGAATGTTCATGGTAGTGTGGGAAAATCATGAACAGTGATCAGAATGTAAGAATGTATCATGGCTGATGCAGCCATGCTTAGACCTGTTTGACTATGAATCAGGATTTGGAATTGCCACTGCAGGGGAAATTGGAATACTGTAAGAAAGGGATTGTGGTCTTGGAGAGTCCCACCCCAACTGGCTTTGTCATTTAGTAGGCCACCAATATCAGCAATTTCTATAGATCTGGAAGAATTCCATTGTGATCTATTAAACAGGTGATTTATTCAATTAAAGTAGTGTAGAGATAATACAGGATTAAAGTCTGGGTACAGTTGAGCACTCAAGGATCAGAGTTCTCTTACACGGATTAATGATTCATCAGTAATTTACAGGCCCTACCTATCAAGGTGTCCTGCATGACTAACTGGATTGGGGTTCTTCAGGACCAGGGTTGGAGACCATTACAGTATTGCAGTTTTCCCCCTGCAGTGGCAACTCCAAGTCAGAAACATTCTAAGCATGGCTGAAGTCTGATGGGCTAAAATGAGGTGCTGAAATTGCTTATTGGAATGTGATATCACTGTGGAGGAACAAGGGGGAAAGCAGCTGTTGATGCTAAACAAAGCAGATAAAGGAGAAACTGTGACAGAAGGAGGACAACTGAGACCAGAACCAACGAAGAATCAAACAGGTGCCCCAGCACTGTCAGTTGGCTACAGACTTTTCTAAATGGATCAGTGCCTCAGAATATCACATGACAGTACCATTGTGAGCAAATGGCGTTAAATAGATATTTGTATTTGAACACTGACACTGCTATAAAGAAGTAACTGTCTGGAGCAGCAGAGGCAGCAATGACATTAGAAATGACAAGCTGCAGTTTATACTGCTTTGTGTGTGGTTTTGTAAAACAGTAAAGTAAAAATAAAAGGTTAAATTTGCTGTAGTAATCAGTTATTCATTTTATTTAACATTTCTTTTTTCTTTTAGCAGTATCAGTATTTACCTGAAGATAAAAGTAGGCTTTTCGTTTAGTTTTAAAGGACCCAACAATGTGGTAGCACAGACTAATTGCATTTTATTTACTTTGGATTAGGTCATTGACTTGCAAAATCTTCTAGCAGCAGTCAGTCTGTGTACAGGATGCCCATGTTTTTTTATTCATGTGCAAGTTTAGAATATGCAGAACACCATTTTGTTTTATTTGTAAGACAAGTGAGAACCATTAAAAATTCATTGTTATCCTGATGTTTACCCTGGTTTAAAAACAAAACGTACAGCTTCAATCCTGACATTCTTACAGTACATTCAATCCTTTACCATCTTTCGACTGATGGAAGATTCTCAAAAATAAACATCAGCCCTATTGATCTAATGCACTAAGAAAAATGGCTGTGCACTGTAGCCATTTTATATCGGCATGAACAGCTGTTCTTACACACACAGCACATTTTTGATGACTGGATAATTTTTTTGATGACTCCTTTAAGAAAGGCCTAGAGGTTGCCTAGCCTAATTTAGATCAGTTCTGTGATCACAACATCTAACTGGTCCCTGAAAGAATTTAACGACTTGGCAAAACATGAACAGCCTTGTGTTTTAAGGTAGTTTTTCCTTGCCCTGATTCCTAATTTGCTCTTATTAAGATCTGATCATTGCACACACAGCATTAATTTCTTCCTGTATCTACAGTATAATACAGAATTGTAATTTTACTGAGTATTTAACCATCCCTTTTGGCGTGTAGACCCTCCTTGTTTCCTATGCTTCCAGATAGGTTCTGTGTTGCTGTAGATCAATGTGAAATTAGCATCTTTTTGATAATGAAGGGATGGATGAATGTTTTCTCTAACTTTAATGTATGTCAAAGTACTGTGTGCACTTTGGCTTCATCAATCTGTAGAGCAGCAGGCCTACCTTATAATGTAATATATGACACATTATAAGACACATTTCATGGTACTGGGAATTACTTTTCATCCCAAGTTTGATACTGAGTTTTAGTGTATGAAAATTAGAAACTACATTAGTAAAACATAGACTGTGCCAATACATTTGAGAAAATAATGCTTGTAAATTGTTTCTTGTGGCTGGTTTTGTGCTTAGGAAAAAATCATTGCCAAATTCAAATATCATCTCTATTCTAGTCACTTTTCATATTGTAATTTTTGATTCTGATAATTGAAAACTAGCTACGGTCATGTCGGTTCTCCCGGTTTTGAGCTTGGCGGTGTTTAAGTCTGAGACAAACCGGCAAACAAAATCACCACTGTCGGTATTTCAAGCTGACAATTTTTCAACCTGTAATTTCTTTCTTAAACCGCCTCTGCACCCTTTTGGACTGCATTCACAATTCTATCCAGATGACTTCATCAGCTACATGGAGCCATTATTTTTTTTTTGTTTTAGAAAGTAACCGGTTTCCACAGACTCTGGTGAACCTGGTTTAGCTCTGTGTGCTTTCAGGAAAGGCTGAACTTCCTTGTTGTGATTTCTTCAGTCATGCTGCTCTGCACCAGTTTCCTTCAGCAAACAAAACAAACGGTATTTGGCTTTGCTGGCAAGTGAGTCTGTTACATTGCTCAGTTACTGTCCCCTATTGTAAGGATGTAGAAATTCTATAAATTACCCAGAGAATATATTCCACCCTGACTCCAAAATTAATACAGAATAATTTTTAAATATACAGTATAAACATAATGAACAGAGGCTTTTTTTTTGCATATGCAGGATCATTTTACACTACATATGAAAAAACAGCTGTAGACCTGCAAAGCCATTTGTCAAAGGCTTCAGATTCAATTTATGTTTTTTGCATTTCCAGACATATCCCATTTTACTTTTGTAATTTTTGCATGCTAATGGTTTTCGTTTGGATATACCAGTCCAGATAGCAGCATTAATCTGTTTTACAAAGTAAATCAGCTTTGAACTGCTGTACATGGTTCTTTTTTTTTCCTATTTAATGGGTTTAAAGAAACTGTGGCAGCTTGTACAGACAGCATTGAAAAATGCCCACAGTATCTAAACTGTTGCAAACGAGACTCAGAACAGTCTTGTAAGAGAAGAGATGAGGGCAGATGGCCAGCACTTTAGAACTTTGAAGTAGCTGTTTTTTTTTTACTGTGAGGGATAGACTAAAGTGAACGTGAAGTGAACCTGGTTTTGATGTTTAGAATGAATTAATGAATATCTCCTGAGGACGTTCATTTTAAAATTCATTTAGGATTTTCCCAAAATGAGAAAGTAATATTTTACATTTCATTGGCCGGTCTTTCCCTGTTTTCAGTTGGAGACAACCTATCGGTCTGCAGCTCTTAATCCAGAGGGAGTGTTTGGTACTTAGTCTGTGCTGTGTAGACCCCTACTCTCTGGTCCAGCATTGCCAACCTCGTTTCTCAGCACTGCATATCTTCACCATTGGGCACAAGATACCACATAACTCAGCTGTCTTGAACCGCTGATGTCCCCTCAGTACAGCCACTGAGGTATCTTCTTACAGCCTTGATAGCTCACTGGGTCACACAGGGCTCTTAGCTAGTGTAATCAAGCACCAGCACCAGAACCAGCACCCTCACTTTCTCTAATTCCACTGGAGCTTAGACACAGACTAAATCCTTGTCTTCACAACTGGTCTTACAAGCCTCATAATTCCACTCACAGGAGTGGCAAATTCCATGCTGGGCCTATCCTGACAGCTCATTTCCATCACGTCCACATAATTCTACTCCCTCCCAGTGCTCAAGACTCATTCAGGCCAGCTGTGCTTAATTCAGTGTTGCACAATTAACAGGTGACCATCTTGGCTCAAGGCCACACCATGGGCCTCTACTTCCTCGTAGAGCCACCTCTTACTACATCTTAGATAGCTTTAAAAGCAATTATCTGAGTGCACTTTCTGTACATGAAAAGCACATTACGCAAAATATAATTAAAGAAAATTCCAAGCCAAGAAAATAAAGTAGATGTAAAAAATGTAATAATTACAAAAAACCTTTCAGTAAGCAATTTTTGGGTTCCTTTTAATTTGATCTGCCTGAGTTTGAATTCTTCTGGGTTGGTGGTACAGAGCTTTGAGTCATAGCAACAAAACGCCATGTCATCCATAACGTGTAGACAAAACAAACAGTACAGACACAGCAATGGCTCAATTATAGTAAGGTTATGTAGAAGATAGGCAAACCAATTAGAGAATTGGCTAAATATTGGGGGATCTTGCCATGTAGCTCTGTGAACATAAGCAGAAGAATGTTCAAATCAATCCACAACATTAGTGTTGTTATCTCTTTCAGGCTATCTAGTCAGGATTCTAAGTATTCATTTCTGAGCCTACTGTAACTGGTAAGTGTTTTAGAGGCTTCTGCAAACAGGACATGACCTTCAGTGGCAATTTCTGTTGTGATTGTTTTATGTTACTTCAAAAACGCAGTATTGCACTGTATTGCATGTGTTCTTGATGGGAATAGGAGGTGTAGGGTAGTGCTCAGAAATGTGGATTCCTCACTGGAATGATGTCCAACTGTCATTGTATTCCTGAGTTTCTAATTGCTCCTGTCTAGCTGATTACAGGGGTACCCACTTTGTTCAGGGGAGTCCTACACTGGACTAGAGCCCTATCCAGTGAGAGGTCATGTTCTCTAAGTCCGCTTAATACTGTAGAAACCAGGATGGGCTCTGGCCTGCTCTCTTTAGTCTACGTGGTGTTAGGAGTTGTAAAATTGTCAAATACATTGATTGGTCATGGACCATTTGGCTTAAGAGTATTTAATTAAAGTGTGGTCATGAATCTTTTCCAGATGCGCTTGTTGAGTGAGAAGTTGTTTTTACTGTGTAATTTGTTGAATAAACACATATTCAATATATTGTATTCAGTATATTGCTGAAGTGTATAACTTCCTTCTCAGTTTATTCCTTGGTTGCTTTAGGATATCCAAGACTTTGATATATAGTAGTACTTGTTTGACTCCAGACCACTATAACAAAATGCTGTACAGCAGGACTACTCAACTTGCAGCCCATTCAATCTGCTTCATTACAATTTTCTACTATCAGTTCCTTAATTATTCATTTGATAATTGGAAGGATCAGCAAAGGAGGTGGCTACATTAAAATACAGCAATACAGCAGATTAGAGGGACTGCAATCTCACAGTACGCTTGTGAAATGATTCGGCACTACATTCAGTGTCATAGTTCTGAATGTTTGACCTTCTTTGACAAGTACAGTACCAATGTCTACATTTACTCCCCAAAGACTGCATCATCTTTGTCGTAACTAAAAGCTATTTGTTCTTCTTAAGGAAATTAAGACATGAACAGTTGTCTCTTTAGTTTCTGTATTTTTACTCATTTTGCTTTTTCTATTTCGAGCAACAGAGAATTTCATTATAATTAGTTCCCTCTTTATTTAAAATCTTTTTGGAAACATTCTCCTGTTCTCTTGATTAGGGAGATGAATAAACTGATTTGTGTCTGAGTATTAAAATCTAATGCTAATGCTTTTCTAGGTTTTCTCTCTGTGTAGAAGACTATCAACTAAAACTTTTCTGAAGCCCACAGGGGCCTCTGATGGACACTTAATATGTTGGATGTTAAAACAGTTTTGTGAACTATTAGGTTCAACATTGTAATCACTCTGCTGGAAGGCGTTTTGTTTCACAAACACCTGTGCAATGCCAAATGCATTCTGCACTGTAGTCTCCTGCTTTTATTTTTTAAGTGATTAACTTAAAACGTACTTTTTGAGGCTGGAATTCTGGCAAAACTGTGTAATGGAGGGTCAGGATGGAAGAGGGTGTGGACTGCGGGGAGAGTGAGTGGATTAGTGTACAGAGTGTAGAGAGGTTTACACACCATGGGCAAGGAGAATCACGAGCTGCTCTCAGGCTGTGATTTGTCTTTGTTTTCAAGGCATATTCATCAGCTTAAATATTTTCGCAGCTGATCCTTTGTGGGCAGGCTCCGGCTGCACACGAAAGCTTATTATCACGGTATGGTGGCGCTGAGCCCCTCCACCCACTGTCCTGTCAGTACGGAGCAGCACACTTCTCTTCTGGCCCTCCTGCTGTCACTGGATCTGTGGGTACAAAGCATCTGAGAACCCCAACAGAAAGAAAGCTCAATAGGCCTGGAATTCATGGGACTGCTAGTGAAAATCCTAGGTTTCATTAAAACTTTAATTTTAAAGCCTACACCACTGCTTCACCTTAACTTTGTCTGAATTGTATTTGACAAAATATTATTATTTAATCAACAGCTGCCCAAAATTTACCTGATCTAGCAAATACAGTATGTTGCCTTATAAACCTAACTTCAGTTAAAATGTATACCTATTTATACCTGTTGTTAAATGCGAATTATTTATTAGTCCGGATTAAAGTGATTATACCTGCTATAGCTTATATACCTTAGTGTACAATGGAATATTGTACAAAGGATTAAATGAAATGTTGCCTTTTTTAATTAAGATTTTAATGTCCACATTCTATACTATTCTATACCGGTTTCTATTTCTCTGGTACTAGCTATTGCTTTAAAACTTATTTCCTTGACTTCCAAAATGTGGAATTCTGGAGTACTTAGTGGATTAAAATGTGTTTTTTTTTTGGTCACATTTGCTGCAGAGCCTCAGTATGAACAGGGCACTGCAATTCAAACCTCTACCTGTAGATGCCTACGGCACTGCTAGCAGAGCATGTGTGCTGAATACTGTACATTCCATCCCTGGCCTAGTTTGTCATTTCATCCTGCTCTTAGTGGCGACAGTAGTCAGATTGCACATGATGTTGCCTGTTGGCCCTGAAAACCTGGGAGTTTAAGCTCTTTGCATTGTTCTTTTTTTAACTGAATGGACTTCAAAGTGAAATAAGGAACGACTTGTTGCAGCTTAGGCTTTTATCAAGATTTGTTTTGAAGTTGTTAGGAGTCTTTGTTAGAGCAGCGGCTTTTTGTGTCTCACAGCTCAGATGCTTTTCATTTTAGGTCAGAGTTCTTTATTTAATTGCTTGATGTAGTACAGTGACATGCCTGTTTAGTCACTTTTCTGGTAGCTTAAAGCTCTGATAACGACCACGATGAATTACTTTCAGTATTGTTTAGTTAGATATTATGGTCCAGTTTTTCTGAGACAGTGCTATTTATAATATATAGAATATTGATCATATAACTACTGTATCTCTTAGGATACTATTCAAGATATAACCACTTAATAACCTACTGAGGTTTTTTTATATTAAAAAATGAATATAATGATTATCTGTTATCATCTGAATTACAGTAGATATTGATGTTGTTGTATAATAATCCCCTTTTTTCTTTTAGCTTAAGAAGTTTTGATCTTACAAAATCAACAAGATTTGTTCAACAATGTTGTGTAAGCAGATATATTTTACACAATCTGGTCAAGCCACCGTGAACACAGATTTGTAATGTTCTTTCTTATGTTGCTCATGAGCTTGCCAAATCTGACACATGCACTATCTGCCACTTTAAAGATGAAGGAGTGGAAAAAACAACAATTATAATACAAAACAGCCTGTTTGCTGGCGGGATATCAAGTAATAGAGGGGAAAAAAAAGTGCAGGAAGTCAATTCATACAGCCGCTCACACCAGGTTAAAAAGTGTTGAGGAGCAGCAGTGTAAACAAAATAGCAGCTTGTTTGCTTTTGACTTGGTAATACATTATTTTATGCAGACATATGAATCTCTCCTGCTGTAATTAGCAGAATATGTCTCAGCCCACAACCAACAGCTTGACACTGAACTGAACTGCACCTTGAATTTGCCAAAAAAGCACATGAAAGGTTCTCTTTCATGCAGTAAATGTCACATTTTGAAAATAAAACATTTTGATAAGCCTTTTATGTAGATAAAACTAACAATTATACAGTATTTTGTAAAACATAAATTATTTCATTTTAATTTAAAAGACTTGTTAAACAGCAGTTTTGTGCAACAACAGCATCAAGGCTTTACTTTAACTCCGCTTTGATGTAAAATTTGCACATTTTCTGAGATCCGCTCTTATTCACTAAACTTCCTCTAAATATCAACCAGGAGAGAGTGAGGTGGAATACCAGGATTTTCCATTATTTAATGGTGGGTGTAAGGGAAGCTGTGGCCCTGTTTCCATAATTACTATACCCCAGGGGCTCTGCTTGCCTCATGGATATTTTTGTTCTTTTCCTTTTCAAACAATGGTTTGTGGTATGCGAGTCGAACTGAAATAGTTTGGTGTAAGTTAGTATTGCCCCATCTGGTAAACTCAGTTAGGAAATGGTAAGCTAAATCTTACCAGTGAAGCACTTTTATATTTACCCTTCTTTTTGCATTCATACATTTCAGTGAAGCCGTTGGTGAAACAATAAAAAAGACAAAAGAGAGAGACCTTGATGTTGAAGACTGATTAGTAGCACAACCAATCAGACCCATAACTGCCCTTAAAGCAAATGTTTACAAGCTGTAAAATAGATATTACATACGTACTATAGACCAGGTACATAGTCTAAAATGCTGCATACATGTATTAAGATCAAGATAGGAGGTGTGCCTTAATCGAACTGTTAATGCATAAAACTGATCCAATAATTTGTAGTGCAGAAATTGATGGTCTCGGCTGGTATAGCTTTAGACATGGCTCCCTACTAAAGTTGGGACTAATGGATTTATTTTGAAGAGTCAGGAGGAAGTTGGTGCACTGGTTCGTAGTTTCTTGTTGTGCCTTCAGATCCCAGAATTGAATCCCAGAGGGAGATTTATAAAACACGTTTGGCGGGGGATGGGAATGAGCCCCAATACATTCTTGCACTCTTCAGGGTGAGGATACCTTTCTTCTCATAATGGATAATGTAGTGTGTTTCAGAGATCTTTATTAAGAGGGAGGAGGCTACTGATGAGGGACTGGAAATCCATGCATAACTACTTCCTCTAGGAGTGGCAGTGAGGTGCCCTCCCTTGGCTGATTGACATAATGGGAAAATTTGAATGGTGTAAATATTTGAGCTTTCTGTGTGGTTCTTGTTTAAACAAGGCATATAGGAAAATAACTTTAATCAGTAAAATGCTTGTCATGTGTCTCCTATCCGTATAGTTGTACACAGTGCATAAAAGGATGGTTTATAATTTATAATTGTGTTAGGTATTGGCATACTTACGATGTACACTAATTGAGTGTCAACAAAATCAATAACACTTTTAAGGTGGGGAACAAAGTCATGAGCGCTAATAAAATTTAAAATGCTGATTTGGTATTGAATGGTGATAATTAGAATTCTTTTTCTTGAAACTTGGTGAGCTCACTATCTTCCATAGACTATCAAACATTGATATAGTATGTCGGTGTTTGGCTTGATTATTAAATGTGATTTAATTCCACTGAGAACTTTATGTGGTTTGTATGGTTTGAGTGGTTTATAATCAGCCCTTATTTGTGTCCTGCTTCTGTGCTGGACTAACGTATTAGCAGACGGGTCCTTTTACACTGCCAGAGACCAGTCTCTCAGCAGCCACGCAAGGTTGAGAGAGGTATCATTCTATTCAAAATTACATGTGCTTTCCTGTTCAGATTCTCTTCAAAGGCATTTCTCTTTCCATAAAATCACTCTTGTGTTTTGAAGTATTTCTTTTGCAGGAGAAGTTTATAGAAATGCAATTAACTGAATTCATAGCTCAATCGAAATCTACTATTTGATCTTACTTGCGTTCATGTTCTTAACAATTTGGATACACACCTTTAATAGGTTCTGCATCTTCACACATTATGAACAATGGAAAAAATGCTAAGAACACAATATCAGAAAAAAAACAAATTAATAATCAGATTACTCTAAGTGATGTACAAGACTTTGGTGCAGTGCGTTGTATTCAGTAATGTATTCTTCACTATGTTACCTTGCTTCTTTAATTGGGGGTTTTACTGGTGAGGTTTTTAGAACCATTTTCCACATATAATGTTTCTATGAGCTGTGTGTTTACTTACTGTCATGTACTACATTAAAAAAAAAACTGTTAATTTATGACTCCCAGAGGAACTCCTGTGGGTTTTGCTGGGGTGTTATATTTAACACTGATTTTTTTTTCATTTTTTCTTGCTGAAAAAAAGCGTGTTCAAAGAAGATCCATGTGTAATTGTAGAGGCAATATTTGTGATCATTCTGAGTGCAATAAAAGTATCCTTGTGCCTTTTGAATATTTTTTTACTATGACACAAATATCTTAATCCTGCCTTATGTTTCTGTAAATTCTTTACTTTTGTACTTAATTATCTAGTTATATACCAAAGTTCGGATTGACAATGATTCCTCAATTATTCAGATTCATTTATGTATAATGAGGTCACCCAATGAAATGCCAGCAGTAATGTTGCTGTAAGTAGCCTAAAACACATGGTTTAAGATACCTAGTGTGTGCCTATTTGTAGGTTTCTGATATAAGAAGGCATTAAAATAGTCTTATATTTATTATAATTCAGCTTTAATTTATATTTTCGGTATGTACAGTACACACTTAATGTTACACACGGTGAAGTGTGATGCCAGTTCAGCCTTCTTGTCAGTTATTGGTCACCGTTAAATCTGAAGAGACCCGATGATGATTTGTTTATTTCCTGGACACACAGTTCTTTAATCACCTAAAGGCAAGTGAACCGTTTTTAAAACAGTTGGTCTGTCAGTTAACCTTTGTTTTCAACAACTAAGGTGCCTTGTGGGGCACAAACAGCCTTTGTGCACAGAACAATAGATACTGTATGTCTTCTTTTGACAGGCTCACTCTCTGTTGTGAACTGTGAACTCAGCTAGGCTGTATGTTTTTCTCTGCACACATGGAGGACCACTGTAGAATTCTGTATTTGTGTTGGGTTTTTTTCGTCAGGCAATATAAAATTAGGCCTTGTGCTTTAGTACTTATTCTCCACAACTTCATTTGTAATCTTCCAGATTGAAAAAACAAGGTGTCATACTGTAAATGTCTTATTATTTTTTCCTATTTATTACCGGAATACAGTATTTTTTTTGTCCCATATTATATTTCAAGGGGTAGCACAGTGACACGGTGGTTAATACTTCTGCCTCACAACATTGGGGCCCTGGGTTCATTTCCTGACTGTAGTGCTATCTGTGTGGAGTTTGCGTGGTTTTCCTCCAGGTGGTCTGGTTTCCACCACTGTGTTAAGATAAAATAAGATAAGATCACTTTATTAGCCATACAGTATACAATTTCTTGTATTAGGAATTTGTCTTTTCGCATACCCCACGTTGCTCTCCATGAGACACACAGGCACACAGATGGGAAGAGAGAAGCTTGGGGTCAGAGTGCAGGGTCAGCTATTTATACAGCGCCCCTGGAGCGTGTCATAAACCCCTTGGGGGTTAAGGGCCTTGCTCAAGGGCCAAACGGAGTAAGATTCCTCTGCCGGCCGCAGGGTTTGAACCATCAACAGGTGCAGATCCTTAGCCACAGTGCCACCACTCCGCCCTTTATGTCTGTTTCCTGCGATGGACTGGTGACCTACAGTATCCAGGGTTTATCTTGCCTTGTGACTGTTGCATACTGGCTCCCCTGCAACCCTGAATTGCATTTTGTTAGAAAATGGTTGAATGGATTTAAGTTTATAAATTTAATTTAAGGAATTCAAGTGGCAAATCTTAATTCCTTTTTTATTTTTCCTCTTCATCGAAGTATGAGCACGTATCTAGGTAGTGTTAACTTTTCAACAGTGACCGTGGATGTTCAGAATATTACGTAAGCTTATTTAAGCAATTTAATGACTTTGTATGTAGTTGGGAATGATTAGTTTCTTTTTCTTCATTGATGGTTTTCTCACTTACCTTGAAACCACTCAATGGTTGACATGTCAGGATTAAAGCAAGTGACTGTACATGGTCTGTCCACCTTCAATATGATTCTCATGGCTTTCTTGGCTGCACTTTAAAAAACATTCTGCTTAATTCAGTTGTAGTGAAGAGAAACATATAGGTCCACAATCAGTCTCTTTATACTATGAACAAACTAATCTCTTTTAGAACGGTACATTTTTCACTTTAAAATCCCCCCCAAATTATAAATACAGAAAAGCTGTTTTATAGGTAAAATACGACTTGAATTGTATTAAGCATTCTTGTATAAAGTTTGCTTTTATAAAGAGAATAGGCTAGCTAAAGGATTCCTGCTGATGTCTCATTTTATCAAGAGGACCCATTTTGCTACAGTATGAGGGAACATGTTTATTCAGGTAATATAACCTGTCGTTAAGCAGCTTTGTGTGTTACTGTTGCTAGGTAACATCTACAAAGCATTGACCTGTGTGTCTGTAGTAAGCAAGGACATACAGAAACAATCATTTCCTTCTCATTTTTCTGTCACTGTAGTGACACTGTCTCTTCAGTTTTGACTGTAAAATATGTGTAGTTTAATATATACTGTAATATGCTCTCAAAGTTGTTAATTTTTGGTTTAGTCCCTCAGATATTATTACACTGTACTTTGCCCAAAGACACTGTATGTAAACAGCAATAAAAGGGCACTGCACTCAAATGCTGGACATTTTAAATAAAGTTTGATTGCAAACAGGTCATTTATACTTTATAAAATTATACTTTTAAAGATCATTAGTAATGGTTATTGACAAAGTCATCAACATGAGTATGGAAACAACAGCAAAGTCACATACAGTGTGCAGAGAAACTTGCTTACATGATAGCTTGTATTATTTGTTACATTTATCATCAAAACAAGTAACTGCATAAACCTGGTTTCTTTTTTGATGATATTATGGTTGATTTTGTTTTGGATTTTTTGTTTGTACTATGTAAGTACTGGCTTCAAGACAGAATGATGTCTGATGCCTTGTAAGCTTTTTTGTCAGATATTTGTCACTGTTAGAGAAGAGACTATGTAATGAATCATACTGTATGTCTCCAGGACATTCAGTGTCAAAATACTACATACTTCATCTAAGGAGTTTTGGCAACCAATACATATTCTCTAGCAAATGATACTTTGCAGAAAAATTACTGTAATTTACTGCTCTGCACAAAAAAATAAAAAGTTAACAGAGAATTCTGGAAGCAATGGTTCATGTTGTGGAATGTTTTTTGTAAATGGGAAGAGCTGAATATAGCCAGAACGGTTCAGTTAAACAAAACAGACACAGGAAAAAGACAGTGAACTAAAAAATGTCAAAAAGGTGAAGCTGTTAAATCAGTTAATTTTAAAACGACACACTACAGGTCATTCACTAAATATTTACGTTGAACTGTAGCATATTTTTAGCACAGAAATTACTTTTTGGGGTGTTTGACATAACCAACAAAAACAGTGTTGTGAATATCCAGATACTATTGGTTGCAGAGATGACACCACCTTTACATTTGTAAGGATATGGCTCTAGTTGAGAGGGGTTTTTGAAGCCAGATAAATGCTTGGCTGCCCACCAGGATCCACCAGGATCAAACTTACCAAAAAAGACTTTCAGCTTTAATAAAACCGAACAAAAAAGAAAAAGAACAAGCTCCACTGACTGTGGGCTTTTTCAGAACAGTACAGTAATTTGGTTACCTGTTTTAGTGCTGTTTTGACAGCTGCATTGCAGCTCATATAGAATTACTGCTGCTTTTTGTAGATCTGCTCAACTGAATGTAAAGGACCTAGAACATTTAAAGTTCTTTGTATCATTTCTGAGCTGTGCGACTAATCACAAATCGTGCTGTAAGGATTAATAGGCAGCAGCCAGACAGCGGCTTAATGGACTGACAACTTTATTTCCCCTCATAAGAGGAGAGGTGTAGTGCCACAACGGACATGACCCTTCTCGTGACCAGTGAGGACCTGGGGGGGGAAACAAAAACTGTATTACCTTGTGACAGAGACTTTTGAGAAACAGTATCCATCCTTGCCATTTCCACAAGCCTCTCTTGTGAATGGATTGGTATTAGTATAGACAGTATAGAGGCTAGGAGTATGTCAACATCATATGAAATGTCAACGGAGGCTGTCTTGGGTTTGGTTATATACTTAGACTTAGCCAGAAAACCTCAAGCACAAAGTAGCTAGGGTAATGGTACATGATTTATTACTTATCTAGGCCTGCACAAAGCTAGCCTTATCCTAAACAGGAACAGGTAATAGGTTATTGTCCATGCTGAAAAGAGAAGAAAGAAAACACAACGTTTTGGCCTTCTTCGGGTATGAGCTGAAGGCTCCACGGCCAAAATGCTTTGTTTTCATTCTTCTCTTTTCAGCATGGAATAAACCTATTACCTGTTCCTTTACAGCCTACGCATGCTGATGCGGCTACCTACCTGAACTACTTATTCTAAACAGCTAGTTTAACCTTTTTTACCTCATATTTACTCCATGGTTTTGCTCTATAATAAACCAAGATTTGAAGATTAATATGAATGCATACATGTATAAATGCATACCATTTTCTAACCACATTATCAATTTAGGGTCACAGGAGAGACGGGGCCCACCTAGGCACGCAGTGGGCAACCAGGCGGGGTTCACCCTGGAGGAAATCCCAGTCCAGGGCACACACAGACACAAACACAGACATGCATACACTCACACGGGGGCCAATTTCACCAGAACCCAGTTAACATACTTGTATGTCTTTGGACTGTGGAAGGAAAACAGAGCACCCACACCAGCCAGGGGACAACATACTGTACAAACTCCACAGAGATAACACTCCTGGTCCAGAATTGAACCCTAGCACTGTAAGGTAGCAATCTTCCTTACTCTGCATATGGCACATAAATTACCAGTTTAAAGTAAATAGGGACTAAGGTGAAAATGGGAAGTATGTCATGGTATGAAAGAAAAAAGAAGCTTGACTCAAGGTACAGCAGAGTAATTCTGAGAGTAACACCCAGCATATAAATGTCACAGTTTGATGTTGAAATCCTCTAGTCTTGGTGTGTTATGGCAAGGCTGAAAGCTCAGCAGTCAAAAGCAGTTTCTGCTTTCCATGTCCTTCCTACCACTGGAACACTTAATACAGTAGGCTGCAGCTGGGGCTGGGGTCCATTAAGATGTTTGCTGAATTGTCGTGCTGTGTTGGAGCCAAGGTAAACAGTGGTTGCTGTGTTAAAGCTGAATCAGACAGTGTTTTTTGAGAAATATAAAGCATGAAAGACTCTACTTGAATGACTCACAGGAGGAATAAAAAAAGATCTCTTTCATATATAATAAACTATGCATTCTAATTTTTTTTGAAAAGCAATAGCTCAATAAATCACAGTATTGTTTGCTCCAGATGTTGCACTGATATAGAATTATTGAATCAAATTCATAGCTCCATCAATTGCCATAGCTAGCAACTAATTTACATCCTATGTACAGTAAGAAGGCATTTTCAAACCAGTTATCAAATTTTTTTTGCTAATTGTATTCACCTCCCTCCAATGGTTTGTAGAATTGCAGCAAAATTTAAACAAGAAGCTTTTAGAGGTGAAAAAAGTTGAATGTCAACAAAAATTAAAAACAACAAAAAACAACAACAAAAATGTCCATTGATTACTTAAGTATTCCCTCCTTGAGTCAATACTTAGTGGGAGCACCTCTACTAACATTTACTTCTGAGAGTATTTGTTGGTTAAGTCTTTAACAGTTGGCTTCAGGTCCTTCCATAACATTTCAGTGATATTTTGGTCTGGACTTTAACTTGGCCTGTTCAGTATTTGAACTTTCTTATTCAGCCTTTCTGAAGATTTAGATTTCTGAGGATGTAGATTTGCTTGTATGTTAAGGATCACTGTCTTGCTGCATGACCCAATTTTGGCTCAGATTCAACTAACAAATTGATGTTGATGTTACAATCTGATTTCAAGGTTCGGTCAATAATGGCGAGCCCTCTAAGTCCCGAGGCAAGCCCCAAGCAAGACACTCCTACCACTGTGCTTGAGGGTTGGGAAGAAGTTCTTCTGTTGAAAGGCTTGGTATTTTATTATAGCCAAAACCTTTGAATCATCTGTCCAGAGAACATTCTTCCATCTTCCATGTGGGTGGGTGACACGATGGCACAAAGTTTAGCATTGCTTGCAGTGCTGGAGAACTGGGTTCAATTCCAGACGTGGGGTGCTGCAGTATCTGCATGGAGCTTGTATGTTCTCCCTGAGTTTGTGTGGGTTTTCTCCAGGTGCTCTGGTTTCCTGTCACAGTCCAAAGACATACTGGTAGGTTAATTGACTTCTGGGAACACTTGATGTGGGTGAGTGTGTTTGTGTCTGTGATGAACTGGTGTCCTGTCCAGGGTGTATCCTACCTTGTGCTCATTGCTTGCTGGGATATGCTCTGATTCCCCCACAGCCCTGTATTGGATAAAGTGTTTAGAAAATAGATGTATGGATGGTCTCTTCCAGGCTCCCATCCTCCCATAAAAGCCATTCCTGTTGAGTTTTTTCCAGTTGGTTGAGATATGAACACTGGCATTAGCTGAAGGGCTGCAGAACCTTCAATATTACTCTGAATTTTCCAAATTGTTGTTTGTCAGTATTTCCCTAGTTGTCTGATGGTGGATTAATGGAGCCTGAAATGTTTAGAAATGCTTTTGTAACCCCAAATCCAGTTCTCGTTTACTTGTTAGCCAGTTATTTAACCACCTGATTCTAATTACCCCTTTAAGTGTACTAGGAAAACTAGGGACTAGTTTCACTTATTATTTAACATTTACAAATTCTATAACTTTTTTTACTTCATATACCGTTGCATCTCAACCCACAGTGAATTGGTAAACCCCTTTGGTTATTTAAAAAAAAAAAAAATTTTGGTCAAACAGGGGTATCATGGTAGGACATTGCAATTCCTGTAATTATTTAGGGGGGGTTACAAACTTTTGTTTTGGCACTGTATATTTCAGATCTGCCTTTTTTTACGTTTTTGGTAAATATATTGCAAACAATTATGAATTTATCAAAGTGAGAGGGTCCACACTCTAATGACTTTCAAACTTGTTTTACAATCTAAAGAAGTAAGCAGCCAGCAAGAGGAAACACATTTTCTTGTAGCTGCACAATGTATGCAAAACAGAAGTAAATCATGCCCTGCTGTAGACAAGACACAAATATTAATGGATTATTCACCTTAACACACCTTTTCAAAAAATCATCCTCCATTCCACATTCCCAGTGTGTAGAGCACTTAGAGGAACCAGAAAGACCCCTGAAAAGGTGATTCATTCAAACTGTAAAACTGCAGAAGGCTGAATACTGACATTGTTTCACAGCCCAGATCAACTTTGAGGTCAGATGTTAAAACCAGAGGCAGGAACACATTCATAATGCATGAGATCACCATATTGAAAATGTTGGGAAAATTAGTGAAACAAGTTACTGTACATACATTTCTTAGGATAGTCCTTCACTCATTGCTTAGGCATTTCTTGAAGACCTAAGGTCTTCTAGATTTATTTTTTTAACATCGCTTTTTTCTATGTATTGGACAAATTCGTATAAGACTGCATCTAATACATTTTCTGTTGGCAATGATTTTTCTGTGTTACATTTTTATTTTGGCCATGGTTTGAGTGTGTACAGTACATGTTTGTGTGTGTTGTTTTGTTTGTGCCCTGCACTGGCATTGTGTGCAGGGCACACTCTTTACCCTGTATTGGATAAAGAGGTTATAAAATGGATGGATGGACACTGTTATTGTCATGGAACCAATACGTGGAATAGGAGGATCCTTATGCATGACCGGAATCCCACAGGACACAGAGTAGCAAAGGGACAATCCAAAAGACAAAATCCAAAGGCTGGGTCGATAAGGGAGGCAGAGGGTCCGGTAACGAGAGATATTCAAAACAATTCAAAGGCAAAATCCAGAAGGCGAGGTCAAGAGGCGGAAGCAGAAGATTCATAACGGGAGAGCAGTCAAAAGGTTTGGAAACGCGCACTGGAGAATACTAAGATAGGCTTCTCAATAGTGAGCGTGGGAAGGTGTGCGAAGGGGGTTTAAATACTGAAAGGAAAGGGGTGTGATTGGATGATTGGTTAGGGAGTGAGAATTTGAGGAATCTAGTGCATGTGAGAATGTGCTGGGTTCAATCAGGGATGAGATTGGGAAGCAGAGGTTCCGGGAATGTAACGTCGTTTGCGAGGGAGAGTGTGGGGCATAACAGTTATGTTTGGTACTTTGCCTAATGTGAGTTAAACACTTTATCTTTAGCATAACTAATTTGAATACTGTGAATATTGTGGTACTGTTTCTTGTGCTGTTTTAATTCCTCCAACCAATCTATTTTTACAGATTTTAGGATTTACAGTTAGCATCACATATGAAAAACAGCATTTTCAGGCACCTCTTTTTACAATGCATGAATGAAAAATGCAAAAGAGTATTTAATTTGTTCAGATAAGTTAAAGTGCAAGAAATTATGTGCACTACATGAACTGTTAATATGACCGGCAGCCTATGGCAAAGGTGCAGACCAAAAATAAACTCTAGTTTATATTTTTTGTATAGTGGGGAAAAATCACTGAAAAGGAACTAAAATATTTGCCAGTAAATGTGTAAGTCCTTATTCAAACACAAGTATAAAATAAGTCCAGAATAGTAAGGTCTATGTAAATGAATATAAACTGTTTTCACATTATGAGGCTAGGGATAATGGATAGAGATATAAAAGACCTTAATAGCTCTTAGGAAAATTAAACTTTGGCAAACTAGTCAGAAAAGTGTATAATTTAACTAATGACAGCTTTAATAACGTTTCTGTACTGTTTTTTTACAGTGATTGTTTGAATTGGAAGTCTGCCCAGTTTATGCTCTTTGCCTTCTTTTTAAGTACACAAACAGAGACTTTATAGTAAGGGGCAATATTCAACTGTACATCACCACTATAAATGATTAATTGGTTTCTCAAAAAAGCATATCCTCATTGTCTTATTGTTAACATAGCTCAAAAAAATGCAGCAAGACTGTCTCTTAACCTCGGTAAATGACTTTAAAAATTACATCACTTTATAATACAAATACTGTAGTTTCTGAAGCAATGAGACTTTAATCAACATGGACTTGCTCATTGCCTTGCTGAACTGCTGGAGCTGGTTGTAGCATACCTTTTTGTTTCTTTTTACAGCAATAATAATAATAATTGCTTACACTTACTGTACAAAGTGTTTTTCTGAACACTCCACTCAAAGCGCTTTACAGGGAATAAGGTCTCCCCTCCACCACCACCAATGTGCAGCCCCACCTGGATGATGCAACGACAGCCATAGTGCGCCAGAATGCTCACCACACATCAGCCATACTCTCTGTCTGCTGTGAGCCTCACAGTGTAACTGATATTTGATGTGCTTCCTTCCATGTGGATACATTAGCTTTACAAATTATTCATTATGATCTCAGAAGGTCTGTTTTGTTTAGGCACCTCGGGATGAGCATAGCAATAAAGAAACCCTCCATCTGTTACTATGACCTTCTGGTTGAAGTGCAGTGTAATAAAATGTGAACACTTTATTACAGTTCCTTGGGAGGTGTTTTCTCTTTGTTGAAGTGTGAATGAAATGCACAACTACAAGTAACTCTACTCCAAAATGCAACGTTACGGTCTTTTTAGATAGAAATGTGCTTGTGTACTGTGCTATTTTTTTTTCCTTTGAGGTTTTACTGGCAATTACGGAAATTATCCCTACTACAGTTATTTAAAATAGAATCATAGTAGAAATGTGAGTTGTACGACGCAGTAGAAATGTTTTAATATTGTTTCCATGGTCCCTTTTCTTAAGATGCTTAAGGGAGGAACTGTAATGCTGAAACATGATGGTTAGATCTAGTGCATGCTCAATTTTGCTGGTGTCTACTCATAAACCGAGAGGCCCTTAATTGAGAACGTTGTAACCCGCAGCTCCTGGAGAAGCACCGAACCATGGAGAGTATGGTGGAGCTGCTGGAGATCTATCAAGCTGAAGACGAGGCCTATGGTGCTCTCGTGGAGGCCACAACTGAGCTTTACCAGTACCTGCTTCAGCCCTTCAGAGACATGAGAGAACTTGCGATGCTGAGGAGACAACAAATAAAGGTGAGAGGCTCTCAGGTGGAAGGCATCCAGCACGGCTCTGGTAGGCTGCCCGGGTATCTCACTTGGTAGACAAATGCTGTCATTTTCCTTGGATTGTACAGGGACACTGTCAAGCACCCTGTCAAGCATGAATAAAAGTGATAGCTCTTCAAATGTAATGGAAGTCTGTAGCCGTCCTTAAGTTTATATCCATTCCTCTGTTTTCTAACCACTTTATCCAGGACAGGGTCACAGAGGAGCTGGAGTCTTTCTCGAACAAGCAGCAGGTGTGAAGCAGAATACACCCTGAATGGGACACCAGTCCATTACAGAGCACACACAAGAACGAACATGCCCACATTCACGCCAGGGCCAGTTTTCCCAGAAGCCAGTCAACCTACTAGTATATCTTTGGACTGTGGGGTGAAACCAGAGCGCCAGGAGGAAACATTTGCAAAAACAGGAGAACAGAACCCCAGGAATATAACCCAAGGCCCAGAGAGGCAGCAATGCTAACCAATACGCCACCATCTGTATAATAGATGTTCCCAAAACAATAAAGTAAATTTTAATATTTCAGTGACTTAATCTGAAATCCCGTGATGACTATTCTTGAACTCCTTCTGCAGAGGATTCTGTGCCAGAAGTTCATATTTGTCTAATTAAAACTATGCCAAAATTACTGCTTACTCGTACTAAATGATATGGCCTTGTAGAAGACAATGGATGAGGGCTTCACAATGCTGGTCATTGGAACCTTATTTATTTCAGTTTGTGCTGCAACTAAGCTGTCAATTCCCTAATTGAACCCTTAGCTACAGTAAAACAAATATATTTCCTCATTTAGACCCTTTAATTGTTTTTAACTCCTTAAAAGTTAGGCATTGTGAGTTACATCATCAAGCTGCAGTAAATGCAAAAGTTCAATTAAAAATCCAATTACTTTAATTAGTTTATTGATAAAGTCAATGAGAGCTTGGCTAGAATGCAAATTAGAAAAAACTAATAAGCAGGGGGTAGGATTGCGAAGTTCTGCTTTCAATGGTGCTGTGTTTAACACCAGTTTGAGGTACTACATACAGTATACACATGGCTTGTGATCTCTCAGATATTTTCCAATTTCATTATGCTGATGCACGCATATGTGTGCATTTAGCATTTAAATTTAACATGCCCATTGCTTGTGGTAGCTGGGCTTTACTTACAGTTAGCATCGTTTAATGTAACAGAAGATAATTTGATCTGAATGGCCCCATTATTTAAATACTTTCTTCTTGGCTCTTAAAATAGCTTGATCAAATCAATTTCCTTTGTTGTTTTTATAAGATTTTTGCATGAAACCTGATTTAATTAGATAAATGTCAACCTTGCTTAGTTCCACCACAATCAATTGCATTCCTGCTGTTATGTTTTATAGCTTAGCGGTCTGATTTTAAAGACATTATGACCTTTCAGAGCTGTTCCATTCATTCATGTCTTGTTTTTTTAAAGTGAGTGTATCCTGTAACTATGCTAACTTGTTAATTGCTCAATCAAGTTTTTTCTTTTTAGAATAACCATTGAAATTTTAAATTATGAAGAATTTACGAGCTGTGAATGACTGAATGAGCTAAGTTCCAGCTCTAGTGCAGTACATTCCAGTTTCCCTTTTCTGTAGGTGAGAGTGGTCTATTTTGAATAATACGAATGTCAACACCAGCTAGCACTCTCACAAAAAACCATCTCGTGAAGTCTTTACTTTGTGATATAATAGTTCAGTTTACTATGTAAAATGTAAGCTGTTGAATGATTTCTCACCTGACTTTTCTCTTAGTAAATTATGTTTCTTGCATTCATTAAGGGCCTTTTTACCATAACTAAACTAAAAATGCACCAAAACATCACATTCCATGTGAAAACATGCTCGTTCACAAATCTCCTAAATCCCATTTGTTCATTTGTTTTTCTAATCTCCAAGGATATTTCTTTTTTAACATAATGACCAGAATAACCATGTGTTTTCCTTGCAGCAAACCACAACTCCTTCACTGTAAACTGAAATCAGACTTCACTACTTCCAACAGAAATAGCTCCAGGATTATAACCAATGCTTTTCTGACTCCAAGCCCAGTGAAGAACTGGATAACATATTCATATGAGGAAGTCCATATTTGTTTATTGTGGTTTACTTATAATTGGCGCCTTCACAATGAAATTGTGATATTAAATAGAAAAAGCTTCATACCTGTAAATGTCTTGAAAGTGTTTGACGTGTATGTTATTTTGTTGTTTTTCATTTCAATTTGAACCCAAAAGGATGGCAGCATATCTGAAATCTTTGTTCAACGCAAGCACATTCCTATTTGCTTTAATTAAAACACAGCTACAGCAGTCTGTATGAACTCTGTCAGGATTTTATATTCCAGTTTCAATGTATTACTTGTGAAGTTTCTTAAAGTTTTGAAAGCTACCATGGAAGGTAGGCAAAAGCAATAAAACCATATTAATGATAATTTGTGAAAAAAGCAACTCTGCTCCTTTTCAGCCCAGCATGGTCAGGAAAGTAAGTCCAAGCTTTTGAAAATTATATACAGTACTTCCATTTTGAAACAAGATTGTTCTCTAGCATGAATATACTGTAGAGTATAGTATAATACAGTCAGAAGATGACTGAATTATATTAATTAATAATAATAATTATTATTAATTGCTTACATTTATAAAGCGCTTTACAGGCAATGGGGACCAATGTGCAGCATCCACCTGGATGATGCGACGGCAGCCATAGTGCGCCAGAATGCTCACCACACATCAGCGATCAGCGATCTATAAATTAAGCCAATTTATAGAGGGGGATTTTTAGGAGGCCATGATAGATAAAGGCCGATGGGAAATTTGGCCAGGACGCCGGGGTACACCCCTACTCTTTTCGAGAAACACCCTGGGATTTTTAATGACCATAGAGAGTCAGGACCTAGGTTTTACGTCTCATCCGAAGGACGGCGCCTGTTTACAGTATGGTGTCCCTGTCACTAAACTGGGGCATGAGTGAGACCTCCTGGGAAAAACTAAGGTTGCTGCTGGCCCCACTAACGCCTCTTCCAGCAGCAACCTTAGTTTTTCCCAGGAGGTCTCCCATCCAGGTACTGACCAGGCTTATACCTGCTTAGCTTCAGTGGGTTGCCAGTTGTGAGTTGCAGGGTGATATGGCTGCTGGAATTGCAATATGTGACATGCTGAGAAAAGGGCAGCTATTTTAAGTTTGCTCCTCTCTGTGCAAAATATCCCAGTAACTCCTATAGCAATCAGAATGATTGTGCAATGGCTTCTTTGTGAACCAGAGTGTGATTTTGCTGTATAAACAGCTGTGAGGGGAAGTTCTGGGGTTTGATTTCTATCTCCGCTGATGGTGGAGATTTGTATTATGTGGTTCTGTGTTGATATTACAGAAAATGTAGTCTCCAAATTATGATTGCTGTTGCAAATGCATATACTGTAGTATAAATTAGGCAAAGATTAAAATCTGACTTGATGTACTGTACCTCACGGTGTAGTCTAGAAATTCAATTTTCCTTTATTGACTCCATAATGTTTTTCTTCCTCATTTTCCAACTGTGATTGTGCTTCTCTTGCTATTTGAATGGATTTCTTGAGCAAAAGCACAGCAAAAAAATTCCTGAAAAGCTCTAAGCTGAGGAAAAGCGATGAGGCAAATGCGAGTGCAACACGGATATCGCTGCTTCCAGTGGGTGTCAGAGCAGCCTGAGACTGACCATGACTGTACCTCACATTTAGTGTTAAAGATATTTTAAAGGCTGTTTTCTTAGTTTTCTAAGAAGGCTTTTATAGTTTGACTGAAACAGCAAACAACAAATGACTAGCTCAATGGCAATAATACAAAAGTTCCATCTAGGGAACCATCAGGGAAAAAATATAGGGAAACAGATTTTTTTTACTCTACCCTGCTCTTTTTGTGTATTCTTATCAAGATGTATGTACAGTATCACTTATACTAGATAGAAATACATTCATGCACAGTGACTACATCAGTTGAAATAATCGCTGTGCCAATGACAATTTACTGAAAAAATGGGACCTTGATCAGAACCAGGAATGCTGAATAGACATTTAGATATGTCTGTGGCTGTCAGTTCATTTGATTTTTGCAAGTTGGAGGAGAGTTCACTAATTATCACTGGAAAGCTGGCAGTAACAGAATAGAAACTTGTGTTTATCCACCTGCCTACTCATCTAGAGCTCTGAATAACAATAATGGAACTGTATAGGATCTTTTCTGCCAGCTGCTTCAAAATCACACTCCGGGCATTTTGGTTTTTTTCCTGTTCAGCTCTTCCTGTTTTTTTCTGACTGATTATGCTGGTGGCCTAAATCTATCCTTCCTTTATATGAAAGCTGCTTATTCCTGGAAAAGGTCACAGAAACCTGGAGCCTGTTTCAGGCGTACAGGGTACACAGCAGGATGCCACTCTATCACAGGATGTAGACCCAGACAATTTAGAGGTACCAATTAACCTTGCTAGCATACCTTTTGGAGGTAGGAGGAAACCAGAGCATCCAAAGAATATCCACACAGACATGCAAACTCTACACACAGGACAACCCAGTATAGGACCCAAAAGCAGTATTGTCACAATCCCCTGAATAGGAGTAAAAAATAAACTAAAGCAGTGTAGACGTTGTGGTTCTCTGGTGGAGAATGGGCCTTGATTAAATCAGAATGAAATCACTCACCATATTCTTAACTGTAAACTACATCTGACAAGATTTTGACTTAACTGAGCCATCATATGAAAACAAAAGGCCTTTCAAACTTCCTTTCCAAATTTTCCAAATTAAGTTTGTGATTTTAGATGACTCGTGCTGTGCTAGTACTGCAGCTGAGATGCATTCTTTCTTTCAGTGACTCATATCAGCCTTTACCACTAAGAAATAAAGTTGTGATTTGATAATCTGCGATATGATAGACAAGGTAGACTACCCTACAATGTAGAGTTGTGCACTTGAAATGTGCTATTTTTAGGACAAGCCACGAGAATAACATAGCATTCGAGGAAGTTCTCCTATCCAATATAAAGAATATTTTTGACTGTGTCTTTGTGAGAAAGTATTTGGAAATCAGTGGAAATGCTGAAGGGAGACTCTCTTCTGGTCTTTATCACAGTGCCACCCCTCCTCACGTATTCCCAGTTCTTGTGTTCTCTATGTCATGCCCTTCAGAGGGCGGCCATTAAATATCTTTGGATTAAAGCCAGTAATTGTGTGGTCTGGGTGGGCGTGTTGTGGCTTCAGCGAGATTCTGAAACTGTGTTACTTTTCTGACTTTAGTTGGGAACTACAGTGTTTGTTTATCCACTGACCCATAACAACAAAGAAGCATCCAGTTTAGAAACAGACTTGATACAGATTTAAAGAAATGGAATACGCCAATGTATACTGTACATACAGTACAGTATATCCAGTGCTGCTTCATAGTTCCTCAGTCTTTCCTTCTGTTGTCTGACGAGACATTGCCTTTCTATATAATGTCTTTCTAAAACTCAGAAAATGATTTCGTGTATGCTTTAAACAAAACATTTTTTTTTTTGAAAGTCTGAAGATCTGTTGACACCATGAAGTCTGGTCAAAGTACAGTATCAAGAAATCTAGGTAAAAAGTTCCAATGAACCAGTTGAGCAAATTATTTAATTAGGATAATTAACACCTCAGCTGAAAGGAAAACCAAAAGACACTGTGGCCCTTGAAATCTGTAAATGTGCATCGCTGAGATATCCCCAGTGATACTGAATGTCAACAGAAGGCAATTAGTTTAAGAGCTACAGTAATCAATCAGTTTAGGCTCTGGGGGGTTGCATATAGATAGGTCATGTTCATACAGACATCTGCGTTTGGTTATACAAAAGGAGAGAGATTCTGAAAGCTATGCAAACTCTGAGTCTCTCGGTGCCTGAATTTTTAGATTTTCTTTGTTCATGCTCTTAACCACGGGAGATTGTTTAGAATGTAGGGCAGCTGGCCTTGACACAGTGAGGGGGAAAATGGGTTATTTGAATTCCATTTGCATTCTGTGTGGTTTCGTTGTGCTACGAAACAGAGCGTATGTGTGAGAGCTTGAACTTGGCTGGTTTGTGCAGGGAAACATTAGGGAGGTGTCTCCTGCACCTGAATGTTCCATGCATTAGGGAACAGATGCTCCAGTCATCCCTCTCCGATATCCAGTTGATAAACTCACCTTTAAGTAATCATTTTCAAGAAATGATTTTAATTTTATGCAACAATATGCTATCTAGACATGTAAACACAGGTACAGTATCTTTAATAAATGCCGGCCTTGTGCACCACTGTGGGGCCTAAAAAGCCAGACGCAGACGTCACTCGAGGTTCCTCATTGAATCCCGCTTCGTGAGAGCCCAGAGTACTGCTGCGGATGGCTCCGTTATGTTTTTAACCTTCTGTTCCCGATTCCCCGCCCTGCCGGTCCCGACCCGGTTTGTGGTTTTATTCCCTGGATGGATCCCCTGGCCTTGGACTCTACCTTCTGTCTTGGATTACCTGTTTGCATTTTCCCATGGATTGTTCACCCCGGATTCACTCTCCCTGGACACCTGCACCCCTTGGACACACCCCCTGTCTCCATACCCTCTCTTGCATGATTTTTTCCTAGCGTTTCCTCACTCCCTTCTGGATTGTGTCGTCTGCATATTTCCCGGAAAGAACTGTTCATGACAATAATCCCCTTAAAGTATTGGCAGAAGAAATTATTGATTATTCTCCACTGTGGAAAAAAAGAAAAGGGCTTATTCTGTTGCTGTGTAGCTTTTGCTCTGTAGCATCTATTCAGTCATTACTTAAAGTTGTGTGTTTTATCTATTTGCTGCAGGAGTCACATATAGTAAACAACTAACTCTTATTGCCACATTTGTTTCTGCAGTTTACCACCCTTAAGTGTTGGATTGCACTATGAAAACACAAAAAAGCACCAGGACTTTAACTGCACTGTCAAAGCACAGCATAGGAGTTTGGACTTGATGGTTAATTACTGTTTTGGTAATTTAGGACTGTGTGTATGATTGTATATTTACCTCTTCCTCCTCTGTTCTTTTTGTGTCCTCTAGTAATGTGTATAACAACAAATGTAGTGTATGCACATACAGTACACATACAGTCACAGATTCTGATAATCTGACAGTTTAACGGGACCATTAAGGGTTATCAAACAGCAAATAGAGCAGTATCTTGCTGTTTTTTAAGACAACAGTAAACACAAAGATGGAAAGACAAGAATGTACCATAAACATTAAAATGTATCAACTGAATCTTTAAAAATGAAATAATGCCCCTTTCATGGTGTTCTACTGTATAAAATGGAAATTAGTGCATTCATGATAGTATTGCTCCTCATCCGGCCACATAGAATAAGAGGGGTAGCTAAAGTGTAATATTGCATAAAGTAGTACAAATTTAGCATCAGAAACTAATCCTTCTGGCTTATGTCTGTGTGGAGCAATTCTAGTCTCTAGCTGTACAATTGAAAACATATGTAATGCTACATTTGGGATGTGGGGCACCCTACTGCCAACAAATTGCAGCAGAGCCTGTGTGCATGTAAAAATTATTCTGTTTTAGTCTGTGACCATTTGTTTAACAGTTTTCTCCATTAGAACCCCCTAGTAGGTTTGTAGCCAAAGCTCATTTCCTTTTTATTACCATTGAGATGTTATTGGCGATCACAGTAATAGCCCTTATGAAATAATCTTCATTATGTCCATAAAAATTACCTGCTTTGTGTCCGTAGAGCTGCAGTCTTTTTCTTATAAGAGAAGGAGAGTCTTCTGTTTTTAAAGGATATATGCTGGCACCATAGTAGGCCATGAAACACTTTTTGTATTGGGTGAGAGATTTATATGGTCTTTTCAGTGAAAGTTGGTAAGGTCAATACAAGTAAAACCACGCTCCATAAAGTACTGGTCCTAGAGTGCATGTCACATCAGTTTCACAAATTGGGCCACAGAAAAGATATTCAAAATATTTTCTTAACCTTTGCTTTTAAACAGAAATATTTAGCTTAACCTTATTTACAGGGCAACCAAATTAATTAGACTGCGTTGTAGAAAGGCTTCCTCTAGAGCTGTAGTTAATATTTAAACAGCAACACGTATCACATTATTACACATCAATTATATTAAGACTAAAAGTTAAACAATATCAAGTGTGTTGTTCTTATTCATTTGAATAATTGATTCATACACTGTTCCCAACACATTATTCCCAACTGCTTCCCTGACACAAAGGCGCATCCAGTAATTATCAGAACACAGTAATTAGGTAGTTACTAATTAGTAGTTAATTAGTAGTTCAGGTGGGTACCTGCGTCAGCATGCGTAGGCTGCAAAGGAACAAGTAATAGGTTTATTCCATGCTGAAAAAAAGAAGAAAAACACCTGAAGAAGGCTCCACGGCCGAAACGTTGTGTTCTCTTTCTTCTTTTTTTTCAGCATGGAATAAACCTATTACTTGTTCCTTTGCATACTGTCTATATATATACGGTAAATGAACACATTGCATTAATAGCATTAAAAAACACCTAGTAAATCTCTAATAAATCATTTAAACGGGCATAGAAAGTGTTCCGTTTAAGATAATTAAAAAAAATTAAAGTGCAGCATCATAATTATATCAATCTATTGCAGTACTCACTTCTGCTTATAAAACTGTGTTAAAAATAAAAACATATAATAAGGTGTTGACAAAGTCATCCCAAGGGTCTTCAGAAAAGTAGTGAAACACAAGCCAGTGGGCACAAATGGAAATTAAAACCAAGAACAGGAGGCACTTCTTCACAGAAAGGGTTTCAGGAGTGGGGAAAAAGCTACCCATCCATGTTGATGAATCCGATACTTTTCTCCTTTCAAGACACGGCTGGCTGAAATATTAATTAAATATTAAACTAGTTAGATTGGCTGAATGGCCATCTCTCATTTTTAACCAAACTCATATAGGGCTGGTGTTACAGATACCACTCATTACCTGATTTATATGAGTTAGCAATAGTAATCTGTGTGGTGTCTTTCATTTCAAGAGCACTTTACATACTGTATACTGGAAAAGGGGAATACAATTCATCCATCACTGGTTGGCTCAATGAATGAAAGCCATTTCCTAAAGGCAGATCCTTAACTAAGATGGAATGCATTTTCCATAGTGGATGAGTAAGAAATGTGTTTTAATATTTCATATTATAGATGCTGACAACATTTATTGTTTATGGGTTGAAATTAGACTGTCATGTGTAGCTTTGGAATAGCTCCTCTGGAAAGACTGTTATCTATTTCAGCACAAGAGATTTAGAACGGAGTGGCAAAATTACAACAGAAGATACCAATGCATATTGAATGAAAACATGCTAGTCTTTCAATCCAAAACATTATTCTGTGTTTCATGGGTTTGCTGTATGCAGGTATAGTGAGTAGCAGTTTAGTCTTGGAGATGAATGGGTCTATTAAAGTTGGGAAGATCAAGTTCTAGCAACTTCTCAGAGGTTTTGGATTAATATCATCCAGTTTCCTAAACTGCTGTACATGTGTATTTTAGTTATAGGTTAACTACTGTTAAGAAAGCCTTTAAACAGGAGTCCAGAGTTACAGGTGACTATTCTGCAATGTAGGCCATGTCCTGGAGACTTCTGGAGTGCAATGCAGTGGCATCAAGCATTGTATCAAGTATTGGCTTTCCACTTTCCACCTCACAAGTGATCATAAAGTTCACATGATCAGAATTAACCACTCCATGTTTCTTTTGAACTACAGCACCAAAACTGTGGAACTTGTCTTTGGTTTAAAATAATTTATCTGAACATCTTCCATTGTGAATCAGTTTAGGAGCTGCTAGTATATATCGAAAAATAGAAAATGGAGTGAAATCTAGGCAGATAACAGACATTTCCATAACTGTTTATCTGCAGTGCTGAGATGACTGCTGGACCTTACTGGAACCAGATCAAATTACTTTCATTCTTCCATATTTAATGACTTCTTCGAGCTTAAGTATATGCCACCCTAAGTGAAAACCAATCAAGATAAAACATTTTAGTCAGTTTAAAAGTATCTCTGGATAATCCTTAGTAACATTAGGACGTGCATACAGTTAAATAATTTCACAAATGGGCATCAAAAAGATATATGACAGGATTGCTACTTAATACGGACATACATAGTGGCTTCACAACACACCTTCAGTTATTCTTTTTGACTTTGCACAGTGCAAACACTGGTATGCTTTTTCTTATTGCTGCTGTTGTGTCTTACCATTGTTATTCAGAACAGCTGCAATCGGAAAAAGTGGGCTAATAAGTAAAGTAAAATCTTTTCTTTAAAGACTGTTCTGTGAAAAAGAAAATTGCCAATTGCTTAGAGTAGTTAAAGGTGGAGATTCAGATGTTTCACTCTAGATTGTTTTGTATTTTTTAACACAAGCACAGAATTACCTCGTTGATTATTACTTCAGGTCAGTACTGTGGCAGAGTGGTAATACTGCTGCTGCATAGCACTGGGATCCTGGGTTCAATTCCAGACCTGGGGTGCTATCTGTGTGGAGTTTGTAGGTTCTCCCCATGTGGGTTTCCCACAGTCTAAACTGGCTCTGTTGTGAGAGTGTGTGTCTGTGTCTGTATGGGTGATTACTGTATTAGCCATATACAATTTCTTGCATTAGGAATTTGTCTTTTTATATACAGGAAGTACAGGCATCCTGTCCAGGGTGTACCCTGCCTTACACTATTGCTTCCAGGATAGGGTCTGGCTCTCCCAGTGACTCTGAATTGGATAAAGTGGTTCGGAAATTAATGGATGTCTTATTAGTTTGGTGATTTTGTTTTTGTTCTTTTTCCCCATTATTTTTAGCATATACACTTACTTTCACAGCGTGAGCTGTGGAAAGGTGACGGTAAGAAAACATAGCAGATCTGCTAACAAAAGAATGGGATTTTGAGTCAAATGCTGAGTAACTGCAAAATTCAGGTACTTAACTCTTTTGCTTTTTTACAGGAATAGAAGGTTTTTATGAGTTTGTCTATGTGCATACAACATGTACTTGAAGTGTGTTACCTTTAGGTGCTCTTCGTGGCACCTAAGGTGACATACTGTACTACCTTCTGTGGAAGAAGAAATAAGATGATTCATTTGTTTTCAGAAAAAAAGATTTTGCTTAGGACTCAGCATGCAGTGCAACAATTACCAAAACGGGTCAGAATGTTTCCATTTGTTGATTTCTTAGCATGTTTTCTATTTTTCAAATTTCCAACAAAATTAGGTAGGGAATTGCATCAGCTTGCATAGGCTGCAAAGGAACAGGTAAGGGTACATTCCATGCTGAAAGGAAAAGAAACACAACACTCTGGCTATGGAACCTTAACACCTGAAGAAGGCTTCACAGCAAAAATGTGTATTTCATTACCTTTCAGCATGGAAGTTCAGCTGTAGAAGTATTTACTCTGTCTTGGTGTCTCTGTCTTGTATCATAATGGGGGAAATCATATTGGAAGATACCCAGAGTTCAAGTACACATTCAGTTTAATGTCATAAGTACTAAGTGTATATTTTAGCAGTGATTCCTGTACCTTACAGATTTTTTTATAACAGTAGTATCTGGCTGATTTTTACAACCATTCCACCATCTGATCTCTGTCTAGTGGTGTTACTGACGTCAAGCTTTCTAATATTAGACATAAAATCTTAATGAGCTCAGATAGAATAGTAAAGAAATACCACCCGAATAACTTTTGAACATTCCTGAATTAGCCATTTATTTTTTGCATTTAAATTCAAGGCTTAAATGCTGTCAATAATTTCCTTGTATAGCAGTGCTCAGTGGTATGTAGCATATTACAAAAGCAAAGTCACCCCCTTGAAACTCAGACAAAATTCTCCTGGACCACATGATTCAGTCTTTTGGTACTGTATAACATATGAAAATGCTGGCTGGGGAGTGGAGTTTTGTGTGATCTGAGCCTGCAAGGACCTCAGTTGAACACCGGCAGGGGCTGAGCTTAGCCCTCAGAACTGAATAATCTGAAAGCAATAAAATAGCATGCTCATTAGCTCAAAAGGTTTTTCTAAATTGTGACTTTTTAACATTTTTAACCCTGTGCCCTAATCCTAAATTTACTGTGACATCTAGCAGAGATCGAAGGATGTTTTGCAAGGCATTAATGTTTTTCCTGTGCTCTCTATCAAGATTCTGTCAGGAATGTATGCCTGTTATTGCTTTCTGAGATGCATAAGTCATTAAATTGGTTCTGAAGTTAACCCAATGTAAACCATTCACACAAGACTAGGAAGTATTTTTCTGCATTTCCTCTTCTTTTTCTTGTTTTGTTCTGTGGCCTCTCGTTCTATGATTTCCTCAGGATTCTGACTTTTCAACTTTAATTATGATGTTTCTTATAAACTTCATTTTCCAGAAGCAAGTGGTTTTGATCTAGCAAAAGTGTGCAGTCCAAAAAAAGGAGCTACTCAAAGGAGAAGGCATACTCGTGTGGAGCTTTATTGGTGAATGAAGTCGGTTCCTCTCCTGTGTGGAATGTCCTTCTCTATCAAACCAGGTAGAAAAGGAAGAAATTGGCTCACCAGTTGAACTTAGAGGGAACTTTAGGTAGTGTGGAATTTGAAAGCTCAAGGTGGAATCTACCTACAGGTAGGAGACCAGGGTTAATACCCCTGCTTTTACAAAGGGTGAATTTGTATCTTTTGTGACCAGCTAGTCAGATCCTAATTTTAACTATTTACAGTAACAAAGGGAAGCACCTCCTATCCAACATCAGACTTTACCCAGTCTCCTGCATGTGCCACTCTGTTTTTTATTTGGAAAGTCTACTTCACAGGGTTATAAAACCTGCAGGACTGTTGGGGACCACTGTCAAAATTGACGTCTAGACGTTTAACATTAAAAAAATAATTAGAATAATTAGAAAATATGGAAGCAATGCATACTGTACTCTTTAAGATCTAAAAAACAAGCCTTCACTCTTTGCATCTGTAGTAAAAAATAGAAAATACATTATTTAAACACATTTATCATGTAGATAAAAAGCAGTTTTATCATCCATATGCCGTGGATAGGATATCTGATGCCAAAGCTAGGATTTCCTACCTGTTATTTCATGAGAGTGGAAGCAGATGAGTAGTGTCAAACTGGAATTGTTTAACTCTAGTCAATTAATCAAATTACTCTAAAAGTAAATCCTGTAATATTTCTTGCGCCACTGCTGAAACTGCAGGAATTTGCCTTAATCATTTACCCTGAAAACCAATTCAAAACAAAAGATGCTGCCTCAGTTTTAAGACACAAGTCAAGGTGATTTATTCTTTATTACATTTGACAGAAAAGGACTACATTTCTTTGATATAGTCTATTATGACAACCATATGATGAGAAGAGAAGAAGCGTGGAAATGCATTCTGAAATTAAATGTATTTCAAAATTTCAAAGTGTCCCTTATTGTAAATGCACAAAAACATCTAAAAATCTGTAAATGCCTAAACCTGGCTCTTCCAAAGGCAAAAATGTTTTTTTATAAACTCTCCAGCAGAACCAGAAATAAGACAGTCAGATAATTTGGCTTAAACTATAGAAGAAGAGAGAATTAATTATGAGCAAGCTTAAACTTTTATTTTCTTGTCACTTAACAGGAAGAAAACATTTATTTTGTTTCAATCAGATGTCCGGCCCTGTGACTGATTTTCCCAAAATAGCAAGAGACGGAGGACAGGGCTGTTTTTTTTTTTTCTGCACAGGGATTTATTGAGAAATGATTAACCCTTCTGCCAGTAAAGAACAAAATAAAGAAAACAAGCATGTTTAAGTGAGTCTCTTTATCATAGAGGGTTAAACATGCCCCACTATGAAATAGCTTATTATTAGATTATTTACATTTAATCAGTTTTAAAATATATTTTATTGCTTGCCTTATAAGTTAGAGAGCTAACAGTTTTGGGACTGAGGCCACATTTGTTTCTCATTAAAATTGAGCTTTTTTTCAGCTTTCTGAAAAAAGATTTCATTAACGTCACATAAGAACATAAAAAACAAGAGGTTTTTAAAACAAGAGGAGGCCACTTGACCCATCTTGCTCATTCAGTTAAATTAGTAATTTAGGAGCTAAATTTATCTAAACTTTATTTAAACTCTGCCACCCATATTTTTCTGTCATCTGCCAATTTATACCTGCATCTAACTTATATATAGAAGATCAGGAAGAGCAGTGAGCCACGCATGGATCTCTGTAGTGTGCCCTGCTTACATCAGGCCATTTTGAGATTATGTCCTGTTTTTTGTTCATTAATGTGTTCTTGATCAACATCCTTGATGTCTAAACCTTTTAATTTAAGAATGAACCTTTAGTGCAAAGCTTTCTGGAAATCTGAGGACAGTATATTGTGTTTGGTATTATCATTTGTCATTGTTACAAGTAATAGGTTTATTCCATGCTGAAAAGAGAAGAAAAAACGTTTCGGAAGTGGGGCCACCTTCATTTGTTTATTGTTGCTTATTTGAAGAATTCTAAAATGTTAAACCAAATAACCCTGTTCTAAATCCACACTGAATGATACTTAAAATGATTTTGTTTTGTAATAATTTTTCAGGTTTAGCTGTCACTATTGTTACCATAAATTCACACCTACAGTAAAAGACTGATTGGTCTGTAGTTTCTTGGTTCAATTTTTCCCTCATTTTATGAACTGGAGTTACATTTACAATTCATAGTATCTGTGGGTACAGCAACCATCCTTGGATTTAATATATATTGTAGTTATTGTAGCTCATATCCGTGAAAATTACTGTGAAAATACCATT
Source organism: Lepisosteus oculatus (assembly GCF_040954835.1). Taxonomy (NCBI): domain Eukaryota; kingdom Metazoa; phylum Chordata; class Actinopteri; order Semionotiformes; family Lepisosteidae; genus Lepisosteus; species Lepisosteus oculatus. Next base: position 42,102,787 of record NC_090698.1, on the reverse strand, counting down.
ATAAAAACAGGTCCAAGCTGTTTATTGGTTATAAGCTGCTGTAGTGCCAGTAGAAACTCAGTATTAGTTATGGTGGAATTACCCCAATACTGCTGGAGTTCCTTCTATAATATGGGGCATGTTTGTTTTCTATTGTAAAATCCCTTGTTAAAAATTTAAGCATGTTTACTATTGACAGATGAACCCTGAAGCTTGAGGAGGAGCTTCCTGGGTATGGTACAGTATTTCCACACCATGTATGATACATCAAAGACAGCACATATTGGCAGAATGGTGCAGTGTTAAAAATGTGGATTCTTGAAATTTGGAAATGTAGATGGGTTGGTTGAGGACGCAAGGTCACAAGCAATGGCTCAACCACCTATTTTTCACGTATATATTATGGACACACTGTTGATGTAGCCCTTGTAGTGAGCAAGGATAAGGCACGGTCTGTCATAAAAGGAGAATATATCAGTGATGGGCTAATTAGACCAAGTCTTGACTTGACCATTGTTCAGTTCTGTGCAACTTCCTACTCAGCATAGAATGATTGGTATGAACAACTAAATCACACAGGACCCAAGGCTCCATGCAAAGGCTGGAGTGGATAACACCAACACCAATGTGAAAGAGTTATGGGGCGACTGCATCATCAAAGCCATAATTTTACTTTAGAAAGACATTCATAAGCTAATTTACAGGTCCTTGGATAGTCACACTATTACCTGGATTGACCACATTATTGTGGACAGCAAATGAAGGAGATATTTACAGGACATTTGTAGCCACCATAGGATAGATGTCAGCAGTGCCCACTACCTGATGAGCTCTAAGCTAAATTAAAATTAAAATTTTAGGTCGCCCATACCAGATGACAATGTTGGCAGTTTTTTTTTTACATTGCCAAGCTTAAATCTGATATAGAGTTTTTATCATCAAGATCAGCAATCCCTTTAGCATATTAGCCAATGAAGAAGATCAAGACACAATTGAAGAGAAGTGGAGTACCATCAAAAACACATACACAGGAATAGCCAGGAAAGTCATCAGATAGAGGCAAAAAAAAGAACAAACAGCACTAACAACAGAGCTGTGTAAGAAGAAAGAAGAAGGCTTAGGGAAAAACTGCTGAATGTTACATTACAGGCTTATTCAGCTGGAAAACAATATAAGAACAAAGACAAAGAAGTAAAGAAGAGTGTTTAAAGAGACAAGTGAGCTTTTGTTGAGGATTTGGCAAGAGAGACAAAACTGACTGCAGAAAGAGGAACATTGAACACAGTATTCAAGATCACTAAACAACTCTGTGGACAAAGCATTAATCTTTGAATACCAGTCACAGATACACAAGGGAGAAACAGAAACAGAAAGGGAACAACCTGCAAGGTGGGCCCAGAACGTTTTTAGTTTTAAAACAGCCTGTGGCTAATGACCCAGCTAAGCCACTTTCAATGACATTGTAGGCACTGACACCAGCCCACATATCAAAACAACAGTGGGTGTAGCCATTAAGGTAATAAAAATGGCAAAGCCCCTGGAATTGACTCTCTTCAGGCAGAACTATTGAAAAAAAAGGTACTGTATGAACATGACTGCTAGGGTGGCCCTCATCCCATCTGGGAAGAGTAAGAGAAAATGATGTCATGCCACAAGACTGGAGTAAAGGCCTCATTTTAAGAGTGCCAAAGAAAGGGGAGCTCTACAACTGTGACAAGTCCTCACACTCAAAACTCCTTTCCATCCCCAGCAAAAACTTCCATAGAATTATCCTTAACGGGACTGATGCTACCATAATTAACAAGCAGAGTTACACAATCACAAAGCATACATCAGTGGCCATTTCCTAGGGGAGGGGAGGAAGACAGTATCTCACCTTTGTGATTTGAAGATATTTATATTTGTTATGTTCTGTTTTTTTTACTCCCCTCCTGTGCGGGTGTCCATTTTTGGACGTGGGCATGTCCCTAAATTAGGTCTCTCTCTGGATTGGTTGAAAAGAGCGGTCCGGTTTTAAATGACGGTACGGGATGTCCTGATAGTTCTAAAGAGAGGTGTAAAAAGGAGAAACAGCGAAAACGTGAGATGCGTTGGCATTCGTGTTTCTTTTTAGTTTTCCGTTATAGCTCAGTTTAGATAGTAGACAGATACTGTAGCTTGCGGAAGACTTTGCTTTGGCCTTGCCACCCCTTTCTTGTGAGACAGTTTTAGAAGGTAATAGGGTTGTAGAATAGTGTAGTTAGTTGTTGTTTTTTTGTTGTTGTTCACTTACCCCTGTGTTTTTTTTACTTCCAAGTATTTTCTGTCATCCTACACGGAATTGTGTGTATTTCTGTCCGTTAAACCCTGGTGTCACGATTATAGTCCCCCCTCCTTAAGGGTGCTCCAGCCCTTTCACTTTAGACTTAATTCTGTGCACCTGACCCCTTTTCCCTGCCCACCTTAAAAGCCAGGCGCTGACGATCAGCCTGGCTCTGCATCTGGTTTCCGCACCGTGCGAGTCCGGGACCCGGTCCCTTTAAGGTTTTAATCTCTGTTCCCGTTCCCTGTCTGCCGGTTCCGACCCGGTTCATGGTTTTAATTCCTTGTTTGGATGGATCACCTGTCAATGGACTTATTCTTGTGTTTTTGGATTCCCTCTATGGATTACTTTTGGATTGTTTGCCTCGGCCCCACCTTCCCCGTGCACCAGCGCACTTTGGACATGCCCCCCCCTGTTTTCAGCCCCGTATTCCTGCATGACGTTTTCCTAGTGTTTCCCCACTTCTTCGGATTGTGTCATCCGCATAGGGTCCGGAAAGAACTGTTCGTTACACCTGGCTCATGTGTTATTCCTAGGCTAAGCCGTATTGGAGACGTAACGTATTCAAAGAAAAAAAATACTCTAGGCAATGCAAGAAAAACATTTTAAGGTTGACATTGGGAGACAGTGCGAAATGGGGACATCAGGTGATAATGCAGTGATAACGCAGCCCCTGACAACCTTTCTACAACCTCCAGTATGGTGTCTTTCCATGAATGTCATAGACACCAAATGGTGCTGAATAAGGCCTTTTATGAGATGAATCACAATATTTTTAAAGCAGGTGAGATGGTCGCTTTCTAGTTACTTCAGGTTATATTACAGTATGCCTTGACTCTGTTGCATACTGTATGTGTCACACTGAGTGAGCGAGAATGAGAGACGTATACATATATGTATGTGTTATGCAAATTGTCAGAGGAGGAGGGTTGCAGGGAGAGATCAGATGTTTACAGCTTCCTCCCAAATGGTGAGTCTGTCCATACCATCATACCATACCAATCAACCAATCAACATTGAGAACTGCTGTGTGAAACAGTGTGACATTTCTGTAGTTTTTTATGTCACGTACATGTTTTTCCCCATGAAGGGGCAAACCTTAGGAGAAATACTTAAATGTGTTTAAACTAAATTGTTTATAAGAGCCACAGGCTCATATAGTGCCTCGCATAAGTATTCACACTCTTCCACTGATGTCCCATTTTCCACCTCTCAGAATGTCAAAACTTGAAAACTGCAGTTTGTCAACAATTCCCAACAAATTGACAGAACTTGGGGGAGGTCAATATTGGACCATCCCAATGTGCAGTTGTATTTGGTGCCTAGAGTATTTTATTTATTGGAGACTCATAACTGTATTGTTATGATTGTTGCCAAAGAAGTTCCATCAAGTATTGACAAAGGGGGGTGAATATTTATGAAATCAACATATTTTTTTTATTTTTTATTTTTGTACGAATTTTGTTTGAACATTTAATTTAATTTAATTTAATTCAGTTTGAACATTTAAGGATTAATTAAAAATAATCACTCAACCTTTGTGATTTGACACTCATTGGACATCATTGGAAGGATTAACATTTGCAAAAGGGCTCTCTACTAAATATGTATTGGATTTAGTAGAGAGCAAGGCATTTGCACAAGGGAACAGCTTCTGGTCATTATAAACCTGCTCCGCTCTGATTGGCTAAGACTCTGCTTTGGTGCACCAGTTTCACCCTCATTGCTTCTTTGTAATTTTGCCTGCCCTCTCACCATTGGGGTACTGTATATACTGTAGACAAGCTATTTGCTCTATTCAATATCACAGAGCTATGAGTCGAACGGAATGAATCATATCTAATTCATAGGCTTCAGGAAAGTTTTTGCCAGTGTACATGGTCACTGTTTTAAGTCCCCCTGTTATATATTGTTTTGCACTTACTTTGTCTATGAATTGAGGAACTTGACATATAACATTTCTCTGTATGCAGATGACATGCAGTTGTTTGTTTCTGACCTGGCTGTCCCCCATACCCACATTCCTTCTATATTGGAGCAAGTCGGAGTAATCTCTAGATACAAATGGGATTTTCACAAGAGTGAATTTACTTTTAAACCCGCTTTCAAATCTTCCATTTAAAATGGAGCCTGACAAGTTCATGCATCTGAGTATTAAAGTAACAGGTTTTTAATCACCGACTGTAACACCTTCAAAAATAGAATATTATGCCATTTTACGAACATACCAAATGAGATTTGCCACAGTTCAAGAGACAGTTTAGCATATACTGGATCTCTGTATTTTCTCACATGTATGCCAGTTATATTTTCATCCTTTCTTTCTTGCCAGGGTCTCTGTATTTGGTATGAAAGGGGTATTAAATATTAAAGGTATTATAAAGTTTGGATTTCAGAAGTGTATGTCTCCATTATCACCCTTCAGGCCTCATTCCTTTCTGCAGTTAAAGTATTACTGGAGACATACAGTAGCTTCTCAAAAGAGGATTAGAAAAAGGTAAATTTGTGCCAGATGAGAAAAGCTAACATTTTAAGTTTTGTATTGCATCCATTTACCACAGACTAAATTGGCATTTTTTTTTCTGAACGTAGATACAGCATGGGACAGTGACTGTTGTAAGAAAGACTTGTACGAATTTTACTCTCGTCAAAGGTTGGCTCCCTTCTGGACTTTCATATTTTAAATCTTTCTCTGCAATAATGTGAACTAACATTGACCACACTCTAGTAGTGTAGTAGAGTAGTTTATTGCCATATGTACACATACATTGGAATTCTTAATCGCATTGATCTCTCGGGACATACACAGTACAACAGACAACACCACACAATGTAGACAGTACATTACAAACATAATAAATAATAACAACAGGAGCAATACATATGTTGTGGGACAATAAATATGTAGTAGTGAAAAAAAACATGGTAGACCATATAAAAAGTGATGGCACAGTGTAGCTTCTGCCATTTAGTGCATTACCTGAAATCGTATATTGCCTTCAGTTTGCCAGCAAAAAACATAAATGTAAGAAAAAATTATGACGCACCTTGAATGTATTTTTTAAGATTGCTTATGTAATTTAGCCTTTCTTGAAAACGCTCGGTGTTGGCAAATACGCAGCAGATGGTTGGAGATTACTCCCATACAACTGAGTGAAAATTGTGTGCGATTTTCGTCATCCTATAATGTCATTGCAGCTCGAACGACGGCAGCACATGTCAGTTCAGTTGGTAAGAGACAGTGAGAAGCGAAGGCTTTACATCAGGAATGGACATATACAGTATGGATAAATGTACACTTATGTTTAGATGCCTGATTTGATAGTTGTATTTGTGATATTTTAGTATGATTTACTATTTATAGATGGTAGTTATGCTTACACATAATTATCTAATGGACACGAAGAGATGACAGAGACCATGGGAGAACCATAATAGACTCAATGACAATCCTTTGATATGACCGTTTGTTCTGTTGTTTTAACGTATACAGACATTTCGGTGGACTATTTAAGAAGGCAAATAATATAATTAAAAAATTCCCCTGGGTGTCCCTCCCACCCATCTGCCACCCCAAATATAAATTCCTGGCTAGGTCACTGGCCCAGTAACATTTATCTGACCAAACTGCAGTCAAAGTCCTTGGGTTTTGCAAACGTATGTGTCAGATGCACAGATGTTCAGCTAGAAGTTATTTACAACTCCTACACCAATACAGTGTTTGAGAGATGCAGTGAAGTTCCTAAAACGTAAAAAAAAGTAATGTTTGCAGCTCAAGGTTAGACAGATACATTTTATTCAACCTTGCAGTATTTTTTGCATTCTTTTAATCCTTTCAGCTCCCTTTGGAAACTTCACTACTAGTCTCTTTCCCTAGTCATAATTTGCTTTACATATTGGTTGCTGTGTTCTTATGTCAATTGTTTTATACTGTAGTTGTTGTTCTATTTTTGTCCTTGTTTATGTTTATTTTCCAGTTACACACCTTTTTTCCAGTGTATCGTTGTTTTTCTCTTGTCCTGCTGCACTTCTAATTGCTTTCTGCTTGTCTGTGTATGATAAAAAAAGTTTTAGAAAAGAAAACACAAGTCATGAGCATCAATACAATAGCAGTACTTCCAGCCATCATCAACGGAGAAGCATTATAATATGTTGAGGGCTTTGTATACCTTAGTAAACTTATCATCAGTACCACAAGTGCTACAAAAGACATCAAAGCTTAACTGAATAAGGTTAGAGGCCTTTATACCATCTGAAAGCCTTATGATCAAAATCGGACTTCCAACATAACTGTTGCCTTCATAAGATTTGCGATTTCTACCAGTTCAATAAAATAAAACAAAAGTGGCAGATACGAAGGATCAAACACATACTGTACTAAGAATGTCTCAAGAGTCAACAATCTCATTTATTTTGTTATACCAAGTGTGAGAAAAAAGGGAGTAATTTTTAAAGCTGAGGAGGTGAGCAGAAATAAAACTATACTTGAAAATTAAATAAATGAAATTGGAATTTATTCCAATTGGAAGACCAATAAAAGAACAGAGAATTTCTCAGAAGGTGTAATTTCAAGGTGTTTTATTATTTTAACATATTCCAGGCAGTTGTGAGAGACGTAGAGTATGTGTACTGAAAAAATAACTCACAGGTGAAAATAAAATATGAACCCACTGAGTTTATAGCACCATGCAATGGTTATTTAATTTAAAATGACACCACATCTGACTTCCTACCTGTTTGCTTAAGACCCTTGCTGGTTTGAATTGGATTGCTCCTGAGGAGGCAAAAATCCATTAATCTCCTGGGGGAAGATTCCAACTCAGCTCCTACAGGTGACCAGAGACATTGTCCAGGATAAAAGCTGTTTTTTAAAATAAAATAGAGATAGTTCCTTAATGTAGAAACCCAATTATTACGTATTATGTCCTGTTCAATCTGAACAGGAATGTGAAGAGAAAAGTAAGGTTTAGAAATGAATCAGCACAAAAACAGTAAGCAAATTCCTCCTTTCTGTAAGTATACTTTACTGTGTGGCTGATTTTGGAATTCATCAAGAATACATGTGATCAAAAGCAATAATTATTAGGGGGAGGGGTGATAGCGCGCATATAATGGAGTAGCAGTATTTTTCCATGCTCCTCTGCAGTATTTTAAAGTTAGCTACAGTTATTGTTTTTTATTATATTATTGCTTTGTCACTCTTTGTGATGGAGTGTGTACAGTAAATTCATTCCCCAGATTCTTATAACTGTTTCAGAATTTACCTGTGTTTCTTGCTTCCTCATTTTTCAAGACACTAGTCTCAATAACTACAACATTCATCTGGAATTATAAGATTCTTTATATTTCCAAAGCTCATTTGCAAAATCCAACGAATGCAGGAGGTTTAGATCTTCCTGTCTTTCATCATTATTATTGGGCTGCAAATGCAAGGTTCATGATATATTGGCAAACTGGCTTTCCCCATGAATCTGGCACAGTTAACAAAACTCTTGCATGTTTAGACAAAGAGCAGAAGCACAAGCCAACAGCTTTCTTTCTGTTTTGCTTGTTTGTAGAATTGAATCACAGAATACAATGGCAGGCACAAATGTCCTTTTGAGTGCACCCTGAGAATATCAAATCAGATTAAAAATGTCTATAAGTTACCAAAAATCTGTTTATATTCTGATTTGTTACAACTGTGGCTTAATTCCTTCACAAAATGATAAAACATTTACAGAATGGAAGGAACAAGGACTGATTACTTTTAAAGATTTGGATGTAGATGGACAATTTGTACCACTTAAATTTTCTACATTTCTTAAAATACTTAAAAAGTATTAACTATTGTAAATTAAAGCATATGTTGACTTGAATTTAAACATATGCTGTGCAGTATAACTGCTAATCTTTCATTTAAATTTTCTTTAGAATATTTTGCATCATCTGTTAGCTTTTTACTAGAAGACCTAGAAGCGTAAAATGATGTGAATGGCAAAAGGCTATTTGACTCATTACTGCACATCTGTTTTGCTATAGTGCGTAAGCTCTGTGATTGTAAAGAACCAGAATCTTCCTTTGTGGAGACATACAGTAAGCACAGGTCCTGATATTTAGAGATCTGTCCCTACATAAGTGTTAGATGTATAAATAAAGAGGTTATATTGCTCCCCCATTGAGCTACCTGCGGTTTCTAGTTTGCCCTGGATCACTTAAATGACTCTTGGTTAGCAGAGGCTAATTATTTTTATAACAGGATAAAGTACAGAGAGCTGTTTCTCATGGCAGCTTTGAGATGGCTTCAATATATTTCACACAGCTTTGGGTAGTGACAAAGAGTGGGATCTAGAAGTGAATTTGCTTCTGGAAAATGTAAAAGAATTGACTGGGCTCCTTTTTTTGTATATGTTGGGCCGTTCTTTTCAATACGGAGCTTCAACACACACACGATATGATAGATGTTGATGAACAATCTTCAGAGATAGAATGCATAATGACTATAATAGCTACTTCCCAAGGAAGCTGACTTGTTATTTCAATGTAGCAGTTTGACTTTGTCTCCTTTTTGTTGCTCATTCACTTCCTGAGTCCCAGAAGTATACATATAATATATGTCACTTAACAAATGGTCATTTGGAAACATTTAGCCGAATTGCTTGTTGGTAGAGAGGTGTTTATTGTAGGCTATACAGTACATTCAAGAATATGACAGTTTGTTATAACTGCTGTCTGCTTTTTTAAAATAAACTGCAAAGTTGATTTCCTGTACAGAAGTGAAACCTATAAAAATGTTTTTAATGGGAAGTAGTATCTCTGAGTTGCCTGGAAATGTTAGTCTACTGGAAATAAGACTCAACTGCGTCAACTTTTAGAGTCCGTCTTCTGGGTATTCCAAGTATAATTGTTTTCAAAGAAACTGCTGCCATTAACGTAAAAACACCTAAAATAATCCTGGTAAAGGGTTTTGAGAATTAAGATGAGTCGGTATTCTGGTTTTCAAAATAACATTTTCCACCAAAATCAACTTGTTATGATCTCTCTCTCCATTATGTCCTGTAAATGAAAGATTTCAATTTTTGTTTTCAGTTACAATAACTTTCTTGGCCTTGTCGAAGACATATTGTTTCTACTCATGTCCCTAGAGTGTTTGCTGTTCCAGGTCATCAACAAACCTTCGTGTTTGGGTCATAAGCTACTACTTTTTCCGCTTTCCACTCTTGCTGAATTCTGTGAACCAGCAAAACTAAATCACCTTTGCCTTATTAAATGTAATGTTTTAAGACTGCAGTGTGCTCCATGTTTTTGAAACTTGAAGCCCTTGGATAGCCACTAATTTGGTGTAATTGGTTGCTTTCTTGGTTGACTACCCTCTGGATAACCTTATATTTATCTCCAGTCTGTCTCATTAGAGAGGAGGAGCTTGAAAAAGCAAATACTGTACATCTTATTGTGAATCTAGAAAACAGCAAGTTATATTTACCTGGGTATCAATTTCTCAGTTCCTTAGTGTAGAAACCCTCTTATTACATTGTCTATAATTTAAACATAACCATGAAGGAGACAAAAACATGTAGGCGTGAGGGATATCCATCATATTTATATATGGTATCTCATTTGATTAAATCACCATTTAATGTAATGTAAGTCATGTGAGTTAATTACTTTGTATAAACCTGTAGACAAATCTACTGAAGCTAATTGCTCATGGATATTGTTCTTTAAGTGTCTTGAAAAAATTTCTGCTTAAAATATAAACAATAGTTAATTAATAGGACTATTGCAAATCAAGTTTTTAATGTCATTATGTGACCGTTTGTTAGCATACTCTCTTTGCCCTGGAGAAAAACACTTGCCTTTGATGCTGAGATGTTTTTTTTTTTCTGTTAAGTAGAGAAGACCTAGTACGAATAAGCAATGAAAAAGCAAAAGCGGAAAGGTCATTTGTCATTGAAGTCTTTCGTGGCAGACAAAGAAAACCATTCTCTGTCTGCATTCTTTAGTATTGTAATTTTATACAGTGCACAACTGTAGCAATACTTAATTTAGAATATCGTGTACAACTTTCAAGAGATGTGGAATCAGTCCAAAAAAGAGAGCTGGTGACGCTTCCCTTCCCAACACAGGAGTTCGGCCAGTCACCGAGATTAAAGTTGGTCCCCTCTCATATAGCTGGGTGAACAGCAGCAATTGGGATAAAGGCCCAAATGTCACTTGGCCCCAGAATTTGAATCCCAAACCCCCCAGTTACAAGACCACACTATGCTGGTCCCACTGTACCATTGTGATACTGGAGTTACCAAATGTTAGCGGGGAGAACTGTTTTTTAAACAGAACATTGAACATTGCGGTCGGGAATCTCGGTTGGGAAAGCAGCTGAATATTCTTCCTGCCTCTCAGATTTCCATGGAGAATGATTACCTCGGCCCACGGAGGATCGAGAGCTTGGTGAAGGAGGACTCCGACTGGCAAAGAAAGGCCAACATGGCGGTGCTCTCCATACAGAACTTCACTGTCAAGTATTTCGAAATCACAGCTCGCGCACAAAAAGGTAATTCGGGAAGGGGGCACTCTGTCACCCACTTTCAGCCTTCAGCTTTCTCCTCTTTGTCAAGGGGCTTTAGGAGTTTATCATGTTCTCTTGTTTTTTTTCTCATGATGGCGGTGATTAAACTACCTGGCAGTAAGTTCAGGGGTGGTCACACAAGTCAGAACAAATATAGGCCAGACAAAGTAAGGTTCAAAAAGTGTCCTTTTAATAAAAGTGCTCTTTTTACATAAATAAAAAAAACACAAGGGGACTCCTTACTAGCAGTTTCAGTACTGTAATTAAGCCTACAATCATTCTAGGCTGTTTAACTTCACACGAGTAACTTTACTCTACAAATATTAACTGTTTTACCATGAGAGTCGGGTTAAATACCCAAATCTCCAGCCCTGGCTTCTGTTGATGGACAGGAAGGCTTCCATTTAAACCAGACGCAAGTCAGGGTCTGTAAACTGACACAAAATTGTGAATCAGGCAAAGATAACGGTGTGGTTCCACAGTATGACAAAAAGGCAAAGAAAGGCATAGCATAATTTAATAATATTTACTTGCAGTAACTGCAATCTGGAAACACAATTATAGCTATTGACCCAATTATTGCATTGCAGCATTATGCAGAATTAGAAAGATAACAGGTATAGAACTAATAAAACTGAAAATCTAAGAGAGAACTCATCAGAGGTCGTAAAATGAAGTCACATGACATCTGTGGTTTAGTTTTGAAAAATAATTTAAAGCATGAAGAAGACTGCCTGAAAATAGGTCTCCATGTCAGAATAATTCAGTTGAGGATTACCCTTTTTTCAGTTATTCTGATTGGAAGAAAGCATGAACTTTTTGTGTACATGTTTAAGTAAAGGAACAAAGTCAGTTGCACAGGGGATTGCATTTTGTTTTGTTCAGAGGGTTTGCCGTACCCACTTCAAAGGAGTATAATTCAGGATGTTCTTTGACTATCCTTCAGCTCAACCCTAAAAAAAAAATAGTACAGGTAATTAAAACTGAATGTGCTCCTTTTAAGTGGTTAACCCAGCTGATTAGAGCACTGTATCAATCGACTTTCTCAGAAGCTGACAGACTCAGGCAGGGCCTGCATATACCATGAAAGTCTATGAAGTCCTAAAGAAAGGAACTATCGATTTATTGTATTGATTTCTCTTTCATTTGGTGTTCCCATTTTGTCCTGGCTCATTCATGAACTGAAAAGCAAGATGGCAAGGAAAAACAGATTGCAGAAAATAAGTGTAATTCCTTGATATGATGTATAAAAGTATGGATTTTCCATACACCAAGGGCTGACCTTAAATATTTTATGCTGGTTGGCAATGATGCACTGCTTATAATCCACGTTAGTGGAAATAATGTGTTAAACTGCACAGGTTAGAAAAATGTCCAAATAAATGAAGTTTAAAACACCTCATTGAGATCGGTCTTGAATAAACTGGGGTGCTAAAAGGTGAAAAACATTTTGGGCACAATTTAGCAGTTTCATATCCCTATTCTAAGCTGCCAATATATTTTATGAAATGATTTTTTTCTGACATCAATTATAAAGTACTCAAATGTATGCTTTGGGAAATGATGTGAAACTTTATTGTTTTATTGAATTCATTTATTGTATTAAATAATAAAAAACATATTGTACAATAATTACCTATTGTTAATGTAAAATTTAAAAGAAAATAAAATGGTTTACAGTACTTCAGCGCTTAAAATGAATTTGACATATTTTGTTCTTTAAACATTTACTGCAATACATGGTTGCAATTTTGTGATGTACAACTTTTATCAATGAATTTCTTTCATGCCTCTGAGATGAGAATTTAATCTGCATTTCAAGTGAACATAACTGTTTTTCTTTGCCATCGTATGTAGAATTTTGCAAAGGTGAAAAGGATTAATTTGTACATCCTAGCTTGAAGGTGGCTAAAAATATGCTGTGCATGACTTAAAAGATTCAGTGTCATAATGCTGAACTCATACTGATTGCTTGAGCCTGAAGTGGTATTTTTATTCTCTTGTATGTTACATCATCAATAAAAGAATCTGGCTCTTATTTTTTCATGCACTTTCACATTAGCAACTTGAGACTCATTCTTTATTTTTGCTACTGTATATACAATAGTGACCAAAGGTTTTGTATCATCCAGCTAGGAATAACTGTATCTTAAATAGGATGATGTAGAATGTTTGACCATAGATATAGGCAAACTGATCTTTTAAACCTCTAGGTGTCACTAATTACCAACATTTAGTAAATCTTTTACAGAAGAACTTCAGACACTTTTGGGCTCTCAAGAACAGTAGCTCCACCACTAAAGCTATTTACTTATGACCGCAGGTTGAGCTCTAGGAACACCATGGTCCTCCATTCTCTGTTCTCAGGCGCTGTTGGTCAATAGGAGAGTGGCTGTTAATTTGTGCACCTGCTCTTTGTACAGTTATTTTTTTTTATTATAAATTAACAAAGATAAACAGCTTCAAGGGTACAGGGCATTAGAGAAGTTCATTTGCCTTTCTTTATTCTCGCTGTGCGGTGCACCTTTCTCTGACCCAAGGTGTAAAGGAACAGTTAGCATAGGCAGATGGGGTGGGTATGTAAAATAAAAAAAACAACAGCAAAATATTGTTTAAATAAACCTTGAGCTGTGTCACGGAGACGGTGTACACAGTGTGAAATGTCCTGGGATGTCCCCCCCATCCTCACACCTCTCTCATCCTGTCCGGGCCTGTGCTCTTGTGCTCCTGTGCCTCAGCTGTGTACGACCGCATGCGCGGCGACCAGAAGAAGTTCGGGAAGGCTGCGTGGGCAGTGGCGGTGGAACGCATGGAGAAGCTGCAGTACGCCGTGTCCAAGGAGACGCTGCAGCTGATGAGGGCAAAAGAAATCTGCCTGGAGCAGAGGAAGCACGCACTGCGAGAAGAGGTACGCGCACTCGCCTTGGGTGGGAAAACGCGACTCGAGGATTTACTTTTGTCTCAAAAGCTGCTTGCTTCTCCCTCTCCTGTTTCCAATAATTATACAGTAAGAGATAGTGTACTAATACAGAAGATGGTTCTCAAAGATTATACCTGTTGTTTTTATGTAGTTCTAAGACGTTCTTCAGTTTGTTTAAGGATAGTTTGATGGTTTCAATTTAGTAGTTGTTGCTTAACATTTGCTGTTAATAAGTTGTAATTCAGATGTTTAATTGGCATTATCTGTGCTTGGATGCAATAGTCCTGTTTTAAGATGTACGTACAGTATCTGTTTCTTTTTTAGCATGTCAGGTGTTTTACAATGTCTTTCTATTTGAAATTGGCAATACCTTTTTTTCTTCTTCGAAAATTTGCTATGTCTTTTGTGTGACATGTGAATAATTGCCCATTCATCTTCTTCCTTCATTAAAGGACATTTTTGCTGGGCAGAGTGAGAATCAGTGATAAGAGTACAGTGGGACAGTGTGTTAAGAGAAATACTGTATACAGTTACTGTAGCCACTCAAAAGCCTCCTCAAGATCTTCCTTAAAAGCTGATATTCCCGATAATATTTTTTATGCAAGTGTGTGGGCTTCGCTAGGTACTCCAGTTTGCTTCCACTTCGCAAAGAGGTGAAGGGTAGATTTGATAGTCTTACTTTAAATTGACCAGTTCCTGTTCCCCATGAAGAAGGGCTCTGGGCAAACTCTCATTAATCTGCTCTGGCGAGATTGGCTCAGGGGGTCTTTTTGCCTTAAGTACCTAGTATGGGTTGTATAGATAGATAATAGGTATCATTTTTTATAGGTATCATTTTTGACACCTGAAGAAGGCTCCACGGCCGAAACGTTGTGTTCTCTTTCTTCTTTTTTTCAGCATGGAATAAACCTATTACTTGTTCCTTTGCAGCCTACGCATGCTGACGCAGCTACCCACCTGAACTATCATTTTTTATGTGTATGATGATGATGGCATCTTAAAGTGATTTTTTTCTGTAAATGGCATCATGTGCCCTACGAACTAGGTTGCCAGAAGATTTCTTTTTAAAGGATTAAATTACTTTCTACCAGAATTCCTGTACAATGTTTCAGATCAGAGGCTTTTTCTTCTCAGTTTAAAATGATACGTTAAGGCACTTCGAAGTAAAATTTGAATTGCATTCTCATCAAATATCCACCACCGTCATTTGAACTTAAAAATCTCTGAGCTACAAAAGTAAATGTAAAAAATATAGCTTCACGGATTTGTAGCATTACTGATTTCATTTGTTTTGTAATATCTCTGGTTGCATTGCATTTGAGATAATTTCTCTGGCCTAGTAATGAAGGTAATGAAGATGTTTGGGAATCCTTTGTATTGAAGGGACATGTAGGTCTGTATCATCTGCCTGGCTCGTTACCAAATGAGGTGGTTGGGCTGAGTGGCTTTCTCTTGTCTGTAACTTTCTTAAGTTCATATGAAAGTCTGTCATAGATTTAACAATGGCTCCCTCTAATGGCACAATTAATGGTGTTGGACTCATGGTTTCCTTAGATCTAGGCATTAACTTGTTGAAATTGTTTGACTATTAAAGTTTATACCTTGATCTGGAAGGCATGAATTTCCTTGGATCATCAAGTCTTTGGAATGCTGCCTATTTCTATTGAAACCTTTTCTGATAAACTTTTTATTTGATCATTTCATAACACCTCACACAGTGCATCATAGTGCCATATTCCAGTAGATACGATTAAACAACAATATTGTAGTTTAATATAATACGTTAACCTTTGGAAAACAAATTGATACTGCAAATACAAAACTTAAGAACCGACAGGCACGGCATGCACAGACATGCACAAAACATTCTAAACTTGTTACTGCAAATTCACCTAGATGATACAGAAAAATACATTATAAAGGTTGCATTAATTTTGCAAAAGTGTGACAGTATGTAAAAGTATAATATAGTTTTTCTCTTTTTCGTACTATATTTAACTTACAGTATCAAATGTTCTTTAAAAAAACAGAGATTCACGTCCCTTATTTAACTAAATGTGTTTTAGCCACTCATCCATCAATGTTACAGTATACCATGGACCCAGAAAACCCACTAAGGAACATACAATGCAAATACTGTAAGATATTTTCTATGTAATGTACAATGCAGGAAGTGTATAAACAGGCAAAGAATACATGAATTAAACAGGTACAGAGTTTATCCAGCACTTTAGTGAATGTGTTGTGGTATCCGGATCCAGTTCATTCATCAGTTATCTATTGGGTTATGGATGATTGTCTTCCTCGAACCTGAAGGATCAATCTCTGGCAGGTTGAGGGTGTTGTGTAAGGCAATATCGGGTAACGTAATACTGTATGTGAATATTGTATGGCGAAATCTGAATGAAAGGACACAGTGAGCGTTTCCACTCCTGCCTTGAGTTGTGGAAGACAAAATCTAAATGTCTGCTGCCCATTGGCCTTGTCTTCTTGTTTATCCAAGCCTGCCCTGCCCTGACCTTTGTTCCATTCGCCTGTGGTTTGCCCAGATGCAAAGCCTGAAGGGGGGTGAGGAGGCCATGGCCCGCCTGGACCAGCTGGAATCGGATTACTATGAGCTGCAGCTCCAGCTCTATGAAATTCAGTTTGAGATCCTGAAGTGCGAGGAGCTGCTGTTGACTGCACAGCTGGAGAGCATCAAGAGGCAAATGATCGGTAAGCAGCACACCCACTTCCTGTTGGCAGAACAGGCCCAGGAGTGGAGGTGTAGCCTTCCTGCTTGTGAGTTTATCATCCCCTTTTTAGTTCGGGCATATAAGGCTGGAATATGGCAAGGGGACTTGGTAACAGAATGTAATTGCTGAGTGTTGAAAGAATGCCATTGATTAACTCAACATTCTTCAACAGCATTCTTTTGTTTAAAAGGCCAAGTCTCGTTGCCTAAGCTACTAGTACAGTTTAAGCAGATGGATTGCAGATTTAATTTATTGATATGGTTCAGTATTGCATCAACAACAAATATAGAGAAAAGAAATATCAGAGAGTAAAGGTTTGTTGTTTACCTGAAAGTGGCAATTGGGTCCCGTTGATATATTATCACCCATGGTGATTGTTTTTCATTTGGACTATATTGAAGATTTCAGTTATGAGATGAAACACTGATTCTGCAAAAAAGCTATAAAGACTACATTAAAGAGTGCAAAAAACAGCTTGTGAAATGAATGATTTTATAGGGAAGACATCAGTATACTGGAGTTAAATCCATTTAAAAATAACTTAAGTAAACACTGTATATGCAAGCTGTACATTTCATTTCAGGATACTCTACAGTAACATACAGATTTCAGTGCAGTTTGCATAGTTGTAGCTCTATTCTCTACAGCTCTTTTATATGTTTGAAGCTCCAGTTAACTCTTGTTGTTTCCTGTGTTGTGTTTCCCTTAATTAAATAACAAACTTGCAACTCTTCACACTAGTCCATTTCATTGCTATTCTGGTGTTCAGAATTAATATAATCTTGCCTAGCAAATACAGTATGTGAACCCCCCCAGTATTCTGATCTTATTCACTTTTGTAGGTAAACATACAGTATAACCAGTTTCTTTTCTGAAAGATACTAATATCAATGCAGAGTCAAGCATGAAGAAATGAAAGAAATTAAAATAAAAGAAATTGCATTAAAATTTTGTTTCAAATGCAAAGAAAGTTGCAGTATTTTTCCTTGGGTATTATTCTATGTGAATCATTAAAGCCGGAGATGAAAGATAATACTGTATAAACCTCGATTCAGTTCAATTCAGAAGAATCAGGCATAGTAGAACTTCAAACACCAAAGTAACGAACTGACCAGGTATCTAGTTGACTGACAACCAAAATGTTTGTAATAAAGACTAACAATCCATTTTGTCGCGGCAGGGTCTTTTTAAAGGAATGTTTTACAATTTTCATTTTTCTTTCAGCCTATGATTTAGACATTTAAATTGGTGCCAGCTGTTGTGTTTTTCTTAGATAATAGAACACTGGAACAATACCTCTGAAGTGAAAGCTGATTTATTTCTGATTAAGAAACTAAGATATTGACATAATGAACTGTGCACATTTATTGTAAATAAACTTCAAAAATAAAGGGAATGTTTAGGCAAGTGATTCCTTGAAGTAAGGACAACTTGTTAAACCTGACATGAAACTAAGAATCATTAATTCAACATTTTGCTTACAAACCATTTCAAACAATAAGAAGCGCAAACACATTTAAAACTGAAATAACATCTATAATGATTTTTGTAACTCTGGTGTTCTACTGTTCTGTTCCATTAAATTATTAAATCCCAGTAACAAAATAAATTAATTGACGTTATAGAAGAAATGTACAAATTTCAAATTAAGAACAGAATTGTGAATTTTGTGAAAGTACTGCAAGTCGCCATGTTGTCACAAACTGGCATTCGAGTTCCTACAGTACAAATTGTGACGTGATTTGGCCCTTCCTCCTCACTAGTCTCTGTAATGACTAATGTAATGTGATGTACAAGTGAATAAATACAGGTTGTACAACAGACATTTCACTGCAGAAATGTTCCAACATGATATGCATGCAGAGTTAACAAGTATTATTTGTCTGCAAAACCATGTTGATATCGAGAGCAATATTTCTATTGGATCAAAAGAGAGAGATGTACTGTACAGTTTTCACAAATCTGCTTGTTTACAACATAATAGGGCCTGAACAGGGTGCTGCAGAAACCTGGAAAGTGTGTCTATTCTGTGGTGTAAATCGTAAATTTTACAAGTTATGGAGTATATTTTACTTTTATTGCAGTTTGAAATGCATTCATCAATGCCGATTCTTTCTGACTCTGAAATATGAAAATAGCATTGCAGTTGCCCTTCAAGGAATGTACAATAATTAATGTCAAAAAAGAAAAAAAGTGAAGCATTTTTCCTTCATCATATTTACTAGCTGTAGTGAAGTATTTTTAACACAGCTCAGTTTTCAAGACAAGGATCATTGTGAGTGTACAGTATGTACGTTTTGCTTTTGGAAGCTGCTAACTTCAGATTCTGAATTAAATCTCTTAGGAGTAAGAAATTAAAATGATCAAGGCTTTAAATACATCACATTGTCTTTGGTAAACAAAACACAGCTCCTCTGACTGCTGATGAAGATATATGAGGGGCATATCAAGGGGAGAACAGAACACCTGTCATCTCCTGTGCGTTGTTGACATTTAACTAAATGGTTGTAATTGTACAAATGCTATAAATGTTTTCACTTCCTAGCATACCAATTTTCCTTTTTTTCTCTCATGGCAAATGGCACTGTTGTGTCTGAAAGGATTTATAATGTTGACCCAATAAAGACATTGTTTTCTGCTAATGCTCGGTTAAATAATTATTGCTTCAAAACTGTTAAAAATGCCCAATGTCAAAAATGGCCCAGTATTCACAGATGAAAGGATCAGCAAGAGGAATAATTGGATGTTAATGTGATAATTATCTCATTTATTGAAGCTGATCAACTTTTGTTTTCTGCTGGGATTCTTTGAAAATGGAAGGTTTCAGGAATCCATCTCCCTCTAACGTTCTATGCATGTAGAGTGTCTGATTGGGAGCAAACAAGGACAGCGAACTGCTAAAATCTTTTAAACACATCACTTGTCATTCAGAAACAAAACACAGCAAATGCTAAACTATTCTAAACTGCACACCTTACTCAGTCTTAGTACATAGATATAGCAAGACATACTGTAGCTGTTTGCTGTGTTTGCAGCACGCAGATGATTTTTTTGTTGTTGCCTGTGTCTCTGTGGCAGAGAGGCAGGATGAAGTGGTGTACTATGATACTTACGAGAGTATGGATGCCATGCTGGCCACAGAGGACTTGGCTGCTTCAGTTCACCCACAGAAGGAGGAGCTCCTCAAACTGCAACAAAGGATACGGCAACTTGAGGCCAGAAGGGGGCGCATATCTGCCAAGAAAGCCTACCTCAGGAACAAGAAGGTACTATTCTTACTCCTCATGCTAAAATATTAAATTAGATTTTCACTGCATGAATACGACTCTCTATGAACATTGATCTTGCAGAAAATAAAGTGAGTAATGCGTATATATTTTCTTTCTATCTTATACAGTGCCATTTATACAAGTGCCGGCAACTTGTCAATTTGAAATGTACCAAGCTTCTTTTTAGTAGGAGTCTTTAATTCAATACAAGTGCAAACTGGCAAGAGCTGTAGTGGATAGTGAAACAATATTACATATTTACCGAATATTAGTGATGAGGGAGGTTTTAGTAGACCGTTGCATGTTATCTGAAATCTCTCTTGTTTTAAAAAATCAGAAAACCTAACTTAGGCTATTTTCCTCCATGAACAAACCCCAGCAATCATAAAGCCATGAAAAAGCCATATCCTGGTTTCTGAATCCCGATTTCTTCAAAAATGGACATGAGATGTCCTTAGATCTTAGCCCAGGATTCCCAACAGACTACTGCTGTCGGTGTGAAACACACATGTCCTCTAATCTCTAGCACAGGGCTATAGAGTCCGTGAGATTTTGAAAGATGAGTGTTACAGAGGTGGGAGTTTCCCCTTCACCTCCCTGTACTTCTCTCATTCTCCCCTGTGTGCCATGAAAAACTTGTAAAATCTGATTGGTGTAACAAAATACAGAATAAAAACTTTGAAAACTGAAGCATGCCCATATTTCTCAAGTCATGACAATAAATAAAAGCTTAGTGATGGACCTCAACTAGTTTAGTTTACATGTTTTCATGTACAGTATGTTTAACAAGATCATGCTTAAGATTTAGAGACAGAGTAGAGCACATTGCTTGACTTAATATTGAAATACTAAGTAACGTAACCTCAATTTTGTGATTGTAACCTCAATTTTGTGATTTTTGTGTTTTTGTGATTCTAGTGATTTTTGTGAGCTCGCAGAAAAGACATTTCATTGCCAGCAACTACTGCTGTATGCTGTATTGTTGTGCATTTGATAAATAAACTTTGATTTGATTTGAAATGCATATTGTTAATTTCACATTAGGAATGTATAGTTTTTATCTTACTTTTGAGTGGTCTTTATGTCTTAAAAGGAGTTCTTCTTTCACAGGAAATCTGCATTGCGAATCACAATGAGAAGATACAGCATCGTCAAGGTAGCCAAGAGGACTACACATCCCATCATGCCTTGCAACTGGTATGTTGTTTTATTAACACTGAGCTTCTGTATTTGCTCTCAGCTTCTGACTTAAGATTTTTTCTTCCACATGCAAAATAAATGCTGGATTTCAGGGGGAGTTAAACACAGGGGCTGTGGCCAGGTTTCGGCCCATTAAATCCATTCATTCATCCCTTGAGGCACCTGTTCAAAGCCATCAGCCAAGATTCAGTTTGCATCTTGTCTGTGCTTGCATAGCCCACACATTAAGCATGCACCCTTGGTGATGTTATTGTAACAGTTTCACATACTCAGTGCTACCTGTGGTCTTTACTTCAGTCAAGTTGCGTTGGCACTGTTCAGTGATGTCAGAGGTATAGTTTTACAGGGACATGTCGTTGCAGAAATACAATGGGGAAATAAAATGACACAGTGAGGCCTGTACACACACTTTTCCTAAAAATTTTTGGAGCAACCTCGATAACAGAACTACAACTGTCACTGCTGTTTGCACAAACACGTTTTTTTACCAGATTCTGTCAAATGTCTGTGAAAAGCAACAAACCTTAGAATGCTTCTTTTTCCCTTCTTGACTGTACAACTATCTAAAACATTAAACAGTCTAAAACAAGTTTTGATGCCATTTAGTGCTTTTCTTGAACTTGCACAATTATACCAAGCACTATTTTTTTCTTTGGGCACACTACTGTGATTTGAAAGAACATAAGGATTTTAGTAGTTCAGGTGAGTAGCTGCATCAGCATGCGTAGGCTACAAAGGAACAAGTAATAGGTTTCCATGCTGAAAAGAGAAGAAAGAAAACACAATGTTTGTTTTTTCCATGTTACACACCTGAGTGAAGTTGAATGTTAGCCATTGGGCAGAATGGTGGTGCAGTGGTCGGTATTACTATCTCACAGCACTGGAGCCCTGGGTTCAATTCCAGACTGGGGGCACTGTCTGCTTGGAGTTTATATTTTCTCCCCGTGTATACGTGGCTTTCATCCAGGTTCTCTGGTTTCTTCCAACAGTCCAAAGATATACTGGTAGGTTAATTGGGCTTCTGGGAAAACAGGCCCTGGTGGGAGTGTTGGTGTCTGTGTGTGTGTCCTGTCCAGGGTGCATCCCTCCAGTTACTTTCTGGGATAATAATAATAATAATAATTGCTTACACTTATATAGCGCTTTTCTGGACACTCCACTCAAAGCGCTTTACAGGTAATGGGGACTCCCCTCCACCACCACCAATGTGCAGCATCCACCTGGATGATGCGACGGCAGCCATAGTGCACCAGAACGCTCACCACACATCAGCTATCAGTGGAGAGGAGAGCAGAGTAATGAAGCCAATTCATAGATGGGGATTATTAGGAGGCTATGATTGGTAAGGGCCAATAGGAAATTTGGCCAGGACACAAGGGTTACACCCCTACTCTTTTCGAGAAACGCCCTGGGATTTTTAATGACCACAGAGAGTCAGGACCTTGGTTTTACATCTCATCCGAAGGACGGCACCTGTTTACAGTATAGTGTCCCCATCACTATACTGGGGCATTAGGACCCACGTGGACCACAGGGTGAGCGCCCCCTGCTGGCCCCACTAATACCTCTTCCAGCAGTAACCTTAGTTTTTCCCAGGAGGTCTCCCATACTGACCAGGCTCACACCTGCTTAGCTTCAGTGGGTTGCCAGTTGTGAGTTGCAGGGTGATATGGCTGCTGGGATAGACCCTGGTTCTCCTGCTACCCTGAATTATATGAAGCGCTTAGAAAATAGATGGATGAATGTTAGCCAATTCCTTTTCATCACCTAAATTTGAATATAAATATTGACTTTTAGGAAGCTTGTTGCAGTCTCATTCCTTCATTTCACTTCACAGTGAATCTAATAAACATTTGCACACCTGGGGCCAGATGAGACATCTTATGGGATATGGAGATGGGAGGTTGCCCTTAAGATTGCATCATTGCATCTGGAACTTTATACTTATGTGTCTGCAGAGACGAGAACAGCAACAGGAAGAAGAAGAGAAAAGGAGCACATGGGTCAGTCAGGAGCGACAGAAAACACTGGACAGACTGCGCAGCTTCAAACAGGTTGGTACCAGAGCCCAATTCTCTTTAATCAAATCCCTGTGTGATTCTAGGACTGTAGTCATTGCATTTGCAAAAGCCTTGGTTATTGGTTTACTTTAAAACAAGCAGACATTTTTGTCAAATAGAAATAGAAACAGGAGTTCCTTGTCATTAAAGCCCTAAACTAGATGGGCACTTAGTGCTGAGGATTGATTCATATCGATAAATGAAATGACACCAGATCAATTGCTTGAGAACCACTTTCACTAGTTTATTATATGAAACATGTGCTAAGGAAAGATTGTTGTAAACGTTTGCAGAATTTTAATTAGTGAATTTCAGTTGGCCAGTTTCAGTTTCAATTAGAATTCCCATTAGCATTGGGAGTTAAAATATTCAAAAAGTTCCTTATTTTTAGCCTGATCCTTTTTTTTTCATAATTATGTGAAACACTGATTAATTTATTATATATTTCGCCTCAGACTTGACTTAAGTTAAAAATTTAACTGGGTTAAATTTCTTTCTTTCTTCTCCCTGTAACAAATACCACTGTTTCCTTTTTACTATACATTTATTCTCCCATACAGGTTTGCACAGGGTTTTCTCCTTTTTCTCCTTTTATAAAAGCTTGAGTGTTTTGTCTTTAGACCCTTTTGCGTCTTACCTTCACATTCCTCACTGCAGACAAATTGATTTTTTTGTGCCAGATTCTTTCGTCAGCTTCCTTCTTTCTCTTTTCCTGTGCAGCGGTACCCTGGTCAGGTAATACTGAAATCCACCAGACTCCGACTGGCTTATGCAAGAAGGAAAAGTGCCAGCACCTCAGCTCCCATTGGCAGCTCAGATCAGCCGCAGTCGCTGACTGCTGGCGTGCAGACTGAAGAGACCACAGGGGCAGAAGGCTCAGGGCTCTCCGCTGTTACCCAGCCGTCGGCTGTTGCTGATGCACGCCAACTTGAAAGTGTTTCATTACCTCCCGGGGACACTGCCTTTGAACAACGCCCAGCTGCTGCCCCGCTCCTTTCCCTACCTCCAGAAAGAGATCTCTCTGCGCTTGCCTCCGCTGTTACGGCTCCTCCTCCTCCACCTCCGCCCCCACCCCCACCTCCGCCCCCGCCCCCGCCCCTCCCCAGTGAGGAGCCCCTCCCGGACAGCGCGGCCCAGCCTGGCAGCCCCACGCAGCCTCCCAAAGGGGAAGAGAAAGACACCCCCAAGCTGCCCGGTGCTAGCGTCCCAGCTTCGGCCCAGTTCTTCGACAGCAGCCAGCTGGTGAGCGCCAGAAAGAAACTCAAGAAGACAACGGCGTTGGAGGCCTCGCAGCGAAGGAGAGGTGAGGCTTTGCTTTTCATTTTCGTAGTGGAACTGTGCCACTATTGAAGACATTCAAAATATTTAGCTTCTGTACTCTGCGGAAGCAGTTTTGATCCACATCCTGAATAAAAGTTCCTAATCTTACTCATTCCTCATAATGCACGTTACCATAGTAACACTCATGTTTTAAAGAACATTTGTTCTTTAAGAACAGAAGAACCTTCAAACATGGGGATGCTTTACAGCCCGGATATTTTAAGCCTAATAAGTTCTGTGCTATTCAGAGTGGGAACGTTAACCCATGGAGAGCCTTAATTTTAATATTTTATCCTTGTGTGCACTCTTCTTGTGCTGACAGTGAGCTCCCCCATGGATGAAGTCCTGGCCTCCCTGAAGCGGGGCAGCTTCCACTTGCGCAAGGTGGAGCAGCGCCCCCTGCCGCCCTCCCCGGATGAGGACGACAGCAACAATATACTGGCGCAGATCCGGAAGGGTGTCAAGCTGAAGAAGGTGCAGCGGCAGGAGCTACGGGATTCCCTGGGGGAGCTGCCCGACTCCGCCGACCCTCTCACCCGCAGCATCCATGAAGCCTTGCGCCGCATCAAAGAAGCCTCCCCCGAATCTGAGTCGGAGGACGAGGGGCTGCCCTGTGCTGACTGGGAGAGCTAGGCCTCCTGGCTCCATCCTGGACCTCCTCAATAGAGCCACCCAGGCCAAACTTCTGCTACAGATTGGGCTCAGTTATTGTTTACTTCATTTCTTATATATATACAGTATATGAAGAAATTATTTCCGTATGAAACTCCACTTGAAAATCATTTGATCTTTTCCAGCTGAAGACCTGCTCCATTAGGTCACATACCCCTTTCTGATTGTTTGAGACTCTCGAATGGATGTCCATTTACTCTAACTGCATTCTTGCATTTCGTCGTCCCCGTAGGACTCTTATCGGAGACATTCGTCTCACTCATATCTCCAGGATTCTTCTTCAAATACCCTGGGTCATAGCACTGGGGTGACAGAAGCACAAGAGGGATAGCACAATTAGTGGCCCAGCTGCACACTAGTTAAGAAGCTCTCATGATTTTCCCGACAATAGTTGGCGTCGTTTGTTAGTTCTCTGTGTTTGTTTCTGTCCCTTTAATGTTCCAAGATTCACAACTTGGACAAGAATTGAGTGGCCTGAAATCCCACCCTCACACCACATGCAGAACTATAATTGATAAAATATACTCTCTGCTTGTACGCTAGATCAGGCATATCATGGAAAATAATGGAAGGAATGGAAGCTGGTTTTTCAGTCTTTCCCATCAACTGCTTTTTCTGCATTGTTTTCATTTTCATTTTAGATTTGGTCCTTACAGTAAAGTGGTAAGGCTGGGGGGTCTGGGGAGTGTGGTGTGTGTCGAGTTGGGGGTAGTTCCTGTTTAATGACCTGAAAGGAAATCACCCTTAAACTGTTTTATTGCATTCGTACGTGAAGCAACCCGCATTAGTAGTAATTACATACACCACAGTGTGTGTAAAATGTTTTTTATTCCTTTCGGTTTGTGTATAAGGTCTCTTGTTTGACCAGTGTGGGTTACGTAGAAGAACTTGGCAATAGACTGATTCCATAGGAGAATTTGCCAAAATCCTCCCCCTGTGGAATACTTATGAGAGCCTCTTCTTTCTAGTATGGGTACAATCATGGACCAAAGCCATTTGTTCAAGCTTGCCTTCCCAGTCACATTAGATGTTCAGTTGGTGTAGTTAAGGGCATGTGGCCTGATCACTTTTGAAAAATATTTCCTGCTTTAAGAATGTTGACCTTTTAGCAAAGGTTTTCACATTTGTTGAATATTAAAGTTCTGACTGTCTATAATAGTGATTATGTTGTACTATCAAGTATTTTCTGTAAAAACACAAATTAAGTTATTTCACTCAGCACCATGAATTGTTTAGGCTGCTCAGTTTTCTTTGCTTCATGCCCCGCTGTTTAAACAAAGCCTCCCGTGGGAATCAATTTAATCAATTAGACTTACATGGGCACTGACACATTTGTTTTAACTGTGGAACGTGTTTCCAGGAAGGTAAAGTTAATTGCATTGCAATTTTGAGAAAGTCCTTAATGAAGATGATCAAACTGTTCTTTATTTCATGTAGTTTCAGAGTTCAGAGTAGATTTCAGAGCTTTGATATTGTATGAGTGTCATAAATGTTTCTACAGTGGTCTCCCCAGTATTTCTAAATTAGTTAAATCTTTATCTATATCATAAGGATCTAAGACTTTATGTATTTATTGCTATCTCCTTGTGGGTTTTGACCATTTTAAATCATACAAGATTGAAACAAGTCACCAAATGATTGAGTCAAACATCCGGCAATATAATTTTGCAATACATACAGATTTGAACATTTTCTGTACATCCTCACAGTTTCTCTCTCAGATGCAATATAAAAATACTTTAACAGGTAATATCATTGATCTTTTTGTATCCTGCAGACTAAGATATCCCACTAAATGAGTCTGTATTTGTGTGCAAACCTGCTTTTTGCAGTTTATGGAGAAATTGCATATGAACCACTGGTTTGCGAGTCTGGTAGCATTCAGTTATCCTTACCCACATTCCTGTGTGAAATAGGAACGTGCCCACTATGGATGTTTTGCTATAGCTTCCTGTAAGGCTTTTTCATAGTCAACATTTAGTGTAGGTACTGTAGGACGACAACAGTCTATTCCTGTCAGAATGCTTTCAGTCTGGATATTTTACAAATATAAAGCATTGGTTCCCTCAACAGGTACTCATAGGAGTATTTCATTAACTGTACAGAGTAGCAGATATGTGCAGTATTCAGTTATGCAGTGGATGAAAATATAACATCTGTATTTCTGTTGCCAATATTATACAAACCTATAGTTTTGTGTTTTGTAAGCATTACCCTCTTTTTACTGAAATACGGTAGTCAAGAAAATAACTTTAAGGGCATTGACTGAAAATCTCCTTATTCAGCAAAGCTGTGATGTAGAGTGCGTACAACTGTCTTTCCAGAATGGCTGTAGATATTGCTAATTTCACCAAGACAGAGTTCACTGTATTTTGTATTGTGTTGCCTTTATTTATCATCCTACTGTATGTACAGTATGTGTGGGATAGTACATCTTTATATGGAGTTCAAGGCTGAATAGGGTACTGTTTCATTGGTGATGACACTTACTGAATGCACTTTCCAAATCCTTACAGTCAAGACCTTGGTAGGAATGGCACAGGTCATTTGATTGAAGATTGCTTTGGTCAGTGCACCCTGCTTGGATTTGATCTTTCAGCTGGCTGAGACTGATAAACAAGCAGATGCAATAGTTTGTTCCCCTTTGTATCAAGAAGGAATTGGCTTGTGCTACCTTAATTATGACATTCAATTTCTGAAAGATGTAGTGATTTAATACGTTTCCAATGGTGAGTCAGGAACCAAAGTGTTTGCTCTGCTGCAGAAAAAGAACCATTAGATTGCATGATGGCTTAGAGTTAAGATGCTTACAGCTGGCACAGACACTACAAAATAAAAAAAAAGTTAATAGAAGTTACTGTAAATTGCTTACAGGTGGCAAAAACACTACAAAATAAACAGACACATCTTATTCTTTACATTTCATTTTGCTCTCCAGTACAGTTTTGTAGACCTGCTTCTCATTAGTCAGACAGTACGCCACCAACATACTGGGAATTGACAATATCGTTATCAAGTAATATTGACCTTGGTGTGGCAATGCTGCTCAAATTAATTGATTACACCACAGCCAAAGCCGACCCTTTAGAGATAACACCGGCATAATCAATTGCTGATGCTACATCCCGTAAAACACTAGAGAGTCACTGACCTTCAGGCTGGAGGACTGTGTTTCTTCCTTCAGCATTCCACTATGCAAATTAATAGAAAGATGGCCCTCAAACCGAGGACAAACCGAACTGGCCTTAAAGGGGCCAAGAGAGGGGTGTGACCACAAGCCCATTAAATGGGTTATTTAATATTTTATCAGCTATGTTGTCAGTACCAAAGCATAAGAATTTCTTAAATGGTATGTGAAGTATACATTCAATGACATTGCTTGATTGTCTAGACGGGGTTCGTATGGTATAAAATGGCAACTACTGTATAACATTGGAGTCTTTTTCTATAACGGCAGCTCCTGAATTGCACATCAGAACAGTATCTGCCAGACATGACTCTTAAACTCTTTGCCTCCTAAACCCTCACCCCCTCCACACTAACTGGAGCCAATAGAATCGTTTGGAATCTGGCCATCACCCGAATGTCTAGAAAATTTACAAGGAACGTCCCAAGATTGCTTTGTCATGGATAACATTGAGTAACACCTGATTTTGACGGACCCTCTTTTTGGGTCCAGTCTAATGTGTGATTCTTTGGCCAGGCAACTGCATTGTAATGTAAGCTAATATTTGGCCTGTCTTTCTTCCCATGCTTCCCACCATTCCTTTCTAAACACCATGAGCCTTTTAATGGTCACTCATGGGAAATAAGAGGTGATCAGTAATAAAAAGTTGGCTCTCATTATTAACCAAGCACTCTTTTTTTTACCTGTATGAATATGGGTTATACTGTAGGTAAGATGTATTACAGTACTGTATATAGCAAGCTTAACAATGTGTGTTTGTGGAGAGGGGAGATCTGTAGTTTAATTTTGGCAAAAAGAAGCTCAGATCATGATTAACAAAAGGGCACAACTGCCTTTGGCTCAAGAGATATGACGTGCGCTTCATCAGAGTTCATTGAGAAGACCCAGACTGTGTTTATAACTCTTCCCTTGTTCAGCATGTCTGGGCGAATTTTTGAATGTGAACAATACCCATGTGAATAATCTCTTTCACCCCTGGCCCTGGGACCTTCCGGCTGACTTCGTAATGTCACACTGGTTTGGGTGTTCCTTTTTTGTGTAACTCACAAAACCATCCTCAATTCCAACATGTGTGTCTAACACATCTTTTGTCTTTCTCAGTAGTGTGGATAAAAAGACTGGCCGTGAAACTGAAAATGAATTTTGGAGAGTATGTGGCTACAGATAAAATGGCCTAGATACAAAAGTTGTAATAAACTGCAAGCCTTTCTTTTTTTAATTTGCGCAAATATTGCAATCTCTTAAGGAGAGAACCGAATCTATTAGACAATTATCAGGCATTAGTACACAGTATATTCAGTAAAAGCCATACTGTGGAGAATGTAATGGTCTAGGAGGCAATAATGGAGGATCTTTGGCTTGGGTTCTTGTGAAACTGTGGTTTAGTTAACAAGGCTTTTGGTGTGAAGGAGCTGAAATGGATATAAATGATTTATCACAAGCTGTTAAGGGGAAATTGCCCCTCTGTAAAACGTGGAGGCAGATGGAGGCTTTCAATCCATTTGGTTGTATTTGGGATTGAGCTAATCCTTGCTGGAAAGAGCTTTGTAAAAGTTTCAGCACAAATTAATCTCATTATGTAATCTCTTGGAAGATCTTCAGATTGCCTGCTTTAAAGAAAAACAGGTATTTTATATTAATTTTTAATAGTGGTGTTGCTTTGCCTTAAAGTTATGAACAATGATTTACATAATCAAGATAAATATCATTAGCCATCTTTAGGTGGTCTTTCAAAAAAATGTCATATTTAAAAGTGGGATGAAGCCCTGACAAAGTGCAATAAAGCTGACTTTTAAAATACAAATAAAAGAGTAAAAAATACAGTTAAAAAACAAACAAAATACAAATGTTTTATATTTTATTAATATTTACTGACATGTTTAGTATATATTCTATCATATTGAATATACACAAAAGATTTTTCAGACTTCCTGATAACAAAGATTGTCTACGATACTGACAAACTTGCATTTTATAATCCAAGTACTTTATTGTGTGTTTTGTTAAATATTGTTTCCTTGTTTAGTTTTAAAAGGTGAGTGTGTTGTTGTGAGAGTTTAGACATTTATGCTGTGTTATTTGTATTCAGATTTCATAATGCTGTTATCACTTTTTTTCATTTAAATTGTGGAGGCACTTGCTTTTGAGTTTTGTTTGGACAATGCCTCAGACTTCAGTTGAATTAATTAGATTAATTATCCACAAGAGGCCCCACAGAGCCTAATAAATTTAACAGTCAGTTCAAGTGTAGCACTTCATAGTGTCACTTGGACATTTTAGAAAAACAATTAACCCAGTCAGCATATATTTGCGAGGTGGGGGGAAACGGGGAGCATACCTGGAGTAAACACATGAACAAAGGTAGAATATACAGTACATGTTCCTCACAGAAGGTGCAAAAACCTGCAGTTAATCCCAGGACCCAAGAACTATATGCTTAAGTACAAACTGCCACATCTATCCGTCTTCTAACTGCTGTATTCAATACTGGATTGTGTGGGAGCCAGAGCCTCTCTTGGCAAGCAATGGGCACCAGGCAGGTTACACCCTGGACAGGATGCCAGTCCATTAAAGAGCACACACAGACACAAACACACACTCAATCACTCTAGGGCCAAATTTCCCAGAAGCCAATTAACCTACCAGTATGTCTTTGGACTGTGGGAAGAAAACAATGCACCTGGAGGAAACCCACACGAACGTAGGGAGAACATACAAACTCCACACAGATAGCACCCCAGGTACTGAACCCAGGGCCCCAGTGCTGTGGGGCAGTAATGCTGACCACTGTGCCATGGTGCTGCCCCTGTATTA
Organism: Lepisosteus oculatus; assembly: GCF_040954835.1. Classification (NCBI taxonomy): domain Eukaryota; kingdom Metazoa; phylum Chordata; class Actinopteri; order Semionotiformes; family Lepisosteidae; genus Lepisosteus; species Lepisosteus oculatus. The sequence continues at coordinate 42,071,784 of NC_090698.1, read as the reverse complement.
ACCAAAGAAATTAAAATGTACTTCAGTATCATGTCCAGCTTGATGACTTCACACACTATGAAATACAAGCATAAATGTATCTCTCAATTTAATTAGTAAATATATATTTTTAGTTTTTTTTCTATTTTGAAGACATTCATGAATTAAGGTTTCTGACTGGATACCAAATTTGTTTTTTGAAATCTTAGATCTGTTTTACTGTTCATCCTCTGGGTGGCGCTAGGATTCTGTGATCGAAGGTCGTCTGCTGTAGTAAGGCTCTTCCCTAAGGCATTTGTGCAAATAACTTGAGCGGTGCTGTGGTTGCCGTCTTCGGCTTGCGCAGTTATTGCTAAGGAAAGTGGGTGTTTATGATATCAGAGCAGGCCATGGCTGGTGAGGTGAACACGAAGATATAAAGCTATTTGTGCATTTTTGTGAATAATCGCCCTCTGATGCTGGAGTTTTTTTCCTTGTCTCAAATAAATAAATTGACTTGAAAGAAATTAATAATTGAAACAAGAGCTTCAGTTTAAATGTAAGAGGCTAAAGTCCAGCGTGTGGGTAGTTATCTCAAGAGGCAAGCAGGAGGAGGCTTGCACTAAGACGTTATTAGTTTTTATATTTAGCTTCTTTTTTTTGTTTTCATTACTAACGCAGTTTGATGTATTCCTTTAGCCATTGTGTGGGCAGTGAGAAGGAGGAGAACCAGCTTACAGGGAGAGTTTTATTGGTACAGTGCTGCATCCACTCGCATTTCAAATAATGCTGATTTTAGAAAGACATGTTAACGGATGAGTGTGGTTACTATTCAGATACTGTTTTCATCAGAATTACATCAGTATTGTTCAAGGAAGCTGCTTTTAATTTCTGAAGAATGTGCTCATTATTTTCAAGTAAGGGGATCAAAGGCACTGACAATTCAGATCATTTTTAAGCTTGTAACAGGGTTATCATTTTGTGAAGTGAAACTATGCTCTGAACCAAGTTTTCTAAAAATCAAGCAAAACTGAATATTCCTCGGTTGGTTCAGACAACCAGATGATGAGGTACCATGTATACCCATGTAGAGCAAAATATCTATTTAACAAAAGGCATAGAGAATTCCTGTGATGTGTACAGGTAAATGACAGTTCTGCTAACAAGGGACACGGTCTTAACTGGTACTCCCATGATTACATGCATAGTTATGTTATTTCTGTTTTATAAATAACCACCATTCTGGCAAAATCTTGATACTATTGAACAAATTATGTTCCAAGGTAATCTTTTATTTATGAGGCTTCAGTGTGTAATCACATGTGTGGGTTACAGTAGTATGGGCTGTTTAAAAAAATATTTGAAACTTCAGGGGAATGAATGTTTTCTTCCCATTTAACTATGCAGGCCTGTTGCTGTATGTTTGTGCTGAAATGTCCTATTTTCTCTATTGTTGCTGCAGATATTGTTTTATTCATTGTGAAACAGTATTCTAAGAAAACCAGGAGACTTTGACTGCTGCCTGTTCGACTCAGAGGTGGAGTTTCAAGTACTGTAGGCTGCTTGTGACAGGCCATTCTAGGGTAGAGTGGCTAATGACATTCACTTCTCTGGTGTTTAATGATCAGTGTGCTGAATCCAGCCAAATCCCTGTGATCATCCACTCACTGTCACAGCTCCATCAAGTCAGATTAATTTGGTCAGCTCAGCTATATCCCTCTTTTTATCCAATTCTATAAATAGAAAACCATATTCATTTTGCCTCATTTGAGCCTTTTGTGTGTTTGTATTTTTTAAGTATTACCATTTATTTCTAAAGCATAACCTGATATGAATATTAATATGAAGTTTGAAATCAAGGTGCACTGAATATAGTAAGAAGTGTAATGAAGTTTTAAAAAAGCAGTTTTCATGTACAGTAATCCTGCTGTTTTAAAATGAAATTTGATTACCTTGTTTGGCCAGTTAAAACTAATTGTTTCTTTGCAACATTATTTTATAAACAAATTAATGACAAGTGCATATTATGGTATACAGTGACAACAGTGTATGCATGCCCATGCCAAATGGCAGTTTTCTTACTGGTTGCTGATCACGGCATGTTGAAGTTATCAAATTCTCAAGTAATGAAACTGAATAATGTCACTTATTGCACAATGTTCTCCCATGGTACAGTGTAGCACATCTGTTGACTTCTGTTCAGTACTGATTTATCCCAAGTATACTGTATCCTGCCATGGAACTTTTAGTTGATCAAAAGGAAAATATTTGTAAACTACATGTACTGTACTTAGATTTATTTAAAGTAATTTCTGTCTGATCTTTAAACACTGTTTGCTGCGTTTATCTTTCATTGCTTTATAATGTTCAGTTTATCTTTATCTCTGTTCTAGGTCTTGGCCAACACTACAGAATGTTACCTGAACCATTTAATTTTATGATGTTAAATATCTGGCTTGCCTGGGCACATCATGATCAACCTCATTAGTATATGATTAGCCAGTCACTAGATATGTGCAATATTATATTAGAAATAGACATGTTTTGAAAAAAAGAAACATTCTATTTAATGTACATTGTATTGTAAAGGATTAGAGTTGGATCTTCACAATGCATTGAGCAATTGCCTAAAATTACAAGATTATGTATTTATTAAAAGATAATTTTTAAAAACTAAGCAAGCATTTGTATAGCAATATCACTGAAATGTAAAATATTTGCTCTAACAGTTTTTTGCCTTTATTCTGCCTATTCTTTATTCTTACCATTGTAATCCTGATGACTGCTTTGTATTTCAAACCTACATTTTTTTCCCTGAGGTGAATAAAACATTGTATACCAAGTACTGAAAATGCCTCTTTTTTTCTGTACATGTGATGTAACATCATATTCACAGTTTTGGTGCTGACATAATACATTGGTTTTATTCAATAAAGTATATTTATTTGAACCACAATCTTGTGTCTTTTCTGATTTGCTCTTCTGTTTCATATATAGGTTTAGGTCGAGCCCATCAATCCATCTAATTTCTAACCTCTTTCTCCAATTCACGGTTGGGGGGAGTTGGAGCCTATCCCGGCAACCAATGGGCGCAAGGATACACCCTGGACGAGTTTCCAGTCCGTCACAGGGCACACGCAGACAGAGACACAAACATGCACACACGCAAGGACCAGTTTTCCCAGAAGCCAATTGACCTACTGTATGACGTGGGAGAAAACTGGAACACCTGGAGGAGACCCACACAAATATGGGCATAACTTACAGACCCCACGCAGAGAGCACACCAGGAATTGAACCTAGGTCCCCACTAGTGAGCAAAGCTAGCCACTATGCCACCATGCCACCCCTAGGTCAAGACCTCATTAATAACAAACAGCAAGGTCTTTATATCCTCTGGTGAGAACCCTTGTGACGCCTGTGAATTGATTCTATCGGAGGAGAAAAATGACATTACCGAGACAAATAAAGCAACCCAACACATGTTGTTTAGAATATTGTCACTGTATTTCAAAATAAAACCTGTTATTCTTCAGCTCACAGGACTCCCTTGTAGTAATTCAATTATTTAAACACAATGTTATGACTTCAGGTTTCTGATAGTGACAGAACAAAAGTTTCTCCAGGCTCCAGGGACGATTTCTTTCCTACGCAGGAGTCCGATTCCTCTGGAGCCTTGACAAAGTAAATAAACCAGGGCACATTTTTTTGTATCTGGCTCAGGTAAAACTGTATAAAATTCCTTTTATATGAGCTAACAGCTAAGAGGGGAGAGGAATGAAAACTACAGCTCAGACCAATTTCAACTACCAATTTTAGATGACAATTGTGTCATTAAACAAAAGGTATATCAACATTTAAAGTTCTTACTCAAAACTCCCTTTCAAAGATCTATAATAATGCTTGTTATATCTGATAGTAGAAAGTGTCATCTTAACCCTGTAATACATTTCCTTAAAATGAACAAATCCAACTACAAGCCCTTAAATAGTGTTCTCCATTAATATATATATGTTTATAATATCACAGATTTTTTGGCAATAATATACCCCACAAACAGTACCTTTGCAAGCTGCCCATGATGCCTCTGTTCCAAAGACATCTTCAATAAATACACTGTACAGGAAAACATATTTGGCAAATTTGTTTTCTAAATCCTTAATTGCATCATGTCGTTCATGAACAGCACAAGCTGCTTTTTTAAAGTTTTTTTAAAATAATTCAAAAATATTGCCAATGTTTTTCACACCTATAAATACAATCAGAAGACCCATAAATACCATACGTTAAAAAAGAAGAAAAGAAAAGAAAAGCCTTTGAGGTCCAAGAACAGCATTTTTCCTTTTTTTCATGAATCACGAATAATAATCATTAAAATAATCAGAAATCGAGGGAGTCAAGTCTACCATTGCACTTTGAAAAAAAAAAGACAACCCCCCAAGAAAAGAAAACACCCTTTGTAGATTTAACCAAACAGTCTTGTACAATTACTTTTTTACAAGAAGAGTATAAAGTTGTTTTATTAAAAAATAAAATAAAGAATAAAAGGTATAGAAATAAAAAGACTGTTTTGTAGTCGCTGCTGACCCACGCGGCACTCAGCATAAAAGACCCTCTTTGTGTAAGTTCAGGGTGAGGAGCCCACTGAGTGCAGGCCCAACATGGGTCACTCACACGTCAGTCAGGAAATTAATAGAATACCTGATTGTGGGACTGCAGTGGTGTCCAGAGGCTTCCTCTTGTATTGCTCATTGTGTACAGGTCTCTGTTAATGCCTCGCCCTTAAACTGAAGTCACAAAATGTAATTGTTACACTTCCTGTAACGTCTACAGGATAAATAGTGAGGCAGTTTCATAGAGGGGAGAAGGCCATTGGGGCAGTAAGGTATGGCTGAGGAAAGGCTTGATTCCTAGAGGTGGCGGCTATAAAGTAACAAACTGCAAAAACCAGCAAAGCCTTCATGACATGTCATTAGAAAGCCAGCAATGCGGTACACTGAACCATCAGGGCAAGCTCCAGCCAAGGATGCTGAGCAAAAACCTAATCGACAGTCTCAGTTCCCTTTGTCAGGTGCCTTACCTTAGCTGATAATGCCAACTGTCATGGAGAAACAACAATAAGAGGAAAATGTGTTAATAACAGCATTAATAATAAATCAGAAGTGCTCACTGACTCAAGGTGAAGCACAAAGCACAATATATACCACCTGTTGGAAATGGAAGGAAAAAGCAGACCATACTGTATATTTCTCAATAGGATGGAATGCTACAAAACATCATTAGCAGTATATCATATGTTAAAAATAATACGCTTTTATCTTCCAGGTGAACGGAGAAAAAAGGAAGGTAGGCAGGACTCCCGTGGGCACCTTTAGTTTAGTTTTTTTGTGTGTTCTCATTTTCAGAGGAGGTCATGTGGCACAGAGCTTTAGCTGCACTCTATCAGCTTGGCCAGGTTATCTCGCAGTTCGGTCAGTTCAAAGATTTTGCCGTCTAAAATCTCCAGCAGCGTTTTGAGGTTCTTGCGGAAGGCCTCCTGCTCCATCTGGCTGCTCTCCAGGCGTTGCTCCAGCTCGCTCAGCTGCACTTCCAGATCTTTGTTCCGTGTTTCCGTTTCCTGCAGAGAGAGAGGAATAACCACACCTTTTCTTCTATATACAGTACACAGAGCTGGAATGGGGTGGCATGTGGCACAGTGGTTAACATTGCTGCCACCCAGCACTAGGGCCTTCTGTTTAATTCCAGAGCTGGAATGCTGTCTGCGTTGAGTTTGTATGTTCTCCCTGTGTTTGTGTGGGTTTCCTCTGGGTGCTCTGGTTTCCTCCCACAATCCAAACACATACTAGTAGGTTAACTGCCTCCTTGGACAAATAAGCCCTGGAGTGTGTGTGTGTTTGTGTCTGTGTGTGCCCTGCATCCTGTCCAGGGTGTATCCTGCCTTGTGCCAGTTGCCTGCCAGGACAGGCTCTGGCTCACCCACCACCCTGAACTGGAAGAAGCGATTAGAAAATGGATGGATGGTTGGATATGCTGGTATGCATATCGAAAAAGAAAATATGATCTCATTCCCATTGATCTGAGAACTGAGAAAAATAAGCTGTTAAACCATTTTGCTTTTTTTTTTCTTGAATGGACGAGAAATGAACGATGGAAGATGATTTTGATTTGTCTTGCTGTTATATGGCCTTTATATCAGTCCATGGTATTGCTAAGGATAAAGACTTGCAAATGACTGAGCATCAGAAAAGCATTTATCTATCCTGGCTGCAGAGCACAGCCTGACAGCCTGAAACAGACCCAGATGTTAATATCATAATATACACCAGATATCTAATACATTTACATTCATAAATACTTTAAATTTATGGATGTAAATGCAGTCATTTTTATTTGGTTTAATAAGTTATGTATTTCTGTCCAATGTCTCAAGAATGTTCCATTTCTCACTTGAAGCTCAGTTCTTTTCTGAACATCCATCCATTTTCTTCATTTTTATCCAGTATAGGGTCACCAGGAAGCCAGGGCCTATCCCAGCAAGCAACAGGCAAAAGGCAGGATACACCTTGGACAGGACGCCAGTCTTTCACAGGAGACACACACACTCACACTAGGGTCAATTAACCTACCAGTATGTCTTTGGACTGTGAGAGGAAACTGGAGCACCCAATGGAAACACACGTGAAGCTGGTGGAACGGTCAGCATCCCCTCCTCCAGAGGGTGCTCTAACCCTCTCTTGACCATTAATTATTACCTATGTTATTTCCTGGTGCATCTAGTTTTCTCCCTATTAAATTTGACTTTTTCCTGCCTTAGGGGCTCAGCTTTGGAATATGGTTACCTGATGGCCCACCTACTACCAGGCTTCAGGGGAAGCCTGAGGGTATACAGTAGGCCTGTTGTAGCTAAAAGCTACATCTACAGCTACTGTACAGTGGAGCCCCGTATTCCTTAGAATCTTGTTCTTCGTGTGTTTGCATCTATGTTCGTCTCCAGATGGAATTCCAAGCAATGGACCTACGGACTGTTTCCTGATTCCCCAAGACCCTTATGGATTTGGTTGCTTTTGGATACCTACCCTTCACTTTTGCATGGACTTCCCTGTTATCACAGTGAGCACTAAATAACCTCAAGTGTCTTCCCTAAAGTAGGTTTCTGGTTCTTTTCCGGATAAGCTGCCTCACATAGTGTCTTAACTACACTTTCCACGGGAAGCTGACCCGGCATCCGTAACACCTGGGAAAAACATCCAAACTCCACACCTGTAGTACCCCAAGTACAGAACTGAACACACTGTGCCACCATTGAAAAGAAAAAATGTTTTGAAGATGAACAAGTAATAGGTTTATTCCATGCTGAAAAAAAGAAGAAAGAAAACACAACGTTTCGGCCTTGGAGCCTTCTTCAGAAGATTTGTTATAAATGTATAAACTCTTCATTGAAAAGAACAGTTCTGAAGATATGTTATAAATGTTTTTTTCTGTAGATAAGCTAAGCACAAGAATAGACACACGATAAGCACAAGATTAAATTGAAGTGAAAACAATGGATTTTATGTTGTAGGGCATTCTGAAGTAGATAAACAATGGTTACATTTTTAAATCACACATATTGATGAACATACACACTAATTCAACTAAATAAAAAGAAATCAAAAGCATCGTAATACCTAAAATAATAATACTCAACCTTTTAAATAGACAAGGTCTGTCTTTTTAAGGGTATAATGAAAATTCCAAATATTTTTCTCTACTGATGAGCAGACAAAGGAGACCACTTATACTGTAGATTTATTTGCTCTTTATGCTCCTTTAATGTTGTTTTCTCTTTGTCTAGGCTCATTCGAATATTCGAATTGTTAAATTTATTAATAAAATCTTACACAAAGTTCAAAACTTAGAAATGCCTAAAACCTTAACAAAACAATATAAAAGCTTTGATGGTTTGCATCAGCCAGGTTAATAAGCTGCTACTGCATTAAAGTAAAGCAACCACTGTCAGTCATTTGCATTACTAACGAGTACAATAACACTCTAATCACATGCCTACAACAGTTGTGCATCTCCGAAACCCAAGCTGTGTAAAAAAACAATTTGCTGAATATTTTCCATTAGCAGATTGTACAATAGAAATCCTAATATTATTTTGTTGGTTGGCATCACTTGCTAGATTCCATTGAGACTGGATGCTATCTTGCAGAATACAGTACCTAAGTCTGTCCTTTTTCAGACTCAGCTTATTATAATATCCAATTACTCTATTCTATACAGTGCTCATCCACTTTAGTCAATTATAGTGATTTACTGTAGGTAAAGTGCAGTCATTTCTGTTTTCTCATTGCTAGCCTCTGTACCAACATGATTAACAGGTTCACTTATTTTGTACTAAATTCTAATTTTGTTTTCAGCGAGGTCCACAACTACGCTCAGGTGAATTTCTTAGTCTTCCAAGGAAGCAGTGCTGATTAAGCCATTCTCTGTTCCTCTGTGAGGAAATCTCCTCATTAAATATGATAGCCTTGCTCAAACTCAAATACTAGCACAGATTTTGTAAAAAAAAAAAGTCCATCTGACATACAGTACAGTAGATGTTGGTCCTTTCGGGGGACGTTTGCAGGATAGAAGGCAGAGCCCATACCTGGAGTTTCTGGGTGAGAGAATCCCTTTGCGCCTGCAGCTGATGGGCATTGTCCACTTCTTCTTTCAGTCTCTCTATTTCCTGCAAATGACAAAGTAAAATATCAACTCTTAGAGACTTGTTTTTACAACTTGGTAGGCGGCCAGTTGTTTTTAACAAAGCCCCGAAAACTGCAAAGCTTGAACAATTAAGCCCTACTGTGACTTCCCTGTTAAAATGGCAAGAAGGACAGTGCAAAGAGCAGCCGTCCTGGTTCGAATACAAGGTGTGCTGGAGACGCAAAGGGAAGATGTATGTGGACCTTTTTGACATCCGTGTGCTAAGGTCTCTTGCCATCTTTCCTTAGCGAAGAATCAGGAGAGAATGAAGGAATTGAGCACCTAGAGTGATTCTAGATTCAGGAGATAAGCAATGTCCTCTGGCTAAGCTCCCATGCTCACTATCATGAGGAATGCACTGCCTACTAGTTCACTGATTAAGGTAATTAACCATAATTACCTTCCCAGACAGATATAAGATTGTTTATACATTGTACTGTATATATATTTTAGATTGGATCACTAAGCATGCAGTTCATTGCAAGTACTGCACATGCATTTTTTAGCCTGGTGAGCAGTATTATCTAAATAAACACTTAAAGCAACTGAGGTTGCATGGTGGTGCAGTGGTTAGTATAGCTACAGTGCTGAGGCTCTGAGTTCAATTCCTGGGGTGCTATCTGTGACGAGTTGGTATGCTGTCCTTGAGTCCATGTGGGTTTCCTCTAGGTGCTCTGGTTTCTGGTTTCTTTCCACACTCCAAAGTAGAGTTCAAATTGGCCTCTGGGAAAACTGGCCAAGGTGTGAGTGTGTGGCCTGCAATGGGCAGGTGTCCTGTAGGCTCTGGCCAAAGCAATTAAAAGCTTGTGTGGAACAAAGTGCACTGACACTGTGGCCCTGGTGATTTTGAGCCTGATGTGGCAGAGAGAGATTCTAGTGTCTACGTGTTTTAGACAGCCTTCCATCATCAGGGAATAAAATGAATAAGATATTTGTAGGTGACACTTTGACAAAAAGAGAACATTTTGGTATAAGAAAATGGTCATGTATTTCTTCAATTAGCTATAAAGGAACAATAATAATATCTGTGAAACTTAAAAACTCTTGCTGAACAGTTATTTTTAGAACAGAGAAATAGAGTTTGATATATTTCAGAACATCTCCCTGTTTTCCTCTTTATTTCCATGTCATTGAGACAATTTGGCTTCAGGTATAAACATTGAACAGACAGCCCACCTTCAGGCAACATCAGTTTGCTGAGAAAAAAGACTGACCCTTGTGAACCATACTACTTTCAGTGGATTGCAAGACAACAACTAAAAAAAAGGAGACAATGAAAACAATAAAACACATATACATTACTGTAACTGATCCTAACATTCCAGTTCTCTCATATAAACATCAACATGGTAGTTTCACTGATTTTCTTTTCAAATAGTTTTTCGTGGGTCAGTATCATAGTAGAATTATTTATGATTTTATTGTGAACATCTCAATACTATATCTTAAACTATTTGTTTAAGTACAGTCTTGATCATGCTATGCTATTTTAATTATTTTTCGTGTTTTGTTCCACTTTTGTCTTTTTATCTTATTATTTGAAGGTACAATAAAATTCACAAACAACACATGAACAGATATGTTCTGTTTCTATAACATACTTTATACACAAGGAAAAGACAATTTTTTTCTTTAATGTGATAGTATCATAAAGTGATCTGCTGTGAAAAACAGTGACAGAAAACTGTCTTCAGACACTAATGGTTTAATCATTAAATCTTTATTATTGCAAAAACCATGAACATTAAAAGCAATTTGACACCCCTTTTATTAAGGGATGTCATGTAAATCAATTTATTGTTTTTTTTTTAAACTTATGATGAAACACATTTTGTCTGACAACCAGGTAATTAGAAATATATTGTACAGTACCTCTTCCTTTGCTTTTAAAGTGGACTCCAGCTCTTCAATTGTTTGGTTGAGCTCTGTCTTGTGAGATTTTATAACATTGGCTTGACCGCTCATACACTCCAGTTCTGTCACCTGAAGAAACACAGAACAAAAGGTTCTCTCTGTGTGCACAATGTCTTTACAATGGGGATATATCTGCCATGGATAAAGCTACACTAATACTTGCTTACCTGCACTTGAGGTCATCACAAATCTACCTTATTTACAATCCAGGCAGTTTTCTTAAGTCAGCAGCAGTCTATCTGTCAGTAAAAGGTACTCATTTGTTAAATGGCAAATTTCATTTACAGTATAAACACTTAAGTCAGATAATGCATGGAAAATGCTGTTGCTAGAGACACTAATAATTATTATATGGTCGAATCAGTTTATAAATTTACATGTTTATCAGTTTATCTGCAGCATTACATTCCCCTGTGAAAATCATCCTGTAAGATGAAAGCCATTAGGTTCATTTGATCTTTTCTCTCGAATTTCAATTGCATCAAAATTTTAAAATGCACTTTAGTGCAATTTAGTACAGGTATGCATTTTAGTGCAATTTAGTACAGGTATACTGTATGTGTTAGATTTATTAAACAGTTCTTCACAGTTAAGTAATTGGTCCTCATCAAGATTAAATAATTTTAAAGTCTTTCAACAACTGCATAATATAAAATGCTTTGTGGCAACAAATATAGCATTTTGCCTAAACCTGCATGGAGTTCTTAGCAATTACATAATAGGGTGTGAATGATAAAGTAATTATTATTATTATTATTATTATTATTATTATTTAAAACAACAATGGTATTTTATTCCATTTTTACTGTAAGAAAGCTCCAAAGCATCGCTGTATGTTTGAGGACACTTCTTCCTCTTAGCTGATGGATATCAGCTCTGACCACTGAAATCAGAGAAGCCCCACGGAGGCTTGTGTATATTTTTAGTTTCCAGAAATGTGTCTTCTTTGTATTTTGTCCTTTCCCTGTGCTAATTTGCTCTCGCACACAGTACAAGACCGGGGACATAAACTTATATGAATGAAATAATGTCTGGAGTGGAAAGGTTATCCCTATATTCTGCAGCTGCTGGCTTGCCATCAGTGATGACTGACTGTGATCTACACTGTTACTGGTTGATTATCATAAATGATAAGCTTTTGCTGGGGAATTGTCACCAATAGTGCCCCCTTCTGGTAGGTTTGTAAGCTGGCTCACCTTATATAAATCCTTCTTTTTTCTATTGGTTCAAGTATCTTTGCCATGTTTCTTAAGTGAGCCCTCATATTCCTTTGCTTGTTAGGTTATTTGGTCTTTTTTCCCTATTTTTACTAGGTAATATCATGGCCAGTGCATGCTCAGCCACCTTTTGGAACTGGCTCACTCATTTTATTGATGGTGTAGCATAACTAATGATGGCAGCAGCAGAATGAATTCTGATGTTTACAGAGGTATTAAGTCTCCTTATGTAGAAGAAAATGCTTCCTTGCTTTACTATGTAGCAAGACAATGACCTAAGACATGCTGTAACCACCAATGGAACTGAGGAGTTCATCAGCAGAAAAAAAAAGGAGAAAATCTTAGACTGGCCACGTCAATCTCCAGATGTAAATCCAACTGAGCATGCTTTTAATATACTCAAGAAAAAACTGAGTATATTAAAAAGTCAGAACTCCACAGGAGTTGAGAAGAACGCAATGTGACTGCAGCAAAGCATCTCTAATTTTGCAAGCTCAGTGAGTCACAATAGTTTCTGTCTCAAAGGGGCATGCAACTAAATACTGACATTTACCCTTTGAAATTAACTTAAAGTGATTGTGTGTCAATACTTATAATCACTTGAAATCCCTGGGTTGAACCAAAAAAAATGTGTCTTTATTCTGATCAAATACATGTATGGAATCACTCAGAATAATAGATATCACATTGTTCTTTTCATTCATATTAATTATCATTATTCACAGATACAAATTGACTGTGAAGCAAAATTAACACCTTTCAGATTGCTGCCCCAGTACCTGTGGAGGTCACTGTATACAAGTGTACACTCTCAGGCACATATACTCCTGCAGACACACACCAGACTCATGTCCACGCAGCCCTTAAAGCCTCCTCACATGCGCTCACCCTCTTGTGCAGCCGCTCTGCCTCCTCCTGATAGGCGGCCAGTTGCTGTTTCCACTGCTTGACGTTGGCTGTGGATTCCAAGAGCGCGGCGGTCAGTTTGGCGTTGTTGCCCTTTAGTGCTGCCAGCTCTGCCTCCCAGTGCTTACTGATCGTAGAGCTAGATCCAAAAGCCAACACACACGCAAAAAAAAAGAACACTTCAAATCAGAAACTTGGCAAGCCACAACACAGCAGAGTATTCTGAGTAACGGGGAGGAATTCCTACAGTTATCAGCAGCTCATCAGTGGCTCAGCCAGCAAACACTAGGTATGTATTCAGCATGTATACTGAGCCCCATAGACCACTGTCAGTGATGCCATTTTAAGTACGGGCTGTATCATGAACTGCCTGTGACTGGAATTCACACAGGTGGCATTGCAGCATTGGAACCGAATGGACGTGAGTTGGCCATTCCCAGCCTGCTGCTCAAGCAACCCTTCTGAAAGGCCACACACTGACCACTTTTTTTCACTGCAGGCTTGCAAAATAGTCAGTGAAATCCCCATCTCTCCTGCAGCTGATGCATGCAAGCTGGAAATGAAGAAGTATGGTAAAGCTGAGACCAGGAGGGATTTCTTAACACAAAGGGCTGCAGGAGTATGGAACAGGGTTGCTGAAGCAGAAATCAAGAAATAGCTAGATGAGATGCTTAGATTAATTAACTATCAACAACCAAATGAATAGATTATTCTTGTTTGTAACCTTGATCTTAAGTAAAGGTTAATTCCACACTCAAAAGGCAAAAAGTAACTATAAAAACAAGCAACCTACTCAGGTCTGAGGAGGGGGACAGGGCAGACATAAAATGGAAAGGTGTAGGTTTGGAAAATAATAAAAGAAATGAGGAGGATTGACATAAGGTACACCGAAAGGGAGATAAAGACAACTTTGGGCATACAAATTTAAGGGGAAGGTGTGTGGAATCATGAAATGAAGGGAGAGATTTAAAAGAGCTTTGTTGATTTTTTGAATGCTTGTATGATGCCTCTGATACTGTATCTTAAAAAATACATTTTGCTGTGAAGGGATACAGATAAAGAGGTCATGGACTTTGTCAAGACAGTTGAGATTGGGCAGTCCTCTTCAATTACATAAATACATTCCGTATCAACAACTCCCATATACAGTCATCTATACTGTACATTTAAGGATACTTTCTGCAAGAAATGCAATAAGTAATAGTCTGGGATAGGCTCAGTACCTGGATGGAGACCTCCTTTCTCGAAAAGAGTAGGGGTGTAACAATTTCCCATTGGCCCTTACCAATCATGGCCTCCTAATAATCCCCTTCTATGAATTGGCTTCATTACTCTCTGCTCTCCTCCCCACTGATAGCTGATGTGTGGTGAGCGTTCTGGCGCACTATGGCTGCCGTCGCATCATCCAGGTGGATGCTACCTGTAAATCGCTTTGAGTGGAGTGTCCAGAAAAGCGCTATATAAGTGTAAGCAATTATTATTATTATTATTATTATTATTATTATTATTATTATTATTATTATTATTATTATATCACACTTTGTGATTACAATTGGAAGAAAGTGTATGAATAGATACTAGGTGAAGCAGGAGCACATCCTATCAGGAAATTAAAATTGCATTAAGAAAATCCTTTCATTTGAAATGACACTTATTGGAGCTAAACATGTTTAAAGGAGAAATTTGGAAATACTAGTAAGGAAATTGTCGGAAGGGACTAACCAATTGTTACTTACCAAGTTTATGGTTGTGGGAGCCTATGGCAACAACAGTGAAAAAACCGAGCACAAAATGGTGAACAGTTTCCTCTCTCTAAGATATTTGCAAATAAAAACCTACAGTACTTCTAGAAGCTGCTCTGGTCTGTGAGTGGCATAGTGGTTAGATATTGCTGCCTCACAGATACTGCATTCTGGATTTAATTTGGCCTGGAGTGCCTTATGTATGGAGTAAGCATGTTCATCCTGTGGCCACTTTTAGAGGTTTCAGGGTTGACAAGGTGTTTTGGTTTCCTTCCTCAATGCAAAGACATGCTGGCTAGGTTAATTTCATCCATCCATTTTCCAACTGCTTTATCCAATACAGTGTCATGGGGGAGCCAGAGTCTATCCCAGCATACAAAGCTCACAAATCGGGACACACGCCAGTCCATCACAGGGCTCACACTGACAGAACCATGTACTGTACACAATCACATCAGGGCGAATTTTTCCCAGAAGCTAATGAAACTTAAGAGTGTGTCTTTGGACTGAGAGAGGAAACCAGAAGACCTGGAGGAAACCCATGTGAACATGTGGTAAACCTACAAACTCCACACAGACAGGATTAATACCAGGGCCCCAGTACTGGGAAGCAATGGTAACGTCAGTTCACTGTGTCTCAGTATTGGACTAAACAGTCACGGAAAATGGATAGACACTTCATGTCTTCATTAAATCGTGAAATTGATTTTAAAATCCAGAGGTTCCCAACTCCAGTACTTAATGTCTGCAGTCCACTCTATATCTTGATAACTTATAAACAGCTGTGTACCAGGGAAAACAGATTCATGAAACATGTTTGGTTTAATTGTTTCAAATGAAGCCTTCTCCAAAGTCTAGGTGTATGAAAGAGACATACTGTACACAAACTCCTTGAGCGCAGAGCTTGCAAGACTGGAATACACTTTTAACTTTTCTCTATTAGGCTAATGACAAAAGTAAAATCATTTCTGCCCCTTTGTTTAAAACAAACAACAACAAAAATGACCTTCAAAGTTTAAGATTGTACCATTGTATTTTTAAAAAAACAAAATGTAATCAGCAAAAAAGGAAAAAACAGCATACTCTACTGGGTCTGAGAATAGAAAACATTTATCTTTTCGTATAGTGGAATAAAATCAATTACAAGAAGCTGGGGACAGCTGTGTTTACACTCCTTGTATATAACAAAATAATCCTTCCAGGTCGTTGGGCTCTTCTGTCATTAAAAATATTAAACCACATGTCCACATGATTTAGAACTTGATGGGGTCTCACATTTGCCTTTCTTTAAAATAAAAAAAACGTTCCTCAAAACGTCTTTATGTAATACAGCTGTCACAAAACAATCAGTCAAAAACCACCATGCCACAGCAAAGCTGGCCTGTCCAGATACTGAGGCATGAGTTAAAACTCTCTTCCAAACAAATGTCCTCTAATCCTTAGTAGAACAGCAGCATTGCTTCTGATTAAATGAAAACTTCCTCATTATGACAGCTGAGAATGAGAATGAACCAACAGTGCTGAAACAGGCAATCCCGAGATATCCCTGAAACAGCTGAATAATTTGTGGGCAGTTTCATGAAGAGAATACATCAAAAGAGATTTTGAGGAGAAATTAAATACAAGGTGTGAAACAATTTATGAGATGTAGTATATATTTTTGAGGAAAAATCTGCAATTAGTCTATAAATCAGAACAGAAAGTTCGGCAAAACATGAACAATGATAACAAGAAAGAAGTTTAAACTTATGCTGTCTTGGTAAATTAGAGCTATTCCACAAAACCCTAATCTTCTTAAACAACAAAACCTCCAGATAATTTTCAGATATTTTACATAAGCAATAAGACTTGACTGACAGTTGGTTAAGCTTGAATAAAAACATTTCCAGGATAGTATTGTGAAGCACAAGGACCATAGTTCTTAGACATTTTAGCATATCAAAAGCCGGTTCCACTGTACTTCATATATGCTTATACTACAGGTTACTGTTTTAGAATTAATCATTTAAATACAATTTCCATTAAAAGCTAAATACATGTAGGCTCCTATTGCCAATTTAAAAGTAGTTTATTACACATAGTAAAACTGTACATCTACATGTATATCTACAATTCTTCCATGACTAAACTTCATATAAGCACCAGAAGATGCATCAAAATCATAGTTATTAGAAGGAAAACAACTAAATCACAAGATTAATATTTGTCATCAACAAGGGGTGTACTAAGAAGCATCTTTAGCATGTGTAGCTACCAGCGGCAGTAATATAAGATGTATATCTGTGATATGCACCAGCAGCCTTGTCTGTCACACTGTCCCATGCCTTTTGTAGAGCCTGGACAAATGTGTTTACTGGTCTCTGAGCCCTACAGGTTACACCTCATTCCAGCTCATCAGGGTGGTTTACAAAACAACTTCCCCAAAGAGGATAAACAGGACTTGACTCCATTTCTGATGAGTCCCCGTGAGGTAACTTTTGTCTTACCCCAACATATCTATGACTCCTACACTACACAGAGGGGCAAAAACAACATCCTATTCATTTAAATGAGTGGAGTAATAATATTAGCCTATAATATAAAAAGCAACAGCCTGTTTATTTTGATGATTGGTGGGAAGTCATTTAAATATGGTCATTCACAAGGTAAAACGAATTTCCATCTATGCCACCTGTTAACTAATTACTGAATTTGCTTATTCAAATTAGAACTAATAAACATGCTTTATGTACTTTATAATGGCTTTCTGCAACGGATCTCTTTAAATTACTGCATTTACTAAACCAAGGGAACTGGAAGTAAAGTTCTCCACTCCTTCTACGGTGTTTTGCGTGGTAATTACTGTGAGTCACTGCTGGATAGTCTGCAATCATCCATCCATATGTGATACAAATCTGATCTTTTTCTGACTGGCCAAAATGAATGTAGAGTAGAACTGGACCAGTACTCTGGGAGATAACGCGATCCTCTAAATTTGACATTATAGTTCCTGTTCTAAAAATGCCTAGGACATGGGTTCATGAGAAGGTAAGAGTTTTAGCCCATTAAACCATAGTGGCTTTGCAAGAGGTCCCAGGCCTGGACTTGATGGACATCATGGATGTGAAGGCTTTCAGTTGTCTAATCAGGGAGTATTTATAAATTTGCTTTCAGCTCTTAAAAGTATCAATTTCTGCCTTTCATAACTGCTGACATTCAGGGTGTGTTGCCAGCTATGTAACCAGTTTTATCTGTGGAGAAGGAAAGACCTTCTCATGGGAGTCATGCCCACCTGTATGTGTTCATTAGCTAGTAAGAGCTTTTTAGTCAGAAATAACAGCAAACCAGATGAGGAGAGGCTGCATAAGGTTCTGTGTGCTGAGGTGGATAGATACAGTGTCCTTGAAGCAGGGAATCTGTGACACTCAGGACTAACCATATAAACAAGCGAAATAAAATTATAAACAAGCAAGAAGATGACTTTAATTATTCAATTAGCACTGAAGGTTTAGAGCTGAGCTGGAATGAAAACAAGCATACACAGTGTTCCTACAGGACCAGGGTTGGAAAACACAGCAAAGGTATTAGAATTCAATGCCAAGCAGAATATACAGTATGACTTATAAATAGACGTTATCAATTAATGAAAATGAGGACTTGCTTTTCAAAAATGCCTATATGATAAGCAGATTTCCAATATACGGAAAAGGAAATCTGTTTGGCACACAAATTTGACGTCACCAAAGATCACTGACTTTTCTTTGAACTGAAGGACACGAAACTAGTATTTTCCTGGTGATGTCCAAGGGCACCATAAAAATGATATGTTACTTTCCGAATACATTAGAAATCTCTTGATAGTGTATCGGGTATATTTAAAATAAATATTTTTGTAAGTAAGAAAATATAGATTTTCCTGAAGGAAAATGGAGAGAAAATTGTTATACAACAGGATGGTGCTTCTCAGTGATCTTGGGCTGTTTACTCAATGCAACAGCTTATGAATGAAGACGTGTTGTCAGGGCAGTACAGCAGTGAGCATGCTGAATTCCTTCATTGCACCTTTTGAAATGCATTATCTGATTCTTTCTTCCAAAGAACGGAAAATGTTAATTGTGGTTTTCACAATTATTTTTGTAAAATCATTATATTGAACAAGTCACATAGACAGCTCATAATATTCACCTATGTGAACAGTATTCCCATTAATTTATTCTATGTAATTATGGGTGTCTGACATATATTTGCATTTTCAATATACATAAATTACATTTGTCAGACAAAAACATGGTCTCCAGTCTCTGGATTTCTACCACAGTCCAAAGACATACTGGTATTCATCCTGAGCTAGGTGGTATGGTGGCGCAGTGCTTAGCATTGCTGCCTTGAAGTGATAAGGCCCTGGGGTGCTGTCTGCGTGCAGTTTGTATTTTCTCCCTGTGCTCATGTGGGTTTCCTCCAGGCTCTCTGGTTTACTCCAATGGTCCAAGCAAAAGCAGGAGCAACGGTCCTAAAACTGGCCCTGGTGTGAGTGTATGCATGTTTGTGTCTGTTTGCGCCCTGTGATGGACTGGTATCCAATGCAGGGTGTACCCTGTCTGGTGTTCCTGCAACTGTGTAGGATAAAGCAGGTACATGAATGGATAATCCAATAAAGAAAACAATAAATCCATAAAAAAGTGTCTATTCCAAAGGCTTCTTCTTTAATTTGATTGATCTACAACTTACTAGATATATCTTATGTAAAGTTTGCAAAGCTTCCCATTTGAAAAATTAATAAGCAAGGGGAAAAAATTAAATGGAAAATAAGTCCCATAAAGCAAAAATACTAGCTTATCATCCCATCTTGCATTAAGTAACAACAATACTTGTGATCTTTTCAACAAGGCATGAACTTTTAAAACTTTTCAGGACTTTAGTCCATAACCTCGAGTATCTACCTTGATTTTATTTGCATTTAAAAGAAAATAAACGAGAATTCTTATTTTTCCATGATATTTTTGTTCCAAAGCGAATCGCGTTTCTTCCTGATTTCCTCAGTAACTGTCTGTACTACTTCTAACAACACAAGTTATCTTTTAGCTGTACTACTCTCTGAGGTAATTCTCTTTAGACAAGGCTTTATGCCAAACGTTTCTTTCTCGTCCCCTGTGTGTGAAGACCTGGCTTTACTGAAGGCTGGCCCATGCAAGTGATGCAGGGGGTTCTGTTAGCCGAGTCCTGTCTCTCACACATCTTACCCTTCTTGGTTTGGTGAGGCTAGGTGCATGTGGGTCAGAATTGTTGGTACGCCTCCTTTGACAAGCCTATAAAGACAGAATGGGACACCCCATGAAACTAACAGAAAGAAGGCAATAGGTTAATGACAGCAAATGGCAGCTAAAAATGAAAATGTAAAAGGAGATAAGACATTTGTGGTTTTAATTAAAATATCTGTATCTGAAGCAGGATGTCCAACGTGAACTTAACTATGTGCAGCTTACCAGTCACTGGAAATTATAATTGTTGTGTAACATATACAGCTCTGGAGGTCTGCCATCATCATTTCATGAGTGATGAAATGCAAAAAATGAGATATGTATGAATATGTACAGTAAGACACAGAAAACCAAAACCAAAGTGATTATTGGTATAAATGTCATTGCCTAGTGCCAATGCTATAATGATTCGAATATTATTTTTCTTACAATTACTTTACTGTATATAAAGGCATTCATTTGATACATACTGAAAGCATTCTAACCACATCAAATGTTCACTTTAACATATTTGTACCCCTAACAATCTTTCCCAAATCCCCATATGGAAGAACACAAAAATGAATTAAAACAACATTTACAAATTAGAAAGGACCATATAACCCAAGTACTGTAGCTTCTTCAGATTTTCAAAAGCTAATTGATTTAATGTTACCATCAAACTATTTCACATCTAAGTATGAGGTTCAACAACTTAGATGTGTGGCTTGTTTTAAACACCCACAACTCTTTAAATAATGAACTGCTTCCTCTTTTAAATGCACTTCTCATTTAAACATCTCAGTAGTTTCGATACATTCTGTATAGTAGAACATTAATTCACTGGAATGTTGCTGTATAAAGTTAATTAGTGTGATAAACAGGCTTGATTTCAGAATCAGATGATTAAAAATGTCATTTCTTTATTAGTTACTGTATATCTTTTCTTTTGAAATATTTATATACTAGACTGGTATGTAATGAGTTAAAATCCATCTGCTTGCACAGGAATGGTTATACTACCATGTCTCCTAACTATAATATAACATACAATCATAATTTGTCAGTTTTTACACAGAATGTCCACACCTGTGATTCTTAATATTGTATGAAGAAGTGGTTTTTGGCTCTCTAAGCAGACAAATAAACAATTAAAAGCAATAGCAGAGTTAGAAATGTCACATTACAGCTTTTATATAAATCAATTAACAGAGTCATTTATTTAAAATACTGTAAAAGAAAGTATGCTCTTCCTTATAGTTACTTCCAAATGCATTTAGATAGCAGAGATTTTGGGGACTGTATTAGACGGCATCTTGCCGAGAAAAATCTTTTGATAAACAGAAGGTGGGAATGAATATTGCATAACCACACACCACTCAGTCTCTCTAAACAAGCTTTACAGCTGAAATAAAACTGAACTGCAAGATCAAAGCTTCTGTATTACAATTTTGTTCTGTGAATATCCAAATTCTTTTAAATATGCTCTCGGTTGTTAAAATGCCTTCTTTGGCTTTTATCACTGCCTGACATTATCTTGGCATGGAGACAATACAGTCTGTTGAAAGACTTCAGTGACTTTTCATAATATCAGAGCTACATCAGTTGACTACAGTTTTAATCTCTTGATTTAAAAAATTCCTCAACAGGCCTGAAAAAAATACTTATAAAACCTTAGCTAAAATCAAGAGTTTTAATAGAAACTAGTAATTGTAAAATAAGTGAGTAAGTGATGAAATATGTCTTCAGTATCAGGTCTATTACTGCACTACTTTTGCCAATTCAGGCTGACTGCATTCACAGAATAGTACAGAACAGTGTTTTTCTGGATTCCAGACTGAATAGGTATAAATTAAATAAATGAAATGGCTTTCCATATTTCATAATACCACAGTTGGGATGTTTCTCTCAATACCAATAACAAAATTTAAGCAAAGCGTTCTTTAAGCCTAACATAATAACAAGAAGTTACAGTGGAAATATTTAATAGTTGGTACAGTACTTTAGCTACAGAAGACTGCAAAATAATTTTGAATGCTTGAATAAGTAATGTATTTCTAGACAGAAATTGGCACTGAAAATTTTCTTTGGGTTTTGCTGTGAGCTGGTTTTTGAATGCAAAAAGTAAATTCAGTAGTATGGTCAAATCCTAATTGATGTGATGTAGAGACAAAATGCGAGAAAACAATGCAAGTCTGAAATATAAACAGGCCCCTTCTCTTCACAAGGAATGAGCCTGGGAGCTGCTACAAGGGTGAAGAAGAGGTGGAGCACAAACGGATTTAGGCATAAGAGAGTGAAAGTGGCCAATATTATGAATAAGACCTCCCTGTCTTGTGTTTAAAAACACCATTAATGATGATATATTCTAACCTGAACACATTTTTTATGTCTGGTAATGGAGATGCTTAATGATACTATAGCAGAAAGATGTACTTTACTGTATATTGTCCTTTTGAGAGTATTGTTAACAATGTTCTTTCTCTTGTACAAGTTATTTTTTCTTGTCTCTGTGTAGATTATTATCAACGTTGAAAAACCATTAACCCAGCAAAATATAACTTCAAATAACCATTGTCCAGAAGTGGAAGTGGAAGTGGAAAGAGGTGATGTCTCACCAACTAAAGCAACAGAACTTCCTAGTGACTGCCCCTAGCTATCTATGAAAAATCTTTTTGTAAACAATGTTTTCTGGAATAGTTAATTAAAACAACAGCCATTTACCATGAATGGAGAAAGAGATGATACGCCCATTGCACACATATACAAATTAGAAATACAAATTAGCTAAGAAGTATCAGCTAGGAAACATCTTCACAGTTTGTGAGGCCCTACCATGTCATTTACTGTACCTATATCAGTAGTTCCTCTAAATCTGTAGTGCTAACTGACAATTTAACCTGCTTGCTTATTTAGACTTTTATTTAACTTGTTTCTTCAGTCAGTCCTGGATACGTCCTTCAAGGTTACAGTTTCTAACAACTTCAGCACAGAACTTTACATGGCCTCTTCTCAACTTGATCAAATTTTGAAGAACAGTCACAGGTGGGAATGAGACAATCAGTCACTCCTGCAATGGGTGGCCCGTCTTTCTGCAGAGGTCCAAATTGGTTACATTTCACCAACACACCTGAAAAAGGGCAGCTCTGAGATGCAACATTCAGGAGAGAGTTGATACCAATTACAAATCCCATTTTGACCTTTCAAGAACTTAAAGCAAATTTACAATTAAGCCCCAAAAATATACATATGAAATCAATGAGCCTGATGGAGCAAAAACCAGAAGACACAGTGGAACTACCATACTGACTTATACAGTAGTACCTACTGTATAAAAAAATCCCACCCTAATACAGGGATTGCATTGTCCAGTTCTCAAGCTCAGGAACCTACAGTAACAGACTGTCCATGTGGTTTTAAATTATGAACAATTCTATCCCTAGGAAAACCCATAAACTGACTTACGTTTATGACACATACCATAACTGACACATACTGTAAATTTGGAATCTAAATCATTCATTTAGAAACCTGTGGCTAATAACACCCTAATGCCATTCTGAAGCAGTTTTGTAGCTTTAAGATGAAAATTAAATAACTCACACCGTAATAATATACAACAGTTTTGAATGTCCTAAAGGACCATGGCCTTCATCAGGGAAACATGATTTAAAGAAATTGGTAGTCTAATGTTTTGGATTTTCTGTGAGGGTTGACTTCAAAGTACTATAAGCCAAAGACTCAAAGAAGTGTCCAGCCTTTAAAGAGTTATAGGATTTCCCCCCCACGCTACCCACTTTCTCTCCCCCGACTCCTGAGGGGAAAAATACACCTTTAATTTTCTTAGGCAGTCTCCTTCAGTGTTCAGCCCAAGTCCTACGTGAGCCTGTATGACATACTGTATCCATCACGTTGCAAACCACCTACAGCAGAGAAATTACCATTTGTTCTGCTGACTCCCACAGCACGTTGAACACTTACACAACGTTGCCACCCCCTTAGTGCCCCCGCTCGGTGACGCAAATGTTGATGACAACCCCCTTCCCACACACTCACCCACAGAGACTCCAAAATGATGCAGCTATGACAGGCAAATGCTGGGATTTAAAAAGCACAGCAACTGAGAGAACTAATACAGGACAGACACACAACATGCCCAATCTTAATTAAGTAAACTTACAGTACTTTTCAAAACCATATTCTTATTCCTACGGTCTGCTTAAATACTGAAGTACTTTAGCATTTTATCTGGTGTGACTGGTTAGCAAATGTTTTATTTTATTTTTAACTTGATATTTTTCAGGATTTTGCTCAAAGTCGTTACTGTGGAGGAAACCTTGAAACAGCATCTTGAGCAAGGAGTGAAGTCTATTTCTGGTAAGTGAATTCTGAAGACTTTCGTTATTATTTTTATATGTTAGTATGTTAAAGATACATTTCTGCAGTAATGTAATATGATTTCTTGTTTTCACTTAACTAAGGTCATCATCTTCTGCACATATGTGCATGAAGTATCCATTTTTAGGCAATATATATCAGCACATCAAAAGTACTAAACTTTTCTACACTACTTAAGAAAGTGCTGCTGTTCACTTACAGTACTAAACATTTTGATTCACAATGCTACAAAGGGAGCAGTTAAATGTCTGTTAATAAATATTATCATCTGTAACAAACTGTTCAAGTTGAGCTCTGGCCTACTTGCAAATATTACTGTGTATTCATACATTATTCTAACTATGATGCCCTGCCTAGCTTTTCAGCTGCATGATCTGCATTTTGAAATAACTTCCTAAGGTCAAATAAAGCCCTTTATCCAGAACGTCTGGTAACAATGACTTTCAGCTCTGCTGGAGTTGAGAACATCATTTTGGATTTATCAAGCTGTTTGCAACAAATTGAAAACTGTACGATGTTAGCTGAATTTATTATTGAATTTATTAGCTGAATTTATTATTTTGAGCCTATTTCTAATTACCTTTTGTAGCTTTAGCATTTTGGCAGCTCCTACAAAACTAGCATTCAATGACATATCTCAGACACTGTCCTTAACTGAAAGGTTTTTGGTTTATATTTGTTTATGTTTTAACCATTAAAGTCTGAATGAAATGATTTTTTTATGGAGATGATTTCTCAACATTCATTGCTCTGAAAGTAAAGACAGATGATGATATTCATATTTTTAAAACTTTGGTTTTAGAAATATGAATGAAAAAAAGCTGCCGGTCTTTACTGCCAGAACCAAGAGAAACTTAGAAATATACAGTAAATTCCTACAGAATGTTCTTTTCTATTGTTGTTTGTGACAGCTGAATAAAGGTTTCATTTTCAAAACAAACTGTGCAGTTTTTATTCAAAATTCTACTGAGGTAAGTTTATAGATCACTTGAAAACTGGAGCTACTGGAGCTATCACTGAAATCATTCTAGAGGTTTTTTTTGCCTCTTCTAATCTCGGGAATCCCTCCGGAACAAACTCCTGAATATGTTTTTGGGTATGGTCAACAAATGTTTGCTTGGAAACATCTTGGAATTATTGCCCTCTGTTAAGAAGAACAACTGGAAACTTTAACTGGGAATTCTGAGAACTGCTTGGGACAAAGTGCAGAAATACTGCATGTCAAAATAAATACTTTCAAACTTCCATAGGCCCAATTAAAGAAATGAAATCCGAATGATACACTAATTTGCAGACAAACAACGTCAACCAATAGGTAAGGATGAATCCACAATATCAAAATTATGGGAAAAATGTGATCACAAACTTGACTTTTAAGGTAATCATAATTTAATTCCAAAGAACCATGACCGATGTGGGTATGGAATGAAGGGTTTTGTGCCTTCTTTGAATATATTTTACCACAGGACTTCATTCCAGAAGTCAACAGCTGCAACTCCAATTATAAGGAACATTGACAGCAGTCTTTTTTCTGTACTTGAGCCATTGACAGTTTACTCAAAATTTTCCCATCCTTGAATGAGATGCCCCAGGAACTACTAATCATAGATTTTGATGAGGGCAAATGAGAACAGATCAGGAAATGTCCCATAAATACACTGGAAGTAATAATAATAATCATAATAATAATAATTGCTTACACTATAGCGTTTTTCTGGACACTCCACTCAAAATGCTTTACAGGTAATGGGGACTCCCCTCCACCACCACCAATGTGCAGCATCCACCTGGATGATGCGACAGCAGCTATAGTGCGCCAGAACGCTCACCACACATCAGCTATCAGTGGGGAAGAGAGCAGAGCAATGAAGCCAATTCATAGACGGAGATTATTAGGAGGCCATGATTGGTAAGGGCCAATGGGAAATTTGCCCAGGAGCCGGGGTTACACCCCTACTCTTTTCGAGAAACACCCTGGGATTTTTAATGACCACAGAGAGTCAGGACCTCTGTTTTACGTCTCATCCGATGGACGGCACCTGTTTACAGTATAGTGTCCCCATCATTATACTGGGGCATTATGACCCACATGGACTGCAGGGTGAGCGCCCCCTGCTGGCCCCACTAACACCTCTTCCAACAGCAACCTTTTTCCCAGTTTTTCCCAGAAGGTCTCCCATCCAAGCTCACACCTGCTTAGCTTCAATGGGTTGCCAGTTGTGAGTTGCAGAGTGATATGGCTGGTGGCAGCACATGGATGGCATATGACTTTGAAATGCGTGAGCGATAATTTAATAAAAACAGTATAATAGAATAGACTGTATATAAGGAGAAGAAAAGAGAGTTTATTGAAGAGGCAAGGGAATCTACGTCCAAGAGAGCTATAC
The DNA here is from genome assembly GCF_040954835.1 of Lepisosteus oculatus. Lineage (NCBI taxonomy): Eukaryota > Metazoa > Chordata > Actinopteri > Semionotiformes > Lepisosteidae > Lepisosteus > Lepisosteus oculatus. The sequence goes on along the minus strand of NC_090698.1, from coordinate 42,045,313 downwards.
AGTATCTAAAACTACTATCTCTAAAACTATTAGTTACGTGCTTTGCAAGACCTTAGTTAAGCACTTTAGAAGAACATATTTAAGATATTACAAACTGATTCCACCATAGCCCATAACCATATCTTTGGAATAGTCTATGAAGTCCTGTAAAACTGATAAAATTCTGCTTTTTTCTCATTGGTATCATCACTCAGATACTTAAACAGCATTCGTACTGGGGAATAGTGTATACAGTATTGTATTATACAAAATTAACAAATGTTGTGCAAGCTTTTCCAGTTTAGACTAGCTATATTGTTATGACGAATCAGTGATTTTTACCTTACTGCACCTGCACAGTTTTTCTTAATACTCATAATTGATATACAGTACATTTTCTACATTGTAAGTTGCCCTGAATCAGAGTGTCTGGCAGGCAAAACTCACACATGAGCAACAAGGAGAGAAGGCTACTGTAGGCCACTGATCCTGGAATTGATCAGATTCCTCTCAGACTGAATAAGCGAAGGTTGTGGAGCATCTGAACCCTGGACAGAGGCCTGCCAAAGCTATCTCACCTATCACAAGTGGCCCTGTATTTACCTGTACAAAGACTGGTAGAACAGGTGCTCATTGCTTTGTTATCTTTTTTAATTTATCATTAGAGTCTAGTTAGTCTACACTTTAAGTTTTAAGAAATTCTTCCCAAAAATTGCCTTAAGTGTTGATTTTTTATTTTAGATTTATACTGATCACACATTGCTAAATAACTGGGATAAAATAGGAAGTGGAGGTTGATTATGATTTGTGATAACTGTGCACTGTTAAATACATAAATTACATTAAAGAGTGATACACTGTAATATCCCCAGGATGATTGTTTTTATTTTTTTTTATCAGAAACCAAAAGACCTGCAAGTCTCTGCTTTGAAAGAGAAACAGAGAATCAAGCTCTGCAACACAACATCTGCGAATTAAATGGGAAGTGAGTTTAAATGGCTCAAAAACCAATAATTCACTTTGCAGAACATAAGGAGAGGAATAAAACTATGCAACACAAAGCATGACTAGGAACTCACTTTCAACTTTTATTTCACAATTCTATAGAATTTGACAGTATAAAGTTGCCTGGTTTCTTTCTCACAAAGAAATTTAACATTTTGAATATTTAAAAAGGAAACAAATCCAGCACACACATGATGTTCTTTACGGCCAGAAGCAATTTGTATCCTGCTTACCGATAAATTCATTATTACTTTGCTTCATTGTGGGGAAATTTGTGTATCTTAGTGGGATGGCCAAAATAGTACAATGTATTTTATGATGAAAGATATACAGTAATTAGGGTGGAATGGCACAGTGGTTAGCATTGCTTTCTTGTAGTGCTGAGGCCCTGGGTTGAATTCCAGACCTGGGATGCTATCTGCAGAGATTTTGTATATTCTCCCATTTGTACATGGGTTTCTTCCAGGTGCTCCGGTTTTCTCTTCAGGGATATACAGTATTATCATTTCTATTAAATTCTGGGAAAATCTGCCTTAGTGTTAGTGTGTGCGTTTGTGTCTGTCTGCCCTGCAATGGACTGGCTTCTCATCCAGGATGTACCCTGCTTTCTTCTCGTTGTTTGTTGGGATAGGTTCCAGTTCCCTTGTAACTTGTCAATTAGATGAAGCCATCAGAAAATGGATGGATTTATTCAAATACATATTTTTATATCATAAAACCTAATGTTGTAATTTTTTAGACCCAGAATGATACAATTTCTCTTATTTGATGGAAGAGGGGCATTTGTCACACTGTAAGACTAATAAAACTAATTGGCTGTTAAACACTTATACTATTCACATCCACCATATAAGAACAGAGGCAGCTGAGCTACTGTATCAGACAAGCACGCTCCATGGTTTTATATTAAAGATTAGGAAGGTTTTAAAGAACTACCAGTGAAACATAATGTTGTGTTATAAAAATGAAATTGTGGAAACTATACTTCTCAACAAAAGGACGGCATTTTAAATTCTAGACCAGATAATTTTGTTCCTTCAAAATATAATTTTGGTTAGAATATAGTTGAATTGTAATGTAAAACCTAATTGTGATGTTTTATGTACAGTATGATTTTTAAGTGATTTATTCTTGTATATTCATTTGCTTTTTAAATTGCATTTTTAAAATTCATTTTACTACTTTATTAAATAAAAATATTAATAAATCAAATTTTAAACACACTAAAAAATGTCATTATGCAGATCTTGAGTAAATCATCCTACAGTACTTGTATCAACCACAGAAGCACAGAATGAATCAAAGTAGAAGGAAGAAAAAAACAGGCTTTTTAAAGCCTTTAAGGGCTTTACTGATAAAAAAGTGTTTTTTCCCCTTTCTAAATTTGAGCATTGAATAAACGTCTGCTTGTTCCTTTGCAGCTTGCATTTTGTCACACTCCTCACTCAACTACAGTATTGGACAATTTTAACCTAAAAAAATGAACTAGTAATGTTTTGTGTGTAAGCTACCACCAACCAAGCGCTGTAATGCACTACTGTATGTATTATTTTCACAACAATTTGACAGTCATACAGTACATCATTGATTAACCATTACTGGTTACAAGCATCATTAATGATATGGTTATATTAATCCTTTTTTTTTCCTTATGTAAATGTTTTTGTAAGGCATTGAATACCATGGTGAAAAAAATGAACAATTAAAGTGGTTTTGTGAAATGCTCATGGTGTCGAATATTTAATAAACACACATACAACCAATATATATATATAACAGATCCAAAGGTAATATTGCTTACAACATCTTCTCAAAGTGACTTAACCTTTTTGTTATAAATATAAAATTTATCCTAATGCTTAACTTGAGAAAAAGACCATTTTGATGGTAGACTGAATAAGAACAAAAAAGATTTTCACTATAGACAATAAAAATCCACAATATATTAATCAGGCAACAACAATCAATAAACTACATTAGGCCATTCTGGATCTCTTCATCTACAAAGATTTTTAACGAGTTAAACTTCACAAATATGTCAAGATAGAAACATTATAGGGAACAGTAAAATACATTTCTTGAACTTGTAGGAAAACTAGAAAAAAAGGCATGGAGCAGTGTAGTTCAGAAAAAAAAACAATGAAATAAATGTAATGCTCAAGTTTTCCTATTAATTAAAAAAATTATGTTCGGAAGTAACTGACAAGACTTCAGTGCAGATCTTCTCCTTGAAAGGAGAGGTATCCATAGTACCTTGGTTAACACTATTGTTTCTTATGAAGTGAACATCAACCAGAATTAAAAAAAAAATCAGATAATATAAGAATGTCTCCAAGCCGCAGTCAGGACGTTTATCAAGGGGCAAAAGGTAAAAACGTATAAATCCATAAACAAGCATACAGTAGACCAAGAAAATAAAATATCTGTCTAGAATCCTGAAATCTCAAAGGGTGACATCTCCATTCTTTGTTTTTAAAAGGAGTAGACTCGACACGTTTTAAACAGTTGTCTGTAAAGAAAAAATAAAAGATCGAATTTAAAATCTTTGAAACAGGAAACACATTTACTAACCATTATCTTGTATACAATTAAAAATTCACTAACGTGAATCCCCAGCCCTTTCATATGTTTCATAACCTGTTACCATATGTGCTGAACTCACTTCATAGTCCATCTTATGTGTGTATTAACTCAACAATGATTAAAGCATGCACCTATCTCATCTCTGGAGCAGAATGATTTGCTCACAGGGTGGCATGCAAAATGCTTTCACAACTCCTTGTATTACTGTTTTGTTTGGACAAAAAAGAAGTAATTCAAAGAGAAGTAGGTATAAAAAAACTCAATATGGGGCACATGTCTAGATTTCAATATAAATTCTATTGTCACAATTTGTGGTCATATTCACATAAAATTCTGGGAAGTATTTCTTCACTCTCTGAATGCAAAGCAGCATACTGACAGTACTAAAACCCTTTCCCCCAAAGCCTGCAACGGCAATTCATCCTCTTTGGGGATTGGTTTTACACTAAGCAAAGAAAAAAGGTAATAAACAAGTTTATGTTATACTCAACTGACAGAAAAAAAAAATCTTTCAATATATTTCAAAATGTTTGAGTAAACAGTTGGCGGTTTCAACTGAAAAGAGCACCACTGTTAAGCACCACATGATCATCAAATAAAGCAGAATGAACTCGCTTTCCCTAGCCAGGTTTCTAAGTGGATACATTTTGTAAATGCACTGAAATTCTATCCATGTGACCTGAATTTTAACAGACGTGAAATCTGATGGTATCGAGTACTGTGATCTAAAAGAGGATAGATCTATACACTTTCATTATTCCACTTTAAAATCCTCTCCTAGACTAAAAAAGTCAGAAGAGTAAAAAAGTCAGAAGAGAGAGTACTTTAAACTGAATCAAGATGGGGAAAAAAAAGACAAGTGACGCCTACAAATACATGCATTACCAGTGATATTTCAGACTGAAAGCAAGCCTGAAGTGAAATGATGGAGGTTTCGTTAACAACGAAACTCCGGCTCCAAGAGAAACTCCAGCTAAACAACTGAGCGAGCTTTTGTGTGACATGGTATTCGTGCATGTAAAATACAATACATCCTGAGAGTAGCTCTGAAGAAAAGGAAAAGCTCCTTCTTCCAGCCACCATGCATAAGTAGATAAATGTAATAACTGACTAACTACAACATTTTGTGGATGACTGCTTTCGAAGTGCTTTTTAATGGTGCAGTCACAAGAGATATGAAATATTTAGCACAAAGCCATTCTGGAGCTTTATTCACTGTACCAAACTAAAACCCCAAAAAGTAAAATAAATTTAGTAAATGCTGATTTACAGTATATCCTTCAAGATTCTGATTTCATATATGTACAGTAAAAATGAATGGCTTTGTGCTTTTAGGAGGTTTTAGAATGTTTCAGAATAAATTGTCACTCATGAAGCTTATAGTGTAGTGGCAATTGGCTTTTAGAATGGCTTTGAAGCACTTTCAGTTTTTAGTTACTATATGACCTTCCAAACACACAAGTACCCTCACTTTCCATAGGCTATTTTCAAAATGTAGAAATGCTGATGTACGTAGATATTTTCTAGATACTATTGTTTGTTGTTCATTTGCATAGCAAACAACAGTATCAAAAGTTATTTACCAAACAGAAAATCTACATTAAGTGTACAGTAAGTATCAGGAACAGTGGCACAGGTATAGTGAGGTAAACAGTAAACCAATAAAATGCTAACAGGACTATCATAAACTGGAAGAGTAACATAAACATAGTGCAAACGAAATGAAGACTGAAATGGTATAAAGATTATGTGAATATAAAGCAGCAACGCAGACAGGAGGCAGTGTTGAGCACGTGTGCTCAAAGGTCCTCATTAAAGTGGTGTGCCACCGGCTTTTCAGTCTGTAGCATGACTGATTATTGGTGATTCCAAAGTAGGTTTGTTATGAAATATAACACAGTAGCAATTCAATAATTAAACAAGAGAGAGTTAAAAAAGGATCATCTTAAATTACAAATGGTAGTGTGGTCCTGTAATAGCAAACCCCGCCATAGAAGGAAAGATAATGGTGGTGGAACTGGTTATGCAAGAGAGTCAAGGGAAATGTAAAAAACACCCAGATCACAGTAATGGTTGGAAACTTCCATTGAAATTCCTTTTTTTTTTCAAAAAGAAGATACAATACTCCACCCTATTGTACTGCAGAAATTAAGGCACGGAATGATATTGTGATATTGTGCTTTCACAAATATTATTTCTTGCCAACAAATAATCTGTTGCTCAAGACCACAAAATCCAGCCCAGCAAATGAACAATTTCATTCTAGTCTAAATATAATAATAATAATAATAATAATAATACTATCATCTTACACTTATATGGTGCTTTTCTGGACACTCCAATCAAAGTGCTTTACAGGTAATGGGGACTCTCCTCCACCACCACCAATGTGTAGCATCCACCTGGATGATGCGACGGCAGCCATAGTGCGCCAGAACGCTCACAACACATCAGCTATCAGTGGGGATGAGAGCAGAGTAATGAAGCCAATTCATAGATCTTAAAGAACACCAAAGTCACTTCTAATCAAGAAAAGCAGCAAAAAAATAAATTGCCTGTTCCTTTAGATGTCAGTGAAGGGATCAAATGACTGCAGAACAAACTTGTACTCCTTCTCCCTATGACAGCAGCTCACAGCTCATCAGATTGACGTAGCATCTCGGAGTAAGTTACCTGTGTGTGAATGGCAGTGCGTTCTGTGTGGGTTCTGCCCTTGGTTCTGAGTTCTGGGTCACATCGGGAGTGGCCCGCTCATCGTCTGTGCCGTTTATGCTTTCTGGAGTCAGGGGTGACTGGATATCGCCGGCCGCTGATTCCTGTCAACCACACATGACAACATGGCTGTTTGAGACCGCAATGGACAAAAATGTAATGACCTTTGAAAAATTCTCAAGCACTCCACAGTTGTACGGTAACCATATATAAGAAGGAAGAGCTTTCAGTCTTGTTAGGTCCATTCATTTGAATAGTGAAAACATGAAAATAACATCTATTACCTATACATTAAATCCATATCTTTTGGTGTGTAATGCATACTGGCCAGTTTCTGTTTAAACCCAGATTCCACAAAAACACAGCATATACAGTATGTGTTGAATATAGAAATTATATCGAATAAAAAATATACAGAACTTCACTTGAATTAATTTAAAGCAAATACTGTAATAATGCTAAGTATGGTTTTTATTCTCCTAATAATTCCATTTTGGTAGACAACCTTTACATCCATACACTCTGTGAAATGCTACAAAAAAGCACAGATGCTGCAGTACAGCTGTAACCAGCTTATGTTTTGAAGAGGGGAGATTAACAAGATTTGTTCATTATCAACAGATGTATGATTAAAACCATAAAACTGCCTTTGTAATTTCATTGAAAAAAAGTTAAGTCATCTGTTAATGGCAGATTTACTGCTAGATGCGTTCTGAACAGATTTTGTCTAAAATAGTTTGGGATGCATTTTCCACATTTATTTTAAATTTGTTTGAATTTGCTTGTGATATGGCTATTAAAGTAGCTAGAAAGGTTTTGTTTGTGATCACTGATTCCTTATCAACAAAAGGGAATTAGGCTCATAGTACTGTTTACCTTAAATTGAAGAAACAAGAGAATCAATTTAATACAACTAGATTTTGTCAGTAGTATCATATTGTAGTTCTCTTGCCAAAACAAAACCCTGAAATTATTTTACAACACAAATACCACTGAAGATTTTCTGAATTTGTTTAAATGCACATGGACAGATTATTTTATTTCAAAATCCTTTCCAACTTTCTCTCATTATGCAGTAGTTGTCATATTATAATTACAAACAAATTCTAAAAGCATAATTATGTAGTCTGTACATGTAGTCTGTTTTTCAATTAATTGTCACTTTATACTGTAAGTCATAAAATGTTTTTTTTTTATGCACAGCATTGCAAAATGTTCTAGTCTGTTTTTAACACTTTTTTCTCCACATCCACATTCTGTGCTGCTAAACTTGCATCTGTGAACCTCAAAAAGTACAGTTCTTTCACAAATTGTAGACATTTGGAGAAGAAACCCATCCATATCAATAAAAAAAAAACAATTTGGGATTACAAACATACAGTAATGTACCCCTGTGGCCATGAAAGGTGTTTTTGAGGCTCATGAACCTACCTGGGAAGGAGTGCTGGTCAGCTCCATTTTTTCTTGAGATTTCTCCTTTGCTAACCGAGCAGCTTCTTTAAACTCTGCAAATTTTTCTGCAAACTGAAAACAAAACAATTTCAACTACATTTGATGTAGCGACTAAAGAACCTAATGACACTAGTCAAAGGGACTGAAAACCCACTTTAAAAGCAGTGTAGTGACTCAAAAAGAAAGACGGATGTTGTTTTTGTTGATTTCTCAGAAGGAACAGTATTACAAGAACAGAGAATATGGCAGCTTACCACGGCATGTGTGCCTACAGGGAAATATCTTTTTTCCTTATACAGTTGTAGAATCATCTCAGTATAAATGTGAAAATTTACACTGAGTCTTTTACAGGTTTGACTTCTGATGTGAATATACTTTGCCTCGACCTCGAGGTTGACACTGAAAGAAGATATGCCCTTCTGTCAGCACAAAACTTTTGTCGAATTGCACTTCAGTTTATCCATATTACCATCTGGGATGTTATGTAATAGTACTGTAAATGTGTTGATGGGCAAAACGCACTAAACACAAAAACTACTGATCTTTCAGGGGTGAATCACACATCTAGTACTGCAGCAAATGGCACCCTGATTAAACGCTAGTCTCTGTAAGTCAGATTTTAGAGAAAAAAGCTTTCTCCCATTGTAAATTGAACAGCAGTGTTAATCAGTTACTGTATATATTTTAATGCTGTTTGTGAAGATTGTGTTCAAATTAATTTAAATGAAACAAAATTGTACATTCAGTGCTTTACCTACTGTATATACAGTACAGCATGCAGTATGTATACATTGTGCTATTCACAAAATGGAGTTAAACTTGACTCTCTCATGAAAAACTGTAGTGTAATGTTAGGTTGTTAGCTTATGCTCCTTTGCCCAGAGAAAGAGTTGTTAGATCACAAAGTATTTGCCTAGGGCATTTTTAGATTCTGCTACACACCAGAGCCTAAACATAAAGCTAAAACAGCTGTTTATATCACTTAATTATACTCTGAAGAGTTAGCAAAGAAAAAAAATACAGAGAGTTTCACAGTCCTCTGTTAATGTTCATTAACTCCTTAAGTGCTTTACTAGAATAATTAGTGGTTAGATAATGTTAGCCTCTTCTAGACCAAAATAGCAGTGAAACAGATTCTGCTTAAATACTTAATACAATAAAATGTCTACTATACCAGAACTCCAAAAATGTTTAACCTATCATAACATACAGTATAGTGGAATTAGAATAATACTTCACTCTATACAGTAATAAAACTACTATAACATCCTTTGTTGTCTGATTCATTAGGATATTTGACAAACAATCCATAAAATATTCTTGGATACATATTTTACTGTACTGTACAAGTATATGTAGAAAATGAACCTGGTAAATGGGGTCCTCATGTTGTGGGATTTTTAAATGTTTCCCTCTGTTTGAAAATTGTCTTGGGAAAGTGTAAGAGTTTTCCTTAAATCTGAGACTGTTTCTTTGAAATAATTTTATACTGTAAACTTTAACATTCAGTAGGTAAATTCCATATTTTATGTACATTTACAGTATGTAGTCTGGACAAAATATAGCATTTGTTAGAACTCTACATCAAAATGTTTAATCTGACAATTCTACATAGATGTGGCACGCGTGTAATCCATCCTGTTGGTCAGTTGATGTCTTTCTATCGTACATATCTGTCCATTTCTAGGAGACATAAGAATAAGATAATGCAGTTTACTGCCTCCAAATGCTGTAGTTGTTAATTGTGATGCAAAAAATGTACCACATAATATTAAGCTACCCACAGAGATGAATCACACAAAAAGTGAAAGGTGTAGGAGTTCCCTACAGCTCAGTGATCATAGCAAAAACCACCCACCTTCACAAGATGGTGCTCTGAGGAGAATCCCAGGCCATAGACAGTATTAGCTCTGCTGTCTGCCCACTGCCCAAACTTCTGTGATGTCTTTGTGAAGGTCATATTGGGAGTGATGGTGCTGTTTATTATTGCCTATAAATTAAAAATATATATATTTCTCCATGTTAAAATGTTTGCAAGTAAACATTTTAAAAACAATCATGTCTTATATGAAGAGATGTTTTTTTTCTCAGTCTGTGCTTAACTTTCAAATTGAAACTTGAAACAATTTTAATAACAAAACTGTGCAGCAAATATATACCAGTGAAACAGATTTAAAACTTCCTGAATGCTTTATGTATATTGCAGAGCTCTAAAATAATAACAAATATCACTTGTAAAATATTTGTGCATCTGGATTCACTTAAAAGTAAGACAAAACATCAGATTTTCTGAACATTTGTAGGCATTCACTTGCTCTTTCTGAAAGAGCAGCACCAAAAAAAGCACAATTGGTGAGATTTGATGAATCAAAAGCAACATATCAATGCAAAATGGAGTCCTACAACATATTTATTTGCTTCTGTTTAAAAGTTGAGTCTTGGACTAAAAAGTTGTTTGTTTTGTGATTACAATTTGTAGTTTTACAAAGCCCACTTCAAATGAAACACTCTTAACTCCAAAGCCTATGAAATACTGTACATAATTGGTTAAACAAAGCATGTGAATTTTGGTTTTGTTCTGCAGTAATCAAATAACGGGAGATAAAGTGCTAAGGTATTGTGCATTACTTTTCTGCTCAGTGGGAAATGTAATTCTCTGTCAACTGAAGTGACTTGATTTATGGCACATACAGATTGAACAGTCACAGAGAGGCATCTGTGAATATTAAAACCTAGCCAAGAATGCATGACGTGGGGAAAGTAATGAAGTTACGTAGTCAGGCTAATTCAGTGCTTATGGGTTTTTCAGGAAAGTTAGAGGGAACAGTCAACAGTTCAGCAATTAACATCAATTTTATTTACTTCACAGCTGTGTGAACCCCTTGTAAATTATATACTGTATTTGAAAAAGAAGTTAATACTGTAGCTCTATTCTCATAAGTTTAACAGTTAGTTCATCAGAGGGAATGGAAGCAATAATGCACAGGAAAAAAATCCTCGATTTCAAAGCTCATTAATTAGTAATATACAGTACAGTATATGCATTATTACGGAAACGCATTGCTGCCACCAAGGGAAAAAGCATTCGCACCCTTATCGCGTAATAACGAGAAATGTATCTCGTAATCAAGAGAAACGCATCTCGTAATTACGAGATAGCAATGATTACTTCAGTGTATGTACAACCTGTTATGATGTGCACTCAACGCATCTAGAAGCTACTGTGAACTTGGCTGGCACTTTCAGTCCAATGGTCTTGTCAATGTCCAGTGCTGCAGCTTTTGTACGGATTTTCTTTTGACTAGGGTTTAGTCATAATAAAATCTTGCAATGTTTAGCAAATATGAACAGAATCATTATAATCATGAGGACCACTTTTGTATGATTTAGAGATCAAAGCAATGATGGTGCCGTTATGAACAGTTACACATGCAATCAGTCCCACTGCTTAAAACTGTATGTCTGCACATAGCGATATAGTAGTTCAGATGGGCAGCTACGTCAGCAAGCGTAGGCTGCAAAGGAACAAGTATAGGTTTATTCCAGTGAGGTGGTTTTCATCGTTTGTGTTGTCTGTAGGGGGGCCAACTTCACAGAGCTGTTTATTCCATGCTGGAGCCTTCTTCGGGTGTAGGCTCCACAGCTGAAATGTTGTGTTTTCTTTCTTCTCTTTTCATCATGGAATAAACCTATTACTTGTGCCGATATACAGTAGGTGCTATACAGTATGACAATTATGCTATTGGGTGATCACATAAAGTACGCAAGAATTACAATCTTGTACAGTAATTTCGAGATCATTTTCTCGGAATTACGAGATAAGGGCAAGGATTTTTTTTCCTTGCTGCCTGCAATGCGCTTCTGTACATTCTAAAGTGCTGTGCAACATTCTTAGCCCGAATGAGGAATCTCAATAAACGCATCCTGAGGAGACCAGCAATTTACTTAACACTTCTGTTGATGTCTTCTTGTTATCATTACTTACATTTGTTATTGATACATTGTGTTTTATCTGAAAACATAAGAATACAAGAAGGGTTACATACGAGTGGAGGCCATTTGGCTAATCGAGCTTATTTTGAAGTTAGTAGCTAGCTGATTGTTTCTTGAAAGACTAGGGTTTTGCCACTGTAGTACCGAAACAACATTTTATGATTTATTTCTGCCTCCATTGCAATAATGCTTGGTCTTTCTAATATCCCTTTTCACCAATGTGCAATTCATTGGACTCCTTGTCTTTAACCGGGTTCTGCTGTTTTCTTAATCATTTTCTGAAGTGCTTTTCCCCTTATATTTTTTTCAAATTGATTTGTTGAGCCATTTGAGGGACTTTCGCTATAGATTCATTCACTTTTGAGCTGTTTGTGTTTCAAAAGAATCTGTTTAAACTGTTCTCCTTAAACTGCCTTACGAATTCAAGCAGAAATCAATCTTGTCATTAAGCCATTTTACATGACATTTTGTTGACACCAGAACAAGGTAAAGAATACATAATAAGTGGACAAGACATGCAAAAGGTAATCAATCACACTTCCCAGTCACATCTAATGATTCATTGTAAAGTGTTAAAAAAACTAGGATAAATAATAAAAAAGCAAAAGACAGCACAGTATCAATACCTTTCCAGCTTAGTTATCTCATTATTTGAACAATCATGATATACTTATAAAATCGCTTTAAGAAAACAAATGACAACAGTTTGAAATTCAGATTTTGTTTAAAATGAGAATGCTCTTTCATTAAATACTATCTGTTTGGGGGAAAAAACACCAAAAGCAGTCTCACATAACGCATTTGCATTTCATGTAGTCACCTTACATTCAAAGATACTGATTTCCATGACATATTCTCTAATCATCTATTCAAGAATTCACAATTTTCCAGGATGCAAGGGAAACACCATTGTTTGCAAAATTGCAACACATTACATTACTTGTAACACACAGTCATGGTCTTTAATGCTCTTAAAACGACTGGATTCACCAGATGAATATAGGAATGAAAAGAAATAGGATCTGTGCCAGACAAGCTTGATAAGCCTCCTGCCATATGTTCATTCTAACCCTGCTGGACAGGAGGGTGGGAGGGACTCACTTGGTTTAAAATCACCACTTACACCAAATCTCATTTTGAATAAGGAATCTCATTTAGAATTCCTGATGGATATCCTTTTTATTTAAAAAAATTGCAAGTTGAAATCGAAATTCTTGACATTTGAAGCCAATCTGTAAAAAACAAAGAGAGGGAAGCTTTCGTCCTCATCTTGAAACAGATGTCAATGACACAGGACAGTGTGGAAAACCTTAGGCACTCTGTTGTACTTCTCTATGACACTTTGCAGCTGAATGGGTGCAATTAATTGAGTTCACGGGAGGCCAGCTGCTAAGGCAGGGGGCCAGGGGAAAATTGATTTGAATTAACAAGCATCTCAAACTGGTGACGATTCAGCTTTTATAAGGGGCTGCTTCTCACATAACCATGTGTACAGATATTGTGGTTCCATCCACAATAGGAATTTTAACAGCATCTTTGATCTTACAGTACATGTTGCTACTACAACATGAATCTGAGGGACACTCTCCACCCACCCTCTTCTCACATCCTTGTGTGGTTTCCCTCTTCACTACCACAATGCTATACCAGACAAAAAGAGAATGATGTTCATCCAGGTGGTTACTGCTATTGAGTCGTCCCTGTGTTTTGTTTTCAAGCCTTCCAGTTTGTTCCCTTTATTCCCACAGAATAGAGCTTTGTGTTGTTCGTGATGATAGTGGGCAGGAGGCTCAGCAGAGGAGTTTGTTGGAAACTGCTTTTCGGCGGAGCCCACGGATTTATTGATTTGTAAAAAGGAAATGATCAATGGAGGCACAACTCTGTGCTTCTGCTTACATCATACGGCCATTGATTTAAAGAGGGAACTAAGAGGTGGGTGTATTAGGCCAACTGCTGCTTTAGCACTTCAGACAGAGGGATAGCTTCTGCATTTATAGGACTAAATGGATGATTTCAATGGTCAGGCTTGGCCAGGGCTGGGCTCATATGGAGATAAGGAACAGTTTTGACTACAATATTTCTGTAATAATGGGCTTATTAGATCATGTACTGTACAGATCAGGGGTTGTTAACATTCAATTCTAACTGATCTACAGTACAGCTATAAAGTATTGCTTTATTAAAGACCTCAAGTACTTCTCTGCATTATATAAATAGGGGCACAAATGTGAAAAGACACTGTTAGGGAGTCAAAAAATAATATAATCAAAGCGTACAATATAAACCTAAAAAGGCAAAAGACACACAGTGACTAATTTCTGAGTTCAGTTTTGTGTTGCTTCAGTCAAACATTGCATGAGTAATATTAGAATTTAATAAACGAATATAATATATGAATTCAAATTCCACCAATCCTGCTGCATTATATTCTTTGAAAGCCAATTCTTTTATTGTAAGTTTATCAATTGTACCTTACTTTCTGCCCTAGTAATATGAACAATGAATATATATAATGACTGTAAATATGTGCGTTTATATAAAGAACCACTCCTGAGATTAAAAATGAAAAAAACATATAAATTACTCTGCAAAAGTATTGATACATTTTGCACTGTTATTTTCAGTCAACTATTTTCAGTCAATTCTGTTGGTGATCTATTGTTAGTTTTGTTGTTTAAAGATGACAGATTTATACATTATTCTGTATAAAGGTACCGTAGCCTTCAGCTTCGTGGATTTATAAAGAGGGACAAAAACATGTGTTAAAGATGAAGAACACTTGACAACAAATCAAATGGATTTGATTAGTAAATGATAACTTACCACAACACTTAATATTGTCTGCTCGTGTGTAGTTTACCTTGTGAATCTGATTGTTGTGAATTACAATGACTGCAGAGTGACAAGTGTGGCTTCTTTTCAGCCAAGGAAAGCTGTAGTAATAGCAGTCTAAGTGGTAATATTAATAGAAAACACTTGTGGATGTTTTGAGTAAATTGTTAATGCTGATAAAATACATATATTACTCTCAATTGTGTCTGGGAGTTTTTGACATTACCTTTATTCCGAGAAAAGCACAGATTAAGGAAGAATCTAACCTGCAATTTCTTCTTGATAGGCACTGATAGATCAAAGTTAATAGTAGTGTTTCTAATCCAAGCAATACTACGCAGAAGACAATAACTGTAAGTACTACAGTACGTACTACAGCAGCAACAGCGGCTAAAATGGATTATTCCATTAAATAACAAAGGCTGTACACTCTGTGTTGACAAATTTAGTGAGGACATACAGTACAGAAGATGGAAGCTCCAGGACTGACTGGAAATACATTTCTACTACATTTGTGCACTTCTCTTCAATCCTCCACAGATGAATTAAGGTATCTAACTTGTAACCTTGTTGCTGTCACAGTACTGTACTTCTGCATGAAAATTGATTTTTTTCCATAGGAACATGCAATTATTTTTCTTTCCTAATTGTGAATCATAATTAACTACAACCATTGTATGAGCACAGCAGAAATTGGGTCACCTACAATTTTTCACACTGCAGAATCCCATAGTAGCCACACCAAAGGGAGCATTGATTAGAAGGATTAATGGTGCTCTTACTGACCACACTACAACCACACTGGAGCCCAGCTAGTCACACAGGTTACTGATGCACTGCAAGCTGAAGGTAGCCCAATTGTCTCAAGTCACCTCCTCCCAAGACACCACTCTGCAAATTGTACATCACCATTTTGGAGAATCCCAGTCACAATCAGCTAATGAAACAGCCAGGAGTCAAGGTCACAGTATTTACTGTAGGTCATAAGTACTTTGAATGAGTGTACTGGTTGAACCACTGTTGTGGGCTGTCTTAGCTTGAGAAAAGGATTGGGTTCTGCAGATTGCTAATGATCTATTTGCTTCACTTGTCTCAAGCTCCAATAAGATGCAGTGTTTGCATATTTACTGCATAAACAGCAGGGAAGAGGTAGTATAAATCATTAGATCATCTCTTTTGACCATGGTTACTAAAATCTGCATAATGAGGTGGCTGCAATCACACAGTTAAACCCAGTTAAAATTCTCGCACACATACTGTAGCGCTTCACCATTAGAATGCTAAGCAGTGTCTTTGCCATGGAAATTTCTGATGCGAAAGGTGTTTGAACAGCATTGCAGCAAAGACCATATTCTGAATTCATGTAAAACTGTGCAATCAGGTCCATGCAGAGATAATAACTGCATCATATGGCAGGTGTACAATGCACATTTTGCAGGCTTCTAAGATTACCTTGAAAAAATAACACTGCACAAAGATATTCAATAATAATAATAATAATAATAATAATAATAATAATAATAATAATAAAAATGTGTTTTATGTACTTTAGACTGTTTCACTTTGCTCTTTTCATATTTCCATCTCATTCAGAAACTACATGAATTGCTTCAGTGCAAACTATTTTTAATAAAGAACAGTGTGTTCTACTGTAGAAGCTTGGATTCTACTGTACAAAGCAATACATTCACATTACAGGCAATCTTTGTGCTTGTAACCTCAGGAATAAAACACATTTTTAGAGTCATGTCTTTTAAATTATTTCCTAATTTTTATTACTCTATTGTCTGATACTAAATGTAAATCTGACATCATCCACATTAAATCGGCAACTAAAAACAGAAACAAGAACAAAAATATTCCTCAATCTTCAACTCCACCATCATGTTTCATCCAAAATATAAATGGTGAAGAAATTAAAATAAATTGATTGTATAAAACTGGAGCAGCACACTGGTCCATAGCATTGCTTTCTCACTGCACCAAAGACCCGGGTTCAATTCCTGGGGTGCTATCTGTGTGGAGGTTGCATGTTCTCCCCATGTTTGTGTGGGTTTCCTCTGGGTGCTCTGTTTTTTTCCTATAGTTCAAAGACATGTTGGTAGGTTAATCTGCTCCTGGGAAATACGCCCTGGAGTGAGTATGTGTCTGTGTGTGCCCTTTAATGGACTGGCATCTCATCCGGGGTGTATCCTGCCTTGCACCCAGTAATTCCTGAGACTGGCCCCGGGCCACTGTGTCCCTCATTTGGAGCAGTGATTATTGAAAGTGTTGTGTGATGTAATGAAAAAACTATAGCATATTCATCGTTAGAAGCTGACATGCAAAGAAAGTGTGTACTCTTATGTTCACCCAATAGTGCTGTCAACTGTGATCGATAGTGAGCATTTCACTGTATAGTTCTTTCGATTAATACAGGACAGACCTATAGTATGTAGTGCCTTTAGGCATAACCTGACTTCTTGGCACTTTATGAAAAGGAAAAAGAGAAAAGGAATTATGTAGCTGTAATGTACAAGGGTGCAATAGCAAATAAAGATTCAGTAACTCTAATTTTACTTTATTTTACTCTTTCCTACAGTACAATGACATAGACAACAGCTCTGTACACCTCACTACTGTATGTCTGGGTGATGAAATGATTTGAAACTGCAGACAGTTGTTAACAAGTGTCACAAGATTAACATAACCCCCTCACTAATGCTCACAGCCCAGTGTAGTCAAATCACTGGCATTCTCACTGCTGTGCCACTCTTTCTGTTTAGCCACAGTCCTGGGGGTTAGACAGGTATTCAGGTCACACAGAGGTATGCTGCTGGGGGATTATTTTTTCTGTATGTTGCTCATTCTCTTACATTTACCATCCAACTGCACAGATGGTTAAGGTGTAGAGGAGAGTTTTGAATATTTACAGGTACTATAGTTTGTACACAAGAAGTATTATGTAACTACAGTATAACACCACTTTGTATTTTTGTTTTTTTGCTTATAACTCTCAACACCATAATGTCATTGTTAACATTATCCATTTCTTTGTCAATGCTAATTACTGTATTATTAGATTATGCAATTTTGCCATGACCCTATCTTTAAAAATGTATCCTCAGTAAGCACGACTGAAAAGCTTTTAAATGCACTGTATCATTTGGCCTAGTTATGAATGATATGGTGACCAACAGTAGAATATGTTAAGATGAATCGCATGTTGTGTACAAAAAGAGCACATGATATGTTTCTGAGTTACCAAATGCAATACGTAATTGCTATATTTCCCCATGAGGGAAAAATGTTATCCAAAATGTTCTCACCTCAGTTTTGTTGAGTAATTAATAAAACTGATATTAGTCAACATATGTCCTGCAAAATCTTTTTTATATAAAAATAACAATAATTAATGTATTGTCCATTATAAAGTTTTTTCAGCATAATTTTTGTGGTAAATTCAATAGAGGAAGTACAGATTGTATGTGACAAGCATTATACTTTGTAAGGATTAAAGAATTTTATTAAGAATGTAATTTTTTATCCTTTACTCTGAGTAAATACTGTATGAGTATTTGATGGCTAATCATTCTGAAACTATTATAAGTTAGGCATTCTAAAAAAAATACAAAAAAGTGTATTCCATGCCATGAATTAAATAGTTTTTCTTTGGTATGAACTTCAAACAAATCTTGCAATCTCAACAAAATAGCAACATTTCTACTCTCCTCTTAACTTGTGAGAAAATAGGAAATCAGTATATACCACTTCTTCTTCCGACATCCATATACTGTAATTTTCACTAACAAAGTGTGTCGTAAATTACTGTCTGCATTTTTGGTTTGAATGCTCAGTTTGTCCCAAATGATTTATCTGAAGCTGCAAACACCATCGATATCAATAAATGTATGAAAAAACCTTAGAGGCATGACAGCATAATTTTGACATTTCTATACAACCAACCTTCCAAAGTAAAATGTTTGTCCCCTACTAACAAGAAGTGAAACGGTATGTCTCCTATGATGAGAAACTATCTCACATGGAGCAGCAAGTTCAGTTAAGGTTGAAGTATTAATTCAATGTGCATTAATGAAACTACACCTCCTTGAAAAGACTAAAGAACTAAATAACATAAGTGATCCCACAAAGGCCAAGGCTGAAAATGTTTTTCCCTGGGGTGTTTGTCGTCATTCACAGTAATATGCTCGATTTGACGAATCACAACCTAAAAAATTCAGACACAGGCGAAATCTACAGACAGCCAAAGCAATGTGTAACCCCTGGGAAATATCAGCACTCTTTCTGTGACAGAAAGGAGGGGGGGGGGGGGGCAAGTCAAAACAATTTTTGTGTAGCTTACAACATGACAACGTGGTGTCTAATTGTAGAATCAAAATGTTGGTGCACTTAATCAATTATGATGTGCATGAAGCATGCAGATATAAGAACTGTGCAATTTGTTTGTATGCCATTAAATGCCACAAAAGATGGTTAGGCTAATTGTAGAAAGCCTAAATAACAAAAACAAAACTTAGAAAAAGAGCCACTTTGAAGTGGGCAAAAGCTAGTCTAAAAGACATCTTGTACCACCATTTTTTAAAAAGAAAAATCTTTTATTATTTAAGCCTTAAAGCTACATCACATGTAATTATGACATTAAGGGAACATCATTAATAAAAATAATTACTCAAGGAAAGGGAAAGTGTTGACATGCATAATGACTGCTGTGTTGAGTAATGAAGTGCTATTAAGGAGGAACAGCAGCCTGCAGCATGTTATTACTGTCACTGAAGTCTAGGTGTTAGGCAGTCAAATATCTATTTACAGTAAGCCAAGTGCCAAGGCTATTTTAACTGCCATATATCTACCCTTTATCAAGATAGAGGGGAACAAGGAAATTTGCTTGAAAGTTCTCTCAAGAAAAGAAACTTGATGTTTATACTGCTTCTCCACACTATCATGTCAACATTTGTCAAAGCCTATTTTGTAAACAGTAATATTACTGTGTTACTAATTACTCTGATGGAAAATACTAGGCAGCACTGGGTACTAGGCATCTGACTGTACTGTATACATGTAGTACTGTACTCTATGAAAAGTTTGGATATATGCATTTATGATGTTTACGAAATATATGTACCTACAAAATTACCCCAAAATGGAATATGGAGTACCCTATCACTATTATTATTGAATTTATAATTTTGTCTTTGGTGATCATTTTTTGAAAACGTTTTCTAGCTGTTCTAATTATATATCCACTTACTGCATGACAACAACTTGAGAGTTTCAGCCCAAGAGGTGGCATCTTGCTCGGTATGTGTACAGACCTATCTGAAAGATCCCCATCATAAACACTTCTTCATACCAGGCTGAAATGTCAGATTTACTCAAGACGACTGCCTATGCTTCAGTTTGATTCTTTGATTGCACATAGAAAATTGTATGACACGTTGGTGTAAGAACACTAATGTAGAGACTGTGGATGTTGTACAAATTTAAAATAACCAATTACAACGAAGGAAGAGCCCCATCTACAGCACATAGAATTACAGTAACTTAGCACACTGACAAGCTCCTGCCCATGGAAACAGCCATTTGTGAACATTTCTAATTGGGATTTATTTTTTTCTCAATCAATCAAAATATAGCTTACAACAGCCTCTATTGTTGCGCAGTATGCATTTGCATCTCCTGCATGTTTCACTCCAAATTGTATTTGAATTATTTTTTTTAATGGCAAACTCCAGACCATAATGATCACACGGCTGAATCACCTACAGTAAATATTATTGCACATCATATGAAGAATAAAAAATGCACAGAATCATAATGACTGTATTCCTACAAAGGTTCCTTGATCTTTAGCGTTAGCAACAAAACTTCCGTGACTCTCCTCACTTGCTGCTATCTTGACACACACCCCCACCCTCTCTTAGCATGATAGTCTTGTGGCACAAAATCAAAGAATGAGTAAATGACACCTCATTACCCTGCAGGAATGGCTAACAACATACATTGACAATGATGTATTATAGTATTCATCCACAATACCACTGTATTTAAAGGGGGTATCCAGTGCAACACAAATATCCAACAGACTTTAGCAAACTGCAGTTTATTTTAAATACATGGAACCTATGATGTCACTATGATAATCACATGCTCCAAAATGTCTCCATAATGCAGAAACCTGTTCCCTCAGTGTAGCCTCCTGAGCCACAAAAGACATCTTCTGTTACTGGCAATATTCTTTATTCATAAATTTTATCTTACATCCTTTATCCTTTATACAGTAGTTAAATGCTATATAGTCACCTTGCAGTACAGCCCTTTGTATAAAAATGTTAATGAATGTGACATACTGTATTGCAATGTATTGATTTGTGAGACCCCTGTAGTGTTTCTGAACAGATGCTTTAGTACTTCCATGATGGCAGAAGTGGGCGTGATGCGTCAGACTGCTTCAGTACAAGTACCTCTTCCTTTTCTTTGTGGTACAGGAGTCTACACCAGAGAATCATTTTTGAGACTGGTGATGTAACACTGTGGGGATGTTCTGGAGCAGGCTATCATCGTACAGTACAATGACATCACGTGTCATGCAGTTTTATACATGCAGTTTTGTGTTGTACTTTCCCTGTCAACAAGTTCATTCAAACCCTAATATTAGGTGGAGTAGTGGCGTGAATTGAATTAATGTATTTTATTGGCATAACTCACTCTGATGAGGAGAAGGGGAGAGAGATTAGATTAAACAAACTTTAATTGAAAACTCCATTTAAGGGTACCCTCTATACAATATATTAAATTTAAAATAGTTGCCCTTTCATCTCAAGTTCATTATATAAACCTCCCCTTCCCCATAGATTGAGGTGTTCATCATGAGAAACGTCCATTAAAGAGAAAACGGTCAAGAAGGAATTGGGTTCACTTCACATCATGTACTTTTAAATGAAACAATGACAATTATGATCACATACAGGACCTATTAAGTTTTATTAATATTTATTTACATAAGGCATCAGCTGAAAATGTTGCAGACTATCAGTTATTTCAATCACCATGTAACTAAATTCTTCAATTCTCCAAAAACAGAGGCTGAAACTTTAGTTTTTTGCAAACAGATGAAAAGGTGAAAGGCTTACCTTTGACCCATCCAGGCTGATTATTCTGTAGACATTCCTTGTGCTGTCATAGAAGTAGGAGACGGTAACAGCATGCTTGCTGGTTGGAACCCAGTTCTTTTTGGTGTTGGGGTCAATTTGGAAGACATGAGCTCGGGTGCTGTAGATGGGCTGCTCCCTGAGAGGAAGAAAGTAGAAGTGATGAATCTGGTTCGGCCGCAGGATTGTAGCCTCGCAGAGCCCTGCAGGGGTCTCGGAGCTGCCCCTAGTTTGGCAAACCACCTCCCCTTGCATCGTCGTCGTGGGTCTCTTCAATTTAGCCTTCAAAAAGTAGGGAAACTTGACAAGAGACCACAGGGCGGCACACAAACTGAACGAGCACCCACACACGCAACAAATTATAGAGCCTTAAAGCTGAGACAGTGCTCTTAGCCACTTGAATGGAAATGCCAGCTGTGTAGTCAGAAGAGGGTTGCAAACTAAATATAGAGCTCTAGAAACAGTAATCTGCCAGAGTCCCACCCCCAGTCTGTTCATCTTGGTGTCGCACCGGCCTTCCTCTACATAGGACAATGTCAGCTTTCAGAGAAAACCCAATTCAAATGTTCAGCGAAGCAGAGTCAAGAAGAGGAGGAGTTAATCTTTGAGTCCCCTTGGGAAAATGAGCTCACAAGCAAGTATGCATGCGGACAAGGGAAAAGAGAAGAGAGGGCAAAAAAGTCAACAGTGTCTACTCAGTCTAGTGGATCTATGACAAAACGTGTTGAAAGTGGTTAAGCCAGGTGCCAGGTCATAACTACTGTACACACTGGTTGTCAATCCATCAGTTTCCTTCAATTTCATGAGCACCTGAGGGCTGAGATTTTTTTTCTCCCTTTCAAAAACAACAAATGAGGAGCTCAAAGGCTACTGAGTCCCACTAGTCCTACAGCCTGCCAGCAGAAGCACAGCCTTTGGGAATCAAAAATCAATAGCACAAGCTCCTCTCAGGGGTGACAGCACACATCTGAAGACATAATGCCAGCACTGATTGTGCCGCTTCAATTCTCAGAAATCAGCAAAGGCAATTTCAATTTTACAAGCTAATTTCCAAATGTTTTATAAGGGCTGAGTCCCCCCGGGGTACTGTGGCTAATATTAAAGTTACAAAAACATGTGGGCTCAACAAACATCTCTGACAATCTCAAATATATCATGAACATTACTAGAAAAAAATAGTGAATTAAAAAATGTTCTGCCCAGTGAATTTATTGATAGGGCATTCATAAATCTCTTAAAGCATGAAATGCATGCTCATTGACAAAATAAAACTTAATTTATGTAATACCGTGAGCTACAGAGATTTTCATCTTTCATCACTGCTCACCACAGCGATGTTCAATATGTGTTCAATATGATAAAAACATCAGTTCACAAAAAAAACACCTTTTGTGTTTCTGTTATTTATTCTTCTCAGCAAAATCTTAATATTGAACAAAACTGTATTACATTCTGTGAAATTATCAAACTCAGTACACTGTGCAACCTATGCTGCATACTTTCTGCAACCTTTCTAAACCTGAAGTAAAAGTAGTCAAATTAATAGTATAAAAATGGTGTTAATGAAGTGTTTTCTAGAGCACAGTAACAAAGTTATGCCTGTTTTTAAAATTGTTATTAAGGACACTTTTTCCCCACTACAGTTACAGGTTTGAAGAGATTACACAGCAGCCAAGCTTTTAAAGCAGATAGAGGTATTGTAAATTAATTTTAATCAGAAACGCAGGATCTCACTGGAATCAACTAAATATGGAATAGAAAACCTTACCCTAACCTATCATGCTTTTAGCATGATTAAAGGGGGGGGGGGGGGTTGGAGCACGATTATCATCCACCCTAAAATTACTAAAATAAGTACCCTTACAAAGGGAAGAAGAAACAGCATACATCAAGCTCAGTGATGTGAAAACCTCGCTCAGACACAACTGCAGCTAACACTAGCATGGCCCAAGACAGACAACACAACTGCAGTACCATGAGTTATTTCCCTCGCCTACCTTATACACCAGTATATGCCCCCTAGGCAGCCATTTTCTCCCATGAAACCTCATGAATCAAAAGATTAAACTTCCCAGCGCTCATGTAAAATACCATTTCAGTTTCTTGTCTACATTGACTGTACATCTTCCCATGTCAGCAACTACACATGTACTAACAAATTATATTATACTACGTTATCTCGTATTTACAAGCCTAAATGCAGTAGATTTTTCATTGACCAGGTAAATGGGCCACAGCATCGGAAAATGTAGGTAGGCGATTTCAACATCTCCCCACGTGGACTCTGTCCTATTCCCAAAATTGAATAAATAATGCCAACCCAGAGTTTCTAATCAGCTGCCATCGCTGCAAGATATTCAGTAACAAAGTAACAAGCTAGTAAGGGATTGTAGGATTTTCAAAGGCAGCAGCACATGGGAAAGCAGATAGGGAACTTCTTACAGCGCAGAAGAAGCAGTATGTCATTTGTCAACATCAAAGCCTCCTTGCATAATTCCATCCATTTTCTAACCGCTTCATCCAATTCAGGGTCGTGGGGGAGCCGGAGCCTTCTTTGCATAATTGAAGTGATTCATTCAGTAACATTCACTACAATTTAACAATGAAATGAATTAAATGAAAAATGGCTTTAGACAATGCTGCAAAGCGCTTAAATACATTCATCAATATCTAATTTTCATGGTTCACCAAAAGTTACCGTTGGTCATTTCTTCATGATTTTGCAACCAATGGTATTTTTCGTCCTGTTCACAGTTCGGGAAAGGGACAGCCACAATGTCCAATTAATGTCACGTGTCGTATTCTTGACCTGTCTCTGGTTAATCTTGCCAGCCAAGGTTATAACTGAAACAGAGCCATTTTGAGCTACCCTGCTAGTACAGTTTCTATTACATTTATTGATCCAAGGGCCCCTCAAGCCTCTTTTTCTGGTCCCACTAAATGAGAGTCCACAATATGGCAGTTTTTTTTCTCAAACAAACAAAACCCTCTTGAGTCGTTAATACACTCACACTTCATTTTAGTCTGTGTCTTTTGGTCTGGGTTCCCCTTTAGCTAAATGTAGTTCAGATGACTTTTGTACATCCCTTCCAGGGTTTTGAATACCCAAATCACATTTTCACAAAAGTCTTCTATGTCCCAGGCTAAATAGACTGCATTCTTTTAAACTCTGAAGAGTAGGAAATAACTTCATCTGTAGCAATTATTCTGCTTGTGGTTTTTTTTTAACTCTTATGGGGAGAAGTGTTGTTTTTATTGATTATTCCTGTATCCTGTAAATGTAAATGTGCATTGCAGAAACATGGAAAAATATAGAGCAATTTGCTTCTGGGGAATTCTCATTTCACTCACATTATACAAAAGGCAGTTCAAATAATTTTAGATCACACTGAAGAAAACCACAGAAATGACCCAAACTCGTAACAGGAGTATCTTTAAAGTGACAATGAAATTTGATGTACAGGTATGCCATTTTCTTGTTATAATTTCCATTGTGATGTTTTCAGTAAGGAAACAGCAAATTGTATGCTTCCTCTTAAAATGTAGTATGATACCCTGTGTATTAGTGAATCATGTATAAAAGATGTAGTAGGAAACCTAGGAAGACCTGTCACAATACTGAGGATCATGAAATTGTTGAACTGCAGCTACCAGATCATTTGTGTTTGTATTTAAAAATACACCAGACAGAACACCATCAATTCACATCATTCTCTAGCTGTAGATCACAGAGACATTTACCCAACTGAAATTTGGTCCTGTCCCAAGATACATGAAATGGGGAATTTTCTTGAATGGTCTAAAAACATTAACACATTCTTCAACAAAACATGATGTTACTGCAATCATCAGCATTTTTACCTACAGTAAAAACAATATATATTTCTTGTGTCTTTGGCTGGAAATCGAGCAAGACCTACTGTATGTACAGTACTATTTAAGGCAGTGTGTTAAAACTTATGTTCTACAAAGAAATAAAGAAACTATTTACTTGAAAACCCAAACAACAAAAGCTTTTTTCAAAACCAATGAATACTGTAGCTATTAACTAATCAAGGACCGTGTCCTTCCGAACCTCTTTAATTGGTAAAGAATGAGTAGAAAAGTAATAAAGATATCTTTAAAAAGTAATAAGATATTTTAAATATTGAGCCTGTTTAAGAGTGCACTTCAGACCAGGATATCTAAGGGAATATTTTATGTGTACACAGTAACAAAAATGTGTTAACGTAGCTGGCTGTTCTAAAGATTTGCATGAAAGAGTGTAAAAGTACAGCTCTAAGAGCTTCAAATGTAATGTGATGTAAACATACTTCAAATATAATACTGTTAATCTGACTTACTTTACATTCATCCATTTTCTAACCTCTTGCCGAAGACTATTCCGGCAAGCAACAGGCACAAGGTAGAATAGTGTACACCCTTAACGGAATGCCAGTACATACAGCACACACACAGACATAAGCATGCACACCTTCCCACAAGGGGCAATAACCCCCCAAGCCAATTGCCTTATCAGTATGTCGCTGGGTTGTGGAAGAAACCCAGAGCACCCAGAGTAAACCCACGAGAACCTATGGAGAACATACAAACTACACAAAGATAGTACCCCAGAACCAGAATCGAACGCAGTCCCCCAGCCCTGCATTCTAAGAATTTCTAGGACGTAATTTTCCAAATGATCTACATTCAACAACTGCACAAACCGCAAACCACAGGAATATTTAAAGAGGCTGTGGAGAAAATGGACACAGATCAAAACCTTCCAAAACAGATCAGAATGCATGATGAGGAATACTTCACTATAAATGCAATTTTATGATGTGATATAATGGTCTTTTAAAGTTTCAACTTTTTTTTAAAGGAAATGTTGGCAATATATTCCTGCATAGATTTTTTCTAAGATTAAAAAACATAACAGAGATACTGCATTTGAAACCAAGACTTGCTAACCACATACTGAGAGCTCACTCATGCATGAAATTAAAACATTTCCAATCAGTATGTCCACAGGGTAAATGGTCAGCCTGATACACTGTAATGGATTGTTATTACTGTGAATAAGTGGCGTTCTGAGTAGCAATATGTATAAATTGTCCCAACAGGTTATATATCTCTTTTGTCACAAGTTTAATACAGTTACAGAAACACCAGATTAACAGGTATTTTATCATTATCAGGGTATACACTTCATTTACAACAGTACTGAGACAGGAACATTAACAGAACGTTTAACTTTTGAACAAAATGAAAACTCTGGTAGGCAGAACTGTAATGCAGTGGTTATCAGTGCTGCCTCACAGCACTAGGGTTCTGGGCTCAATTCCACACCTGGGGTGCTATCTGTGTGGAGTTTGCATGTTCTCCCAGTGTTTACATGGGTTTCTGCCAGGTTACACCTCTTTCTTCCCATAGTCCAAAAACATACGTTAATTGGCTTTTAGGAAAACAGGCCTTAAGTATGAGTATGTATGGTACATGTCTGTCTTTGTGTCTGGCTATGGACTGGCGTCCCATCCAGGGTGTACCCTGCCTTGTGCCCACTGCTTGCAGGGATAGGCTTTAGCTGCCCCTGCAACCCTGAATTGGAAGATTGGAAAATGAACTGATGGAAAATTGTGTTGTTATACAACATAGACATTAAGGAGAAAAGGGAAATACATAATGTATCCCTGTCTCTAAAGCAGCATGGTTTATCCCAGTTCACAATGTCTAAAGATCTTTAAAGGAAATGAAAATGATGAAAATGACTGAAGCTGAATAATTAAACTACCTTTGGCTTATGACTAAACGGGTCATCTTAATTGAATGGATTATTGAAATAATTTGAATTCTGAACACTTTGCCAGTAAAGCATATGTCATTATTCTGAATAACCTGATGCAAAAGTCACAAGTAGTGGTATGAAATATAGGCAACAGATGATTTCAAACTAATCCACCCAGATCCTGGTACCAAATCCAACATGCATATGCTACATATATACTGATGTATTGAGATATTTATTTAAAATATGTATGATTCAAACATTGTGCTAAGCCAACCATGAAACTTTCTTTTTAACAACATTCACCAATGGCTCTAAAATGAGGCAAAACAAATACGAATGCTCTTTAGTAAGAAAGTAAATTAATCATCAAGCCTTTGCAAAGTTATTCCTCTTGCTCCACATATTTGGAGAAAGAGTCTTCTCCACATAATGACATCCTTAAAAGATAAAACTTAAAGAACAGTAACTATAAAACATCTATAATTGATTAAACCAAGAATATGTTAAGTGCAAGATTTTGTATGCAACACTTACTGTATATGCTATCTGGTGAAACTGTTAATGTCTAAGATGAGAACTGTAAAACACTGCACATTCACACATATTTTTAAACTATTTTTTTTACCCTTTTTTCTAATGAAGCTTAGGCTTAGTCATGTCATTTGCCACCACAATACTGGGGCATTAGGACCCACACAGACCACACAGTGGGTCCCTCCCGCTGGTCCCACTAACACCTCTTCCAGCAGTGACCATGGCTTCCCAGGAGGTCTCTCATCCAGGTACTGACCAGGCTCAACCCTGCGTAGATTCAGGAGGTAGCCAATTGAGAGCTACAGGGTAATATATACAGTAGTAGCCACTGGTGCTTAGGTTAAGTGTTAGTGCTATTTTAAGATTAGGGTTCCCAATCCTAATCTTGAAGGCCCATGCGACTGCTAGTTTTCATTCCAGCGGAGCTTAATTGCTTAATTGAAACCTTAAATGAACTAAGAAGGCACTTGATTGTAATTTTATATGACGAGCTGGGAGATGCTGTTAAATTGGTGTCATTTGGTCAATAATGAGCAGATTTAGGTAATCAATGACACACTGGCATTCCAGGAACCTGGTCTACAAGAATATGGCATTTAGCCTGAAATCCGATAGTTTCATAGTTCCTGCCAAATACCCTTTGGATGTGCACCTATGTTTAGCTTCTAATGGTTTGTATTGAGGCTTAATTTCTACAATTAAATTACAAATTAACTGCCAAACTCTCAAAGACCAAAAATGTCTCCATGTTTTCGCTTTTCACATCTAAATACCTTAAACATAAATGAAAGTTTTAATTTAATTTCTGATTTCCTTTTCTTAGTCAGCTACTGTACTTCCTACCCAGATAATTACAGTACAACTAGTAAATGTGAAGCAAAAGCTTTGAAAATCTCTGTTGCTTTTTGATACTTTGGGGGTTGTGTCACCCTAGTAAAATGATATATTACTTAAGAGATTAAAGAGATTAATTTGTGAATGAGGTACTGCATGAAAATGCCCATTCCCTAAGAGCTTTCACACGCACAAAAAGCCAGCATGCGTGTGGAAAATAAAGCGTTCCACTTTTTAATACCCTCTCCGATGTGACAGATAAATGCGTTGACCCACACGGTGGAGAGAGGCCTGTGTGTCACTGCGTTAATGTCACCTGTGCAATCTGTCGCTTTGCACCCTAGAGTCACCCCCCTCCCCCTCCCCAGAGTTTCCACTCGTAGCTGGCAGCAGGGAATTTCACTGCCGCCAGTCCTGCTTAGCTGCTCTGCATTTAGAGGCTTAAAGGGGGTTATCTTTAATTTATTTTTATTACGATAAGGGCGAATATGGCTGAAATTTAATCTGGAAATGATTTTACACTAGAAGCATGTGTTCAAATGATTAAATGGCGTTAATATGAAATGCATTCATAAGTCACAGGGTATTCTTCGGCTGTTCACATGACTTCCCTGGTCATCTAGAATTCAATATGAGCGGCCACTTACTGCAAAAGTGTTGCTGACTAATCCTAACCGATGCTTGTTATTTTAAAGAAAGAAAAGTTGACACAATTGCATCACTTATAGCATTTGGTGATCACAACAAAAGAAGCACAAAAGAGTAGAGAAAATCGGGGACTTCTGCATTGTCTCTGTCCTTTCGGGAACACAATTCTGGTTTTGTAACTTGCTGTGGTACACTCACATGTAACCAAACGGGAAATACTTTAAATCTGTTGTCTGTAAAGGTTTAAGAGCTGTCATTTGTAAAGTCTTTCCTTCCAAGTAATCCATACTTTCTTTTTTTATAATAACTTTCAAATATAACATTGTGAAGATAATCAGTTCATTGAACTGTCCGTTTACTTGGTAAATGTTGCTTACCTGTTTTCTTTCATTCAGTTACCTTGTTACATGTTGCAAACAAAACAACAGATCTCTAGAAATCTGTATATTCATCCTATGATGGAAGCATGGGGCTTTAGTGATTTTAAGAAGTGTGATTTACCTTACATGGACTAAAAAGGAAAGGTTCTCAGCTATTGGAACAAATGGTACCACAGATCTCCCTGTTGTCCAGTTCAGCATATACAGTACTGTACTGTACTGTATCTGTTTTGTGGGGCTAAGCATAGCAGTCTCTCTGGCTTCACTTTAGTGATCAATTCTGAAATGTGATATACAGTATTTGAGATGTAAAATGATTAACCTTATAGGAACTGTAAAAACAGGAAAACGGGTCAAGCTCTGTACTGTCAGCCGTTTTGTTTAGTATCAGTATTAATCTTTTAGGACACATCTATTCACATTTCATTACATTTGTTCAGAAGTAAAAGGTTAAATAGCTACTCATTAAAAAAACGTATTTCCCTTTCCATTAGGCTTTTTTGGTATCCTGTCACTGCTTAGTAAACACTGTAGTTTTGAAGGACTTTACAAATACATGCTTGTCAGACTCAAGGATCAACAGTGGCTCACTACTGACAAAAATGGATGCAGAATAGAGTTTCCCTTCCATTCTGGCTTGCCTTTCTGGATGACGAAGTACCGGATCCCCACAAATAGGAAGCTTTCTCATTTAGAACTCTATTTAGGAATCCCAACTCTTCTTTTTGTTGTATATTACGATGAAGGAACTATCAACTCTTTCAAAACGCTGTAAA
Organism: Lepisosteus oculatus; assembly: GCF_040954835.1. Taxonomy (NCBI): domain Eukaryota; kingdom Metazoa; phylum Chordata; class Actinopteri; order Semionotiformes; family Lepisosteidae; genus Lepisosteus; species Lepisosteus oculatus. Next base: position 42,014,667 of record NC_090698.1, on the reverse strand, counting down.
CCAGGTTTATTTTAAGGGACCACGGTTACTGTATAACCAGGTGCCCTACAATGGCACTATTTGACAAGACTGTGAAATCTGTTATCTTTCTTTTGTGGGATAAAACATTCAATATTTCCTCAAAGCACTTTACTTAAATATCCATTTAATAAACTGCTCCTTGGTTGAACAAAAAAAAAAATCAGCTTTTCTTAAGTAAATTAACCCATGTTGACACTGCACTGTGGTTTAGAGTTCAGCAGTACAGACTTAATACCTCAGATTAAGTCCTGGACTTCCTGTTTGACGATTCTTTTGTACTTGACAGTTTCATCAGATAAGGAAATAGCACGATAGCACGTTATTTTAATTTTTAAACATGCAGAAATGTTAAATGCAAAAACTAAAAGAGAACAATAACACAACAGTACATCCATCCAATACAGGCTTTATCCAATACAGGGTCTTGGGAGAGCCAGAGCCTATCCTGTCAAGCACACTACAGTACATAAGCAAGATCAATCACAAAAAAACAAAAAGGGGTGCCAATGCATACGTTCTGATCAGTTGTAAATATATTAAATGTTTTACCGAATGAGGTGGTTGTGTCTTTTTTCGCTAGTGGAGCCTTAATTGAAATGGGCAATGTTTAAATAGATTAATTACATATACTGTAATTTTACAAGGGTAACTCAAGAATTAAGCACATTTGAGAATGTTTATTGAGGACTTGGGCGTAGTGAAATTTGGTTTAACCTGCTTGGCTGAGTACCAGTCCCCTGGCTATAGGACGAGGAGGGACCCACACAGAGGGAGAAGTGACCAAGGGGCAGCTGTAAAGGTGGAGATGGGGTGGAGGAGGGATGCGTAAGATAAATATGAAAAGAGAATTTCACTTACAGTGTTATACAGTAGCTTTTTGGGAAATGACGTCAGGAATGGCTATGATTTGGAATAGCTGATATGAAAGTGTCATCAGTCCACATCTCTTTGGGTAAGGACAACATTTATTACTTTCACCGTTATTATAATAACAGTTTTCTTGTATAGGGAAAAAAATGTCTTTCGTAATCTTTTTATAAATTGTTTTGGGAGTATACACAGCTCAAGAAAAAAATGAAGCACCACTTCCATGGACAGATTATGGAAGAGTTCCGAAAGAAACACTTTGGGATTGAAATGAAAATAATAACAGAGAGACCCTGGGACAAGCGAGGAAGGACTCCTGTACAAATGGGGAAACTGTATTTTAAATGCATTAATTGTCTTACTGCTACTGAAAAGATTCTTTCTGTGAGCTAATGGGCCACAATGATGGGGCTTGACGGCCTTCCAAAAAGATAAAAATATCTTTGTATGGTGTGTTTTGTAAAGACAAGAGCAAGGGATTTGCTATACAAGAGGCATGAGGCGTAAGAGGGAGCAGATGACTATTTAAAGACTATTAAAAGCAAAAGAATATTAAAACAGCAGAAATAATTGATTAAAATGACATTGTTTCATCCCTTTTATATTTACTCAGACTCATTGTCACTGGAAAGATATTTTAACTACAAGGAAAGTGCTGAGGTCAAATATACATCAGACTAGCCAGGTATAATTCATCCTGTGACACAGTGTACAGTGGTTCTGAAAACCGAGCCTGTTGTTTGTAGCTTTGTTTCTGGCAGACCACAGATCCTTAGATCTTTTTAAGCAAAACAAAAATAAACACACTTGACAGTGAATGTTAAAAGGTAAAAACCATCAACAATTATCCCTCATTCTGGAAAAAAGTAAATTACTGTTAAGACTATTCTTTTTATTTATGTGTTCTTTCGATTTATGATTATGTGTCATCCTTATGTGTCAGCAGAAAAAAAGATTTTTTTTTTTTAAAGAGATAATTTAACCCATCAGACATTAGAAAAGACTATATGTTAGGATATGCATTATTCCCTCCGAAATTTTTGCTGAGAATTAAATTAAAGATTTTTATATTGTTAAGGGTGGCATGGTGTTGCAGTGGCTAGCATTACTGCCTTGCAGCACTGGGGTCCTCAATTCAATTCCAGACATGGGGTGCTACTGTATATCTGCGTGGAGTTTGCATGTTCTCCCCATATTCACGTGGGTTTCCTCTGGATGGTCCGGTTTCCTCCAACAGTCCTAACATACACAGGTAAGTTCATTGATTTCTGGGAAATATGGCCATAGAAGAATGGACTGGTGTCCCATCCAGGGTGCAATCCTACCTTGGATTTAGCTCTGTGACTACCACTAGGAACAAAAGTGGTTATTTAAAAAGAATGGAAGGAATTTTGTATAATTGTGTTTGCAAATGTCTGTACTGTATGTCTGTAGCACAAGCCCATTTATTCTATGTATTCTATCAACCAGGTTCAGTACCCAGCTATTATTTTGCCATATGAAATGATTGTGACCCAGTGCTGATCATAGCTTTAACTTGGCAATGTTTTTGCCCATTTCTAAAATCCATATGAATCTTTGTATGCTCCATTTGCTTTTCATTAGGTTTAGGAACTGAAAAGATATGCTCTCAAGCATTAAGATAACAGGAGAAACTGAGCTGAAGGAAGCTCTGCCACAGAAACTAAAATTGTTTAAAAAGGTACCTGAAAATTTTTCCCCATGTCAATTATGGAAGATACTTTTAAAGACGTAAAAAGAAAACTTTTTAAGTATTAATATACTACAGTGTGCTCTTCGTTCAAACTCATTAAGATGGTATACAAAAAGCTCAGGACAGTACCGTGTGACATTTGCAAGAATACTGTATACATAGAGAATAACCATATCTTCACTACTGAAAAAGAGGCTTAAGTACTGCCTGTACTGTAAAATGCAGAACACCTAACTATACATACCTACATTTTGATTGTTCCTAACATAATGTATCCAACAGTGTATCAAAGTTTTAGTTTTAGTTAACTTCGTTTAGTGAACTTTCAGGGTTCACTAAAATGGAATTTGAACAATGTATTAATGGAAGGAATCTAGTCTTCATTTGATACATTCTGTTCCTAGAAAGGATAAGAAGCCATGACACAAGAAGGCAAAGCCAGAAATTTCTTAAATGAGCATGTCATTTGTGGAATAGATAACACTACCCCAAACCACATGGCAACAATTAGAGAACAACTTGTCAGTACTTTATCCTAGCCTTATCATAGTATTGCATAGGAAGTCTTTATGGAGCGTACTGAAGAAGAGCTCTGTTTGTATGATAATTTCCCAAACGCACTTGAAAAGTAACCCCTGGAGAAAAAATTAAAGCCATTTACTGTTTGTCACCTATACGCAACATTTTTCAATCCACAATAGAAGTGAGAGACACAGATTAAGGAACATTATGTATTAACCAAACAGTTGTTTAAAAAAAACCTAAGCTTACCCTTACGTGTTTCAATAAATAATATTGCAGCATGGATGGGATAGTTTCCACTGTGCCGGAAAAAAGGCAGATGTTCTCGAGAAAGATTCGCCAAATGGAGTCATCTTTCCACACTCAGGCTGTAGTGTTTGAGTCCATTTGGAAAGTAGCTGCCTGCACAGAAGTCCACTCTCAGAATCTAGTGCTTTCAATCTTCATTTAAAGCAAATAAATGAAGTGGACTGACTGTGTGGACAACCCTGAGCATGCCAAAATAGTGCTCCATCCATCCATCCATCTTCTAATCGCTTCTTCCACCTCAGTGCTGTGTGGGAGCCCAGCAAGCAACAGGCACATGGCAGTGTTCACCTTGGATGGGATGCCAGTTCGTCACAGGGCAGACACAGGCTCAAATTTCCACACTGTTACACCAGGGCCAATTTTTCTAGTAGAAAATTAAACAACTAGTGTTTTTGGACTGTGAGAAGAAACAGGAGCACCCAGAGAAAACCCACGCAAACATAGGGAAAACATATAAACTCCATGCAGACCGCAACCCAGGTCCAAAATTGAACCCATGGCCCGAAATGCTAAATACTGCACTACTGTGCCTTCCCCACCGCAACAGGCAATTTCGGCAGATGAAAATCCTAGCAGATATGCAGAGAAAAACCTTTTACAGCAATACAAAAGAGTCTGTGTTCTTCTAAAACTGTAAATGTGTTCGCTGCCCAGCTAAGGATAGCTGCACTCAAGATGAATCTTGGTGACATATCATTTTACAAAAAAACACACCCAGGTGTACAATCCTTATTAAAATTACTGTCATTAAAGCTCTTCGCATTTAAATAGTATTAATCTTTCGGAAATTAATACTATAGTGTGGGAGCGGATTATGCTCGACTACAGCACTACTGGCATGTTAATCTGAGGGACCAGTATGATGAAAATGACGCAATCTAATCAATACCAGCCCAACGGAAATCTCCCCAGGGGATGTGCACAGCTTGAGTACAGCTCAGGGCACTAAAGCTGCTTGCTTTGCCTCGTTAATTAAACTGCACCCATGGACAAATGAAGTAGAAAACAAAATGCTACTAAACAGAAAATGAATCACAATAAATGATGAGTTTTGTTGCCAGAATATTGCATGACAGTGAAATCCTATACAGTTCTATAAGTATTGGTACACTATTTAACAGAAATTACAGGAACATTGGTTGTGTGTAATATTTTACTGTATTTAGTAAAATAAAGAATAAGCTAAGTAAATGTACTTTTCACAGTCTACTTCCATCCATCACTTCAGGTCTATATGGTATAAGCTTGAAGGGGAATGGAAGACAAAGTATTCCAGTTTTTCTGTATTTTATATACCTTTTAAATACTTATCAGCAACACATGCAATTTATCTGCAGTAGCGGAATGGATTTTACACTTAAAACAATAAGTGTTACTAAAAATAAATTCCAACATCTTTATCTTTGGATCTTTAGTTCTGACCACATGTACTGTAGGTTTCTAAAAGATGAAACCTGACCCATGAAGGGAAGATAAAACAGTTGCAGTTCTGACACATCCCCACCAGAGGGCAGGAGCCACTCATCAGGTCTAAACCCTCAGTGTAACCTGGATGAGGTAGGTATTGCTGTTTCCAGTCACATTTCACTCAGAAATCTGCTTCTCATCGTACTTTTACAATTTTAGTTAGAAGGGAAATGTCTTTAGTTGAACTGACAAAACCGTCAAAATCTCTGTCAACAGAAATGTTTAAACGAATTTTAAATTAAAACAAAGTAACCAGTCACTTACATCTAATGTTAGATATTATAAATAGGTATTAAAAACTAAGTTTACAGCAATGTAAATCAAAGTAAAAAAATCCTCAGTAAACAGCAAATTTGCTGTACTTCATTTTTAATTGTGTCTGAAAACATGCATCATACAATGCATTACATACCCAACTAGAACGAAAAAACCAAGTACAGTACTTCTGAAAGACCCTGGCAAATCTGGAAGGCTTATATGTTTGGATGCACAGGAAAAAGGAACTAAGGAATAGTTTATGTGAGAGACAATCCACATATTTTGAACATCTAAGGTTACTTTTCTGTACAATGGTTTGCTGTCTTTTTATTAAATGTATCTATTATTCCTATACTGTAGTTTCTTTAACCCATAGCCAAATAAAGGATCAATACAACCTAATTTGCACAAGGGAGCTAACCTCCCATCTCACTCCCCCATGTACAGTAAATCTAGTATTTAAGGATGCATTAACATTGGTAGTTTCTGTAGTTGCACCACAGAACTGAACCACAAGACAAGTAAAATACAATGTTCTGAATTATTCATAAGAGCAGCCCAACATATGTATAATGGTCTATTTCGGTATTTTTTACTTAGCCTTAAAAGTAAAGGGTGCTTGTACTTGGTGATCATGAAGTCAGTTTTTACACAGTATCTTTATGCTTCTATTTTTTACTTACATAAAGGCTTAGAATTGATTTTTTGAGGATTTTCAACAATTGTATATACTGCATATCTAATATCATTACAACGTGTTCAGAATTCCTTTTCCAAAATATTCAAAAAAAAATGAATTTTTCATCACTGTTTAAATCGTTAGTGAGTCTGTGAGGGTGAGGGTGAAATTATGCAGAACTGTGTCACGTCATAGTGAAAAAATAGTGGTGTATCTTCACCTATATTTCCATACCTGCTTGTGATGAAGCAATGCAAAGGTATTTGTTGACATGAAAACAATACCTTCAGCTAACAGAAGAAGAGACTTCTAGTCAGTTAGAATTGATCTTAAACTACTGTATCTTTCCCCACTATGACCAAGGTATAAAGTGCTACAACTGTACAAATGTACTGTGAGCTACTGTACATTTTCCATCTCCTAGTGCAAAAAGAATAAACTAGATTAGCCAATCTCATTTCACTTTCCTAACGAGAGCTGGATTTAAACCAAGGTCAACAAAGGCATAAAGATGGCGCATTTACACACTAAACTGTTTAATTGCTTCTTCAGTCAGTATTTCAAATGGATCTTTCAAAGATGCTTGTCTGGATTGCTCATGGAAAGGCAGATAAAGCGCTAATTAAGGAATTCAAAGTTAATTTCCCTTCAAGCAAAACAAATTATATCCTGTCCTTTTACTCACCCCTAAAGTTTTCCTTACTTCCAATTTCTCTGTACTGTACCTGAAACAAAGCAGTTATGAGGTTCCTAAATGAAGGTCTTTGAGTGTGTACAGTATGTACTGTTTTCTGGGGATTGGAGAGGCAAGTAGATTATTACTGCACGAGAAACAGATTGGACACAACTCAGTTAAAAATAGCATTCAAGGGCTATGTTTCTCAAGCAGTACAGAGGATGACAGTGGACACCAATTCCACAACCCCTTGCAAACGCGAATGGGAATCAAAACAGGAAATACAGTAATGTTGCAATTAATTAAAACTGACAAAACCTGAAGACATTAAACTTTGTCTCATTCCCTGATAGTCCTACCTACTGTATATCCACCTGATTATTGGGACTTTTATGGTAAAAATAAATATTGTTAACCTTAGAGTTTTTAAAGAGAAAATCAGGTGAAGTAATTTTCTAACTGTGTGGTTTCAGCTATGGCAAATATGTTTTACAACTTCTGAGCTCTCATCATCATCAATGAAAAAAAAATGTTGACGTTTTTTCCACACATAACCACAGCCTTTGTAGAGACACTGTATCATCCATTGGCTACGGAGTGTCTCACATTTATTTTTTTACCTAAGCAGTCCTTTTAATTTAAACTTCATAGTTTGAAGATACAGAGTTGGATAATTGAAGTGAGACTGGAATGATAAATCGGAGGGGGTATTATTAACCATTATATTTTATTTAGGGTCATATAACTCAAGTTAATGAAGTAATTATTTCAGGAATAATTCTTAAGTTGGGTATATTTTTTCTGTAGAATTTGTCCCGGTTCATGACTGCAATATCCTCTTTGGGGTATTCCCAAACATTACTGTCTGTGTAATCTTGCAGGTTTTTTTTTAGAATTCAGATATGCTATGGTTCTGATTATGAGGGAAATGAGAGCACATTACCCATGCCCTGTCTTCCTCATATTAGCTTCCTGTGCTGGATTACATTGAAAATACTGCCTTCAATTTATAAGGAAATACTGTAAATGTATTATCTAGTAACCTCTTGCTTTACGAGAACTATCAGTCCCAGATATAGATATGTTATCAGAACACAATGAATCTATATGCTCCCAAGGTAAAGAAAAACATCTATGGGAGTAGAATGTGGTGTCACAGAAAGCTTGACAAGAAAACAGTAAACAAAATGCCTTTAGGTTTAGGAGCTTAAACCTGTCTACACCAATCTAAACTGGAATATTACTGTATGTCGAAAATGGTCAGCATCCAGAATTATCTGAGGGCTGAAATAGGTATGTCCTACACACTAATAGTTAACATTAACTTGATTCCTTTTCAGAAACAAAGAAGACTTTGGGTAAATCAGCAAAAAACAAAACAAAAAATGTAAATTGGATTGCCAATGTCAACCCTACCCTGGTTCTTAATTTTCTGAAGTAAAAATTAAGAATAAACACATTCAGTGCCTAAGAACATATGACATACTGTATTATGTAAAGGTTTCTATGTTTATGCAACAAATGTACTGAGTTTTTATTTAATTTGGCCTCTTAGACCAAAAGACCATTAGCAACTCTTATGTTATCTTGTTTATCAATTATTTGCTGTATACTGTAGTATATAACAGGTCCACTACAAAAACTAATATATATAGGAAGTAAGTGAATAAAATATATTACCACAGATATATTTCCAGGGATCTGGTAATAGAATCTGGAAAGATTCTACCAGTGGGTTTTGAATTGTCCTGTTGTGTCACACTGACCCCTGTCTAGCTGATGCCCTTGTAGTCCAGATGATTGTGGTGAGTTTGGTTCTCCAGGTCAGACAGTGCAATTGCAATTTTCATTGAATAGGCAGAAAAAAACCTTGGCAACAAGATGGGAAAATATTGGTCTGTTTTCAATCTCCTTAGCTCATATGTGGATGAGAATGATAAGATAAAACTAACATTCTGATTTTCAACCTTGTGGCAAGGAAATCAGGGAAATTAAACTTAGGTGCTCTAGAGTTACTTGTTATTAAGGAATACAATAATAACACAATGAATACAGGAGACAGCTTACAGAACACAGGAGATGGCTCAAATTTTGTACTCAGCATCCTAAAATCCTGGGGTATCTAAATCCACATTCAACAAACTGCAGTATGTCCAAAATTTGGCAGCCATAATCCTGACCAGGTCCAGTGCAAGTGTTCACATTACTGCCATCCTGGAATTCTTGCACTGGTTTCCTTTCAAAATTTGTGTTGACTTTAAAATCCTCATGCTCACCTACAGTATAAGGCTCTGCATGGCTTGGAACTTCAGTACCTGTCGAAACTATTATCGCCCTACTCCCCATCTTGCAACCTTCGCTCTTCTAATTTTGGTCTTCTAACTGTCCCCCAAGCCTTTCTACATTCTACGGGTGACAGGGCCTTCTTCTGTTATACCCCCAAGCTCTGGAACTCTCTCCCCAAAGATATCAGAGAGTCACCTTCTCTAAACTTCTTCAAGCCCAGACTCAAAACCTTCTTGTTCAGAAGAGCCTTTACTTAACTGGTTCCATTCTTTACCCCTCTGCTCCTACTATACTTAGTACCACCATCCACGGTCTTCTCTGTGTATTATAATTGTGTTTTATCTTGTGTATTCTTTTTATTTATTGTTGTTGTCATTCTGTAAAGAGCTTTGAGAAGCCACCTTTAAAGGCACTTTATATAAAATAAAGTTTATTATTATTATTATTATTATTATAGAAAAAAAATCCCAATGTACTTTATCAGAGAGCAAAGATTTTCAAATAGAAAGATCTCTAATCAATTCTTACTGAACACTCAATATAAACACAGGAGAAAAATCACACTGCTTAAAATTTCAATATTTTACATATTCCCCTCCAGATGTTTTGTGGAGAACTTAAAACGACATTTTTACATTTTCAAAGTGTTGGAGATATATACAGTACATCCACTTGCTTCAGTAAGTGCAAATAAAATATCGTCATCTGTATGCTGATGAAAATTGTCTGGCTAAGGGATGAAAATGGCACACAGAGCTGCAGACCCCTTTAGGGGTTTTCAATGTGCAAAGCCAAATTGAAATACAGAGTTGATCCATTTTCTTCAACTGAATAAAGCATGTACTGGTGATTTACAGTTCAGCAAGCAATTTAACTAGGAGAACAAAAAAAAAAAGAAAAGAGTCCCCCTCTTACTACAGTTCCGTATTTTAAAAGCAAACAACAAGGTGCATGCAAAGGTTTGGGAGACGTGGCTATTCATTAATAACTTATAAAAAACAGAGGCTACATTATTAGGTTTTAGCTTCATTTCACAAATATCCTGTATGTGACACATTTCACTTTTTTGTTATGTTCTACCCATCCATCCAGCAAAGCAAGGTACTCCCTGGATGGCCCAGCAGTCCATCACAGTGCACACACAGACTCAAACATGCACACACTTAGCAGCTAATTTTCTCAGAAGCCAATTAACCTACCAACATGGCTTTGGACCTGGAGGAATTCCACAAAACACGGGAAGAACATACTGTACAAACTCCATATATATTTATGCCAGCAGCTATATCACCCTACAACTCACCACTGGCAGCCCACTGAAGCTCTGCAGGTGAGAGCCCGGCCAGTACCTGGATGGGAGACCTCCTTGGAAATCTAGGATTTCTGCTGGAAGAGGTGGGGCCAGTAGGGGGCTGTTACTCTGTGGTCTGTGTGGGTCCTAATGCCCTAGTATACTGATAGGGACACTGTAAATAAGTGCCATCCTTTGAATGAGACATAAAAACCAAGGTCCTGACTTTTTGTGGTCATTAAAAATCCTGAGGTATTTCTTGAAAAGAGAAGGGGTTTTTCCCTGGTGTCCTAGCCAAGTTTCCCATTGGCCTTTACCAATCATGGCCTCCTACTAATCCCCATCTGTGAACTCGCCTCATCACTCTGTTCTCCTCCCCACTGATAGCTGCCGTAGTATCATTAAGGTAGGGCTGCACATTGGAGAAAGTGTAAAAGTGTATAACAACTTGAATCTTGAAACGGTGTCATTTTTAAACACACATAACTAAAACTAAAAAGGGCACAGAATGAATTCTTGATTGAACAATGGATCTCTGTAACATATTTAAGTTTTTCAGTACTTCAGAAGCTGAAAGAAAACTGAAGTGCTGCAGTTTTCTTCGCAGGAGACACATCAAAGTGCAATGCTTTGCAAAAGTATTCATCCCCTTCCAATGTCTCATAAAGCGAATATTTGAAACAAGACTTGAATCCTCAAACTAAACACTTTTATAGGTAAAATACATTTTTCATACTTTCAAGTATTTCATGTGCACACATTTCTGTGCAACAAATTAAAGTTTTCTGAAGCATGAAGGTGCTTTTGAAGATTATGAAGGTGGGGAAGCACTAAAAAGGCAAAAAGATAGTTAAGATAAACAGTTGAAAGTTCAGAGTTTTCATTACGTGATGTGATTAGTAAACCCTCATTTAAATACCATGCACAATTTTGATTACCACATTCAGAATAATACTGTATGCCACTGCTCTGGAATAATTTCAGAGAAGAGTGAAAAAATAAATTCTATATAGGAAATCTTTAAAAGATTGTACTCTGACAGGGTAAAAAACTGTATCCAAAATCCTCAAAAGCATTGACAAAGTGAACCCAACAGACTTATTCAAAATCAACAGTGAAACACACAATAAACAAAATAATAACTATAGGAGAGTGCACTACAAATGAAAACAGTGGACCCTTTTACATAAAGGGGTGTGGGAGTATGGCACAAGCTAACTAGCTTAGAGACAAAGCAGAATACAGAGACTGCCTTTGAGACCCTCATTCTAAATGTAAAAAGGTATGATGGAATGTGCTCCAAGACTTCAATATAAGATAAGATCACTTTATTAGCCATATACGATTTCTTGCATTTGGAATTCATGTTTTCACACACCCCCACTTGCTTTTCATGAGACACACAGAGAGGGAGAGAAGCTTGGGGTCACAGCACAGGGTCAGCCATTTATACAGCCCCCCTGGAGCAGTTGAGGTTAAGGGCCTTGCTCAGGAGCCCAATGGAGTAGAATCCTTTGCCAGCTGTGGGATTTGAACCAGCAACCATCCAGCCACAGGCACAGATCCTTAGCCAAAGTGCCACCACTTGGCCCTGTTTTTTTTGGGGAGGGGGTGTTTCTCAAAAAGCACAGTAAAACTGGACTGCATACAGTACTAGGCTCTGTATCTCTAAATGCTTCATAAAAGCCCCCTTTTTATGAAGCACTTATTCCAATCCAATTAACCTTCATGTGTCCTTCACTTGAGTTCATCTGGTTCTCTCTGTCTGGTATATAGGAGTCTAGAAAGAATACCTCAAAACAAAGCGACCAAAATCTAGAGAAAATGTCTTATAGTGACAAACACAGCTTGACTTTCCAACCATCTGTCCATCAAGGGTAAATAAAAGAGTTTTAATGATAATTTTCCTAATGGCTTGGTTAAGACATAGGGTGATCACATTAAAGAGATATGCTGTAGGTAAAATAAGACAGAACCAGATAGTGTTCCTCTAACTGTATCCTGTGATTACTGTGATTCTGAGAAAAGAAAAAGCACACAGATCTCAGCCTTGTCAGGACACATGTGTTTTAACTTGGCACAGTTTATAATCCAGTAAAATACATAATATATATAATTAGTCTGAAAAAGTGCCCTTCATACCAAGACATTTCAGGCAACTGTTCAAATGTAAAATATGCTCTAACATTCAAGGCAGCAACATTTTCAATGTAGTTTTTAAAAGACTACTGTAACACCATTTTTGAAGAAGACTGGGAGGGAGTTTCAGAATCTACAGGCATATTAACTGTTAACCCTGAATCCAGCTTACTGGAGATGATATCAGGGAATAATCAGTCTATATTTTCTGTGGGTGATAGAACTTAAAGGCTCCTGAAGGTAAGAGGTCCCTCACAGAAAAAAATGTTATATGTTATAACAGCTACTGAAAAGACAACTCACAGGTAACCAATATAAGAACTTAATAACTGAACAAATGTGGTCAGGTGGCTGGATAATAGAGTGGCAACAACATTCTCTTTGTTGTTTGTTGTCAGACACACCAGCAAACAATGAGTTACAGTAGTCAAGATGGGAGATTATGAAAAAAATGAGCCAGCTCTGTGTGCTTCCTGTTCAAGCAGGTTTTGAGATTAGCACTGTTACTCAAGTGTTAAAAAGCAGTTCTAGTCAAAGACTTGTTGTGTAAATTAAATCAAAGCTTATGAGTCGAGAATGACACCAAGTGCATTTGCAAAAACATTTTTCTGTGCAACTGAATCTTCAAAGAAATTGTTTTAGGTTTTAAACATGCTTTTGTTTTGTAAGAAATAGCTTGTCTGGGCACAAATGTAAGGAGAGCTCAAAGTTAACACAGTGCTTGATCCAACAGTATCAGCCTTCAATGTCCCTGGATTTCTTAAGGGCAATTTGGGACATAAGGTCTTAACTTCCTTACATTCTGTTTGTACTGTTCCATTTTATAAAATGCAAAGCATCTTAATCGGTCATTACTCTTTTAATTTTTTCTTTGTTTTTCCTTCAGCACCTGTTTCTTCATTTTACTGGTGGAGAACTGTTTTTAATATAATAGTTAACAGTTCTCTTAAGTAATTTTTTACTTAAAAAAACAGGACTGTTACATGGGTATAAACCAGAAGCTGGTATAATGAATTCAAGCAAACTGTAAATCCAAAATGTGATGGAAAGAAGAATACAGTACTGCAAACACTACCGAAGTTTTAGTTTAATCTCATAACAGCCAGTGTTAAACACGCTAATAAAGCAAAACAAACAACCTCAATTAACAGAACTGACTAAACTATTAATGGTACATTGAGGACAGCTGTTTATCTTTTTCTTTGAGCATAATCAGGGTATTGTACATCTTAAGTTATCTGCATGAATGCTGCTGGTGGGGTGTGCAGTTCAGGCATGTAAATTGATTAACAAATAGTATATAACTAATGTCAAATTGTGCGTTTAGTCTGAAGATGACCCAAAGCTACTGTACAAAAGTCAATGGTAAAGCAACCAAATACAGGTATAAGCAACACCTGTATAACAACTTTGTTATACAGGCTTAAGCCTGCAAATATACAGCAAAAAAAATAAACTAGACTAGACTTGGAATTGAGTGGTGCTCACAATTCTGATTGAATAAAGTTATTTTTTTGCTTTATTCTTTTGAAGAAAAGAAATCGGCTATTTTACATTAGGTAGACCCATTACTCATTACTCAAGCAGAAGACGTGCAAAGGAACTGTAACTCTTTTAAAGTACTGAACCACAACACAGTAATAGTCACAGTTAATACCTAATCGTGTATTCAGTAGTTTAACAACAATAATCTATTGACTGGAGTTGTGTGTATCCAATATTAGGTTTTCCTTTAAAATGTTTGGATGAGGCCTAAGTACCTCACCACTGGATGAGAAACCATGAATTCCATCCCATGTGGGGCTACTGCAACAGTAGCAGCACTGGGGGAGGGTGGTGGAATGGGAGATGATAAGCCAAAATGCAAAGGTGTGGGAGGTGACTGCTTTTGATAAAGCGACTGCCTCTGTAGATCCTGCAACATGTACAGGAGTTAATTATTGTCTTCTCCCAAATGTTCGTTTATAAACTCTAATAATCTTGAAGCAAGAAACAGAAATCTAACTGCAAATAGAATTAAATGTATGGTGTATTACATACAGTATGCACTTTTTTGTGTACACACACACGGTTCATTTTTTCAACATTTAATTAAAAAAAACAATGCACCCTACTTTATAAAACCATTTAAGTGCTCTCTGAAACCCCTCAGCACGCATTTTTAATGCAGGGCAGGTTAGACAAAAACATTTTACGAAGGAGCCTTGTTTTATCTTGCTGCTGTCAGGAAACAAGCAGGCATTAGGAGAGAAGGCTCTTTATATTCTCCGTGTTTGAAATTATGCAGAAGAAGAAAAGCCAGATTCCATGCCTGAAACAGTGAGATAGCAAAGAGCGTAGTTTAAAAATGCCTTCAGGGTTGTTTAAGATAATTTAAGTTAATAGATCAGCAGGAGTTTTCTGGGATGAACCTGAATGTTTTCTATGCATCAATAAATACGCACAGGATCTTGCCAAAACAGCAACAATCAGCTGCTGAAACCATGACATTCTCAAAGCATGATGGGTTCTGATAAAGATTTTTTGCTTTCCTGGGAATTCCAACAGAGCTATTGGAAGACTTTTCCTTTGATAGCGAAGATGCCGATGATATTTTAAGTAGAGTATAATAGCTAAATTAAAAGCTATTCACATTTCTCACAACTTTGTTTAAACTCTTTTTATAATCTGCTCTTGAGCTTTTGATGTTAGTCTCCAACAGGATTTAAATAGCATCAAAGATTTTTTCAAACTTAACTTACAAAAGAAAAACGTGAATTGTGCCCTGCAAACACACTGATACACACAGTAAGTGGCTGGGTATAAAATAATTCCTTCAAACTCATTCCAATATTTCTCTCACTAAGGTGTAATATCAAATGAAAAAGATCAGAATTCTTTAATGTTAAAGCTATAAAAAGCCCCATAAAATAACTTAATCTAAGGAAAGTAAAGAAGATTTTAACAAGAGTTTCTTAAATTATCAGAGGTCAGCACTGAGTTATTTTGGGACATGTTCCAGCTGATACTTTCACTACTTCATGTGAAGGAACTAGGCAGTTCATTTTGCTCTTTGCGGTTATGCAAGATGTCTGCACTTACAGTATATCTCTCATGTCTGTGAGTTTTTCTAAATGTTCTGTGCTACTTAATATTCTGTTTGATCTTTTCTCTACCTGGTTAAATAAAAATCAGAAAATTAAGTTCAGCAGCAGTCTTTACATGCATAAAACGTTGCCCAGTAACTCACAGTATCTGGCAAAACTATTCAAACCCTTTCTATGGTGAAGCATTTTGTGAAATTCTCAAATGATGCATACGTATTTGTTTTCATACATGAATACTCTAATTGAAGACTTCTAAGAGTAAGATAAGTCATTGTACATGTTAGCAAAACAAAAGAGAAAAAAAACAATGCTGATTGCATTGATCTTTTCTCTACCTGGTTAAATAAAAATCAGAAAATTAAGCAGCAGTCTTTACATGCATAAAACGTTGCCCAGTAACTCACAGTATCTGGCAAAAGTATTCAAACCCTTTCTATGGAGGAGGTTGAAACCCTGGCAGCATGGTGCCAGGAGAACAACCTCTCTCTGAACATCAGTAAGACTAAGGAGATGATTGTGGACTATAGAAAACACCAGGGAGGAGATCACACACCAACTACATCAATGGGACTGCAGTGGAGAGGGTCAGCAGTTTTAAATTCCCGGGATTTAACATCTCAGAGGACTTAATCTGGACACACCACACCAACACCGGGGTCAAAACAGCACAGCCGCGCCTATTCTTTCTCCATAGGCTAAAGAGGTTTGGCATGCCGTCACATATCCAGGCTAACTTCTACAGGTGCACTAATGAGTGCCTGGTATGGGAACTGCTCTGCACGGGATTGCAAAGTACTGCAGAGGGTGGTGAAGTTAGCGCAGCTTATTACTGGCTGTGAGCTACCAAACATCCAGGATATCTACTCAGCTAGATGTTTGAAGAAGGCTGGTCCATTCTCAAGGACCCCAGTCATCCCAGTCACAAACTGTTTTCCCTCCTACCGTCCGGTAACTGGTACCAAAGCATTCGGTCCAAGTCCAACAGACTACGGAACAGCTTCTTCCTAGCAATAAGACTGCTAAATAGTCAACCTGCAGCTCCTTTAGCAAATCACATGTAATCGCTACATGGACACATAGTTTTCACTGTATTCAGCATAAACACACTACTAGTATATATTGCATACACCATGGACACATGGCAGCTCTATTCATATTGAGTTTTATTAAACTTCTATTACATCTATTATTATGTAACCTTATTTTCATAACCTAAATTTTGTGATTTTTGTGTTTTTGTGATTTTTGTGATATTCACGGAAAAGACATTTCATTGCCAGCAACTACTGCTGCACGCTGTATTGTTATGCATTTGATAAATTAACTTTGATTTGATTTGATAAGTATTCAGACACATGAAATCAAACTTTTCTTGGCAGGTTCACTCAAGTTACCTAAAGTTGCTTGGGGATCACTTATGGACAGCAATTTCAAGCCTTTCCACAGTTTCTCAACGGGATTCACACCAACTGGGCTTAGACTGAGCCACTCAAGAACAATCACTTTCTCATTCTTAAGTCGCTTCAGTGTAGCTTTGGCCGTGTGTTTTCAATCATTGTCCTTCTGAAAGTGAACTTTTGTTCCAATTTTAGGCCTTTCCTCTATGATTTACCAGTACGATGCTAGATCTACAGTATGTTCCTATCAATTTTGACAAACACCCCAGTCCCTGAAAAGTACTCTGGCTAACTATTTGAATCACACCTTATTCTCTACCTAAATTAGGGTTTGATTTACTGTTGTCTAAATACGACCCTCAGTTACGTTTAGATTAGATAAAAAAACAGGCAAGCTGAATGGTAGTCCTGACTAGGATGCTGTATGAGAAAATACTTTTTCTTCCTCTAACAATTTAGCACAACAGCTAATCCATTTTAAATTGTACACAGAATCTGCACAAAACCATATCAGTGTACCATTTCTACCAGTGCTCTCTGTCACAGCTGTGCGCAAGGTGTACAAGTGATGGAGCACTTTTGGGTATATGTGACTAATGTGCTTTTGGATGTGACTGTGCTACTGACTGATAATGATTCCCATTTTACTATCCATCTTCTTGAAGCATCTTACCTTATCCCAAAAATCTATTTTACAAGGTTGGCTGGACACTAAGACATTCTTAAATCACACCTTTTCTGCATTAATTTTGCTGAAATGGTGTTTATGAAATTTAGTAAAGCTATTTTATATCTACAGGTAGCTGAGTTATGGCTGAGGTGCTTTTCCGACCCTCTTCTTCTCTTTAGTGAGAGTTCTCATGGTTGTGTATTATGTTTTATGTTTGTTTTGTTGTTTTCATATCAAATATAGAATATCTAACCAAATGTTTTAAATGTTGCAGATGTATTAAATGTGAATGACTACTATAGCAACTACTATAAAGGACCATCCTGGAAAACCGTTAATATATTGGATGTCAGTCACTAAGAATTCTATTATTAATATGTCACATACAAATTAACGTAATTATATTAACTATATACAGTACACTGTAGATTGATTCATTGCCTGTTTGGTTGAGAATCAATAGGATTTGTTTTTTAAAAACCTGCCTCTTTAAAACAAAAGGTCTCACCACATACTGTACATTTGGAACCAAATGATCTAAGAAATAACATATAGCTTAGTTGCCTGAACATGTCACAGATAAAATATATGTTGATGCATTCACTATTATTACTGGAATTTATTGAACAATTTACTGTATAATAAATGGACTCCTTAAACACATCTATTAACAATTTAGAATCAAATCAGACTAAATGGTCTTTTAAGATTTCACTTACCATGAAAATGGCAGAGTATTTATATTTGTAGAATATACTACATACAGTAAGCTACAGTATATTGAATAGTAAGGGCCAAGGCCTGCAAGTTAAAAAAAAAAATTATGAAAAACAATTCATACCAATACTGTATGTAACCAGCACCAGTAGGAAATTCAGCTTCTTGTTTGAAGAAATAATGAATTCTTCAGTGTCTCTCTTTATATAATGATTATTAAGAATCCCATACTATTTATTGTTACAGGACAAATGTACTGTAACTAAATTTTATCAGTACATAAAACTTTAGTCTAAACAGAACCTTCCATCCAACAGCCAATTAATCTACCAGCATGTCTTTAGACTGTGGGAGGAAACCAGAGCACCCAGAGAAATACAGGGAGAACATACAAACTCTACACAAATAGTTAATCAGGGAACTGAACCCAGGGTACCAGCGCTGCAAGGAAACCACGCTAACTGCTGCACCATCATGCCACCCCTAAATGTACACTTAAAGTTCCAAAAGAAATATACAAATCAAACATGTTACTGTTTTGTGTTAGATTAAAAAAAATCCAACTCAACAAGACAGCAAATAAACAAGTAATAGGTTTATTCCATGCTGGAAAGAGAAGAGAGAAAACACAACGTTTTCGGCTGTGAAGCCTTCTTCAGGTGTGAATGTTCTAGTTCTCTGTGGTTTTAAGTCCGGATTAACATAAAAATGTAATTATGTACAGTAAGAACACAGCTACCTTCTGTATCATGGTGCATTTTATGGATTGGAGTCTATTTTTGTAACAAATTGCTCCTCAAAAGCAGAATTATTTTCCCTTTTCTCTTAAGGGAGACTGCAAATGTGTGTTGTGGCATTCTAAAAGATTATTGTGTGGCATTGCACAGTCCCTCAGAAAGAGACTCTACTACTAATAACCTGACTGCTCAGCATATAAATATTCGGTTTGTACTGTATGAAGTTTTGTATTTTTCATAATTACTTTCCCAATAGGCACATTAAATTACCCATTTATATATTTCGGTGTATTTAAAAACATATTTCAAATCCAAGTCTCATTAAATTCAGATTTACAAGTTGCTGAAGTGTTTACATGCACAGGAACAAAAAATCAATTTTTTGGTATTAGCAATACTATTACAGTATGGTCGTCACCAAAGATTTACTCAAAGAAACTTTGCAAGTTTTAAGGAGTCAGGCTCTAAGTGCCAGACAGGAAAATTTAAGGAATTATACAGAACAAGAACAGAGAAAAGCACTAAGACTGTATAAGTACAGACTTTTTATATAAGCATACTCGCACTGAATGTAAATGTCACCAGCAAGTAAACTCAATTGCATCCTACTTATCTGTAAGTACCAGAGGGCATCTTCCCCATGGAAGAGAACATCAAAGCACACTCTAATCACAGAGTCTTAATAACAAAGACCACTGGGTCCCTTTCTTGACTTCTTTTGACAGTGTTTCCACAAAGTCCAATGTCCTTCACAGAGTGCTTTAATCTTCACCTCTTATTTGAGGTTCCACACGATTGAAAGGACTTTCCGATAACTTCTGTACAGAGGCACAGAATGTTACCTCCAGTAATTGGTCTTAATATTCATTTATTGCCCTCATTAACATGCTATTGCAGCATGTCTTTATCACCTTGTATTCTCTCTCTGCTCTACTTCACACAGAATGGGGCGGTGCGGTGGCTGGGGTTGGAAGGTTGCTGGTTCAAATCCCACACCTGGCAGAGGAATCCTACTCTGTTGGGCCCCTGAGCAAGGCCCTTAACCCCACCTGCTTTAGGGGTGCTGTATAAATGGCTGACCCTGTGCTCTGACCCCATGCTTCTCTCCCTGTCTGTGTGTCTCATGGGGAGCAAGTTGGGGTATGCGTAAAGACAAATTCCTAATGCAAGAAATTGTATATGGCTAATAAAGTATCTTATCATAAAAAATTCAGCAATTTCCCTCACGGGATCAATAAAGTATCTATCTATGTCAGGTCACTCTAATGCAGGTTATTCAAGTGTTTAAATTCTAGGGGTTTTAAGTCACACCTTCTAGAATTTAGTTTCTTGAAAAATGTGTACTGTAATAACTGTCATGAGCTGACTGACTTTATATCTTTCCTAGGTGTTCTTTTAAGAGCAAATGGGAGAAGTGCTGGTGTTCTCTGCTGGTGTTTTAAAAGTGAATCTACAATTTGAGAGACTTTTAAACGAAGATAAAAAGCTCCTAAAACATCATAAACTATAAAGTTTTAAGCTAAGTTATTTCTATAAGTAGCTGCAAAATAAAAGAAAATGCTTTCCTGAAGACTCATAGATACAGTTTATCGTTTGCACGCTCATACATACACTGGTAAATAATGGGAATAATGTAGATAGAATTAAAAATAACCACTAGGAAAGGTATATAAGAAGAAACCACCAACACTAATTAATATAATAATAATCAATAAACAATAAATTTGGAAGGTTAATTGCACTCCTCCTTTGACCTGATCAACAAGACCATCATTTACAAATCTAGATGGTGATAATCACTTCAGGCAGAACCTGCATGCAATCGTAGTAACATTTAAAATCAATTGAAAAATAAATACTATTTTTTCATTTGAAAAATGAATAATTAAATATATAATATGCTTTAAAATGTCACGGTTTGTCCTTTTTTTGGTTTTATTCATGAACGTATAGCGTCAAAACAGCTAGAGACTCCTCTGACATATTTAATAAATCTGTCTTTTCCTCGTTTCCACTGCTGCCAAAAAATGGTCAGACAGATTCAGAGATTTTTTCTTAATAAAAAACGATATGTATTTAGAATGAAAACTACTTCAGTTTTGGAACCAGATTAATGGCTTTTTGTATAGACACATGTCAAGAATTTTTACACAACACAGTATTAGCAATAAGGAAAGGGGACAAAACAAACAAAAAAAAAGCAGTCAAGAAAAGAAATACAAATGCTGCACACAATAACCATTCACAGAACATAATCATTCTTATGCTCCCATTACATTTTGTGAGCTATATTCAACAATTAAAATTAAATTAATATGAAAAAAAATCTGTTGAATGTGTTATATATTGTAATTGGCCATTACTGGCCAAATACACGCAGACAGTGCAGGCATGTACTGTAGGAAAGACATGAACTGAACCAATTTCCATCTTTCTGTACACATTACACACAGATCTTTTCCGTTTTATCTCTGTATTATAGACAAGGCTTGAAATTTCAGGGTCACTCTTAGAACAGGAATGTGCAATGATTTCACTGTATCGAAGCATCATCATAAATTAGCGGAGAAGAAAAAATCTTATTAAATTTAATGTTGACTGTCTCTAACATTTAACATCAACAACTTACTCTAGATAGTGTTGTAACCCAGTCATAAGAATTATGTCTCATCAACTCTAGTTGTGATTCTTCCCTACTTTTAAAACTTTGCTTAAGTCAAGTAACAGATTTGAATACACATAAAATGTAATTACTTTTGATTTTATAATCACCCAGTCCTGGCATTAGCTAATATAAATATAATAGGGAAACCTGCACACAATTAGCCAAGAAGAGTCAGAACTTTGACTTCTGTTACATCTTCAATTCTGGGCTGTGGGACCTTCTGTGTGGGGTATGCATATTCTCTCTCATGTTCACCTGGCGTTTTTTGAGCACTCCTGCATAGACTTACTTGCTGGGAAAACTAGTGATTGTCCCTGTGTTTGTGTATGTGCACAACAGCCCTCTATGGAACATTCAGTACTGACTGGAGGAGAGGTGCATCCCTTACTGGCAGCAATGCAAGCTTGCAAGTGTCTCTGTGCACTGTGCATATACTACTACTTGGGGAATCCCAGTTACAATCAGCTAGTGAATCACAGTCACAGTCACAGTCACTGTCAGCTAGGGAATTCTAATTAACAGTCCCGGTCAGCTAATGACCCAAGTTCTAACCTGCGGCATCCAGATAACAGAGCTCAATTTGCTCTTGCATGGTTGAGCTTCTTGGGAAATGTTTGGCCAATTTTCCCACATTTCGATTCTCTAGGCAGAAATTAAATATGTAAGAAGAATTTAATAATTTACTCAACTTACCTACAGTACACTGACAGGCTAAAAGAACTGGACCTTTTCGGGGACTTGATAAGAACACACTTTGAGGTGACCCTATCCGAGTATTGAAAATCGTCAAAAGAATTTGCAAAGTCAGCTTCTTCAGGGAACGTCTTCAGACAGTCAAACACAAACCAGAGGACACAAGTGGAAACTAATGGAATTGCATTTAAAACAAAAATACTCTAGACATTTCTGTGTAAGATGAACAGCGTATTAAACAATGAAAGACAGAAATTTAATTTTATGATATTCAGTTAATTTAAAATATTTTTTCTAGGACAAGCTAGCAGTGTTAGACCCAAGAGTTTTCAATACCCTAATGATATTGTCCTCTTTACTGAAATATTAATTTAATAGAAATGAAAGCATTACATTAATTAATCAATGCATCACATAAGCACTGAACTGTGATTTTTTGGGAGGTCATGGTTCAATAAACTGCTAAAATGTGATAAAGTTGCAGCAACTAAAATTACATTTATGTCAATATAAATATCATATAAAATTAATGGCCAAAATACTATGACTATGCCTGTGGCACATAATAGCAAATAAAAGGTCAAATGAAAATGACGAAAACTATTAAGGAATAGCATAATATATCACACATCACATTTGCAAGTATAACTTTACTGTGCCATAGTTTGCGTAAAACCAGATTAAGTTAAAATACTCCCTTTTAAATACCGAGCTAGTCAGACAAATTGAATGCAAAATAATTTTAGTGTTATCATGGTGACATATATACAATCAGATGGCTGTCTCACTCCTTTATTTCCTAATCGCTCAATGTTTCCTTACTGTAAACGCCACTGCTTTATCAGTTTTTCTGTACAACTGAATGTTTATCAGCGATTGCCAGTCTAATACCATTAACCTCTAACAATGGCTTTCTGTGTGCTAAACAGGATGCAATGATAATGCCTTGTACTCTCAGATGGATTCCAGACCAGGATATAGATGGTATCATAACAGCACTTTCATTTTAACTCACAAGCAGCTTGTCTAGTTGGTGTTGTATTTTTCACAGTTTAAAAGTAGAAATAAAAGACAGTTTATTAAAATTTTGGAAAAGCCTATACAGTAGGTAGAAGTTATTCACAGATTTTATGACTACTCCCTACGCCCCTCCTCATTATATGATTTGTAGCTTCAGAATGCCTTCATCCACTCCCACTTACCGAAAGATGATACTATTGCCACTTCCTTTGATGTCGAAGAGGTACAAATGATTTTTTTAGCATAGTACAGTAAATTAGAATTCAAAGAGGGACAAGCAAAACTGTTCTAGCCAGCAAGCTCTTTGTGTGGAATTATTGCATTCCTTGATTTGAAAAACCATGGTAATTGTCTTCTGTGGCATTTTAAAGTACATAATTTTAAAACTCCTAATTTAGTTTCCTTTCCCAATTCAGCATGCCCAGTTCTGCTTCCAGTTCACCATCGAAACAAAGATGTGAATGAAGAATGCTCATGATCACTAAGTGTCCTCCACTCCTATTGTCTTGTTTTTAGTATACATATTCAAAAAACTGAACTTCTGAATCAAGCAGAGTTTAGCCTGGAACTGTACGAAAACCCCTAGGTCTCGCTCACTATGAATCAACTAGACACAAAAGATTTTAATCTGGTTTTCTATAGGCATTGAACCACTAGTCACTATCTGCTGTGGCCAATTCAACTCATCCTGATATTTGGAAATGTTCTCACTAGTGAAAAAGACACTTGAGACAGTATGTTGGCACGTGATTAGCCTTGCTGCCTCTATGTGTTATAGGCCCTGGGTTCTGTTCTGGACCTGAGGTGCTGTCTATATGTTTTATGTTCTCTTCATGGTTTCCTCCAGGTGCTCTGGTTTCCATCCATAGTCTAAAAACATACTGGTAGGTTAACAGGCTTTTGGGAACATTTGCCCTAGGTGTGAGTGTGTGTCTGCCCTACGATTGACTGGAGTCCCGTCCAGGGTGTATCAAGTCTTGCACCTGTTGCTGGCCGGGATAGACTCTGGCTCCCCCGTGACCCTGAACTGGAAAAAGTGGTTTGAAAATGGATGGATGAAAGGACACTTGAAATTTTGATGTAGATCAACAGGTTATTGTATGGGTTTATTCATACGAAAGCTTGACATTGCAGAACAGCTCTCAAATGAGAACAATGCATTTATCCCATCAAAGCTAACATCTTTCATCATGTCTTTTTGGTCTTTTGCACAAAGTAGTTGATTTATTTTTCAATTAATTATTATTGAGAAGCTATTATTAAGGCATTGCTGTAGGTCATTCATTGACACAATCCCCATGCAAATAAACTTATACCTATCCTTCTTTTTACAAACATTATTGACTCCTTGAAAACTATTTTTCAGAATCAGAATCAGAATTCCTAAACTAAAAATGAAAATCCCATTACATTACTGTACATCTAAAAAATGTGTTAAACATTCAAGACATCTAGAAATTACTTGTTTAATGTAACTAGTTACTTATTTTTAATCTAATAAAGCACTGAACTGTCAAAGTAAAACATGACTGCTTGTTTATGCTTGTTAATTACCCTATTATTTTTAATGCAGTAGAGCAAATCTCTTTATAACTTTGAAAATAGGTATGCAAATGTTTAAGTAAAATTCATAAAGCAAGTGTTCAGAACTTGATAGATAGGCATAGCCGTAATTTGTGTAACAATTTCCTTAACTGGATGAGAATGTTAGGTATTAAATAATTTGAAATGTTCCAAACAAAAGCCAAAACATAATTAAAAAAAAGAAATGCAAAAGAAATGCAATAAAATTGGTATAATCCTATAATTTAAAAAATCCATAAATCATTAATAAAAATATGAGCATAAGAAGAAGTACTTTTTTACTGTGTTTTATTCTACTAACTGTACTTAAAGAAAGGTTATTCATTAACAATTATTTGTTATTATTAACCATTTCTTTTAATTATTAAGTATGGGATAATTAAGTATTAAGTATTAATTAAATATTGTCCATTATCAAATCTACAGCAGTCATTGTAGACACGGGTAATACATATAGTTTGGAAAAGTGTCCTACACTGACAGGCAAATATCCTAAACCCTTTAAGTCTTGAACAATGAAGACTACGAGTATGGAGTATTCAAAATCATCAGAGGTATTGACAAAGTCAATCCAGCACACAAATGCAATTGATGTTTATCTATTGCAAATCTAAGAACATGTGGCAGTTTTTACACAAAGGGATGTGGGAGTATGAATCAAGCTTCCCAACCATATTGTTGAAGTGTATACCCTGGCTTCTTTCAAGGAACAGTTGTAAGAGATCCACAGACCAATTTGTTACCAATTACCAAGCAGGGTAGATCAGCAGTATGGCCTTATTTGTAACCATTCTTACATTCTTATATTCAGAACACTCCATAATGAGAACTGGGAATGAGCAATGAGGAGTAAGAATCAAAGACCTCTCCAAATCAACAGTAACCCCATGTTACTTTTTTTTTGTGTTTCTTTTCATTTCTCAATAATGCAAAACTGTATCTGTCTGATGTGATGGTGTTTTGCCCTGTGTCTACGAAATCCAGTGTCCTCAGGAGCTATATACTGTGAGGCTTATTTCTCATATTTCTTTATGACCACAACATTATCCAAGATTCATTTTGCTCTCACATTTCCGTCTCAAACCTCCAATTATCCATTGGAAGCTGTTTGTCATCCCAAGATTGTTTCTGCACAAGTTTTCCATTATCTAAATTATCCATAGTCTTGTTTTATTGTGTCATTTTCAGTGGTTTTGTGAAATTCCTCTCCTAGTCTCAATCTAAGCCAGCTGGGATATTATACAACTATGTTTCAGAACCACAACGAATAGCAGCCTTGGACCAGAACCAGAAGCCAGGCAGCAAAACCCACATCCAGTGCCTTTACATAATCACTTTCAAGTATTGTCCATATTCTCACAAACTTGTTGACCATTTTGCCATTTTTTTGTTTTGTGCTGGTTTATAAATTTTGGGGGGCTTCATACTGATGTGTTAAAATGCCCATTTCACCCTCTCCTAACCTCAATGACAATGACCTGTTTGTGCTCTTTCACGAGGATGTAAAGACTCCTATTCTAGAATTATACAAGACAGAGGTTTTAACAAATACATCTCTACCTTTTTTTCCATTTCTCCCATCTCACCTCTCACTCATTTCTTAACTCTCCCTTTCTCCTCTCCTGAATAGGACTCCACAGTGGAAGTAGTTTGTATTTTACTCTTACTCTTTTCTTTTGAGTGTGGAATTTATTCCTACTTGTTTCTTTGCATCTCACACACTTACTGTACATAGCTACCTCCTCTAATCATTTCAGAAGTCTAACATCACAGTAACATACCTAGAAGAAATGGCATACCTAATGGCTTTGGGCACAGATACAGTAGAAATATTAGTTCAAATTCACTTTAAGTAGCAATCAATGATACACACAGTCACGTATTTGTCACTTTGCTTCAAATCAAATGGGAAAATAATTTCTGCTATTTGCCAGCCATCTGGTTAAATTCAAATTACTGTATATCACTGCACATAATATCTACATTATATTAATGTGATAATTACGCAAAACTGTACACTATAGTTTTTTTTCTATTGTCCATTATGTGGAGCCAACTTTAAAACAATACACACTTCAAAACCCAAGCCTCAGTATGGTGACAGGGGACTTTGAACTTTAGGAGGTGATGTCCTTCAGATGAGGCATCAAACCTGACTACTTGGTCATTAAAGATCCCATGGCATTACGCACAAGGACCCCAGTTAACTCTGGTGTTCTTGCATTCCATTTTGGGCTTGCGCAATTTGGCATCCCTAAAGTTTATCCTTAATTCCAGTGGTGAAGCACTTTTTCACTTTTCTACCTGATTTGTTATATCACTGAGCCACAGATGCAAAATGCATACAAATTCAGACAATTATTATTATATTATCAAAGTTATTATTTCTATCATCATCTTCTCTATCATCTAGTACACCCTCATTCCTCCAAAATATCACATTGTGCGCTTCAATGAATCAAACCCAACTGCTTTAAAAGAAATTAACTGCATGAGTGTCAACATGAAAGCACAAATACTGTATACAGTATAAAAGCATTAGGTGACACAGTGGTACAGTGGTTACAATTGCTTCCTTGCAGTACTATGGTCCTGGGTTCAATCCCCCACCTGAGATGCTATTTGTTAATAGCAAACTCATCTAATGGAGTTTGTATGTTCTCCTTGAGTTTGTGTGGATTTCCCCTCAGTTCAAAACCTTCTGGTAAGGTTAATAGCCTTTTGGAAATGTGTCTGTGTGTGCCCTGTAATGTCCTGTCTTGTGCCTCTAGCTTACTGGGATAGGCTCTGATACCCTCAATTGAATGAAGCATCTAAAAATGAATGGATAGACAATGAATTCCTCCCTGTTGGTTTTATACATGTATTTTTTTAATTGTTAGAGCTGTTGCTTAAAACTTATCATCTGGTATTCAGCACAACATTTCAAATTATTAATAGGTGTACTAACCTTATTCATAAAAAGAAATAAAAGCACTGAAGGATGCCCTGAAACTGTTCCTAAAAATGTTTGTAGAGTTTAATATTTTATAACTACTCCATCACTGAAAAAGAACAATGAATAAATTCCTTCTGCTTCACGTACAATTTACTGTTTCTTGTGCTAAACTAAAGAAAATGAACACTGTTCCTTTTATCAAACTGGGTGTTTTCACTATGAAGATCCAAACTGTTTAAGTACCTGTAATTCTTTGCATTAAACCTCAACTGTGCTTTAACATTAAAATGTAAAACATGGACACCGCTTATTTGTTGTAAAATAAACCAGAATTTTTACAGTCAATCAATCCAACAGGGAAACTTATCTTTTAATACCCAGAGAACTACTGAATGTCTATAATACTGTCACTTCCCCTGGCATCACCATACAGTAGTTATTTTCATTAAACACAAAATAAGACTTAATATTACATAACCTGAATCTTTACATATAGTCCATACATTATTTTAGTTTTCAAAGTTGCATTTCATTCATCCATCAATGTTCTAAATGCTTTATAAAATATAGGGTCATAGGAAAGCTGAAGCCTATCCCAGCAAGCAACAAGTGAAAAGGCAGGATACATCCTGGATGGGACGCCAGTCCATCACAGGTCACACACAGGCACAAACACCACACACACACTCATTTACAGAAGCAAATTAACCTATAGACATGTATTTGTACTGTAGGAAAAAACCTGAGCACCTGGAGGAAACACACGTGAACACGGGAAAAACATACCAACTCCACACACAGCTGCATTTCAAATGTATTATTTTCCTTATGCCAGATGATTTTTAGAGTTCAAATTCATACAGTACCAAGGGAAATTAACGTCATTATAACCTGCATTTTTTTATGTTTTTTTCATGAGTTCCTAGAGCTGTTGAATTTTACCAGCTTTAAAAGTTAAGCTGTCATAGTGTTCTCTCAAAACTAAATATTCTATAGCTGCAGTCATTATGTAACCCATACCATACACCATATTTTCTGAGTGTAGATGTGAGTTTTTTACCAGCTTTAACAATAAAAAAATATATTTGTGTGTTTTGAAACTAGTTTCTATTTACGACAATTCTTCTAATTTTTTTTAACAACTGTTTCAGAAAATGATTCTGTTTAGATGCAAATCTGAAAAAACAAGCAGTTTTTTATAACTGGTAGGAATAACTGAAATACACACCCAGTCCCACCCCATTTATTTACTGGAGTCCGAACACTGAGCTTTTCACTCCAGATTATCTTGGGGTACTAGTACATATACACTGAAGAGTGTAGCATGGAGCAGCTTTTTTCTTCCTACTAATATCAATTCAACATTACTTCATAAAGCTAAAATTTGTAACCAGACCACAGGAAAGTATTTTATTATGTCCAATAACGATCTAGGAGGTTACTTTTCAAACATTTTGAAGTTACCTCAGAAATATTGCCAGACTGTGTCCTACTGCTACAGTAACTTTAGCTGTAAAGTTGGTCAACACTTTCATCTTCTCTCAAATTCATGATTATAACACTCTACTTACTGGGGTAACTAAATCCACACTGAACAAACTTAAGTATGTCCAGAATCCTGGAGTCCTTGCACTGGCTTCCTATCAGAATATGTGTTGACTTCAAAAACCTCATGCTCACCTACAGTATAAGGCTCTACATGGCTTGGCACTTCAGTACCAGTCTGACTTACTATCGTCCTACTCTCTACCTCACAACCTTTGTTCGTCTAATTTTGGTCTCCTATCTATCCCCCAAGCCCGTCTACACTCTATGGGGGACAGGGCCTTCTCCTGCTATTCCCCAGAGTTCTGGAACACTATCTCTAAGGATATCAGGACCTTCCCTGATCTCTTTCAAATCAAGACTGAAAACCTTCTTCTTTAAAAGGGCTTTTATTTAGTTGGTTCTATGCCTGCCCTTTTGCTTTCCTACGATATACTCCAAACTCTTTTTGTGATTGTGTAATTCTATAAATGTAATTTTTTTCTTACTTTACTTTAAAAAATCCACTTTTAAAGGTGTCATACTGTATACTGTAAAAGCAAGTTTCGTCTTCTAATTATTATGTTTAGCACACACAAAAAACAATTTATTTTCATTAATA
This sequence comes from Lepisosteus oculatus, assembly GCF_040954835.1. Lineage (NCBI taxonomy): Eukaryota > Metazoa > Chordata > Actinopteri > Semionotiformes > Lepisosteidae > Lepisosteus > Lepisosteus oculatus. The sequence continues at coordinate 41,984,785 of NC_090698.1, read as the reverse complement.
TTCACAGCTCAGTGGCTTCATTTTAGTACTTGGCATTTTACATATCAATTTCCATCCAGGAGGATCTCCAATGTGGGCTCAGTTCATCCACCCCTGAAGAGCAGCTCCCTCAGACATGCCTGGCTGCCATTGTTGACACTAAAGCAACTATTGTCTCTTACAGAATAAATTTTTGAAAGACAAAAATTTAGTTATGCCAGATTTTGGCTAGAATACTGTGGTTAACCTAGTTAAATATATTTTTTAAACATAAATAGAGATACTGAAAAGTAATGTAGACAGGGCTACATGTCCCTCAAAAACGTTATCACCTACAAGAAGGTCAACATTGCCAAAATAGGGATTATTTTTATTTGAGATCCAACAATTCATCTATAACAATTTCTAATTGTCTGTATTTGTCTTTGAATTTAGATTTCAAGTGAATAAACACCCTAAATGATTTGTCAACAAAAAGAAATCAAACCAAATAATCTCTGGTTCTGAATGTGGTCTGAGTATTGTCTATTGTCATTAAATCCTTGCTGCAAGGTTTAATAACAATAAGGTTTAAAGTTTTAGGACCATATTTTTTGTCTCCAACAAAGTACAAAAGAAAGAATACATGAACATAAAAATTGGAAGCTAATCTGATTATTAGAAAGTGACTATAACATACTGTATACCTACAACAGTCCAAGACCAAAGAATAGGAATATTCTCCATTCTGTCTACCACGATACAGTGTGTTAAACCAAAGTCTAGTAAAGCCAGAGTCGGCTTCAACCATTTGCTAAATGATAAAAATGAATGTGGAAAAATTAGTTATAGAGTCATAATCTCATTGAAAACATAAACAACTACTTTTATTCAGATAAAAAAACACTTTTGTGGTGTCTCATGTTCAATCAAATTACTGTATATGACACTTATTTCTTCCATGAAGGTATCTCCAAAATAATTATTGCACTAATGGAAAATATTTTAATTGGGTTAAACAGCTTGTTAAAGCAAAAATGTGTTACGATTAGTGACCTGAAGCCATGTGACACACAAGGTCCATCCAATTTAAAAAAATATATATTTATATTTTATTGTTTTCACATACAGTACAGTATATTAGTTTATGTGAATGTGGTCCTAGAGAACAAAAATAGATCCAAGTGCAGTATGTTATCTTTATGGAAATATCAACCTGAGAGGGAGAAAAAGTCTGCAGATCCCAGAGGATATTCTGTTTGGTAAATAAATAATGAGAAGTGTTTAAATCTTTAATAGAAATGTACTGTATTTAACTCAGTGCTGTTGTTGTTTTTATGTAGGACAACCTTCACAATGGACACAATAATTCATAGTTCAGACCTCACAAGTTAAGAATAAAGCAGGTTTTAAGCAACACTGTAATTCAATGTACATTTTTATAGAAGAATATTATTTTATTTCAAATTACATACACATTTCTGAGTTATTTCTGTCAATTTATTTCTTTTAATTTGCAATTTAATTCTTTCAAAGAAAGGTTTTTCATACTTCATCATGTAAACGGATATTTTAAGCATAAAAATAGAGAATGTTTTTTTCATTTTTCTGTCTCTTGGCTTAGATATGTTCTGAGATGAGGAGTTACACTGACCTGACTGTAGCAGGCACTGGGACCTTTTTCCTACTCTTCCAATGAACAGTATGTTGGCCGTTCACAGAAAATGCACTTTCAGTGGTGTTATGTTAAGACATTGTGTATAAGGCAAAAAAATGAATGTTCATAAATGAGTTTTTGTTAATAATGGATAGGTCTATTTACAATTAAAGTTAATGTACATAGTCACCCTTGTATGTACAAAGTGAAAAAACCTTATAGTCAAGAAAGTGAAGTTTTCTTTTTAAATATTACAAAGATAAAACAAAAAGGAATATGTTGACCGAATTGGATGGAAGTTAGAATGACTGTACGGATATTGTTATTTAGCATTAAGGTCAATAAAACACCCACATTTACAAACAGAAGCATATCTACTGTATACAGTCTGTATTACATAAGGTGCTGCAACTGCAAAATATTTGGTTTTAAAAGGACATTCTGACAGCTTTGAAAACTGAGCGATTACGGCATGTAAAATGCAGCTCTAGGATCTCATAAAATAGACCTTTTTAACAAAAAAGTGCAGGGCATGCTGTTCTTGGTTTACCTGGATATCATTCTGATTTCTCCATGTTTTGGAACACTAATGAGTGTGAGTTGCTAAGGAAACCAGAAGTGTTTCAGCCACTGCCTTCTAGGAGCATAAAAGCAAAGTGTTTTTTTTATGATCAAGACAAATTATCTTTATGTTTGCAAAGCATTGTGACTAAGTCATTATGGAAACCTACAGTATAAGGTTAGTCATGCAGCATGACTGAATTCTTAACAGATTTCTTCCAATAATTCCAAAAATTCATTTCCAAAAAGGAAATGAATATTAGAAATAAAAAAAACTTCTACACATGCCCTGCCCTCATATCCTCATATAAAAGTCATATCCTTTTATACATAAAACTGGTTGTGCTCTCTTATACATTAGCAGTACACAAAACAGCAGACAACTGTCAACATACAGAGGAGTCCAGGTGACACTCCTAACACAGCAAAATAAAGCAGATTATGAGTGCCCTGTATATTTCAAACAGATAAGCAATGCACATAGAAGACAACGTTTCTGGTTAATTGATAACCCAAAACATAAAAGTAATCATACATAAGACAGAATTATCAGTAATTGTTCAAGTTTATCTTGCTAAAAGCAATCAATTATTCTCACCACAATTCACTGCAAAAGAGTCAGTTTGTCAGACTGGGTTTGACTCAGAGTAGGCAAAAATGCTGACAAAGGGAGAATCTTCTGAAGGCAGTACAGTCATGGCCAAGGTCAAAATTCATAAAGTGCTTCAGTAACCTCTTGCGCAGTTTGAGCTTTTAGACATTTGTGGAACATTGCAGGAGTTAAAACAGCTGCCCAAGCGATGCAAGATCAGAAATGTCTTGTTTTCATGACACCTGCAATGTTTCTGGCGATGTAAAATTAAGTCATCCTTTAAATACTGAATTCTGTAAAATTTATCATGAAAACTGAATTTTTTAATAGTATTTTACAGTATATCAGCTCTAAGTTTGTTTCTTATCAGGCAAATGCTTATTAAAATGCTTTTTCTATAGGCCATTATTGTTGTTAAACTCAGATATTTCGACTCAAATGATTTGGAAAGGCTGACTAATCAGGTGAAAACTTTTCTGCATTATCCAAAACTATCACCACGTAGATTTCTTAGGGGCCAGTTTTTTCCTAATAACATATTGTGGCTATTGCAGATTTGAGATGAGGCTACTCAGTCACCAGCCTCTTGTGAAGTGCTTTGTTCAGATGCAGAGAAGGAATCTGAATGCATAGAATGCAACAACTAAGGGTTATTCTAGAATGCTTTCATTTCATTTATCACTATCATCTGTACCTTAAACCAGGGGTTTCCAATCTTGGTCGTGGAGTAACCTTTTCATTCCAGCTGTGCTCAATATTTCCATTTTTTTTTCTGTAACGAACAGTTCTTTCCGGACCCTACACGGACGACACAGTCCGACAGAGTGGGGAAACGCTAGGGAAACGTCATGCAGGAATACGGGGCTGAAGACAGGGGGGCATGTCCAAGGTGCGCTGGTGCACGGGGGAGGTGTGGCCGAGGCGAACAATCCGAGAGAGTAGTCCTTTGGGAATATCCAAAACACAAGGGTAAGTCCAAAACCAGAAGATCCATCAGAAGAAGGGATTAAAAACCACGAAGGCCGGGTCGGAACCGGCGGACGGGGAACGGGAACGGGAACGGAGGTTAAAACCTTAACGGGACAAGGCGCTTCCTCATCTTAAAGCTTAATTGATAACAGACTATCTGAATGTAAAATATATTGGTCCAAAACAAGTCTTGTGCCTCTAAACCCTTACTCCTATGATGACTTATTTTACACCCCATATTCCTTTTTTGGTTGCAATGTTTAAATTTCATTTCTCTGGATAACAGAATTTTCTCTTTCCTCTGGATCACAATGTCCAAAACAATGGCCTGGTATGGACACTGTATGGTAGGAGGTGCTTTAGCTGAAAATTTAAAGCAAGGTCCTGACCACTTACTCTAAAAATGCAATTGCACTTCTCAAAAGAGAAAAGGTGTTGACCCTAGTGTTCTGGTTAAATTGCAGTGTGTCCCTAATCTGGCCTTCGTAAATGTCCTCCTAATTTAACTTGTGAAGCATTTTCTCACTTTTTCACCCAATCTGCTGTGCAGTGGGGCTGCTGGCAAATAATGTCTGGCAGAGTTTGTAAGATTAGTGGTGTTAATTTCCTCCTTAATTCCTTTGCTGCAGTAATTTCTCCTTTCTCCAATACATACAGTAAACATTGCTACAGTATATGTGTCTCCTACGTGGGTGCTGAACATCAAGATGGGTTAAAGTGGGTCTTTGTCTACATGGAAATCAGTTTAGGATCCTTTTGGGCTGGTCAGCACTATCAGATGCAATTAATTGTGTAAAATGTAGCTTGATAACAATGATTGATATAAAACAGATGGGAAGATATGAGTCTTAATGCTGTTGAGTCCCACTGCCAGTTCTCTTTCTCTTCCACCCCATATTCCTGTTCACTCTCACTCCACAGGTTTTGATGATTTGGGTACTATTTTCTTTACTGCATTCATCAAGAGAATATGCCTGAAGAAAAATTAAAACATATCTGACTAGATTGTCCTCTTTGTAGGCTACACTACATGGTACAATTTCCATTAGGGAAATAAATATTCTTGGCATTAGCTTGTTGGATTTCATCATCCCATTTTTACTCTACCACCAAATACACCAAGAACAAAATTCTTTCACAACACATTTCATCTGGATAGGGTAGCATCCGACTGTCCAGATGACAACCTTACAGCACTCTTTAGGTTTTCGTGACTAAATCCAGGTGTATACAGTATATCACTATCGAGCTTTTCAACTGACAGTGTTAAGATCCTAACTGGATAATGAAGCACCTGCGCATCCAATTGCAGAAGCTTTAACTGAGCCAATTAAACTCCAGGATTTTTAATGTTCTGCTCCTAAGGACAGGAGTGTCTCCCTTCCAATGGGTACAATCACTACAAACCGCCTTTGTGAAATGTTTCATAGATTTTCACTGTTTTGGAATAGCCTTCTCTACCTTGTACTCCGTCCTTTAATAACTATCCTAGAGCACATTAATACTTAGAATGTTGCGATGTCGATATCCCTGACACAATGACCTATGCATGTTCTTGATTCAATTGTAGATATATATACAAGTATGTCTATGACTAGCTATTAATCCATTGTGCCTTGTACTGTAGATCACTAATGTTCACTTCATTTACTGTATATATTTTATATGTCACTATGAAAAAGGAAGCCTGCTAAGAAAATAAATAAAAGGGAGACAAGACAAGATGAGGGCTTAAAGCAATTGGTCAGATGATATTTAAAACCATGAAGCTGTGGCTTCCAAAGGGGTCATTAACCTCTGCTATCCAGAAGGAGAGCAGAGCCCCTGAGATGTGCTGCATCAGAAGGAGAAGGGAACAAGGAAGTGGCTGTAGGTTAGGCCCATGGATGTGTTGTAATTTTCATTTGGATTTTAAAAAGCATTTTTGGTCCAAAAAGCAACTTAATTGTCCGAATCAAGAAGGGCTACTGAAGAAGTGTAGTTAGTGTAGAAGTTATCGTTCTCTTTAACAATAGCGAGGTTTTTGTTTTGTACTTTCGGAGTATGCAAATAATGTATAATGTATAAAAAGATAATGTATGCAAATAAGAGCACTATTTTACCTCATGGTTGTATCTGGGTTTCCTAGGACTTATTTATTTATTTTTTATATTTATGTTATGTTACATAAATATTTATATTTATGTGGCATACCCCACCCCTGGATATGCCACTATACATACATTCATAAAAATAATAGGGTCTTTTCTCTTCCTTTTTCATGCTAGGAGCCATTTTTGTATGCTTTCTTTTGTTTTTTGTATTTTGTCATTCATCTTTGCTCTCTTTTGCAAATTATATCGGCATTTGTTTAAAAAGCATAAAATCCCATTCTCTAAACTGAACAGAACAGTCATGACTTTGATAGCAGCAACGACATACACAGGTCATGCAATCCTACATACTGCATTTGGGAGGGAAACAATCTGCTTTATTTAAAACAAATGTACTGTATGGTGGTAATGGTTTAAACAACAAATGGCAATTGGATATTTCTGCATAGCTTTGTGAAGAAGAAGATGCATAGCTTTATGAATCAATGCACAAAAGAAACTTGGGGGAAATTTCCATAGATCTGGAATTGCTAGGGACTAAAATAAAACGGGCTTGTGGTTAAGTAAAGAAGTAATAACCCAGGACTCATTCCCATATCTTTTTCACTAATTCTGTTATGTTCATTTCTATTGCATAAAGTTTTGAAAAAAATAAAACAGACTGCTAACTGATCTTTCCTCAGGAACATTCTGCTACATCAGTTTGTCATGTACCAAGCTAGCTTGGTGCTATTGAATTACAGCTGGGATGTTTTCTTGGCGCAAATGCAAAGAGAATTACACATGGCAAGAGGCTGGAGCCACTAAAAAGTTTGAGTCAGCGTCATACTAACCTGAAACTGAAGCAGAGATTACAAGAGGGGCCTATGGGTATTCTCAAAGTTAAGTCTGCCTTCTTCCATTCCAACACAACTTTAAAAACAAAAACTATTTTAGTTTAAACTGCAGTCTGAAAGAGCAATGTATTTTAATAGGAATTATTAAGTTACATACTGAAAGCATGATCCCCTGTCATATGATACAGAAGTATAAGACAGAGTGGAAACTCACTGGTATACAGGTATCTGATTCTTTGAATTATCCCACTGTATTCAATTAAGTAAAATTGCCAGACAAACTATGTCAGCTGTTTACTATTGTGTAAGAAATGCATTTTTCATCAGCCAATTACTAAATCAAATTTTACCACCTTTCCAATTGAGGAAAAACTTCATTATCCTGGATAACATACATTTAAATGTTTTAATTAAAATGAAATCAAAAGAAACATATCCCTATATTGAATCATGGTTATTTTAGAAAACAAAGTATATAGATTTGGGATATGCATTACATTAAAGGTCTGTCATACTTTTGATTAATTGGTCATTGAAGACTGACCATGATCCACACACGTCACTTTGTAGTATAAGCACTAAATCTTCTCATTATTGAGAGATTATATTGGTCACATATGATGAGGTGACTTAACTGTGGAATGTCAGGCTGAGTGGAAATTAAGAAAGAAACACAGCAAGGAACCAATATGCCCCGCTTATGAAGAAAACAACATCTTTCAGTATGAGGAAGGTGGGACTAAGTCTGAGTACAGTCACAGACCCATCAGGGGCATTCATAGCCAGTCATTTCCAAATGAGCAAGGCATTATAGCCAAACATAGTCCATCAATAATAGGTCACAATCTGGCAACACCACACCAAGATGAACACTTTTAAATGTTCCATCTTTGTGACTGTTTTCACACTGCCTGTTCCAAAGCATCAGAAATGTTAGACAGCTTAACTGTCAGCTACTCAGTTATTGCTTGCATTGAAGATGACCACAGAAGGAACCGGTGCTCATCAGTGTTCATAGATGCAGCAGAAAGGTGAGAGCAACACCTCAGGTGGACATGCCTGCAGTGGAGCCAAGTCCTCATGAGTGATGAATCAAGGCTTTGTGTAGACCACCACAATGGACATCAACAAGTATGGCTGACTTTCAGAACAATATTTAATTGTTGTGTCGAACAGACCAACCAACCAGGAGGTCCAAGTGTGATATTTTGGGCAGGAGTGTCTAGCTGCTGCTACAGAACTCCACTTACAGGGATTGATGTCAACCTGACTGCATGGTGCTACACTCATCAAGTTAAATGATCTAAGTTGCAGGCTTATTGTGATGTGGTAGCATTCCAGCATGTCCTCATGCTGTTCCTATAAAAGCGGCTTTCTTGAGAAATCAGAATGTGACACTTACAGTGTGGATGTCCTACATGCCAGACTTGAGCTCCATAGTACATTTGAGGGAGAAGTTGGGATAACATCTAACATCCATTGCTCAGATACCAGGAGACAACAGATCCTTGTTCAGGATCTTCAGGAAGAACAGAACAGAATCCCACAAGACAGGATCTGCAACATGTATTGCAGATGTACAGCTTCTATTGCTTCCACCAATGAACCATCTATTCTACCACCCTGTGATATTCATAGTACTTTAGACACCTGTTGATCAAACTTATTGATGCAAATATATTATTCAACATAATAAATTGACATTATGCGTCTTTAATAAAAAAACATTTGCCTTTAAATCACTTACAGTATATTGGAATGTTGAAGTGGTAGGTTTCTTTTGATGATCAGCGTCTCTATGTTACACCTTAAAGAAGAGCACTACAGCAACATGAATATGTATGAATAAAAAAAATGCTTTTCAAGTTGCATATTCAACTTTTAATAACACACATTCCTCAGGAGCAAACAGAGCTTACTATGCTACTTCTTTCACCAGAGAATGATATGTTTTAAAAATTACATCTTTGTGTTTAAGGTTTTTATTTGCTGACTGTGTGAAAGACAGACAAATTAATTGCCCATCATTCAGGGTTTGTCTGAAGAGTGACACTTGATAAATCTTGGAAATAGCAAGCTTTTGAACTACCGAGGAGCCTGACCCAGACATGCAGGCAGAGCAAAAATGTCACTGAATCAGAAAAGTTCACATACTGTATCCAAATATATTGTATGCTCAGTGCTCTCTCCAATTGCCTATCAATAAATGCATTGATCCAAGCCCAACTAAAAAGTAATCATATTGTTCCTACAACATCAGAAAATAAAAGTTACACGTGCATAGTATGAACAGTAATAGAAACACAGAGAGGAACAAACACAAGAACAGTTTAGATGTGTAAAAAACATATTGGAAAGGTATGCTTGTAACAAGAATGTTTAAGCCTTGATTTAACACTCTTCTATTACCCAAAAACACATACAGTACAGTACATTAACTCAGAATATTATGTGCTGGGAATTTTGTTTTTCACAATGGTATGGTATGTATCATCATTCCAAATTTGAGAAGCATCCTTTGATCAGCCCAATAAAGAGTTCAATTACAGATGCCAAGATTTTGGACTGTCCCGGAAAGAATGGAAGAACCACACTCAAAGGCCCTGCATGACAGTTTATCAGTAGGGAAGCTGAAAGTTTGGAAAGCTTTGAGACCATCCACCCATTTTCTAACCATTTCATCCAATCCAGGCTCACGGAGCCTATCCTGGCAAGCAACAGGTACAAGGTGTAAGTACACCCTGAACAGGACGCCAGTCCATCACACACACAGGCACAGACATGCACACACTCACACCAGGACCAGTTTTCCCAGCAGCCAATTAACATACCTGTACGTCTTTGAACTGTGGGAGGAAACCAGAGCACCTAGCAAACATGGAAAAACACACAAATTCCATGCAGACAGCAACCCCAGGTCTGGAATTGAACCTGAAGTGCAGTGAGGCCGCAATGCTAACCACTATTAGTGTGGTTGATAATAATAATAATTGCTTACACTTATATACCGCTTTTCTGGAAGCTCCACACAAAGTGCTTGACAAGTAATAAGGACTCCCTTCCACCACCACCAATGTGCAGCCCCATCTGGATGATGCGACGGCAGTCATAGTGCAGCAGTACTCTCACCACACATCAGCTGTTAGTGAGGAGGAGAACAGAGTAATAAAGCCAATACATAAATGGGGATTTATGTGATCGGTAAGGGCCAATGGGAAATTTGGCCAGGACACCAGGGTAACACCCCTACTCTTTTCGAGAAATGCCCTGGGTTTTTAAAGACCACAGAAAGTCTCTTTTATGTCTCATCCGAAGGACGGCACCATTTTACAGTATAGTGTCCCCGTCACTATACTAGGGCATTAGGACCCACACAGGCTGCAGTATAAGTGCCCCATACTGGCCCCACTGACACCTCTTCCAGAAGCAACCTTAGTTTTTCCCAGGAGCTCTCCCATTCTGGTACTGACCAGCCTAGCTTCAGTTGCCAGCTGTGAGCTGCAGGGTAATATACTGTACAGTAGCTACTGGCATAGCATGGTTACCATTTCATGAGTAACAATGCCAGCCATGATTACACATGTAATATCAAACATAACAAATTTCCTAATTTAGTAGTAAAGGGTAAAAATAAACAACATTTGGTAGGTGTTTGTTGTTAACTCGTGCATAAAAACTGACTTCATTAGAGGTTCTGCTTCATTGAAAGCTTTATATCAGAAGGATTGTTTGTGATAATGGAAGGTACAAAGAAGTCATTAATAAATCTACAGTACACTCAACAGAAAGCTGAATCCTTCTCCCATAATACTTAATTCTTTGCCCAAATATAGAAAGATAATAATACAGAAAACCACTGCACAGATCCCTACAACATGCCAAAAAGCAATCAGGAATCTGTTGAGAAATTAACATTCATGAAGACCAACCGCTGATAAGAAATAAAATGACCAAACAAACAGAAATCAACACGACTTTATGTACAGGTTATATTACAGATTATGCACAAATGCTGTATTACTTTTTGATGAAATTATGGTTTTTACCTGTCCCACATTAATAAAAAAAACAGTCCAAAGGAGCAGTTTTAAAGTAGCAAAGAGCATGACAACTGAACAGTATCCAGTCAACACGAGTTTTAAAAACAACTCCACAGCACCAGTTATTCCTATCCTTTCCTACATTATTAATTACACTGCAATATATTTGAATCTCCACAAAATCCTCTATGTGGCTTTTGAATACCTTTAGCTTATTGTAGTCACCCACTACTGTACTGCTTTAACAGCATGTAGCTTAAACATAGCCAATGACTATGTATATGAGTAGGAGTGTTAGTGAGGTTTTATAATTCCATCATGAGAAATGGTATGGGTTGAGACAAATTTACAAGGCCTGGAATTACTAATCCAAATGCAATCCCTCATTACAAAAAAGAGAATACCAAGTAATGTGTACAGTGACAATATACACTGCTTTGATTCCTAATGTAAGTGTGATGCATCAGCAGTCCACATACTGTACAAACAAAACTTCAGAAGATATTCAGATAAGACTGACACTGTTTCGTGTCACTGCCCAACCACCCATGTACACGAATGTTTTTCTAACTTCACAATAGAACCTCCAGGATACTTTCTTATACATATTTAAAAAAATAAATATACTGCATTACACACACACACCAATTACCACTTGTGAAGACAAATCATGGGCCCATTTGGGAACTGTACTGAAAACAGTACAGTACCGTATCTCAAAGGTAGAATCTGAAAAAGAACTGGAATAAACAAGATAAAACTGTATTGCCCATATCAAAATAAAATTGAACAGTTGATGTGTTTTCCACAAACATGTCTCATCAGAATTATCCTTCCTCAATCACAGCTGCACAATCTCTTTCCCATCACACAGTACATTAGCAACAGTTCACTCTTTATTTTTGTTTATTCTGCCCTAACAATTTCCTTCAGCTTGTTAATGCTGGTTCTACTTTTTTTCTATTACCTTTTTGTCAAGCTCAACCTACCATGATGTTTTCCTTAAATGTGATAAGGTCAACTGACTGGGGAAGCAGGTGTATCGTTTTCAAAACCTGTTGTACTACTTGACTCTTGTACAGTAAGTGAATTCTGACTGTGCAGTTGGACTATTATCATGTTAAAATCCAAACCTGTCCATCAATGGATCTTGTGACCTTGAACATGTTCTATTTTTAAAATCTGTTCTTTAGGAAGGGACCAAGAAAGCCATACTGTGCAAAAAGAGCAATATATCAAAGTGATTTTCTCCTTCAAAAGATCATGCCTCATTGTTTCCAGAGCAGTGGAACAAGATTCGTACTGACAAATGTAAATCAGAACTGTCAAGCTCCAATAACTGTGCATATGTTCGTCAAGGAGCCTCTGAGAGGCTGAAGAAAGATTGCTTTGTGTCAAAAGTCAAAAGCTAAACGACGATTTGTGATTTGGTATGCTTTTTCTGAAATATATGTCCTTAAAGCACTTTGTACTTCAGCTCATCAAGCTAATTTGATCTGCGAAGAAGCTGATTAGGCAGACGTTGTATTCCACGAAGATAACAAGCTTGAACACACTTCTGAGAAATGTTGAACTTTCTTTATACTGTATTTTTTAGTTTTGTGGAAAATACAGAAAAAGGTCCGATGACAGTTGCGTCTTTTAAGTATTAACGCGTTTTAAGGAGACAGAACGTCTCCACTCGTTGCAAAACCTCTACCCCAAAACTTTTACACGTTTTTTACACGTTTAACATTCTCTTTACCTCATGGTGACGTTTAAGAAAAAATAATTTCGAAAACTAAAATTTTAAAATATTAAATAGATATATCTCAAGATAACTGGAAATCAGATTCTGGCTTCCTGTGGTATTTTTAAATAATCATTATCTAGCTGCACTTTTTGAAAGGTTAATTTATAGCAGTCCACTTTTAAATTCCTTTCACTATCATCGAGCTCTTACTGTTTGCCTCGGAACTCTAACTTGCTCACTCATTTTTTTTTATCAGGCAAATTATTCTCTTACTTCTGTCCTAAAATCCAAGTTTTAAAATATATTCTAGGAAAACAGTCCACATTTTAAGTCACCTGAATGTATAAAATGCGATTAATTTTCATTCTAAAATCCAAACGTAACGTAAAACAATAAAATTACAGGAAAAACAGAAGTGACTGTAAACATTGTGTATCACGTTTCATAAAAACAAAGGAAATTAAACTTTAATATTTTTCAAATTTCTTCCTCATAAGCCAGTAATTGAGTAAATCGTAATAATAATAATTATTTTATGATAAGTCTTCGGGAAATGAAGTAAATCTTGAGAGGTTATTGGATGCTAAGGCTTAAGAAGACATACATTTTTAACCATTAATTAGATTTTCAAACTTCTCTCCACCCCGATTTATGGTGAAATACGGGAAGTTCTGTATGAGCTTAATTTACTTAATGTGACTCATTGCTGTTAAAAAAACATGCAAGTGGTTCTAATGAACGATATCTGCTACGGAACACTTTCATAAAAATAAACGATTTCCAATGTTATTTCTATCACATAAACAGAGTAAACGTCATGGGTGTCTTGTGTAACACATGCACTTCTAAACCCATTCTTCGAAACGGGAAATGTTTAATTCAAATTCATGAATAAGAAATAATCATAACAGTGAACCTTCTGTACAAAAGCATTACATTAGTGGGATGGTATCCAACCAAATTTAAATCTGTGGTAAATTACCCTTATATTGTTGTAGGTTTAAGTTACAGAATTGCTTCACTCAGAAACAGTTCACGAAGTTCCAAATGGAATAACATGGCCAAAGTCATGGCTCACTCCACCAGATTTTGGGTATAAGCTACTATCTGCGACTATAATACAATGCACTTACTGTATATCACAAACGACCTAGAGTAAGTAACATTGTGAGACAGCTCAACTGCACTATGTTATAAGGAATATAGGTAATGCTAAAGATTTATACCATCTAGTCTTTCATTACATAGCTTTACTTGGGGCCATGAAAAAAGATACCAGTATACTGTATTTCATATTATGAGACCAAAATACACACAGTACAGTATTTCACCAAATATACATATTGCCGTATAACTTACCCCATTTTGGTTGATTGGATGATTGAAATGATCCAGTCAGTGCAAATGAAAGATTCCTCTGCTCTATGGTTAGTACTGTATTTTCTATTATAACGCCGCCGTGGATGAGATTTGATGGGGGTGGTGTGGTGAGGTTGTTGAGATTCAGCTCCTTCAGCAAGACATGACTGTTTCAATATAGTCCTTTATGATCGTCGGTCTAAAGCTGACTGATTTCAAAACAGATCCACAGAAATGTATACACGTTTACGAATACACATTCCGTCAAAGGTAACTATGTTTTTTTCTTGCACGAATTAGCATTCCCAGGTTTCATTAAGAATTATGCATTCCAAAAAACATATAGCGATATAGCTACTTCGAAACAAGGTACATGATTAACAAAATCCCGAATGCGTATGCAATCCACCTACAGTATCCTTTTCCTTCCCTTTCTTACTAAAATGAATGGGAAGAGCTTGCATTCGTTAGAAAGGTACACTGAGGGCTATCAGCAGTGCTGCTTTCTCTGGTCTCCGAATGACCCTTAAATATCCACTCGGTCTGAAAGCCAGGGTATTACTACTCCGTGTTCTTTCATAACGCCCTCTGGTATTTACTTTCCAAAACCGACACCTCTTCAGAACGGAGCTGGCTAAACCGCAGAAAGCTGTATCCTCAGGCAAGAAAAAAGCTTAACCTTCATTCCAGCATTGAGTTACTATTTTGCCATTCCCCATTCATTCGTATTGCAGTTTCCTTATCTCTTCTGTGCCATCAAAATTCCTCCAGAGCAAATTAAAACGCACTGTCACATGGGCACACGGAAAGGAAGAGATAAATCAGAAATCAAACCAGTACAAAAAAGGATAAAAGACGCCAGTGCACTGTCCAAGGCAGCTTTTTTCATAGCTTTTTTTCCGTTAGGAAACCTGGTGCATTCTTATAGCTCCATCATCCTCTGTATATTCACAGAATCACAGAAATGTACATCACTGATAATGGTTGTGTACAAAAAAGGAGTGGAAAGCCTATTCAGAGGTATAATTGAGGATAAAAGGTTTTAGGTTTTTAACCATGGGCTACAATTTTTTTTTGTTGCTATTCCATCCTCCTCGTTATTTAGAGTCTATAACACAGCTTTCCATCTCTCCAATCCCAGTCAACATCTCTGTCTCCATCCTCCGCTCACTGACAGTATTAAATAGGTCTACGTCACCACGCAACCCTCCGCACTGACGTCACTGCATGCTCTTGGGACTGACGTCATTTCAGTCAAGGGGATGACGTCCAATTACTCCAGGAAGCGTTACTATAAAGGGAAAGAAGGCAATTTCTCTCACCCCGGTACGGTAGTTCAGGTTTGGTCAAACTTCTAAAATTAAAACATTGTATGTAGGTGTTATGATGTTAGAAATGCAGATTAGCTATACAAAAAAAATCTAAGACGTTTTGTCTGTAATTTATATATAGATGGAATTAATGAGAAAAAAATACAAATTTTCCTCAGTATTTTAAAGAAACTGAACAGAGTTTGTGAAATGTAATACACCTTTTATATAAGTGAAATCCTTTCTATTAATATTTGGTTGACAGCATATACAATAGAAAGGCAGTTGTCTGAACTTATAATAACAAGGACACAGAAAATATCAAATTTAAATAAAATTTCAAAACATTCAGGGGCATTACAATGACACATAATCTATTACTTTTTTTTTACAATAGTGCAATTTCTGTAATTTTCCCATATGTAAAAGAATGGTGATATTACCATTTTTGCCACCAAACCGGTTAGAACCAGAAGGGGTGAGAGTGAATGTTTCAATTGACTCATTTAAATCCATGGATTTGCTTCAAGGTAGGAAAAGCAGGAAAAATTAAAATCTTGAGTACCTCATTCTCCAATTACTCACCACTTTGTCCAGCACAGGGTCACAGGGAAGCTAGAGCCTATCTCAACAAACAAGGACCAGGCAGAATACACCCTGGGCAGGATACCAGGCCATTGCAGGGCACACACAGACACACACCAGGGCCAGATTTACCCAGAAGCGAGTTAATCTACCAGCCTGTCTTTGAACTGTAGGAGGAAACCCACACAGATCTGGGGAGAACATACAAACTCCACTCAGATAGAACCCCAGGAACTGAATCCAGGGCCCCAGTGCTGCTACCTACTGCGGCACTGTGCCACCTGTCAAACAATATCCACAATACTTAATAAATATTACTAAAGTCAACCTCAAAGAAGTGTAAAACAAATACAGAAATATGTGCATGAACACACTTGAGACACAAATACTGTTGTTTTCATTGGTGTGAAGACGTTTGCTGCATCTTCTTAAATGTTGTTTCAATGGACTGAATTAAGGTAGAAATGTACTTCATTTTTTTTTCCAGATTTACGTTTCTTATAGTTAGCACAGAAGCATGTGTCCTGAGACAATTCTAAAATAAAATTGAAAATAACTGTTATAAGCATAAGATCAAGGTAGAAAAATCAAGATGGATGAACAGCAGATCTAATGTTGTGCAGACATGAAACCAAATATTCATTAAGTATACCCTTCAAAAATTTTTTTGTATTGTGTAACATAAAACTTTTGAAAAAAAATAAAAATATGTATAATTATACCTATAAAACAATTGTCTATAGAACAATTTACTCCTACATTTAACTTAGGGCATTACATATGTATTAATACAAATAAAATAAAAATAATATTTTTATTTTTATAAAAATAATATTTAATATTAAGATTTACCTGCTTATTGAAAAGAAGTGTGCTTTGCCAACAGATGTTCCCCCAACCAACTCCATTCCACTCTACCTGCTCGTCAAACAGTATAACTAGAATGTGTACTAGTAAAATGAAGGTAGGAAAAACAGCATGGACTTTCAGTAGTTTCTATCGCTAGATGGGCAGCTCAAAACTTGTTTTTACCATAAGTAGTAATTGTACTTGATAACAGCTCCCTTTGTTTATGTGTACCTTACAAGGGTAGTACAACTCAATGTCATTCATGTTGTTTAACCTCACATTTGTGTTTTGTAATATCAGCAACAGGGAATATAACACTCCTATTACCTTTTAAAGTCCTTCAACAAGAGCAGTTTCTTACATGAGCTGATCTTTATTTTTGTCTAGCTGTAGTGCTGGTGATTAACATTCAAGGCAGAAGTCTTAGAAGAGTTAGATCTGTGTAATTGTGTTATCAAAGACTTAATGGAAACAATCAGAACTATCAGAAATAACTTTTTTAAGCCATGTATGGATATTGGTATTTGGTATTTACCAAAGATCAAATCTATATGAATAAACAGTGTTTGTTTATTAGATTCAAATAAAATGTATTCAGCCTTCATCTACTCTATGATTAATCTGTATTTAATACATGAAAATCTTGCCATCATAGTATTCAGACAAATAAACCCACTTAATGTCCCCTGCAAAAAAAATTGAAAATGTTTAGATAAACAGCTAATGTGAATGCATTGCGAAAAAGAAAATATTTTTGTTTTACAATAAACTTTATTTAGTCTGTGAAAGCTGCAGTAGAAACAAAAATGACAAAATGAAGCAAATGTACTTTGGATAAATCTAAATATTTAGACTTAATTAGAGCATTGGTAAGTTTAATGACATGTATGCAGGCTTTGTTGAGGTTTGAGTCTGCACTGTAATGTATTTGTATTTGATCACCTTTGTCTCGATTTAGGTTTTGCTGTCTTGCTCATTTCTGTCTAAAATGGAAGATATTAATGGAATACTGTAGAGTGCTAGTAAAGAGTATAAAGATCTGTTTTCCAGGGAATTACCACTTCCGGGATCACTTGACTGCAAGTACAGTATGACATGTGACCAAATCATACCAAAAAACTTTATAGTTTCATATTCAATATAGTTTCAACTATATTTTGTCTCAATGGATCTAGTCCATGTTTGTTTGTTTTTTGGTAAAGGTTTCTATTATCTTTTTTCATTGATGTGTATGCCAAAGGATTCTTACAACTCTGAAGATCCATACAATGTTTGTACGAATGGGATGTAACTTTAACAGTTATTTTTGGACTTTATGTGTTAAGAGTAGGTATGGCTAAATCTAGTTGCACTTTTAAGGTTCTCCCGAATTTCTTTTTCAACTACCCCCTAGTAAACTTGGCTAAAACCCTCATACTAGCCAAGGGAAGGATAAAGATCTTGCACGCCTTCCTTCAGAAGGTGTACTGATGTGCAGCTATCCATTCCTAAAATAGTACACAATGTGCAGTATGCAGCAGAATTAGAATCAATTGGAAGGATCTTGCAGTTGAGTGATGACAAATCAGAGGTAACAAAGGTGTCTATAACCCCAGCAATCCTGACTTAATCTGGTTTGGTACCCATGGAAATCCTGTTCACCTTCCCTGATGACATACAATAGTTTAGACTTTTGCCAAGAATGTTCCAACTACATGACACATTTTCTGCTGTGTCACATTGGTTGTGAAACTCGACATTTCATACAGTATTTGTTAGTCAAGTGGTATATTTTTGGAAGTATGTGCTTTAATTGATGACAGCAGTAGGGGATTTCACAGGTTTCTTGTAATACACTAGTGAGTGTTTAAAATCATGAACAGTGGTTAGCCCATGAACGAAGAAGAAAAATGTAATATTAGTCAATTTAATTTTACACAAAGATATACTGTTTTAACTATTATTTAATTGTTTTATACACAAGGAAGAGGCTTATAATAAACATAAATTGTTTTTGGAAGAATCCAAAATTCTTAGGGTTAAAATAACATATATATTGTATATATTTGAAAAATGTATTTTTCAAATATGTTATATTTTGTAGCAGCATGTTAGCTGTATCAGCATGCATCAGCATATCATTACATTACTGTATATCTTGAACACAAACCTAATAGATTATGCTAAACACACTGAATACTGTATTTACAGTATGTATACATTATATAAAATATGTGTGACAGGGAGCAATGACAGCCCAACAGTACAGTGCAGAACTAGGGATTCAAAATGGAAGTGTTTTATCTTGCAAGAACAGCAAGTCCCATTTTAAAACCAGTGAACAGGAAAGCTAGATACAGCGTGTACATTAAATGTGCTTTCATTCATTAATTTTTCCTGCAATGTCCAAGATCAACAACTGAAGTCAGGTTATCAAGAAAAAGAAGACTACAGAAAACCCTGGACATTTTCTTCACCTGATGTATAAACTCTTTGTACACCATTATATACAATTAAATTAATAGAGCTGTGTAACAGATTCATTGTGGAATGTGTCCGTTAATAAAAACAAAAAAATGCTTACAGTAGTTATCTTGTGTATGATCTTATAAAACATGTTGGGAAAAAATCAAATGAATCATGGAATGAAAGCACAGTGGCAAGGTTCAGACACTTTTCAAAGGCAATGTAATATTTTATGCCTCTATTAAAAGGGAATGCATGGCTGATAGAATCACTTAATGTATTGTAGTGTATTAGCATACTGTAGCTACAGTAAGTACATGTCTCTTGGTAGACTAAATTGTTAAAAGCAGAAGATAAACAGAACCTGTTTAATGTGCACCAAAAGTTTAAGCTAGCTACAAGCTCATTTTAAATATATTCATAGCACTTATGGTAGAAAAATTCAAAGATTCATACTGTATAAAGTATGTAGAGAGCATTATACTTTAGTACAGAGTATTATATTTTTTTGAAATTCTTATTATGTTTTATGTTAAATTATTTTTTCAATGTTCACACCTTAACAATTCTTTGAAAATAAGTTTATATAATCTTTATTATTGCACAAATCAAAATACAAATGATTAGACATAAGAAAATCAACAATCAGCCTAAAAATCCCTCTAGCCTACGTCTTGGGTGTAGCCGATATAATAATTTAATTACCAATCAAACAATTTAACATACTGATTAAATGGGATATATTGAAACTTGTATGTTGCCTTTGAGAAATGATAAAGGGCAACCTTTAATATGTTTAAATCCAACAGGCATGTTGATATTCAGAATCAGTACAGAGAATCTTTAACAGAAGGCACAGATCCCTGACCTAAAACGTGACCTAATCTTGAGGAAATCCCATAGTACTGTAGGTACTGCTCAAACTATGATGTTCCTGCTGAGGTACAGTAGGTGTTTATTTCACAAGTTTGTTATTGAGCTACTGTTAGGTCATTACACTGGGTGTAAATGAGCAACAGAGCCATGCAATTGTAGTAGGTATTCCTGTTCTGTTAAGATACAGCCCCAAGTGTTCTTGTGAGTAAATAGTCAAGGAGTTAGAAAATGATGTGGGCTGTTGAAAAAATCACCACCTCTTTGTAGTGGCATTACAGTTGCATTACATTGCTACTGAAAGAGAAGAGCTTTTTATATTGAATAAATACATTTTGTACTTATACAATCATGGAAACATAATTTCTTTATAAATTAGGTTTTTCTACACTTTTTTCAATTTAATCAATTTTAATTGATTCTTATTACTTTAATACTTCTCTTAATCTTTCAAACAAATTGAAAATTTTGTCTCCAATCAAAAAATAGTTTGATAGTTTAGACAAGGATATGTTAATACTGTGGGTGACTAAGTAAATGTACTATGCAGAAGGTGTTCTAGAGTCCAGATTTTTCTATACAAAACAAGTGTAAAGAATTGAACACACAATATTAGACAAATTGTCCCAGCTCATATGGTATAATGAAGACACATGGATAGCATGGTGGTACAGTGACACGTGATGACACATCATGGCCTCATGGTACTGGAGACATGGGTTAAATTCTGCACCTGGAGTGCTATGTGTGTGGAATTTGTATGTTCCCTTTCATGTTTTTTGTGGGTTTTTGCCAGGTGCTCCGATTTCCTCCCACTATCCAAAGATATGCTGGTAGGTTAGTTGGCTTCTAGGAAAACCATACCTGGTATGGGTGTGTGCGTAATTTTATGTATCCTGTGATGGACTGGTGTCCCATCCAGGGTGTATCCCACCTTGTGCCAGTTGCTTGCTGGGATAGGCTCCCTGAATTGGATAAAGTGGTAAGAAAATGGATAGATGGATGGATTTCATACAGGGGAATAATTAGGGATTCTAACCTTCTTAAGAAAACTGACACTTTTCAAATGATACAGATACAGCAGCATACAGCATCCACAAAGCCATTAGGGCACATATGTCAGAAAGTCCAGATCAGAGGTCAACTAACCTCAGAGTCCGTACAAGATCATGCAGGTTCATTCCTTTAAGGTCTGTCTGGGCTTTCAGATTTTTAGGACCCCTGTCTGCTTAGCCAGGCACCAAACTAATTTAACATTTTCACATTGTAAATCTGAAATACTGTCCTGTGATGCTGCCATTTACATTTGGCACAAGGCGAAAGAGAAATATCTTGCAGTGACTCGTTGCAGTGTAGCATAACATAAGCTGACAAGCTCAGAAGAGAACAACTGTGGTTGAAATTATTATTTAAACTTGCTAAGACAGGTGCAACTGAACATTTGGCTGAGCTGTTCTTTGTAACGGACAGGAATGATGACACACGTCGCTCAGAAGGCTTCTGTTCATTTACCCAGAAGCAAAAAGAAAAACTGTAGAAAAGTGCTTCAAGTCTTGACCCTGTTACAGCCTCAGCTGAAATCAGAAGCCAAAGACATAATTAATTAGGTCAGTAGGAGTTGTGACACCTACTGTACCTGGAAGCACAGTCTGCAAAGCAGGAAGTCACCCTAGATGGGACTGTAGCTTCTAGCAGGGCGCACAAAAGCACACAGGGTCAATTTTGTAGACATGAATAAACCTAGTCAGCCTGTATTTGGAGGGTGGGAGAAAAAAAAACAGGGCACTGGTTAAAAGAAAGTAAACACAGCAAAAACATGCATGCTCCAAACAGTGGATGCTCCAAAAAGGGTTCAAGCCCAGTACACAAGGCCTGTAAAATAGCAATACTAACATCCTCCTTAATATGCCACTACAAGCCTCATTCCTCTTAAAATTCCTTTTAATATACTGTACTTTTTACGATAGTTTCTAAGAACATTCTTAAATAAATTCTTTATACAGTACATACATTTTTGTATTGTATACAGTATGACCTCCTTAATTAGGAGTGCTGGCAATAAGTCTCCCCCTAACTAAAAACACACAAAATTCGCCATGTTATTACAGTTCAGACGACATTAAAAAATAAAACAATCTTCCTAGCATTTGTTTGGAATTTATTACCCGGGTACTAACATATTCAATTTTCAAGACTGAAAGTATACAGTTACAGTACCTAAAAACTTCTGCCTGAGGTGATAGATGAACGCTTTCTTTGAAGTTTCTAAAATGAAATGCATAATGCACAGCATGTTTACCATGTCATTTTAGGTTTCAAAAGATATTAATGTAGTTTAAGGGCTTTCCATAAAAACAATATGTAATAAAGTCAGTTTTAGGCATAATCATCTACCTAGATATACTGTATACATTGAATTAAAGGACATTCTAAAGACTTTCCCTTTTCTTAAATCTATGCTATCCTGATATGTTTTCTGTACAATATCCAGAAAATAAAATATCCATGTTAATATTACATTTCATTATCAGTATGGTAGTGCTGTTAGATACTGGATAAAGCTAATGTGTGACTATATCTTGAGGTCCACTGCCTCTTTCAGACATGGACAAGTGTCTACCACTCCATAAGGGCTTCCCCAAGGCAAATCCAGCTATTTCTGCTCAGTCCTGGGTTCAATATTGGAGATGTGCCATCCCTCTCCTCACACCAGTGTGAGTATTGGATTGTGTGAGGCAGGCAGTGGAAATCAGGAGTCAAGGAAGCTGTTGTCTTGGCTCATGGGGAAGGTTTATTGCCCTACATTACTGCTGGTAGAGATGTAGGAGGAGGTAGAGAAGGCAGGGGGAGAGAGACGGGAGCCAGCGGTTGTATCACCCTGCAGCTCACAACTGGCAACCCACTGAAGTGAAGCAGGTTTGAGACCTGGGAAAGCTAAGGTTGCTGCTGGAAGAGGGGTTAGTGGGGCCAGTAGGGGAGGCTCACCCTGTGGTCTGTGTGGGTCCTAATGCTCCAGTATAGTGGCAGGGACACTATATTGTAAAAAGGCAGCATCCTTCAGATAGACGTTAAAACAAGGGTACTTAACTCTCTGTGGTCATAAAAAAATCCCAGGGCTTTTCTCGAAAAACGTAGGAGTGTTACCTTGGTGGCCTTGCCAAATTTTCCCCTTGCCTTTAAAACAAGGGTTACTGATAGCTGATGTGTGCTGAGCGTACTGACACACTATGGCTGGTGTATCATCCTCCAGGTACAGTAGGTGCTCTTTATTATTATTATTTAGCATTACGCTGATGGCTCATGGGGAAGGTTTATTGCCCTACATTACTGCTGGTAGAGATGTAGGAGGAGGTAGAGAAGGCAGGGGGAGAGAGACGGGAGCCAGCGGTTGTATCACCCTGCAGCTCACAACTGGCAACCCACTGAAGTGAAGCAGGTTTGAGACCTGGGAAAGCTAAGGTTGCTGCTGGAAGAGGGGTTAGTGGGGCCAGTAGGGGAGGCTCACCCTGTGGTCTGTGTGGGTCCTAATGCTCCAGTATAGTGGCAGGGACACTATACTGTAAAAAGGCAGCATCCTTCAGATAGACGTTAAAACAAGGGTACTTAACTCTCTGTGGTCATAAAAAAATCCCAGGGCTTTTCTCGAAAAAAGTAAGAGTGTTACCTTGGTGGCCTTGCCAAATTTTCCCCTTGCCTTTAAAACAAGGGTTACTGATAGCTGATGTGTGCTGAGCGTACTGACACACTATGGCTGGTGTATCATCCTCCAGGTACAGTAGGTGCTCTTTATTATTATTATTTAGCATTACGCTGATGGCTCATGGGGAAGGTTTATTGCCCTACATTACTGCTGGTAGAGATGTAGGAGGAGGTAGAGAATAGACGTTAAAACAAGGGTACTTAACTCTGTGGTCATAAAAAAATCCCAGGGCTTTTTTCAAAAAAAGTAGGGGTGTTACCTTGGTGGCCTTGCCAAATTTTCCCCTAGCTGATGTGTGGTGAGCGTACTGACACACTATGGCTGGTGTATCATCATCCAGGTAGGTGTTCTACATTGGGAGTGGTAGAGGGGAATGTTCATTATCTGTGGTTTATTATTATTATTATTTAGCATTACGCTGATGGATAAAAGTTTTCTTTAAGTTTTTAGTACACAGAGGCTTTGCTAATAATTATGAAAAGCTGTCATTAAGGTTTACAGTCTTACAAATCGACTTATGGAAAATTAAATCAAAATGTATCGGGATTGCAGTCTTTAAACAATGTCATTTTAAAATATGCAGTGATAATGAAAAGGGCACAGAATTAATTCTTCATTGAACAATGAGTATCTGTAACAGCTTTGAGTTTTTCAGACTTCATGAGCTGAAAGATTTGACAAACTGGTTTGAAAATGAAGTGCAGCAGTTTTCTTCACAGGTGATTAATCAAAGTACAACGCTTTGGTATTCACCCCCTTCCAATGATGTCACATTACAAATGATGTGAACACATTTTTAAATATTTGAAACAAAACTCGAATGCTCAAACTAAACACTTTGATGAGTAAAATACATTTTTCATGCTTTCAAGTACATTTTCAAGTAGTCCAAGTAGTATTTCATGTGCACACATTTGAAACATTTTTGAAGCATGAAGACAATTATAAGGGTGGGGAAGATTATTATTATTATTATTATTATTAGGTTGGGTATTTTGAAGTTGAATGTATCAAAATAAGAGGTAATCTACATGTCCAAAATGATCCAAATCCCAGATTAGTTCAATAAATAATACAATTTATTTATAATTTATAAATATTGCATTTAGAAATGGCTAGTGCAATAATATAAAGTAACAGCAACAAGTAACAAGATCTTCCCATGGAGACTTGACCCAACACAGACTACAACCCCACTCTTTCCCAATTTTTCTCTGTAACTCTGTATCCCCAGTACCATGTACTTTACACTCTCCATCACTGCAGAAAATGTCTTTTGCTGATATTTCTTAAGATTAAAATAAAATTATGGAGTGGATTTACTTTTGGGTAACATTTTATGGGTAACATCTATAAATTGGGTTCATTACTCTGCTCTCCTCCCCACTGATAGCTGATGTGTGGTGAGCGTTCTGGCGCACTATGGCTGCCGTCGCATCATCCAGGTGGATGCTGCACATTGGTGGTGGTAGAGGGGATCCCCATTACCTGTAAAGCGCTTTGAGTGGGTGTCCAGAAAAGTGCTATATAAGTGTAAGCAATTATTATTATTATTATTATTTTGGGGATTTTTGCACCAAATAATAAAATATAAAATTAGGCGACCCCTGCTGGCCATTAAAGACTATTTCATGAACATGAACATGCTATGGTCTTCATGAAGGAAAATATCCTCTTCAGCAAAACCTTTAGTATCTTACTTCCAAATAAGAGGATAACTTTTTAGGCCAATGGGAATTAATCTAAAATGTCAAATTATAGTATAACACTATGAATGATAGTATAATTAAATAAAACTGACATTATGAGAAAAGACAATCAAGGATGAGTCACCTTTTAATTCTGTGGATGCCCAAATCCAGCAGGTTTTACTGGTCTAGATTAATACATTAATATATGCAAAAAAGTTTAAATTGTTCCTCAGTTTAGGAAACATTTATTTCAGTTATTGAATTAAGTATCCATGGGGAATAAATGAGCTGCACATTCCATTGATGATGGGGCTGTGATTGAGATTCTGTAGGTGTCTAATTATTCAAATATTTCACCTTTGTGACCAGGATTTAAATTTCAATTTGATCACCCAGGGAGAAATGTTACAAAACTGTTTCGTTTTATAAGAGGGCCACATGAGACTCCTTTAACCCCTATAATGATTATTGAAAGTAAATACAATCTCATGTTAGCTGAAGAGAGTGATTAATTACATACACCAGGGAGAATATACAACAATGAGCAGGTCTTTATACTGTACAAATGAAACTAAATATTTCTTTAATGCTGTTTTCTGTGTTGCAAAGCTGTACATTCTAACTAAGTATCTGTTTTTTTCTGAACTCAAGCTGTTTGTCTGCCTGAGAGCATAATTGAATCCAGACTTGGGTCTGGGTCCTGGGTCCCAGTTAAACAAACTGACATTATATGTACAGTAAGCAATAACCCACTTTGTTTCCTTTTTTTCAATCAGTGTGCTACTTTAATTGATACATTTATTCTTTATCTAAATTTTATCTTTATTGCATTGCAGGATTGTGTCAATGTACAGTAGTTGAGAGTGTCTTATGTGCACACTAAGCTTGATGCCTATGAGGCCAGAAATGTGGGGGGTGACCTCTGGTAGGCAAGTGCTAGTGCAAAAAGACAGACATACAAAACAGATGGTCTCACAGGTGTTAAAAATATCAAGGCTGCACATTTTGTTTAACCCCTTGGGCTCCTTTAACTCCGTTCATTGCCATTCATTAATGTGTGATGAGAATAGAGAACACAGATGGACATTAGTATATATATATACAGAAACATTCTATTTATTGCTATTGTCTATGTAAAATACTGTAAATAATTTTCAATTATTTCAAGACCTGCTTCACACACAGACGACAGTCCCAGTTTTTATGTGAATAAGTAAGAGTATATCGCTTTTGCAATTCAAAAAGTGCAAATAGTGCACTAGAGCAATTCATTTAATGTTATTTTACAAAGAAAATTAGTAATTGTTGCACTGTGGCATTGTTATCACTAAAAATGATAATATTGTGACAAAACTAGTAGTTTCACCAGGTAGACAAGTATTCAAGACATTGCATAAACAAGAAAGAACATGAAGAACCTAATAAAGTTGCTTGAAGAGCATAATTGTGATGATAGTCTACATAGCACTTCTACCAATTTTTAAGCGAGGGGAGCCTTCTGGTGGATTAGGGTGACAGGACTCTTCCCACCTCTGACAAACACTTTATTTCTGAAAAGAAAAACCCACACATTATACAACACGCCCGGTCACAGTGTTTCTATTTCCCACACAGTACAGTCAACAGTCTGTAGAAAAAGTTCAATTTAAATACTGTCCATAGATTTACATAGCACTTTTTGTTTCCTACGTAGGTGGCATGGTGTCACAGTGGTTAGCACTACTGCGTGGCAGGTTCAATTTCTGGGGAGCTATATGCGTGGACATTGTATGCTCTCTTCGTGTTCATGTGGGTTTCCTCCCACAATCCAAAGACATGCTGGTAGGCTAACCGTGAGTGGATGCGTCTCACCAGTTTTAACCCACAATCCTTTCAGTCCAGAGCTGTAACCACTACTGCACTTGTAGTAGTGCCCACGTCGTGTTAAAACATCGTCATTAACAAACCCACATGGCCTTACGAAATTAGCAAACGAAATAAGAGAATGTGGTTAAAACACTGTATAGGAAAATTCCTTAAAAATACACGGAAAAATCTTTAGTTAGTGGAACGATAGCGGTCCCTTGTTTGCTTAACCGTGTTTGGCATCTCTAAACTTGCAGAGATATATTAAATTACGATTATTTTCAAAGACATACTGTATCTGAGTCATTACAGTACGTCTTACCTTCGAGTTTATGCAATCTTGCTATATTCAATCGTGTCTTACTATGTTTTGTGTTTAAGTGATACCTAATAATGTTTACTATTCACGATCGATTTGCCTGTCGTGTGTATACCCGTATGCGTGTATTCTATTAACACAGCAAGAATATCAGTGGCCGATTATTACATAAGAACAAACGTACAGTACATGTATCTCTAAGTTACGGACCACTATTAAAAAAGCATAATACGCTTTTCCACCTGATAGTACGGTAGTGCGAAACACAGGTGACCCGGAATTAAAACTGTACACCCTGACGCAGTCAGGAAGTGCTCTCTTTTACGGATTGTAAATGGGGAAAAGAAAAGTGCATGTTTTGGGAAAGCAGGATAATTCCATGCGTTACAAAATATTAACAGCAAAGAAAAGGTTAAAAAGTGAAAGCTTTTATTAGCACACGAGTGATTACTTTTGGTAAGTTTCACCATGTGTTTGTTCTGGTAAACGGAATTCAGGAATTATTTTTTACGTTAAAACTTGCGCACATCCCGAGAAGAACTTTTGAAATGTTTTATTCGTTTTCCTTTGGGCATAAAAAGTAGTCTTTTCTGTACAATGAAACAATACTTTCATTATGTAGTAATAACAGCAAGCCATTATGAATGTATAGTATTCAGCGTTGTGGGCTGTACAGAGCTAGTGTTAAATGCAATTGTAAGTGATTTAAAATTCTTCATCTCCTTTGAATGGGAAGAAGAGATGTGAAGAAATGAAACCGATGATTTTGGTTTGTCAATTTTAGCTGAACACAGGAAATGCTACATGAGACTCGTTCAGATTTCAGTTTCCTCCTTTAATGTTTTCCTAGGCTGTCGCGACAACTTCGTTTTAAAGTTTTTGTCACAAAAGAGACACAAAAGTTATACTGTACTGGATTATTTGTTTTGTTTTTTTTTCGTAAAGAAACCTCAGCTTCAAAACAGCTTTCCTCTTTTCACGATCAAAAGGTGATTTTTCAAAGTGGTTATTTTATTTTAAAAATCCAAACCCTCTTAAAAGATAGTTTCAAAAACAATTAAATTCATTTACAAAGACGTCGTAAGTAAATATTCATTTTATGCTTTGTATTTTTGTTTTTGCGACTTACAGTCCTTTAGGTTATGTATACAAGACGGTAAATAGTGTCTTTCATTTTCAGTTTTTAATAGTGGTTTTAATGAATAGGATTGCTTTGTTTATAGTGTGCTGGATTTATATAACATTGAGTCCTTTAAGCTCCTAACTGATCCAGGGGCAAGTTGTTTTTTTCCTTCAGTGCCAAATTGCATAAGTGTATGGAACCTGGTCTGATACGAACCCCGCCATTTATTCCAAGCAGGAAGAAGAATAAATGCTTGAGCCTAGTAAAGAAGATTATGTTCCCCAATTCTTCCATCCTGGGTCACCCACCCTTTATTCCTAAACCACAGTCAGGGAACAATATTTTTAGCCAGCTCCCCCTAAACAACCCACCTGCACTGATCTCTCAGCAGCAGCTGATTGAAGCAGACTACAATTTTAGAAATTCCAAGTAAGTATGCAATGTTTTTTTCACTAGAAGTACCTGATTCAGTTCATCTTTATGAATACATTGTTCCAGGTTCACTAATGTATTGTGTGATCGGAATCTACTCAATGTCATTTAACATTGTACAGTTTCTGGTTATGTGCAGTGGTATAGATTTTGTTGAAAGTTGGGAGATCAAATACAGATACTGTAGACTACACATTACAAATGGTGCATGGAGAGGTCAGTGGTGAGTATTCTGATGCGTGCTTGCCTATCCTTATCTTGAATTATTCTATTGTTAAGACTTAGAATACTTAAAAATATAGTTTCTAACAGCCTGGTGCAAATGCCCTGAACACCACCATAAGTTGTTATTATTACACAGTGCCGTGGCCCTGTGGCTAAGGATCTGCGCCTGCGGCTGTAAGGTTGCCGGTTTGTATCCCATGGCCGGCAGAGGAATCCTACTCCAATGGGGCCCCTGAGCAAGGCCCTTAACCCCAACTGCTCCAGGGGCGCCGTATAAATGGCTGACCCTGCGCTCTGACCCCCAGCTTCTCTCCCTGTTTGTGTGTCTCATGGAGAGCAAGTTGGGGTATATGAAAAGACAAATTCCTAATACAAGAAATTGTATATGTCCAATAAAGTGATCTTATCTGAAGATCTTGGCAGATGTCACTTTTTAAGGTGATTCACATTACGTATATATGTGGCCTTTACATTGGGTTAGACACATAAGTACAGCACATTTAATTAAATGAATCAGGCTAGCACAAGATGGAAGTGCAGTACAAGTTCTGTGCTAAGGAAAATGAAATGGTAAAAATTAAAACATGCATTAATCTGGACACAAAGCAGTAATGAAGGCATCCTGATTATATTTCTTTCCTGTTAACAGTAAGTGCAATAAGCAAATCACATTGCCAGTTTGAGAGTTTTGCACAATAATGAACAGTGGTGTAGGAATTAATAACATAATAGTAATTTAAAAATAATTAAAGATCTGGTTCTGAATTAAACAGGACCTACTGGAATTACTACAATTAGAAGCATGATTGCTGACTGTTGCTCCTTAAATCAATTATTAAATGGAGCACTAAGTTTGTTCCTGATGCATTTTTCTAAATGTGTTGTCCATGCTTAAAAATACCTTGTTAAACTAGTTTCAAATGGCTTACTAATGTATGTGCATTCAGGGGTAGATAACATTAGTGTGAAAAATTTCACACAAGACTGGTTGTTCAATTATTTTACTGCAATCCGCAACTCACTGATTTATATATTACTTTTTGTTAGTGATCAGAAATGAAAATAAAGTCTTGTTGTTTATACATGTAACATTAACATTGAATGTTGTTTTTATTCTTTGATTCTGGTCTGTTTTTCTGTGCTCTTGTCTGTGCCATGTTTATCCTTTACTTATAACATTTCAAAGGACTTAGGGGCTAAGGCTAGTGCTTCAAATTCAAAACCTGTTGTTACTTCTTAGATTAGATTTAGAGTAGTTTCTTAGATTTAGCCTGTGTGTTTATGGCCATTATCAAATTCTTACGCACAGGATGTCTTCCTGCGGTGTTAGTTTTGAAGGATACATTTCTACAGGCATCCCCACTTTTTGTGTTTTGAATAGAACAAAGATGAAAGATTAATTAGGATGAAGGAGTGTGTGCATTGTTTTAACCACCACTGCATGTGTACATCCTTTCCAGTCAACAGTTCATCAGTTTTTAATTGCAATTAGGAAGGTCAGTATAACATTAAGGATGGTGAAACATGGAACATATTGGAAGGACCCTAGTTTGAGAAACACTGCTAAAATTTTCTATGGAAAAGGGTTACATGCTGAAGTTCTCGAACCTTTTCAGCTTTCACAGAATCCCCTTGAATGCTGTTCCTCGTTTTCCAACAATACCTTCTCATGACTGGATCCCTGGATCAAGTACCTCTCATGTTGTCCACACTGTGCAAGCGATATCACAAGGAAGAAAGTAAGCTCATTTAAGCCTGCTCCTGAAACATCTGTATTGCAAGATTCTGTGTGGGATTACATGTGCTTTGATAACAAGATTTAATTATAAATGTCAGTATGGAAATCAGAAGTATATAGTAAATTAAACCTCAGAAGATGTCTTTTTCACTATATTTTTAAAAGTAATTGAACATTTTCACATCTTCAGCTATAATTTTGATCAATTATCATTTACTCTTCCTCCCCAGTGTTTGTGGCTTTTGTAGGTACAATGATAGTTTTCAGGAGTTTACAGCACAAAAAACTTTAAGTAATAATGTAGTTTTAAACCACTGTCATAGAATGTTACTTTCAATCCCATAAATTGTTACATTTATGCTTTATGACCATCTCTTCAAATCTTGGTAAGAATTGAGAATTACAGAAGATGCATTCTTGCCTTTAGTGGTTGACAAGCAAATGGAAAATCCAGCTTGGTTAATCACATTTTCATTTTAAATTGGCCACATAAAATACAATGTAAGTTTCATGCTTTATGCTGTTGTAAAAAGGACTAAACATCTTATTAGCATTAATGATTGCTTTTAAAGTTCTTGAAATGTATTACAAAGTCAAACTATGTTACAATTATCCTTGCATAAGATTCCAGAATAACAATAATTGTGGATTTGCAGGTGTATAATGAGTAAAAAGAAGTTTAATTCTGCCTAAAGCTGTATTAATTACAAGATACCTAGATACCAGTTTAGTTTTCTTTAAAATTGTTAATAAAATAGTTGGATTTCATGCAAAACTCCCACACACACATACAAAATGATCTCACTTTTGTAGAGGAAGTGAGAGTTCAGCAATACGAGAAGGTTTGTGTTTGTGTTTCAGGAGGAGGGGCGACGAGTATGGCCCTTCTGACTTGAAGCGACAGCGGTTTCACTCTCCAAGTCCTTGCCTGGGGGTGGTCACCCCAGCATCTTCTCCAGCAGCAGCTAGGAAAGCAGCAGTGCCTTTGCGCAGTGAGGGCCACAGGTCAGGCCTGTCCCTAGACACCGCTCTGTCCCCTCTAACCCCAAAGCCAGGCGGCTGCGTACCACCGTTAAGGAGTGAGCCCCGTTCCAGTGTCACTAACCGCCTACTGCCACCTGCTCAGGACAAGGTACCATTCCAGATTTTCCTTGTACTGCCAGTAAGACTGACAGCCAGTACAAACTTTCGCGTTTTAGCCATTTTCTGACAGATCTGATAAAAGACGTAAAATAATAAATTATTTTAAATCTGCTTATGTCATTTGAGTATTTTGGAGAAACATGATGGATTTGCATTACATTTGCACGAGGTGTTTGAAATATTTTGATCACAACTTGAGTTCTCAAACTGTAGAATTGTATGGTTGAAAGAACTTAAATATTAGTAAAAAAAGATTGTAAATGATCTTGATTGTGTATGCATTCACAGTTCTGCAACATTACTTGATGGAAGCATTTTGTTTACAGCATTTACAGCTGTGAGTCATCTTTTTGCTTACATTTCTACCTACTTTGTATACTGGGGTGGTGCAGATTTCATCCCTTCTTTAACAAGGTGGTTAGGAATGGTTGTTTTTGATTGTTTTTCTTTGCAGTTTTCACTGACATTTAACTTCTTTCATCTGTAAAATGTTTAATGTGAGCCTTTAAATGAAAAATGTTCACTCCAAAAACATCACTCTTTATTCAGCAATCTAGGACTTTATTGGAAGGGGGTGAATACTTTCAGAAGTCTCGTTTAAAGCTTTGTCTTATTTTCAGCTCAGCCAGCAGGTCCTGGAGCTGTTTCAGGTTTGCCAACAGCAGAATGATGATCTAGAGAAGAAGGAACTATGTCGAGCACAGCTACAGTGGGAAATCCAGAGACTCATTCCGCGTATGTGTTAAATACTAATGCAGCTCTGCACATGACTTGTAGAACAGGAGTGACATTGCAGGAGATAGGACTGCAAGAGTGTGGATCATCAGTCTGAGATGTTAAAAGGCATTTGTCCTTGAGAAACTGCACATCAATAGTACAAACTGGCCTAATAATATAATGATCTAGAATGAAAGTTTTTTTTTCCCCTTCTTCTCTTGCCTCAGGCAGCGGCGCCTTTTTAAACAGG
This sequence comes from Lepisosteus oculatus, assembly GCF_040954835.1. Classification (NCBI taxonomy): domain Eukaryota; kingdom Metazoa; phylum Chordata; class Actinopteri; order Semionotiformes; family Lepisosteidae; genus Lepisosteus; species Lepisosteus oculatus. The sequence goes on along the minus strand of NC_090698.1, from coordinate 41,951,743 downwards.
GTTCTAATTTAGAGCTGTGTGCACAGCCCATTCCGCATGTCCACATTTGGAAAATACATTATCAGTATCCAGTGGCCAGGGGGTATTGTGTTCGAACAGGCACGGCAGCAACATGGTACAGGCATATTATCAGCCAAAGAGCCATGTAGGAAACTTGCCTCATGTGATACTGCCTCCAAGGCAAGAAGTGTGAATAATAATGAGTGATGTAGGTATTCAAAAATTTCAATTCTAATAAAGGTCAGAAAGAGCAATAAAATTATAGTTCAGCTCTAGTTTGCTTTGTGTTATCCTTGTTGCACTGTTTGTGTTTGTGTTCTCCCTGATTCCCTATCCATGTGTCTGTTGGGCATGGGTACAGGTGAGCCTAACCACCATGGCATGTTGTCTGTGTCAATCCTGGAGCTGTCTGCATGCAGCCCCCCATGGTTGAGACAGTTAGCTTGTAAGAGGGACTCATGGTGGTCTGATGGACTTTTGATGAAAGGGGGTCTTTCCCACACCTGAAATTCTTATTTCTTGGAGTCACCAGTCCCTGCTTAGTGTGATAAAAGAGGGGCACACTTTCTGCCTACATAAAATCCAGTTTCTGCTTGGTTGGAATACATGAAGATGTTGCTGTGTCCCCTTCTCAGTTACAGTGGTCAATGTAAAGTACAGTGGTATATTTTGATCTAAGGTTAGTGTGATGAATTGTTCCTGCACTGTGAACCCACAGAAATAAGAAGTACATTGACCAGATCACAGTTCTTACCCGTGCTCTTTGCACCTCTGGACTTGCATACATGTATTGCCAGATCTGATGGGAAGAATTGTGCATGGCAACCCAACTACAGGAACTCGCTCTGTGAAATTCTCGACAAACTGTTTATGATGAAAGTGGCCCCAGGTTGAAAATAGCGGTCACTTGATCTGCGGTTCTTCACCTGTTTTGCCTTGCACTTCGAAGTAATACACAGAAATCGCAGTCCTGCAGTATGCACTTCTATCCACTAAAGCCCTTGTTTTTTTCCTTTGGATTTCCATGCTGACATAGCTAGTTCCACTACTTATATCATGTTTCTATCATAGGTTTTGCAACATTTGCAGTGAAAGTGTTATCTAATAAAATGTCACTTTAACTAATGCGATTATAAATAGCAAAACTAGTTTTAAGTAATAAAATTGAGTCAGCACATAGTTAAAATTACTCGTACTCAAAAGCTTTTCCTTCCCAGATGTTTGCAAAGACAGCTAGAGTTGTTGCAGAAGCTACAAAATTTGCATAAATGAAACCTAGAATTTATGCTTTCAAATGTATATAATTTAACATATTTGTGAAATTTGATGTTAACCTTGCCTTAGTGATCTGCTTTTAATATCATCTGAAAAAATCTTTTTGAAATCTCAGTTCATATCTTTGGTGCCTCCCAGCCATTAGTGAAGTGACACTTTGGATGCTGAAAACCTAAGTAATTAGTGAGAAAAGTATGTCCTTACTTTCCTTTCAGATTCTCGGGTGTATCTGGCTGGGTCTTCCCTCAATGGTTTTGGCAGTCGAAGTAGTGATGCAGATCTTTGCCTAGTTGTTCAAGAGGGACCGGTAAGCTAACTGTTGTGAATGTAATGTGGAACATTTGGAACACATTTATAGTGTTAAATTCATAGACACATGTATTTTGCTTTCCTGAACAAATCCAAAATATTATTGAGACATAGAAAGTTTTGCTTTTCTCAGATGTACATTTTTGTGCTTTCATTCTATACTGGAAATTGTTTCTTTGAATTGAAATTGCTTTGATTTAACTTTTTTTTCTTTTTAGATGAACCAGAGAACAGATGCTGTATATATACTCAGTCTTGTACAGAAGTTGTTTTACAGGCTGAGTAAGTGTTCCATCTCCTGGGGTTATTTTCTTTTTTTGTTTGTTCAACTCCAAAAAGATGTATTCAGTTTTGAGTTATTCATTATTAATTTTGCAGTTATTTTTAAGACCCAAATTAAAAAACATATGTAGCAGAGTGAACCATCTAAAGTGATAATGTACTTATCAAAGAAGGTAGAGAACTCCAGGTTTTACTTTAGTCAGTTCAAGGACTTCCTTGAATAAACTTGGCATACACTGTATGTATCTATTCCAGTGCCTGCATAATAATCTTAAATCTCTGTGTTAGCCTCTAGAGGGAACTAGTGTTACAGCTGCCAAGTTTATGCTTGAATATCAATAGCTTTTCCTATCTTTTTCACCTTTTTATCCAATGGTCATTCATATTCTGTATTCACTTAGTATATTGTCTAAATGTAGGATTCTGAGAACCCTTACACAAGGTACCTCCTTTACACAAAACAGACCGTTTTATTAGCTGTCTAAACACATGGGTACTTTGCCACATCAAAAGAGTATCTTGGAAATGAGATTTCATAGCTCATTTTAAAATATATTTCTATAATTCCCAGAAGTAAAGCTTTATCCTTCTGTTAACAGCTTATATTGAGAGACCTCAGCTTATTCGAGCAAAAGTGCCCATATTGAAATTCAGGGATAAAGTCAGGTAGGTGCTGAATGTCATTTTCTGTGTAGTTGCATTGTGTGGGTGGAGAAAACCTTGTCTTCTAGAATGATGTAATCACAAATGACAGCTGGCAGTTGAATATAATTTTATGGTTCAGTAACACTGCGGAATCTCCATGAAAAAATATAAATTCTAACATTAAGGTATAAGAGAAAGCTAGCAAGAGTCATGCATGAAGACTTTCTACTTGTCAGCTGGGGCTTTGGCAGAAATCTTTGAGTAACAGTCTACCATGTTTCTCTTAATCGATTTGTTTAATATTGTGGAAGTGGTTTACCCATAAAAGGAAAGTGAAGGTAGAAATGAGCCAGTTATGACAGAGAAATAATTATCAGCAAATGTGTTATTTTAAAATTAACACCATGAATTGATCAATATAAAACTCAATTTATGGACACAATTAGATAAAAACTGTATGTGCTGTGAGTCCCCACTGACTCACTGTCACAATTGAGTGAGCAGCAGCACCACTCATTTGTGCTGGTGGAGAAAAAGCATGTTTCTGTATGAAATTTGATGAATTATTATTGAATCTTTTAACAGAAAAAAACATTAATTATTGTATAGTTTTTTAATGCCCAAGTGCTTCTTCAGCATACAGATGAATATCTTATGAATATATAAAACCCAAAGACTTAATATTGCTGTATTTTATGGTTTTTGCTAAGTATTTAGTCTGCACTTTGGGTGAACTGATTTGATTTCTACTAATATCAATATCCCTAAATTGTTTGAATGGAAAATGAAGGGTGTATATATAGGGGTAGACAAGTTTAACCCTGTCTGTCTTTCTTACAGAACCAAAGTGTAGAATGTCATTTTCACATTAAACCAAAATGTTAATTTGAGCTTATAAATCCACAAAACAAAACATATTGTAGGATGATCAAAAGAATAATAATTTTTGTTTTTGTGAGTGTAAGTAATTGTCAGTTTGTTTTTTTATTACATGGCTTAAGTTAAGATTAGACGTCTTTTAGATAAGAACACTGTAAATAGCTGTACTTAGGATAATGCCTGCTTTACTAGTGGAACTTCCTGGAATTATGTAAAAAATAGTGATGAGTAGCTTACTTTGAATGCAGGATCTGAAAATATTGCAAGGGCAAATGTTTGAAGGAAATTTTAGACAAGCTAAAATATTATTCCTTGCAAAACATTTAAACTCAGTTTGGGCTAATGTAAATGACGTGACAGTCTAAAATGCTGTTTATCTTGTCATTAAGTTCATTTCAGAAAGGCAGCTGTTCATGCTAGGATTTCTGTTTAATAAATCTTACATATGATTTTGATCATTGTTTTTTTCTGTTTTTATGTGTTATTCAGTTTTTGCTTGTTTCATGTTATGGAGATTCTTCTTTCATTTTACACACTAATACTCCAGCTCAAACAGCTTTTGATGATACTTCTGAGTTGATTACCACACATCTTGCATGATTTCATCTTGCTCTGACATCCTTTAATTGAGCTTAGTAGACGTGCTAACTATAGTTCAGGTGGGTAGCTGCGTCAGCATGCGTAAGCTGCAAAGGAACAAGTAATAGGTTTATTCCATGCTGAAAAAAAGAAGAAAGAGAACACAACGTTTTGGCCGTGGAGCCTTCTTCAGGTGTGCACTGTATATAGTGCTAACTATATACAGTATTCCTAAGTTGAACAAAAGTGATTAAACTTAAACCATTGTAATAAGCTGTGGTTAACTTACAGAAAGAGATAATAATTCAGAAGCAGACAAATAGAACTGCTTTGTCAACCATTAAAGAGAGCATTTAAAGCATTAAAGAGAGCACCTAGCATTAATAAAACAAGTTGTTATTACTAATAGCCTCATGACTTTATTTGCTCTTGGCTATAATAAAACTTACAGCAAAGATTTCCAAATTGAGAAGCCATGAAGTGTGATTGCATTAGCCATAGTATAGAACCAAAAAAATCCATCTTGGCAAATGACTGCTTTAAAAACCTTGGGACCAAGTAAATGTGTCTATCGTCAGTGAATTGATGTGTTGTGTTTTAGTTACAGAATGAAGGTCTGTATTTTGTTTTTATAACATTTAAGCTGTGTAAAAATGACTTAATTTTTTTAAATCAAATATCTCACATTTTGTTGCGTGATGCTGAAACTATTAATGTAGGTCACTACCTTGAACGCTTAAGAGATATAATTATTGCTACACTCTTTTTTTATTAACCATTGATTGCTAAATTAACAACCTCATTTACCCTACAGCGGAGTGGAGTTTGACTTGAATGTAAACAACGTCGTTGGAATAAGAAACACATTCCTTCTGAGAACCTATGCATACAGTAAGTGAAATGTGTTTTGTAAGACATTTTAGTGATATAGTTTCAGAGGTTATTGTAAGGTTAATTAAGAACTAGATCTTGTAGCTAAATGCTATTATTACATTTAGGTAAAACCTCAGTTTTGTGAGAGATATAACTCTTGTATTTAAGATAATACAGACTGGCAAAGCCTGCCTAACATTTTCTTTGTGATTCTTTCTTCATGCCCACAGGATTTTTGAATAAAACAGATATTGTATTCAAAAGCTTATGTTTTGGGACTCTTGAGCGTCTCAAGGAGTAAAGGTCTGAGATCATAGATCTCACATCAGCACGTGCCAACATCTATGATCACGGTTGTCAGCCCAGGTCAAGTCACTAGCTAACTGTGAAAGGAATTCCTCAAGTGGCAGGACATTAACAGCAAGTCCAGCGAACTCCCTGGTGCTTACAAGCGTGCAGTATCATCAATGAGGCATGCACCTCTCCTCCAGGGAACGCTGAACCTCCTGTACATCCCAGTGACATATTAAAACATAAGAGTCAGATTGGCAGATCAAAAGAGCCTGCCTAGACTTCCTTATGCTCCATTGTGTGCAGATACAAGGTCTGTAGACATGAGCCAAGATATAAAGAAGATGAACAGTGATTCCAGGTTGGGTGGCTTTAGTGATTAGTGATGATAAATTTCAGTAAAAAGTGCTGCATTTTTAACTTATTGTTTATAAGGTAGTTGGTTGCTTCTGCATTTGCACACCAATTGAGAGATACTGCAGATGTCAGTGTTGTGATAATGTGTAAACAATTAATGCCAGTTTGAGCATTAATAGAGTTATCAATGAATTGTATTTAAATGGCCATTGTAAAAAACTTCATTGGAATCTGAGGGTTTATGGTACAGAGAATAGATTGCAGGTCTCTGCCACAAATCAATGTTCTTGTTAAAAAATTCTATGGGGTATAAGTGATCAACAAGAAATTAGTGTACGGAAAATCTTATCATTAATTTTGAATATTGGAAAAGCCTATTTCTATTGGAAATTATTATATTGGAAAAGCCTTATTCTGTTGGATGTTTATGTTTTTGAAGTGTACACACGAACGTCAGCAGAGCACTTTACTAGAAGTGGTATGAATATAAATCCCGTGAAAGACCGTTGTTGCTTACGAGAAGAATTTATACCATTTGAAATCCAAGATCCCTACTGTGATTGTTTTTGAAATTCTCCACTGAGCTGGAGGTGGTGCATAGTACTTCACCATGCTTACTGGAAGATCATTGTTTCTTGTTATTTTGGCAGTTGAGAATAGAGTTCGTCCAATTATCCTTGTGGTAAAGAAATGGGCCAGGCACCATGGAATCAACGATGCCAGCCGTGGGACTTTGAGCAGCTACTCCTTGGTACTGATGGTTTTGCACTATCTACAGAGTGAGTATGGGAGATTTATCAATTAAGCATTTAGTTCTTGGTGCAACAAATCTGTAGCTACTTTGACAATATCTCCTTTGTTTTTCTGAAAAGTGCTTGATTTAAAAGTATGTTTTATTCATATTGGAACATTTTCTTCCAGCCTTGCCTGAACCTGTTATTCCTTGTCTTCAGAGGGAATACCCAGTAAGTCTTCCTCCTTAGATTTGAAATGTGTCAATAAGAAGTTCATATGGTGTCTCACAGGACTTCAGTCGCAGTTGTAGATTTTTTTTGCTTTGTTGAACATGACAGGGTTTGTATTTGTCTTTTTTGAGGACATGTAAAACCAGCTACTGTACTCCTAGCTATGTTTAACAATCTGCTGTTTGTTAGCAAGGTTGATTTCCTATGTTTTTACGTGTAACTTTCCCCCTGATCTTGATTGAGATTAGTCTCTACATGGTGGCAACCATCTTGGAAACTTTTAGGCAGATTGAATGAGTTTTTGTTTGAAATAATAGCATCTCTTGGAGCAAAGAAGTCTTCGCACTGCTTTTAAATAGACAGGATTGGCTCTCAGCTGGCACTGCACGCTACGGGTTTCCATTGCAGTTTTTCTAAAGCTGCAGTGTGTTTGAAGTAATTAAAGTCTTAATATAGAATTTAGCTTGCAGAGCCTATCCAGATTCGTTCATACACCTGATAAAACAGAAACAGAAACAATAAGCATCTAATAACATATTAGGTATTGATTCTTGCTTAAAATGTTCTAAAAATATTATACCGTGAACTCATAGCATTACACAGAGGTAAAAAGTCATAAATAGTTCTAAATAAAATTCATAAAACACAATGCTCGTATTTATTCACACCCCAGTAGTTAGTGCTTCGTAAATCCTCCATTGCCAGGAATTACACTGGCTAGGTGCCTCTTATAGTGTGCTGCTTTGAGGTTCTGGGATGAGGGAGGGAAAATTTAAGAACATTCCTCTATGTAGAATTGCTTCCTTCAGATCCTTTGGTTTCTGTTAGTGACCTGCAATTTTGAGCTAGCATTGCAAACGTTCAAGATCTGGATATTGATAATATGTATTTTGTCTGAAGTTAACCATTCCTTTGTCTATGTTAGTGTATGCATTGTCATGCTGAACTGTCCATTACTGGCTAAGCTTGGAACTTCTTGCCAGAAAGAAACAGGTATCTTGTAAAAATGGTACACATGGTCATAAATATTTTCTCAGCATGTGCTTCATCTTTTATGCCAAACATAATGCTGATGAGAATGTCCAAAAAGCTTGATTTTCTTTTCACTCTAATTTTTTCAATGTAATATGCTCAAAACACATTCGCTTAATTTTCTTGGTGAACTCTTAAACTAAATCTTCAGTAAGTTTTCTACTGTACTTAAGATTTAGAAATTCAGATAAAATGTATTTCTAAGCCATTTATTCAAAGTCGCATTAATAATCGTGTTAAAAATATTCTCTCTAGGAATGCTTTAATCCTTCCATGGATATACACCTTGTGCCCGAAGGACCTAGAAACATTCCTCCTTACACTTCAAAGAATGAATCAACGCTGGGAGACCTATTTTTGGGCTTCTTGAAATACTATGCGACAGTTTTCAAGTAAGCAAGTTTTTAGTGTCATGAGCCAATTTAAATGGCGACTTTTGAAAGTCTGTGAAAGATGTAATTTCAAGCTATATGCGGGTATGCTGTTTTCATAAGACATAGGTGTGAGTTTGAGATATTATTACCACACTAAACCTAAGGCTTTAAGCTTAGGGAAACCAGATCACAGATCTATACTTATATAGGAAGTAATGGTGTCCTTGTAAGCCACTTAACGTACATTTGTCTGCCAAATTAATACAAATAACTAACAAACAGGGTAGTCAAAAGATGTACTGACAGTCCTGGCAAAGGTTTTGTAAGTTCTTTAGACATGAGCAAAATGTAATTCTGGTAAATAATTCTGGATCAAGCAGGACATCCTGAAAAAAATATATACAATATAGATCATTAAACATGTTTTAGTGTTCAATCTACAATTGGTTTCAGTACCACTGTGTTAAGACTGGTGTCTAAATATTTTGCACCCTTTTAATGGCCATGTTATCCTCATCTTCTCCTACGTATTTTATGTCTGACAGGGCATAAATATTTCAGCTTGTTTGTTACAAGCAAGAAGTATGTAAACATTAAATGTGTCTTTCTCCAAAGGGAGTTACTGGTAGAGGGGAACATTTCCAGCTTGGTCAGATGCCTAAATTGCTCCATGGCATTTTATTATGGTTCTTAAAGTCATCTCTGATTAATCATAACTGTGGCATTAGCAGGAAAAGCAAGAATGTTTTAAAGCTTTTAATAATTCTCAATTTGTTTTTTATCAGTGTGAAGGACTAAGGCTTTAGGTTGTTTTATCCTTTCTAGATGTTTAAAAATAGCTCTAGTCTGATAGTGGGCTTACAGAAGTCTGTACTGCTGTCAACAGTGCAAACACTAGTAATCCTTTGACACCCTTTAATTCCATTATAGGCCTGGGGTCACTGAGAAAATGTAATATTTCCCTCGCTAACCCCCAATTTTCCACTGGATTTTCACCTTCCTAACAGTTCTTGGTTAAGTACAACACATAGCTAAGTAATTCAGCTTCCTCACCAAAGTAGCTTTAATGTTCTGTAATCCTTTAGCATTTAATGCTAAGCACCTGCTCGTAATTTCTACTATAACAGCCTAGCAATATTCTGTGAATGAGTAAGAAATAAATGAGTAAATAAAAATAAAAACCAAACCAAAAAAATGGAATATGAAATTGAGGTTGGTATACTGAATTAATTTCTAAGGATATTTTTTAGCAACAGAATTTCAATTCAGTATTTTAATCCTTGTTTATCTATGAGCTTTAGCCGCTCTACACCGAAGAGTGGTTGATATGTGTCTGAAAATGAAAGCTGTTTTTGCGCATGTAACACGCAATCAGAGTGTCTCATGTACCATTCCGGACTCTAGTTACACATTGCTGCAGTGATGGACAGCAGCAGGTGGCATTTTCACATTCGGCCTTTGGCAGAGCCAGTGGAGACTTGAGAAATGGCTTCTTTATATGAGGAGTTCCAAATTGTATGTGAACACTGGATGTGATGAGATCCAAGTGTATTTATTTTACACTGTGTCTGTGTCAGCTATGTCTGAAGCCTTGGCTTAATGGGAGAGTGAGGGTGTTTGTGAATTTAAATAGAGTATTACATACTTCCAGAACTCAGTATTCTAGCTCCACTGTCAGCTTTCAAACCATCAGGTCAGCAGCCTAAGAGATAAACCTACGTTTTTCTTGATATAGAGCACATGATCCGTAGTTTTTGAAGATTGGGTCAGACTTTCTTTGGACTAATGCTTGATTCCATTTAAGCTTTATTACCCCCTCGAAGAAATGTGTCCAATACTACAAAAACAGATATCATTAAGAAAGAGCAGAGTTCAGAACAAACTTTTGACAAATGTTATATTATTGAAGTGACTTCAATTGCAGAGAAAATAAAATATTTCTTAAGTCTATTAATGTTACACCTCTGGAGTATGGAGTATTTCCTCAGATTATTACATTTTGCTGTACCTATACCAGACCAATATATAATAATAACTAAGACAGTATGTTAAGACACTTCCAATAAATTAAAAATGAGAACTTATTCTTCTTTAGAAAAAAGTATTTGTTTGCACCTTTTGTAAAAGGTCTCACATTTGTCCCATCTTTAATTATCTATGACCAGAACCAAATACTTTTAATCATCAACAAACATCTACAGTCTGATAATTTATTATGCTGAGTTAAAGGTGCACTACATGTTTCCCAAAATCAATGATGAGTTTTTATTTTTCATTCAACTGCAAAGTAAATTCATCACTTCATTCAAAAATGTATAGAATGGGCCCATGATAATGTTCTGGGTTCTTTAATAAGCTGACCAGGGCTATGTCATCTGAATGCTTAAGATGTCTGGCTATGTTTGGCCTTACAATCATTAGTGTACAAAACATACAGTTAAGAAAAAAGACAGTACTGTGGTGATCCAAAAGAACTGCAGTGTCCTCCAGATGTTATCCATGGAACAATTTTTCCACCTGTTTTCACTGTTCTTTCCAGGCTTTTCAGGGGGAGCTGTGTATGCATACGTGTTCCTGTAACAGTGACTTTCTTGTGAGATAAAAATGTATTGTTTATGCTGCAGTTGCCTTATTTGTTCGACTTGTGCCCCATTTGTGGGATGAACTGGGATGGCGTAACGTCTAGGGCTTGAACACTAGTAAATAAGAACATGCTGGTTCGGGCTTTGTGGGAGGAATGGAATACAATCCCAAAATGCATACATCTCAGATACACCTTGCATTGCTTCCACTCATGGCCACACATTACTTGTCTGTAACTTTCACAGTAGACCCCTGCTGATCAACCTCGATGACGGCAAATGTTACTCAGCGTGATGAATTAGCTGTGTCATGTCTGTTCACTAAAATATCAGTGTAACTGCCACAAGACTTGTCCTCATAATAGAATGTTGTATATAGTATATGTAAATTATGTTTCTTTTGATGTTCAATATACTGTATATGTACCCTGTGTTACAAATTGGCAGCTGAAGCAGGTGGTATGAAGGCTTGACAGTAGTTATCGTAAGATGTAAATTGTAAAACAACTTTTTAGCAATGCTATACAGAATATTTTATAATTTTGTTAATTTAAAATCTAAAGTTGTTTATTATTAATTTATTTTGTAGATGTATTCTACATAATTGTATTTTTATAGTTGGGCATTTTGCTAAAGCAGTTGTGTTAAGCACTGCATCGCTTAATAAGACTATAATGTTTTTTTGTTAGAAAAATACAAAAATTCTGATGCAATGTTTGACTGATAACCCATTTTCTCCTCCAGTTGGGAAAAATACATGATTTCTGTCCGTGAAGCCAAAGCTCTGCCAAGACCCAACAGTAAAGAGTGGAAGCAGAAGTACATATGTGTTGAAGGTGCAGTATCCCAATTTGTTTCTCAGTGTATTTTATGAATTTATGCTTATATTTACTTTCAAATTAAATCCTGAATTGTAATTATGCTTAGCATACTTTGTGGGCACTTTGAATTGCATGCACTAATTTTGTATACACTGCTGTGGAAATGCTTTCAGATAATTTTGATGCAATCTAATCATACTATGGTATGTTATGAACATCAGTAAGTTACTCTAGGCCTCCATTATTGTTGTGTTATAGTTTAAAATGAATGAGAAAAAAACTAGCTTGTTAGGTAGCGATATATTTAACATTGAACAGACTTTTAAAAGACCTGATCACAAAAACTCCTAGGTAAAACCATGTGAGATAGTCTTGTAGTAACTAATCCATCGCATGTCTAATACATATTTAATTGATTCATTAAGTTTAAGTAGGTATCTGCATCAGTATTCGTAGGCTGAAAATGAACAGATTTATTCAGGTTTATTCCATGCTGAAAAGAAAACTGACACAACGTTTCGGTTGTGGAGTATTCTTCAGGTGTGGTGTTCAGGTTCAGGTGTGAGCTTTCCACACCTGAAGAAAGCTCCACAACCAAAACTTTTACCTGTTCCTAATTGACTCATGAGCAGATGTTCCTTGTCATTACATTTACCTTCATTAATCCAAAAGGCTTCAAAATGCAGATCATTCAGAACTAACTGTTAACATGAAGTGAAATAGCTTATGTTCTTTTAAAAGGTTGCCACGAAACTGTTTTTGTATCTAAAAAGTGTGAAAATATTAGAGCAAAGCATAGTGTAAGTGGCTTTGTACAGCAATTTATATTTTCATATTGAAAATATAATTGTTTTATAGTTTTTGGCAGCAATGGGATTTTGACTCTATAAAAGACAGTTTCCTAGTCAAGATTACATTTTCTTTTAACACATTATAGGCACCACAGCTTTGTTCTGGCCAAAAGCTGTTTGTTACAATTATGCTTTCAATAATAAAATGTGACATGTCTAAAGAGCAGTGGCTCAATGGGAGTGGGTTGGAATTTTGCCTAAACATCCCCATTCTCCCTTGTCTGAGACTGCAGCATTTGTAGCCGTGAGCCAAAATACAATTGTCTACAATCAAGTACAATTGTATGGATACATTAAAATCAATTTGTGATTCTAAATGTCTTTAAAGTTTATTTAAGTGTGAATGTTTTGAAGATCATGAAAAGCTGAGTTCTAGGAGCTTATGTCTTCCTATATTTAAAAGTCTTAGGGTCAATTTGTTATGCTGCGGTTCCTTTTACTGATGATGTAAAGTAGGCAACTTAATTAGCTTTGTAATTGTTTATTCACTCTTGCCAGAAGTACAATTTATGATTTTGTTAATACAAAAAGGTTCTTTATAATGAAGTGATTTGTGTTTGTGTGTTAACATGAAGTAGATTTACTTCCTAGGAAGATCAGATTTGCAAGGAGGCAGATTGTGGTATTATTTATATCAAAGTGTCGCAATAAAGTTGGGCTATAATTAATTCCGATTAAAATTCCCACCTTCTTGTTTTAGGGTCGTTTTTATGCATGCTAATGCTGTGCAGTTGTCATTGTTTAGTGTTTGCCCTGCTGCTGATCAGTTTTAATTTTGAGAAATAAGAAAATTAAATGAAAAGATATTCAATGTTTATATCAGCCTTACAGTAAACCACTTGATTGAAATTAAGGACAATTATTTTCATTTTTTGTAAATTTTTACTAAAACAGTGCTCTGAAAATACTTTTCTGTCTTCTGTAAGCAGTATTAAATACCACTGATTAAGTTAAGGATGTATGATACAGGAGAATAAGACATTTCCATCCTATTGTATAGCAGACATGTTAATTGCATATGTAAATCCTAATATTGTGTGTGTTTGTGGCTCATTTGAGATCCTTTTCTGTTGTATTTTGTTCACTTTGGACAGTCTGTATGACTTTACTACTACATATTTTAACTTCACAAGGTTTATAAGGTTGAGCTTCAATTGGAGTAATTACTAGAAAGATTTTTTTCTTAAGGTTGAACAGGGGTATGTGTCACAAACGTCACACAGACATTAAGAAGTGTAATATGTGAAGATAACTGCTTCATTCTTATACATTCATATATATTAATATAAATGCATTTATTGATGAAAGATTGTCAAAGAAACAGGTAAAGGTTTATTCCTTACTCAAAAGAAGACAACTGAAGAAAGCTCCACAGCCGAACGTTGTCTCTTTTCTTTTCAGTATAGAATGAATCTTTACTTGTTCCTTTGCAGTCTACACATGCTGACGCAGCGACCTGCTCATACCACGTACCTTGTCCAAAATATGCCCTTATTAGATTAACATTCTTTTCAAATTAGTATGAAGTGTTCCAATTATAAGAACAGGACCAGTACTGACTATAATACGTTTTCTTCCACCTTTTTTTTCAGAACCCTTTGAAAGATCAAACACAGCGAGAGCAGTACATGAAAAAGTGAAGTTTGATGCCATAAAGGCAGAGTTTCTGGAGGTAACAATATCAATATCATAGCTTATTTTACTGTTTTGTGCATCTGATGCTTGAATATCTACCTCTTTATATATAAAATATAATCAAATATATATATATCAAATATTATATCAAAATATAATCTAATATTTTTACAAATGATAAACACTAATCTTTGTGGTAGTTAAATCTCTGAACTTTTACAGTTTACTTCCTTGCAAACATCCAAACAATTCCTACCAGACATTTTAAATATCGATTTTGCTTTGGAAATAAGGAGATCATAGATTTTACCATGTTATCAAATAACTTTCTTTACAGACATTGTACCTTTTGGATATCTTGATCAAGTATTCAGAATCCTAATGTCTCAGAACCATATTTAAATTTTATCTGTTAGACATCTTTTAAAATATTATACCATGCTTATTGACATGATTTTTTTTAATAACCTGTTCCACTTATCTTTTAATAAAACATCTTATTGTCAGATTTCCTACCATTTGTTTGATCTCATGTAGCATTTCAAAGGCCAGTAGAGTGGAGGCTCCCAATTTTGTTGTTTGTTTTGTTACCAACAACTTTGTTTTACACTACAGAACTTTACACAGCATCTCCAGTTAGTTGCATTTAAAGCAACACACCTGAATGAGAAAAAACTGAAACTCAAAATTTTTCCAGCATTAATAGTAATTACAAGTCCCATTTGACCTGTTAAGAGCTGAATCAATTAAAAGTAGAAAGACATAGTGAATCAATTATAATGATTAAGAACTCAGCTGGAGCAAAAACCAGAAGACACCTTCCTCCAGGACCAGTGATAGGAACCACTGTTATAAAGAAGCCACTGAAATGCATTAGCTCATTACTGAAGCACCTAGAAACACCAGTCGAGCTCAGACAAATATTTTGTTTGTCAATGCTGGCAAAATAGTTTAACTAATCCTCAGTTACAAAACATGTGACAGTGAACAGGATTGGATCATAGCAGATGTGGGTTTAAAGTGAAAGGTAGATATAAACCTCATAAGCACCAAGGTGAATTTAGGAGTTGTGTGTACACCTGAAGCACTCCAGTCATTGCAGCCATTGTTTAGATTTCTGTGCAAGAATAGATTTTAAGGCTGGACTGGAAGTTGAAATTTCTGTGACACACCTCAGTAAACAGTTCACAGTTCATTCTTTAATATGTACTCAATCTGTACAAGTTGTTTTGTAATATTGTTGATTGTTTAAATGTTGTAATTTATTATACATAAATGGGGTGGAGCAGTGGTTAGCATTGCTAACTCTCAGCACTGGGGGTCTAGGTTTAATTCCTAGGGTGCTATCTGCATGGAGTTTGTATGTTCTCCACATCTTTGTGTGAGTTTCCAGAGGGTGCTCTGATTTCCTCCCACAGTTCAAAGACATTGTGGTAGGTAATTTGGCATTTGGGAAAAGTGTCTCTGGTGTAGTGCCCTCAATGGACTAACATTCTGTCCAAGGTGTGTCCTTGCACCTGTTGCTTGCCTGGATAGGCTCTATTGCCCTCAAGATAATTTATTAGAAAATGGTTGGTTACACATAAATATATTTTGTGCGACTGGACGTAGATATTCTCATTTTGTTCAAACAGTAATTATGTGCGTTTGTTTTTATGTACAGTCAAGATCTTTTTTCCTAATTTAAAGTATAGAAAGTAAAATTGCCAAAACCTTTTGTGATAAATGTTTGTTTAAATGTGCAAGGAGGAAATCTGTTTGTTTTTTTAAACTTAGCTAAGTGAAATGTTTCTTTCATTGACTGCCTTTTAGTTTGTATTCATGATATTTCTGTTGCATGATTAATATGTCATAATCAGCTGATCGTGATAATCATTAAACTACTAAATTCAGCAGAAATAGAATGTAATGCCACGCTATGTCTAAATGTATTGTTTTTCCCTTAAGTCCTGGCGGATACTGCAGTTGAAGAAAGATCTGAACTTCATTTTGCCATTGAGAGCAACGTTGCAGAAAAGATAACATGCTCCTCATTCCGGATGTTAAACTGGAAAAAAAACAAGCATATTCACATAATAAATTGGGAAGACTCTGTGCGGGACTTTTTATTTTCAAGTGATAAAATGACATCTGTTATTCGGTTTCTCTTGATCTATATCACCGCAGAAATTATCTTTGTGTTCAGAAGAGATCAGTTCATGTTATTGCACTGGAAAGCAGAGCTGGGCCATCGCCTTCACAACTCTAGAAATGATGGTTCCTTAGTGGAAGCTTTAGTTTGCACATCAAAAAACTGTTTAGACTCCATTGTTGTAATTCCACAACTTAAGCACCTTAAAGACTTGCCTGGTCCCTTAAAGTAAAAGAAATAATGTTGGAGTAGTAGTTCAGGACAAGTAATGAAAATAACTATTTCTAAATAAAATTAAAATGTTTAATAAGTTACAGAGCCTTATATTATACTGGTGTTTATTTAAAGTATAGTACTGGAAGTGTTTTAAATCATGTTATTTATTTTTTTCAGTACCACTTTTATGCTTGCTTTACCACAGTGTCATGTCTTCTGCAGGTCTTGCTTAAAAAATGGAGGTACTTTACCATATTCTTTAAGCATTTAGTTCAGCAGTCAGGCATGTCTTCATGGTTGTGTTAAATGGCTTCCAACCTCTTCCTTAGTGCCATACTTTGTTAAAAAAAAGTTTTGAGAAGGGTGAAAGGTTGTCACATTTTTGAAGTCTTTAGTATTAGAATTGACAAGGATGGGTTCTGCAGTCTGTTTTTAACTTTATAGTGTTTTTAACTCTTTGGAAATAAAACGTTTGTCAGGATATGGGGGGAGGGTCATTTAAAATGGTGATTAATAATTTACATTTTACGTAAGATTTGAGAATTCCATTCAACCTTTGTTTAAAGGGCAGCAGATAGTTGAAGGTCTTTTCACCATAACTAAGGCCAAAGGTATAGTATATACAGATATTTTCTTTTGTCTCCATTAACACCTCCCTTACTCACACATCTCCATTTTTGTTAGTTTCATTGTGCATTTTTTGAGGGATAAAGCTTAGCTTGTAAATGCATATGCCCAATTATTGTATACTATTTTTCAAGAGGTTGAAAAGATAAGAGGAGCTACTGAGAACCTCTGTTATCAATAAAAATGGGTTGGTGTATGCATTTTTTGCAATTTGATTACCATATCTGAATATGACCATCAGTTTCAGAGAAATGTAGTATTTTGACGGTGTTGTGTAAAGGGAAATAATCTACTGCTGCACTCGTGTTTATTTGCAAATCAGTCTCCAACATTTTGGTGTTGTATGTTCTGTTTTGTACGTTTTTTGTAAGTTGTCTATATTTTGATTAGACTTAATGTATTTCAGAGTATAAAGTTAAACTGCAGACTTGCTTGTAATGTTTTTCTTTATATTTTTTCAAGTTTCAAACGTTTTCTGCTATACAGTTCTTCATTTGCCTGTACCAAATTCTAGAGCTTTTGCCTGAGATTTTGTACATATATTAAGGTTTCATTCAGCATTAAATACTTTTGTATATTTAATGTGAATAAAGAAAAGTGTAGAATAATATTGTGCCCTTCTCTTTGATACAACACAGTTAACAAACGTTGTCAAATTGAAAAGTATGTTTTCTTTTGCTGGGGATTCATATTTACAGTACATTTAAAAAAGAATGTATGATGGATTTTAATTGTTTTAATATACCACATCACACAGTGTCAAATGTTTTTGAAAACCTTTTGTACTTCCACTCAGTCATTTAATGGCATTTTCAGTGGTTTCTTTTACAAACGTTTACATTCCTACCTTGCATAAGAACGTTTTGTAACGGTAATGTCTCATCATTTTTAAAGTCCTACAATAAATTGAAATGTACAATTCCTATTAGACGTACACGTACAGTAAGGAATATACCCTTATTTGGTCCGAATTGGTTTCTGTCTTATTACCTTAAAATTACGTTATTTAAAAAGCAGTTGAATATTGTGTATGAACAGACTTATGATTCAAAGACTAATTGTATAGGTTTAAGAATAATGACGTTTGTTTTTACTGATGAATAGTGCTTACAATTCAACGTTTAAACGGGTAAATTGGATCTTGGAATTGCTCATATGCATGGTTTGTCTCAATTTAATTGGAGTGCATAGTACCAGAAAACAGATATAGCTTCTAAATTTTTAGAAGACTTCTCAGACCTTTACAGTTCATGTTCATCATATGAGAGGGAAACAAAAGCCGAGCTTTCTAACCCTGGAGCTAAAAACTTGGTCGGCGGAAGATCTAAATAAGTTAAACCGCATGACCGCATACAGAATTCTAAATTTTAAGTTAAGAACTATAATGCTTGTACTCCAAAGTTATGTTTCAGAGAGCCCCCCTACATTTTCTAAAAGTCATTTAAATCCTTAACTTAGAGGGCAGTGAGACCCAGTGACACGTGACCGCCTACACCTCAGGGCAGGGATACACCAAACTGTCCTCTGTAACTACATTTCTATTTAAAGACCCCCCTGAGTCAGGGAATCTGCTCCCACTGGAATGACAAGGAGTCTGAGTGACTCTCTGGAGGATTAAGGGGCAAGATA
Organism: Lepisosteus oculatus; assembly: GCF_040954835.1. Lineage (NCBI taxonomy): Eukaryota > Metazoa > Chordata > Actinopteri > Semionotiformes > Lepisosteidae > Lepisosteus > Lepisosteus oculatus. Next base: position 41,933,390 of record NC_090698.1, on the reverse strand, counting down.
GATCAAAAATACAAAGTGCAAGATGGAGCCTTGTTTACCGGACGAATGTGATAAAATCGAGCCTGAGATCTCATTCCCGACTGATGACACCTCGGGTGAAGCAGGTGTGCTGGACAGCGAGGAAGCGGAGGAGCTCCGTAACAGGTAACGATGTTTGTTCAGAATGTTTTTATTTCCAGATTCAAACAGAAGCCATATTTAAACTGGAGTGTACTGTTATTTCCAGTGATTTAACTGTGATTGAATATATTTTATCTTAATGCTGGATTTATTTACTATGTGTGTACAAAGCGATGACATTGGCTGGTTTTCTATTTAAAGTCGAAGAAGCGAAGATGCCAGTTTCACGCGACGTCGTTTGAGCCCCTCCTACCAAAGTCACATTCCATTCTCGGCACTTGAAATCAAATATAAAGTGGTGTGCCAATCGAGGTTGGTGGTGCTACCAGATTATTTATAGATTTGAGTTTACCTAATTCTTTTTAACCTTTGAACCGCAGCCTTTATATTGGTTGATCATACATTTACCAGACGTATTGTGAGCAAATTATTTCGTTTTCTGGATTGAAACACCAGGCATAAAAGTTACCTAAACCGATTGCATTAAAAAAATATTTTTTACATTTGTGTAAGCTTTCAAGAATCCTTCAGTTAGTTGAACGAGACAAAACTCTAAAGATACTAAAGATACAGATCATTTCAGAAAGTGTTCATGCTCCTGGCTTGAAGGTTTTGATGGTGTGATCCAAAGGTCTTCTTTCTATCAGAGCAAATCAGGTTTAACAGCCTAACTTATACGGAACTGTATGACAAGTAAAGAATTAGAAATAAGTAATACGTTTATTCCATGCTAAAAAGAGAAGAAAACACAACAATTCAAGTGTGGAGTTTCCACAGAAGAAGGAGAAGGCTTGACAGCCGAAACATTCTGTTTTCTTTCTTCTCTTTTCAGCATGGAATAGAACTATTACTTGATCCTTTGCAGCCTACGCATGCTGACGCAGATAACCACCTGAAAAATTAGAACTGTCAAGCCATCTATAAATTTAACAAAGCCATCAGTCTAAAATTTAATAAAGTTAAAAAGGGTGGTGCGGTAAGGTGGTTAAGGATCTGCGCCTGTGGCTGGAAGGTTGCCGGTTCGTATCCCGCGGCCGGCAGAGGAATCCTACTCTGTTGGGCCCCTGAGCAAGGCCCTTAACCCCAACTGCTCCAGAGGCATCGTAAAAATGGCTGAGCCTGCACTCTGACCCCAAGCCTCTCTCCCTGTCTGTGTCTCTCATGGAGAGCAAGTTGGAGTATGCGAAAAGAAAAATTCCTAATGCAAGAAATTTTATATAGCCAGTATAGTGATCTTATCTTAAAGCACGACTGTCCAAACCTAGTTCAGGAGAGCTAGTGTGTCTGCAGAGTTTCTACCGTAGATCTCTTTAAAGCAGCAGCTCTCAAAGAGCTGAAAGAAACTGTTGAATGGGTCCTATTTAATCAGTACTGAGTTAATAAAGGTCAGTAAGATGAGTTGCAATGAAAATCGATAGACACACTGGGCATCTACAACAAAGTGATGGACAGCTCTGCCTCAGATTGATGGATTCTTTGGTTCAATTTCCAACTGCCTGTATGAACATCGTTTGCCTTTCTCTTAATTTACAATACTAGCCATCCAAAGAAAACCGAAAATACCAACATATCTTTGTTTTATTAAGTGATATATTGTATGTAATATATGGAGTAGAGTAATTTCCCAAGTGGTACTTTATAGTATGAATGTGATGCAAGTTTACTGCAGTCTTAATGTCTCATCAGTGTGGGAGTTAATCAAATGCTATACTCAGGGGCAGTGCTAGGAGGAGATTTGCAGGAGATATACCCAGTGCAAAGGTTAGATATGTGTGTTACTTGCTTTTATTATTAATTTCAAAGTGGTACATAAATAACTTGCTAATTAATAGAGCCTGAGTGACACAATCCTTTGCAAAAATTCCCAGTACAATACATTGGAACAAACACTGCATGAATGTCTGGAGGTGGGCAGCACGATGGTGCAGTGGTTAGCATTGCTGCTTTGCAGAGCTGGGCCCCTAGGTTCAGTTCTGGAAATGGGGTGCTATCTGTATGGAGTTTGTATGTTCTCTCTATGTTTGCAGTTTTCTCCAGATAAGGTAGGTTAGGTGGCTGCTGGTAAAATAGGGCCTAAGAGTGAGGGTGTGTCCACCTTACGCCTGTTGCTTGCTGGGATAGGCTCCAGCTCCCTCTTACAAAACTCAGTTTTGTCCCTTTCAACTAATTTAAAGGTTCTTGAAAGCTTTCCAAAACAAAAAGTACAAAAGATTTTGAAAAGCAATTAGTTCAGATAAGTTTTATGTTTTCTAAACTGACATCCCATCTAGGGTGTACTGTACTCTGCCTTGTGCCCCCTGCTTCTTGGGATAGGCTCCGGTTTCCCTAAGACCCTGAATTGGAAGAAGGAGGTTAGAAAATGGATGGATGTGTGCAGGTCTCACAGTATGGGGTCGGTTAGAATATCAGGTTACATTCAGATCCAAACACAGCCTGCAGGGTCACTCTGTAGATACTGTATACCCTTCTGCATTGCTATGGATCTCAGCAAGCATATTGCATGATATAAACAAAATCGCATAACACAACACATGATAATAGGTTGGAGGTCGGCAAAGTGATAGTGGAACTGTGTTGTAGTTAGAGCAAAATACTTTAGTTAAGGGTTTGCAGTGAATCCCATCGAAATGGGTGAAAGTGACAGCAGCAACATTTCAGTATACACTGCCGAGTAATGTTACTACTCCAATAGGAAACCTGGAAGATAAGCTTTAGAATGAACTAGCAACTGAGTATAAAGGCAACATTTTTCACAGCAATGAGAGTGAACAGGATGATACGGTTTTATACTACGGTAAAAAAGACTGCATACATCCTCAGCAGCTGACTGCAAAACCTCAACTCAATACACGTCTGCATTATGCACTTTTTGCACTATCTACGATGGTTTTTTTTCTCACTTATACTAATTTTGTTCCATAACATTTATTGTTCCTGTTATTATTTATTCTGTTTGTAATGTACTGTCTGCATTGTGCGGTGTTGTACTGTGTATGTCCCGAGAGATCAGCGCAATGAAGAATTCCAATGTACATGTACTGTACATATGGCAGTAAACTCCTCTACTCTACACTGAACCTGTAGTTAAAACTGCAAAACACCCACCTGGCCTGATGATGGAAAGCTTTTTAATTGTACCTACAATGACAAATATTCACAACTAGAACATGCATTTTTTTCTGCTTATCTGCACGTTGTACTTAGGACATATTCATACAGAACTTGCTTTGGCCCATGCCAGTTTCTGCAGTTGAAACATAATCAACACAACAGACAAACATCGTAAAAGCATGGGCCAGATTCAGCCTCTAGAAAGTTAATGGGAGCTCAGATAGAAAATGTGGCAAATTCCACTTGTTGATGGAGAATTGCAAGAATACGCAAAGCAGTTGTAGAATATTTTTAGTTCTCAATGTGCATAAAGCGAAAATAAGCAGTATACCAACAGAGGAATATTTTTTGGAACACTAGCGTTTCCTTTGTAATGAGACAGTATTGATAAATTAAGTTCATTTTAGCTCATTGTGTTTGCATAGTGTAAATGCCCGCTGAGCTTTTTGACATACTGTAGTTAAGATGTTGTACACATTTTTCTGGTTCAGTTGTACAAAACCATACATGTTCATTAGAAAACAGAAGGACTGGAGCCCTCAAAAAAGCTGCTTGAACTGAAAAGATCTGGCTGACATACAATAAAGGTGTCAAGTTCCTGCTTCCTGGACAATGCGAAAGTCATTGCCAGCTTTATGACGAGTGTCAAACACACAGATTGGATCAATCATTAATAGTTAATCTCACTGTTATGGGAGTCTTCTACTCCACTTATAAACAATATCGGATAACTTCCTGTAACTTGAAATGCAGCTTGCCTCTGCAGTGAATTTAGACTTGGTCATTGCTACCCTTAAGAACAAATTAAGAAACTTGGGAAGAGATATGAAGTAGCAAAACTGACCTGTGTGCACAAGAAGCATTGATGTCAAAGAAAGAAGAAGTCGGGAAACGGGAACAACCACATCATCTACAAGAATCAATTATGGACTGAAAAACAGAGGAGGGAAGACCTTTGAAACCATTGGATAATTCTATAAAACGTGTTTAGTTGGCTAATGAACTAAACCTTTTTTTTTCCAAGTGACTAATGCAACATTCAAAGAGGTGTGATAGCGCTAAATCCAAGATCTGAATCATTCTTGGATAAAGAATGTGTTCTATCAATAGTTCTGGGATCTATGGGATTAAAGGACAGCAGCAGTCCCAGTTTCTCAGACTGATTATTAAATCTCTCAGCAAAATAAATTCTTTGACAGCATCGCAAAATTTTACAATTTCTGAATAAAGCATAAAATCGTGAGCTTTGTGAAAGTACTGTATGGTCTCTATTTTGTTGCAAACCACTGGTCTTGCCACAGGGGAGGGTGAGAGTCAGTGCAATTGTGTTCTGAAGCAGTCCTTCCTGCTCACTAGTCACTGTAGTGAGTAATGTACGAGCAAATAAGTACAGGTTGTGCAACAGACATTTCATGGCAGAAAAGTTCCAAAGTGAACCGCATGCAGAGTTATCATATACAGTAAGTAGTACTTATCAGCAAAACTGTCTCAAAGTCAGGAACAAGTCCTACTGGATTAAGAGAGATGTATTCACAAGCCTGGTTGTTTGCAGTGTAATACGGGAGCTTCACCTCACTGTTTTTTTTTGTCTCATTCTAAATCGCAGAATACAGTATGTCGCTACACAAACCTGGAGATTTTGTCTATTTTGTAACATAAATTGGGGTTTTACACATTACTGTGTACATTTTACTTTCACTGTGGTTTGAAATGCACTCATCAGTGCCGATTCTTTCTAACCCAGAAATAAAAAAGAGTGTTGCAAAAGTGTCCCCTTTAAGGAAAACAACCTGGCCCCTGAAATGTATCATATTCTACTTCTTCTAGAACAGAAAAAAACCCCAACAGAGCTATAAGGTCAAATCCACTCACAATTCTGATTTTCAGCTTTGCTCCAACCGTATTGTTAGCCTTACCTGTTGGCACAGGCGGTAGATTTCCCTGCTTTATCAAATAAAAGCAGCTAAAGTGACACCAGTGGAGACAGTTCAATCAATAACCATCCATTCACCTATTTTCTAATTAGTTACATAATCTGTTAATTGGTTAATTTTAAAGTACACTTTAAACCATAAGAAAGAGGCCTAAAATAGATAGCAATAATGTGTTATCTGTTTCTGTACATCTGCATTTTTTAAATTGTAATTGAATTGTTAATGCTGTATATATTTTATACAGTTCAGACTTGTACTAGCAGTCTGCACTTAGGAACTGTACCATTAATAATGGAACCGCTCTGCAGACTGAATACACTTTTATTTTCCTTTATAGAAAAATCAACTTATGTGGATAAATAGATATTAATCCAATAGGTTTTGTGTTCATTACAGGGCACCTCAGGTTTTGACTAGCTCCACCTCAGCCACACTCTGAAGAGGCTGGCTCTACCCCCAGACTATGCTAATGTACTAAAAATATAACAAAAGGAAGACATTGAAATTTCATGAAAACTTAGTTTTTTAATGTGTGGTCATAATTGAGCATTTTTCAACTTATAAATATGTGGTACAGTGATACCAGTGTCCCATCCTGGATGGTGGCTTATTTTTGTCCTGTGCTTCCAGGATGGACTCTGCCAGGATTAAGCAGTTTTCTGATAATAAGTGAATAGAAGTAACTGTCCTCCATTAATGTTGTAGCATCAACAGTGTGTTCAAGAAGCAACAAACTAAACAGGAACTGACAAAATAATAAATACTGGTTAAAGGCATTATAGCGGCACACTGAATTCTGATTTAATCGGTTTTGTCATATGGTATCTTGTGACGTCATTGTATGAGGGACTGCCAGGCGTGTAGAGCTCTTTGACTTAATGACGTAAACATTACTGTTTCTGCAGTTTCTATGTCATTCATCTTTGAAAGGTTGTTGAACTAAAGGTTTCAGTGGAAATATGAAGGATCTGAGATGTGGTGTGACACCTCAAATGTCAAATGGGGGCACAAGGGCTGCTGGTACAGCGTATTGGGGATGTGTGATTAATATATATATATATTTATATTATGTTATATAGCTGAATTGTGTGTTTTTACATTGCATGTAATGCACAGAAATAAACAGAAGAGGACGCAACCTCATACTATGTGGTGCTACACATGCTGCCAGTGTACATTGCAACACTGACTACAAAGGGTGCGTAACTAGAGCAACTGGCATCAGATATGTATAAAAAATAGTTATGTTGCCTCTTTTATTACCAGTTGTGGTGAAATGTAAGCATTTGTTAAAATACCAAAATATAAATTTTACAAATTCTATGCCAAAAAATAATACAATGGAAGATAAAAATATAGAGCCAAAGTATAGCTTAAAAAGACATTAAAAAACAAACACATTAAAGAAATACACTTCAAAATAGTCTTTCTTATTCTCATATGTGCAAAGTAATATCTTAGGTAAAAATTGTGTGTTCTTCCTGCCTTTTGTCTAAGGCAGATAGTTCTTTCTATACTGTGAAACTGTAGGATGGATTCAACTCCCACTGAAGAACAGGTGCCAGATAGCAACAGGCATTGTTATTCACAGGAAGATTCCTCAGCCTACTCAACTTACCAATCTTCCAGTTTGATAATATCACTTGGGAGCTGCAGCAACAGTTGCGAGTGGCAACAGCAACAGACATTCTTCTGGATGTAGGATTTGTTTCACACTTAGGAATATACAGCGAGACAGCAGCACTAATGACCACATTGCCAGTTATAAAAAAGATACTGGTCAGAAACCCTTTAAAGAGCTATGCCCTCCAAAATAACAGGTCAAATATGATCACCAAATGTAATTTATTTCCTGTCAGAAAATTTGCTTTTAGAATTATACTGTGTATATTACCCATCCACTTTTTAACCACTTTATATCAAGGTTGTGGGTGAAAATAGACCCTAAGCAAGGCTTTTATACAAGCAACAGGCGTAAGGAAGGTAAATCCTGGACAAGATGCCTGTCCATTGCAGGGTGCACACAGACACACACTTCACACCAGGGCCAGAAGCCAATTAACCTACCTGCTTGTCTCTGGACTGTGGGAGGAAATCCACACAAACACAGGGAGAACATACAAACACCACGCAGATAGCAGCCCAGGTCTAGAACTGAACTCAGGGCCCCAGTACTGCGAGGCATCAATGCAAACCACAAGACCAAGATGTTGTCTACTGTAAATATCATTTTTATTTAATTTAGTCTCTTCTTTTTTTTCTCACAGTTTGAAAGATCTTGTCCAGGACCATTCTGTAAAGCCGAAGCTCCAGTGCATTACAGTGGACCCCTCCTTTTCTATGGTCACAGTCCAAAGTGAAGACAGTGGAATTGTTTGGGAGACAGCCTCCAGCAGGTGTTCAACACCCTGGGCCTCAGAGGCTAGTACAACATCTGATGCTTACAGCCTGGAGGGCTCAGCCACTGGGTCTTCATCAGGGAAGGTTGTTTTTATAATGGATGAAGATAAGATAGTCAGAAGAAGAAAAAGAGCAAGTCTTGGGAACAGGGTGAGTGACACCAATGGCAGAAGCCGAGCTGATAATATGAAGCAATTCATTAGGAAACCCATAGCCACGCATCCCATTGTGGGAGTAAACCGAGAAAAACTTGACCAGGATGAGCCAGTGCCCCATGCACCTGTAATATCTCGACCAGCAAATAATGGTAACCCTCACACAAGACCTATGAAGGTTGCAAAACTCTACAGTGAAGAATCCTCATCACATGCTCCTGTGACTTCAAAGTTTCTGAGTAAAGAAGAGCCCAATCCCACAGAGCCTGAAACAAAGGGGGAGGAACCTATACCACATGTACCTGTGACATCAAGACCAGTCATTCAAAGGAATCCACACTCGAGCCATCATAAAGAAACAGAAATGAATAAAGATGAACCAGTACTTCATACAGGAATTACAGCTAAAAGGTTAAGCACAGGAAATCCTCATTCAAGTCCTTTACAAGAACCAGAAGATACTTTATTACATAGGCCCGTGGCAGCTAAACCAATGACCCTGGGAAATCCATTGCCTAGTCAGTCCCAAAGAACAAGAAACCCAAACCCCTATCCATCAGAAACGCTAGGACTTGAGCAGGTGCAAGGCATGCCAGTAGGAGATAAACAAGTCCTTCCAGGGAATCCTCATCCATATCCTTTGCAAGAGCAAGAGACAGAGACTAAAGAAGCATTACCTCATGCACCAGTAACTTCTAAACCAGTAGAAAAAGGAAATATGATTAAAAAAGAAGCTAGTTCTCAGGATATGGGTGAAGGAGCTCCAGAAGAAAAATTGCCTTCATTTTCCTCTACAAAATCTAGTCTGCCAAAACTGGAATCTACAACAGAAATATCTGGAATTCCAGAATCAAACCCAAGATCTCTTTCTGAGCCATCAGTTTTGGAATTTTCAGGCAATCCCAAGAAAGATCCATCTTTGCATAATCCAGTCCCTCTCTTGTACTCGTCTAGTACAGCTAGGGATCAACCCCAGAGTGAAAATCCACAATTCCTAACTGGTGGAAATGAGAAACAAGTGCTAACAGAGGTTCCTGGCTTTCTTACATCTCCAGGGGCCAAAACCGTCTCTCCTAATCTAAGAAGAGATGAAAATCCTAATGTGAGATCAGAACAAAAAATAAAAAGTGATGAACCCACTGAACAAAAAGAAGACCCAAATAGTGAGAAAGAATTGTTCAGCATTGTCTCTGAAGGCTACGAAATATTAAACATTATTGTTCCTCCCAAAATTTTGATGGTTGATGAAGAGGAAAGCATTTATATGCCAGATAATCTGTTTTATCTGGAGGAAAGCCCACTTATTAAATCAAAAGTACTACTAGAAGTGACAGAGGAAGAAGAAACACCCATAAGTGAAACATCCATAAGTGAAAAAGAAATTGATCAAGAGAAGAAAGTGGAAAGTGAAAAAAAGATTGTAGAATCTGAAAGAAAGGAAACCGAACAGTTAAGGGAAACAGAACCCTTGAATATTGAAAAAAGTACGAACATCAGTCCTGCAATTTCTGAATCATCTCAGACTTCACTCGCTAAATCAAAGAATGGGAATGGTGACCTGGATTATTTTGAGAAGTTTACGTTGGTAGATGACCATGTCTCAAATATCAACCCTAAAGAGGCAATAAATGAAACAAAAACAAACGAGACTAGTGAGGAGCCAGAAAACAAGGAGCAAGCATCCAAGAGTGTATCAGAATCTGAAGACCCAGAGTTTGTGTTTCTAGATGTAGAAATAGCAAGCGAACACTTAGACGAAGTATTTTATGGTATGGGTGCCCATGTGCCAGAGGTTTGTTCCATGAATAAGCACATTGTAGAGGAAGAAATGCCAACCAAAGCAGATAAGGTTCTAAAGTTGGAATCTCCACCCAAAAAAAGTGGTACAGCTTTGTTTAGCACTGAAGAGGAGACTCTGACACGCTGCTATTATTATCCAGCAACTTCAAAAAACATTGATCCTTTCCTTTTTGAGGAGCCTCCAGCTATGTCATTTCTTTATACAGATCTATACGAGCAAGCAGCAGGAGATAAGAAGAAAGATGACAGTGAGCCCTCTGATGAAGAGAGTGTTACTTCTGAGAGGATATTACCAAGGAGGTTGTCTGACTCTGATGATAACTCAGGTGCATACTTTGAAAAATACATTTTAATAGACGATGTTCCACAGGGGTCAGATGAGCCACAACCTGATGAAGATCAAGAAGATGAAGCAGGAAAAACATGGCAAAGTGCATTTGTCCTCACTGGTGACATTACACAAAGAATGGAAGATAACACTCAGAAAACTGAAACAAGAATAGAATCATCCAGAATGAGATCTGAACTGTCTCCATTTGAAGAAAGTGAACAATTTATTGCCATGTCTGAGGAAATATCTGAAGATTTAGAATTCCAGCCTGTGTTTAGTGATGAAGAAACAGTCCCAGAAGAGGAAGTAGAAAGATACAACAAAAAGAGTCTTAAGAAAGCCGTAGAAGAAGATGAAATAGAACCAGTGGAAAAACAGAAAGAGGAAAATGCTGCTGTTTTTCATGAGACTGGAAGCACTCCTGCTGTGGAGTGTGGAGAACCTCTAGACAGTGGGATGCTTAATGAAACATTGATTGCTCAAGACTCTGAGAAGATTGAAGAGGAAATCGTTATTGAAAAGGAGGTATCAATGAGTGAACGTGATAGGACTGAGAGTGCCGGAAGTAAAAAAGAAGGCATTGTAAGAGGTGAAGATTTAATAGAGACCCCAGAAGATATTTACACAGGTCCAGCAGAGGAAGAACGTAACGATTCGTCAGTTTTTGAAATAGATGATAGAGTAGATCAAGCAGTACAAGATATCCATGTAAGTGAATGTGAAGGAAGCTCTGAGCCAGAACTGACGCATCTAGACAAAGCTGCTATGGAAACTGAAGTTTCTTTGACCTCAGACAATAGTGAAAGTAAAGAAGTTATTTTAGAAAAGGTAGATGAAACTCTTCAGCAGCTCAGTCACAGCATAGAAGACAGTGACACATGGACAAAGTCCACTGAGAAATCCCATGAGGAAGAGGTTAAGAAAAGTGAAGAAATACATAGTGCTCAAGAATGGGATAGTGCCTATCTGTCCACTACTGGATCAGAGATCGTAATGAAAACTGAAGAGCAGGAAACCATAAGCTCTTTAAAATCTGCAAGAGAAGGAATACAAGAAAAACATGAAATTGTATCAGAAGAGCAGGAGGATGTAGAAGACAAAGAATTTCAAAATTTGGGTAGAGGAGCTCCTCTTAGGAGCATGGCACCATGTGAGGATCTCTCACAACTTGGCAAGGAATGTGAACCTTTAGAGCCAGAACTGTATCAGGAACCATACGGTGAACATGATGGAGAAACTGCTGAAACCTTGGATTATGAAATGGTCACTCAGCAAGAGGTGCAAGAGGATTTTGCAGCACCTGAAACTGAACTGATCAGGGACAGGGAATGTATTTGTGAAGACACAGGGAAACACCATGACCAGGGGTCTGACTTTGTGGATCGAGATTTGCCTGCTCAAGAAGTGGTTGAAGAAGGCTATGAGATCATTGAAGCTTTGGGGGGAACTCCAATGTCAGAAGTTGAACTGTCCCAAATGGAGCCAAAAAAACCTTTGTTAGACACATTCTGTGTGACCTGCAGGTGCCCGATTTCAGCTATAGACAAGCTCTTTGGTGAACATCAAGACCACAATGTGTCTCCATTGAATAAAGCATATGATGACATAAAGGTAAGCTTTGAAAATGAATTTAGATTGTGTAAAGTATTAAAATATCTTTAGTATTTTATTTGCAGCCACTCTTATCCAGGATCAAATCCAACCATCTATCCATTTTCTAACCACTTTATCCAATACAGGGTCGCAGGGGAGCTGGAGCCTATCCCGGCAAGCAATTGGGACAAGGCAGGATACACCCTGGATGAGACTTCAGTCCATTGCAGGGCACACACAGACACAAGCATACACAAACACACTCACACCAGGGTCAATTTTCCCAGAAGCCTTTTAACTTACCAGTATGTCTTTGGACTGTGGGATGAAACCGGAGCACCCGGTGGAAACCCACACAAACAAGGTGAGAACAAACAAACTTAATGCAGATAGCACTCAATCGAACCCAGGTCCCCAACGCTGTGAGGCAGCAATGCTACCCACAGCACTACCATGTCACCCGTTTTCTACAATGTGGTGACCAAAACTATACATAATATTCTAACTTAATAGAACATTATACAGTTTTAAACCTTGATTTAATTCTATGCTTTTAACTGTACATCCTAACATTTTTTTTTGCCTTTTAAATTGCTTCTCCAATTATATTGGAATCTTTATGATTATCTTATTGAAAAATTCAGTGTTATAGTTGACTACATTTTTATATAACAGCCTAAATACATGGTGATATTTGCAAAATGAATGTGGGAGTCATGTGTAACTTGTGTTATGAATTTAAATTACAGAGTTTTTCAATTCAATTTAAAATACTTTATCCCTTCCCAGGACAGCATGAAAAACATAATCATTTCGATTAAATTATATGTACAGTATGGCACTGTAAATTGACATATTGAAAACATTTCAGAAATATAACTAAAGTTGTTGTTATGGTTTTACATGGGAACTGTGATGCTGCGGGGGGTACAGTCATCACATGGCCATAAATTTAGGCATGACCCGACACAGACACACCCGTAGGCCATCTGGCAGTTTAACAGTATTTTATTGAAACACAAAATGCCCTTTTCCAGGTTTGTAATATGTTCAGCTTCTTTCTTCGGTCTTTAGTCTTTCTGTCAGGCTCTTCTGCTGGCTCAATAGGCAATTTACATAGGCTGGTACAGGGGACACAGCTCTTCCCTGTTATAGCAATTTCCTCTTGACGCCATCTTGAGTCCTGGCATTCTCTGGCAGCCATCCTAATACAGACAAAAGCATCAATAATTTGATTGACTCTTTAGGCAAGTACCATCCTTCAAGGACAACGTTCTTTGTGGCATCATACAATATAGGATGAATATTTTTGTGGTAATTATTATTGTTGCTCTTGAGCAATTGAGCGTCAGTGAGGTGAAAAAATAAGACTAGATGCCGTCTTGAGCTGAATTATAGCTGCTCAAATCATCCATTTCTCTCGATTTTCTAGAAACTTAAATATGCAGCACCAGAATGGACACACCTTTCTAAATGCAAATACAGGTAACCATGTTGTTGTGCTAATACCAAAAGTCTCATTTCTGCAGTTCAGTAAAGGTACAGATCAAGTTGTGAATATGTTTGATAGAGTTTGAACAACAGGAATCAGGAAAGGACTTGCTGTTTTAGAAGACTGCCTCTAAAACTAATGATGAAATTAATTATTTTTTACAAAGTTCGAGTCTACATATCTACACAGCGAACATTCTTTGTTCAATATAACTTCAGAAATTCATTTTCAGTAGGTTTTATACTAATCAAATTATGTAAAGAAAGATATAATAAGACCTGTTTTCAGTTTAATCATTTCAAATATCAGGCTGATTGCTTCCTTCTGCATTTGCTTCTTCTTCTGTTAGTTTCTTAGCAACCACACTTGATTTGAACCTGGGGCCAACATAACAAATGTTCATTCTGTAATACATTCTACAAATATAGGAAAATACTTTGAAACTCAATTTAAAAACATTCTCCTTTGAATTATTGAAACTGGTACAAATTGTTATATGGAAAATGTAGCTAATACAATGAGCATGAGCGGCTTCTTTAAATCAGTTAATAATAAATATAAACTAATTAATAAACGTGTATTTTTGAATAGACAGCCTAATTACTTGTATAAGCTATCTTAATTGTTTTTACAGTTTAATATTTTGTCATTCTAATAGCCATTTAATTGTGAAAACCTTAATACCTTTTATAGCGCTTTAAGATTAATTTGTATGAGCAATTATTGGACTTCATAATTACAGAAATTGTTCTTTCTTTAAAGTAATTTGTTTATGATAAATATATCTGTGTCGAACAGTAATGTTTTTTTAGAATGTGTAATATCAGTAAGGAATTATTATGTTTCCACACAAAACTCAAGTTATTTCTGTGATTGTTCAAATCACTTTTATTAATTGTTATGGACTGGAGATTTTGTCTTTTAGTCACAACTCTATATTACTGTTAATCATTATAATTCAGAATAATAAATGAGGTATAAGGACAGCACCTCTGACCGCATTCGTTTAGTACAGTATTGACTGTAGATTCACTTACTTCAGACATACTGTACAGTTGTGTCATAGAGTGTAATTAAAATAAATAGAAGTAGATTGCATTGTTTCCAATCAATCAAAACAATGTACTGTAAACCTGTTCTTTAGATTGAATTAATATACTATATGTGAGTGAATAGCTGAAAAAATGTTGCTTGAAACTAATTTGAATTCAGTCTACTATATCCTGAAATCTGGAAACAATAAAACATTTAATATATACAGTATAATCTTGTGTATATACAGTATATATACTGTATAAATTAACTATGTGCTCATGTACAGTACTTGGATTTCGGAGCATAGCAGAGTCACCTCCAGCCCTGAATTAATCATTTCTAAAAACTTGTCATTTCACTATGATCAATTCCAGGTGATTCCTTAAAAGAAACAGGCATAATTTTCAGATTATTTGCAATAAAACTTTTCTGACTGCAAAAATGAACTAACTTCACTGACCAAATTACTTGTTTATTTGATCAATCACTAATAAGGATTGCCACTTACAGAGTCTGAGTTTGTGCCTGCAGCCTATAAAAACCCTTGGATACCGTACACAATGGTGATCTTTATAGTGGTGGTGTAGATAGTAAATAATAGTTCAGGGGAGTTGCTGAGACTGTGGAGCCAGAGCAGATTTGTTTTTTTTAAATTGCCTGTCCTTCCTCTGGCCTGAGGGGACTAGAGGGACCAAACAGTTGGTGTTCTCTAGTCAAAAGGTTTATAAATATCCTGTCTGCCATCATGCCTTAAAGACATAGAGCAACATGGCGTGTTTTCTTGTTTGTGTAGAGTTTAGAAGTGACAATGTAAATGCTCCTCATTCATATTTTTTTTCTTAAAGGTTTTACAGCCATTAGAATTTTCCAAGTGCTTGTATGAAATTCTGTTGAAATTATCCATGCTCATTGTTCAGATGGAGGTTCAAAGTACAAAACGTACTATGTAATTTTTTGCTGCCCACAAGGGGAGGAACATCTGAAATATCACTCAGCATGTCTTCAGGGACTTTGACAGTGTCAGCCATTCTGGGTGCATCATGGTTCTGAGTCATGCAGTATTTTTTTAACAGCTGTCTTTGCCATCACTGTCAGCATAAAAAAACGTGAAAAGTCTGCCTTCTATGTACTCCTATTCTTTGATGCAACTAGGAATCTTACGTTTATCTCCAGGTAATGTATGCTTGTCTATAGTGCATTATAGGACATAAAAGCTGGTATTATTCAGAATTATTGAAGAATACCAGCCTTTGGTTGGAAAGTTGCGGAAGGAATTTTAGCCAAAACATTCATTATTAAATAGATATGTTTTCCTTAATTAATCAGCAGGGGTTGAAAGGTATGTTTACAGTTGACAGAGCAAGGAATAGTATGAAATAGAAATTGTACCTACTCCATGATAAAAACACGTGCTGAAAAGGGCTTCCTACGGTTTTCCATCCAGATGCTATGAATGTTTTTCAGACCTTTCAAAGAAGAACATTAGATTCATTGGGCAAAACAGATGATAAGGTATCAGGTATGAATGGAATTGTATTCTAAATTACATTCAGTTAGCAAATGGCCTAGGAGTGTACAGTATTTAACATTTAATTACATTTCACATAAGTGAATTGTGATGTTGCACAATTAGTGGTTAATACAGCATTTCACAAAGTGCAGAATTAGAAGCTGGTCTGATATGTACTGTAGCTGCAGCTTGCAGCAGGTTCAGTATTTTCATTAATATTTCTTCTGTTAAATGCACATTTGGGCTCCCAAGTGGTTCAATCAGTAAAGGCAATTATTTGGAGTGCAAGTTGAGTCATATTGTGCTTATTTCGCTGATTATAGTCTGGGCTGTCTTTAGATAAGTGATATTGGCTGGGGGACAACAAGTTTAACTGGGTTAAAGTCAGTGAGGACAGGAATTCTGCCTGGAGGCCTACAGTGCTCTTGCTGGTTTTTGGTCCATTTGAACTCTTAATTGACCCACTGTATTAATGGGATTAATTTTAACTGTTTCACTCTCGAACGTGTTGGAGATTTCCTTTTGATTACTGCATTTCATAAATAAAATACTTATCTTTGAGTAGAAACCAAAACTTACAAATGTTCCAGTTATGCAGCTTTTTAGTTCAGTTACAGCTTCAATTCAAAGAAATCAGGTATGTTGGTTTCCAGGACCAGGATTGGGGACCCCTGAGCCAGGGTAATTGTATTACATAGAACCTAATTATTCCATCCATCCATTTTCTAATCGCGTCTTCTAATTCAGGGTAGCGGGGGTGCCGTAGCCTATCCCAGCAAGCAACGGGTGCAAGACGGGGTTCACTCTTGATGAGACACAAGTCCATAGCAGAGAAGACACGTACACTCTCACACTAGGGCCAATTTTCATAGAAGGCAATTAACCTATGTCATGGTATTTTATACAGCTAAATACTATAAAATGCATTTAAAAGAAGATTCATGCTGACAGACATGATCTCTGTTACATGCTGTGGCAGTGTTTCATTTACTGGAATTTACACTGGTGCTAAATTCAGTTAAAACAAGGACACTTAAAGTGATTACTTAAAACAATTTCTTTGAATAGAAACATTTGTCCAGAAAGCTGCTTTACAATTCCAAACACCAAATATTCAAAGCATGCGATGCAAATCATCATTTATTTAATTTACCCATGAAACGTTCCCAGATGGCATCTCTCATTACGACATGGTGTAAACCGCAGGGTGGGCTCTGTAGTGCAGAGACTGCCATTTCAAACTGGGGTTTGTCATTCAGCAGCTTGATTGTGGCTTCCCAAGTAGTGGCACACTGCTTTCCAGGGATTATCTAAATCTTGGAGTGTTTAAACCCACCAGGGCCCTGGGATTACCACATAAACCTCTGTGACTTGAAAAGCATCTCTGGTCTTGCAGTGCTGTCATTGAGTGATCCATCATTGAAACCACAATGTATTGAACTATCCCCTCCAGGGAAGAGGCCACAGATCACATATTTCAAATGCAGAGGACACATGCAACAAGAATGCCAAGTTGGTGACTGAAGTACATACAATGAAGTCCTTAGTAATCGCCTGTTCTCATTGGCTATTAAAATCCAAGTTATCAGCAATTTATTTGTTGTTGTTGTTTTTGATGCATCAAGAGCCATACTGTACCTCCGTGCTGGTGAAAAATGAGTGATATGTATACCCATGTTTGACAAAATCACTGAGACTGGCCCTTTAATATGTAGTCATATTTGCTTGTCTGCCTGAGCAGTGCCCTTCATCCTCATCAGTGTCTACCTCCCTTTCAGTTTAAGCTGACTGAGTGGATCGCAGAATTGCAAGGACGCACAGAAAAGATTGAGGATTTGGTGTCAGAACTGGAACTGGCATTCAATACAGTGGAGGTAAGAACTAGTGCTGACCCAAAGATGGTCAGTGGAAGCGGCCAGCCTGGTCTTTTTTTATTGACAGAGTTCTTGTCCTTTGCTGTTATGTTGTATTTTATGATGGATAGCTGCTGACCTGATCTTAAGGACCATCCTTGCATTATTAATAGAAAATACTAGGAGATGGTAGGAAAAAGTTGTATTTTTAATTGTTATTGGTAAACCTAATGATAATCAGAATGAAAGCTCAATCTTACATTTTATTGAAAAGAGTAGGGGTGTTTCTCCAGAGAATAAAATTACCCCCTGGCCCTGACTTCCTTATAATCCCCATCTATGAATTGGCTTCATCACTCTGTTGTCCTCCCCACAGATAGCTGGTATGTGGTGAACTGCCATTGTATTTTCATCCAGATGGGTGCTACACATTAGTGGTCATGGAGGGAAGTCCCCTTTACCTGTAAGGCCATAGTGTGCCAGTACACTCTCCTCAGTGTGATAAAGCCAATTTATATGGGGTTTATTAGTAAACCATGGGAAGTTTGGCTAGAACACCAGGGTTACACCCCTACTCTTTTGGAGAAACGCCCTGTGATTTTAAATGACTTAAAAAGTCCTGACTAAGAATCAGGACTTCTGTTTGACGTCTCATCTGAAGGACAGTGCCTTTTTACAGTATAGTGTCCCCATCAACCTCTTCCAGCACCAACCTTAGTTTTTCCCAGGAGGCCTCCCATCCAGTTACTGGCCAGGCTCACACCTGCTTAGCTTCAGTGTGTTGCCAGTTGCAAACTGATATGGCTGCTGGCCATATTTTTGTTAAACTGCAAAGATGGCAAAATGATTTGTGGTCAGATGGGCAAGATAACAAAATTAAGGCAAAAAAGTTACAAATGAAAATATTACATCTGGCACATCACCCAGTCAACTTCATCCCTATTGCCAGGCATGAAAGCAGCACAATTTGGGGGGGCTGCTTCTCATCAGCAGGGACTGGGAAGATCATCAACATTGAGGGGGAAATGAGTGGAACAAATTACAAATCCAAAAATATTAAAAATGACAAATTACAAAAGGAGGAAAAGCTGCTACAGTTCGCTAAAGACCTAAAACTGGGATGAATATTCACCTTTCAGAAGGACAGTGCCCAAAAGCACAAGGCCAAAGGTATGCTGGAGTGGATTAACAAACTGAAAGTGATTGACATTCAGTTGTGTTATTCAAGTCCTGGCTTGACAGAAGTGTGGCCATCAAGATTCTCCAAACAAGGAATTTGCAAGGAATGGGTGAAAATCGCACCATTGTGGTATAAAAAGTTGGTAGAAACCTTTAAAAAAAAAATCAGTGCTGTAATTGTTAAGAAAACCTTTCACCAATTATTGACTCAGGAGAGGTGAGTTACATATTTTATATTACTATTGCTTTTATTGCAAATAGTGGAGCAATGCTTTTTTAAGTTTTCTAATTCTCATCTAATTCTGACTAGTATTGTACTAGAACATTTATAGAAAAGCCTTCACAAGAGTTTGTGTGTATTTTTTTACAAGGAGTAATTTAAAAATTATAGAACAAATGACAAATTTCTAACAACTGATAGGAGATAACCAATTTTGCTAAATCTAAAGATTTATCCGTAACTACAATACAAGAAGACAATTTAGTTGTGGAAAAAAAAACACCTTTTGCCCAGCTGCACAGTGACTTACTACTGCAATAAGATATCATGTTCTCATCACCACGTTGTCATTTTCACCTCTTTCTAATGAGTATCTCTTCCTCTGACTTCTTTGGTGTTTTCTTGTGTGCTTTAACAAGAATTCATCTTTCTACAATACCTATTTTTATCATGCTTGCTAAAGTGTTACTGTATGTGCTTGCATGATTTGCTGTGGTGCTGGCAAAATACAGCACACAATTTCTGAATGGTCCAGTGAACTTCTAATGGTTTTATTTTTGGTGTAGGCTAATCTTAGAATTAGTAGCTGTTACCAGCCTCTTTTGTCTTCCGAGTTATGCTTGACTCGAATTGACACAAGTGGTTTTGCCTGTTCTCTTTTAAACTGTAAAACGATTGCTATGTTAATTACAGAAATTAATTTTAATTACAAACAAGTCTTTGTTTTTACATCGTGTCATGGGGGTGTTGCGCTGAGTAATCTGAGCATTTAAAATATTCCTAATTTATGCTGTGTAACTGAATAAGAGGACTAAATATGGGCGGTTTGAGCAAGGACTGGTATTACAGCAATGCTAGATTTATCAAGGATTTATCCATTTTCATGGCTTTTTCTCAGTTTATCTTTAAATCACTGTGTGTAAAATGCAGGAAAATTGCACCAAATCTGAGCAGAGCCTGGAGGAGCAGAATGATGAGATGATGAAGACCGTTTTGGAGCAGTACAATGAGATGTCGCAAAAGATGGAGGATGAGAAAAAATTCAAACTGGAGCAGCTCTATGACCAATTAGTCACTTTCCAAGAGAGCATCGACTCGGCAAAGGACATTCTGGAGAAAACGATAAAGGAAGTGGAGGAACCCGATGAGGTGACTTTTGTAACGGTAAGTACTGAAAAAATGGTGGTTTCAAACGATATTTCTAAAGAGGGTAAATATTTTGCTGTTTGTAGATTCTGATTAGCAAAAGAATATGCTCCACACAGGCTTCAAAGAAATTTCTTCTCAAAACTATGGAAAACAGAATTTATGTTAAACTAAGAATAAAAAATTAGACTTCATCATGTTAATTCAAGTTCTAGAGACTATACTGTGCATGCACAACCCTGAAAAGCTTTCTAAAAACTAATAATCCATTTCAAGAGAAAATTGTAAAAGTCATATTGTCTAAGTGTCTAGCTAACTGATAAGCCCTGATAGCATTGTGATTAGTAACACGGTAGTCAAATAGGGTCTTCATAAAAACAATGAAAACTGCTTCAAAGTGCAAGTTAAATGGGGGAAAAACCTATTATGAAAAAATTCAAGATTATTTTATTCTTGTTCCCTGAAGACTGCAATTAGCTGACTTGTATCCTTGCATGCAGCTGCCAGGCTGCTAACAAATTTCATTTGCAGGTACATTAAACATGATTATCCAGTAATATTGCAGCTGAAGTACCTGTCATGGCTGTGCTTTCACTTTCATAGCAGAATTGTGTCACATCCCCACTTATAATATGGTTGAGCTTTCTCGGAAGAGGCTGTCACGGTAAAACAGGGCTGAATGTGCAGTCGTGGTCCTGGAAGACCAGTTTGTCTGTGGATTTTCAAGTTCTCTTGAAAACTGGGAGAAGTGGTTAAAGTTGTCACGTCAAGCAAGTAATGAGCTGGTTTAGCTCATTTAGAGTTGAGTTGGAATAAAAACATGCAGACACACTGGCTCTCCAGGACAAGGACTAAACATCCCTCCTTCTACCATATCTAGACATTTCACTTATTAACAAAGAATCTCAAAGTAAAAAAAAAAAACTAAAGGAGATTTTAAGGGAGATTTAATTCATTACAGCATTTTCATATTCATTTTAAATGTCTAAACAGACATTGATATAGTGTGTATGTTTAGGGCTGTTATATGTTTAGGGCTGCACTTTGTATGCAAGATAAATGGGCTTACAAATTGTTATTACAAATGGTTATTCAGCCTTATCAGGATGGAGAACCAGTGTTCTGTGAGCTCACTAACTTCATTGCTGAACAGCATTCATTATGAAGTTCACTGAAGTCTCTTCCTTCTTTCTTGCCCCCAGTCTGCCAAAGAAATTAACAGAAGGTAACACAAATGTGCTTGTTCTACTTGCTTGAGTGATCAGTTTTTGTGATTGTACAAACTAAATTAACTGTGTTTTTATAAAGCAATTCATGTTTTGCATGTTGCTTAAGATTGAAAATGTATATTTGTCTGTTCAGTAAAAATATTGAGATGCTTTTAACAAAAGTATTCATACATTTCTGAAACAGAAAAAATACAGCAATTTGTATTGTTTATACAATACAATAACTACATCTTTTCTGATTCAAAAAAAATATATCTCTTTACTGGCTTGGGCTTGAGCCAGAGATATTCAATTTATGTCTTGCAGGTTTGGTGTATCTACAGATTTTCATTTCAGCTAGGCTCTTAACAGCCTGAACCAGCTCATTACTGGCTTAATTTCAGCAGTTTGACAGCTTCTGCCAGCTCTTCAGGTGGTGGTGTTTTAAAGAGACCTGCAAAACCTACACAGCAATATACAGTCTTAATATACCATTCCTTGATCTAAATTAAATTTGAACTGTATATTCTAAGATTTTTTTTACCTTTTTATTTCTTCCCTAAAACATCGAGAAGATGTAATTTTGTCAGCAAGTACCTTGTCTAGATGATGTACGTGATGTGTCAGCATAAACACCTAATTCATTTTCATAAGTAGCCTCTTCTAACTCAGTGTTCCCAATTTTGTATTTAGAATTAGTTTCTACTACCTGCATGCAAAATGCTGCACTTGGCTTTGATTCAAACATTAGAAAGCTTACAAATGAGAACCCATCCAGCCCATTTGGTTTCTAGCAGCCAAAAGGATCAAAGGAACTCATCCAGCCACATGTCTGGTAGGACACCAGTGTGGTCTGCTGGGCAGAGCTTGTCTCAGACATTCACAGCCCTCTTTGTAAAAAAAAAAAGGTGCTTCTTCAATTTCAAAATTCAGGTCCCCATAGTTTTCACTTGTATCCTCCAATTTGTGTTTCACTGCTTGTTCTGGAGGATTCTTTCAGGTTGTCACTGTCGGTGCCTTTGAGAATTTCAAGCACATTCATCAAGTCCTCTCAGTAATCTCTTGTTCAAACATTTCACTTTTAACTCTATATTGTAACATTGTTTGACTGTTTATTACGTCTGCACATTATCTAGAGAAGGAAAGCATAAACGTATTTTCAGATGTAGTTTTTTTCAGGTACCGCTTTTGCCCATCTTGAATTTACAAGTTTCAATTTTTGCTACTTACATATATGTAACATTCTAGACTTGTTTGTGTCAAATGTCATGTAGTAGGTGTTTGCCCAGCCTTGTATTGTCTTTTTAAAATGTTAACTTCTTCTGCAGTGCTTGACAACTTCCTATTTCAGTAACATCTGTGAACTTGACTTGCTTGCTAACTATTTTTAAAATGTAGATCATTTAATAGAGTTTATAACAAACATTCGGGAGGAATGACAATAGCCAAGTTCAATCAGACTCAGCTGTCAGTATTTCACAATCACTTCCGATGGTTTTTTTCTCACCTAAAACATCATAAATGTATACTTTATCTCCATTTCTCTCGCACATGTCTTTTTGCATCCCATCTCTACATTTGTAGCTGCCCCTTTTCAATCCTGGTTGAACAGGGGTCCCAACGTCATCCTCCTGTATTAGCCCTCAGCCAGGAGAGTTGAGCCATAATCCTTTCAATACACTTAATTCTTGGGTGTTATTATTACTAGTGAGTATAAATTATTAAAAGCAATGGTCCCAATGCATTGATACAGATTCTTTGGGCATTTCACTAATTCTGTCACACCAGTTTGAATATTATACAGGATACCTTATACAGTATATACACCTTAATACCCATTTTTCCAAATTGTGAAAAGAAGAGTGAAAATGTCACAAAAAAACAAGAGCTTTACTTCTGAATACTGTAAGAATCAAAACAGCCAACTTGTATTATAGTTCAAATGGCATTAAAATAAAAAAAGCTGTTAATTATCTAAAGTGGTTTTGATGATACTATTGTTAGTGATGGAGATGAAGCATGAGGCTGTGTCTGTGTTGACAGTCTTAACAAGGCCCTGGAAAAAGCCTCTTCTCTGGAGCTCACCCCCAGTACCTTCCCAGTGTTTGAAGATTATGCAAAAACCACAACAGGAAATGGACACAAATTATTCAAAGGCATTGCAGGTAAGTAAATGAAATAGGATGTTTTTCTTTTAATGTGTTACAGTCTGATTTCCTCTGTCATTGCATATTTGTTACACTGGATGTTTTCAGATCTTTAGACAACATCTAATATTAGATAAAGGGAACCTGAGTGAACAATAACACTTTTTAATCATGATTATTTCATTTATTTAATAAACAAAGTTATCCAACACCCATATGCCCTGTGTGAATAAACTTAACTGGTTATGACAGCTTTAGCTGCAATGACTGCAACCAAATGCTTCCTATAATTCAATATCAGTCTTTCACATCATTGTGGAGTAATTTTAGCCCACTCTTCCTCACAGAACTGCTTTAATTCAGAAACACTGGTAAGTATTCGAGCATGAACTGCTCGTTTCAGGTCCTGCCACAGCATCTCTATTGGGTTTAGGCCTGGACTTTGACTAGGCCACTGCAAAACTAAAATTTTGCTACTTTTTAGCCATTCTGATGTGGACTTGCTTTCGTGTTTTGGATCATTGTTTTGCTGCATGACTATGCTTCGGCTTCAGCTCACGGACAGATAACTGGACATTCTCCTTAAGAATTTTCTGATACAGAGCAGAATTCATGGTTCCTTCAATTATGGCAAGTCGCCTAGGTCCTGAGGCAGCAAAGCATCCCCACGCCATCACACTACCACCACCATGTTTGGCTGTGGGTATGATGTTCTTACTGTGGAATGCAGAGTGTGCTTTAAGCCAAACATAATGGGACCCATGTCATCCAAAAAGTTCCACTTTTGACTCATCTGTCCATAGAATATTCTCCCAAAAGGCATGGGGATCATCCAGGTGCTTTTTGTCAAATGGGAGACGAACATTTATGTTCTTCTTGGTTAGCAGTTTTTTCCGCCTTGCTACTCTCTCGTGAAGCCCATTTTTGCCCAGTCTCTTTCTGATTGTGGAGTCATGAACACTGGCCTTAGCTGAAGCTAGAGAAGCCTGCAGTTCTTTGGATGATTTTTTAGGATCCTTTGTGCCTTCCTGGATGATTTTACACTGCGCCCTTGGAGAAATTTTGGCAGGTTGGCCACCCCTGGGTAGATTCACTACTGTTCCAGGTGTTCTCCATTTGGAGATTATGGCTCTCACTGTGGTTTATATTGAGCAGGGCTGGCTGTAATCAAGCCTGGCTGTGTTCAATCAGCTGACTCTAAATTATCCCTTTATTTGGGTTGATTACTTTTTCACACAGTGCCAGTTGGTGTTGGAAAACTTTGTTCATTTAATAAATGAAATAAGTGAAAAGAAAAGGTGTTATTTGTTCCCTTTATCTTTTATCAGGTTCCCTTTATCTAATATCGGATTTTGGCTGAAGACCTGAAAACATTCAGCGTAAAACATCTGCAATAATGAGGAAATCATTACTTTTTCATGGCATTGTAGGTGCTAACATTAAGTATGGTTGAAAGCTACATGATTAATACATATGTTCAGTATGTAACTTTGAATGCAAGTTTGTGTTCATGTACTTAGATGGGGGTAAAAAATGCCTGCAGAGTTATAAATGACAGGAATAATTAAATTAATATCACAGTGCATTTTATAGGTAGTCAGTCATATGAAAGAATAACAGGACTGAACTGTTTGTGTAGAATTAGTATATGTTGTGCAGGATATACTCATGTTATTAACTCTTACAGTAGAATTCTTTACACAAGTTTTAGACTGTTAACATGCTGGTTGATCTTTTCTCTCAGTTCCTCAGACACCTCGAGTACAGCCTCAGGAGCCCAACTCTGCAACCAGCACTTCAGTCATAGTCTACTGGAAGGTCAATGAGGGTGATGTCATCGATTGCTTCCAGGTCTATTGTATGGAAGAACCTCAGGGAGGTACAGTATTCAAAACCAATTCAGTTAGAGGTTCCACCAGCTTGTAGTTCATACTAGGACATTTCTCTCTTAATAAAATTACAACTTGTATTTTATCCTCACCATACATCCCACCATCCCCACCAATTCAGAACATCCTATTCTATCACAACGTCCCCATACTGCAACTAACAAGTGAACAAAGAGATCAGACAGACATAATAGTACTAAGACACATTGTGCCCAGTAGTCAATATTAGTGACATGTAATGACTTATTTTTTTGTGGATAGTAGATGTTCAGTACACCCTTTTCATTCATTTTTAAGTTCAGTCTTCGCCTATGCGAGTGGTGATGAGATGATTATTGCAAGTCACAGCCAGACATAACATTTTATTGAGTATTTTCCAAAGTGCTGAATAATAAAGAAATATACTGAGCCACCATGTGTTAAAATGAGGTGACTAAGAAAACCCTTTAGTTCCCCATGTTGATGTCCTTGAGAAATTGTTTCCATCAAATGGATTAGTTCCTGATCTAAAGATGAAAGACCATAGTTTGGAAACTTACAAACAGCCTCTGACACTGCAGCACATAATTGTTCATGATCATTGCATTGTATATACTACATGAACCCTATGCTTAAACCTTTTAATATTAGACTATACCTTTCATTGTCATTGTTCTTGTGTTCATCTTGTAACCCACAGCTATGTCAGAAGAGTACAGAGTGACAGTAAAGGAGAGTTACTGCACACTGGAGGACTTAGAACCAGACAAGTGCTACTTGGTGTGGGTTATGGCAGTAAATTACACAGGCTGCAGTTTGCCAAGTGAGAAGACTTCTTTCAGAACAGGTCAGAGATTTTACAAGGCCATTATATCTTGATATTCTGCTGTACTGAAAGTGACTATTATTCACCAAAAATACACTGGGTTCTTTGATCTGAAACCCACACAATTAATTTTGTTGTACAGTATGAGGTTCATTTTGCAGAGTGAACTATGGTGTAAAGATCACAGGCTCTCCCTAGCTCATTTTTTCCTGTTCAGTGATTTAGACAATCCATAATGATACAATGGATATCACTATATCTAACCATCCATTAGAGGAAGGGTCAGATTTTCTTCTAGGCCTCTACTGGAATAAATCTGTTTATCTCTATCCAGTAAATCAAGAATCAGACAGTAGCCTAGTATAAGACCGGCTATGCAGAGAAGCTTGCAAAGGATGCAGTTCAGCTTGCTTCAAGACTATGTTGAAGCTGCTGCTGATGGGGAGTAAAACAGTACTGTTTGGCTGGATTCTGAAGATAGATCAATAAAGTACTCAGAACCTTAAATTGTAAAAATAAGTTGCATAAGTGATTCCACTAATTTAACAGAATGTCAGCCAGTGGGCTGTGGCAGAGAGCTTTGCCGTGCCTGACGGTGCAATTAGCTCATATGACTCCTTTCATATGAGGTGTGAATTGGAAGGATGTAAAACCAGCAAATGGAGAAAGCTGACCTTCCCCTCACGTTGTGTTTTCAGCTCCTTCTGGCCCAGTAATCAAGACGGAGGAATGCACAGTGTGCTGGGACTCGGCCATCATCCGCTGGAGCTCCACCAACCTGGCTGCGGTGGAGTCCTTCACGCTGGAGTACTGCAGGCAATACACATGCGAGGGAGAGGGGCTCAGGTTTGTTTAAAGGGCCTGCAGGTCTACAACACCATTCGCTTCTCAAAAAGCTGTGGGGGTGTCCTGGCCATATTTCCCCCTGGAATTTTCCAGTCATGGCCTTCTAATAACCCCCATCTATGAGTTGGCTTCATCACTCTATTCTCCTCCCCACTGATAGCTGAAGTGTAGTGAGCGTACTGGTGCACTATGGCTGCCGTCGCATCATCCAGGTGGGTGCTGCACATTGGTGGTGGTGGAGGGGAGTCCCCGTTGCCTGTAAAGTGCTTTGAGTGGAGCTTCCAGAAAAGCACTATATAAGTGTAAGCAATTATTATTAGCCATGCTAATGGTTCTCCTCTCAACTTTTAGCTGATATCTAGTGAGTGTTACACGTTTATCCAGGTGGGGGCCACACATGGGTGGTGGCGGAGGGGAGTCCCCATTCCCTGTAAAGTGCTTTGAGTGGAGTGCCCAGAAAAGTGCTATATAAGTGTAAGGATGTATTATTATTATTAAACACCTTTGTCACTCTGCACCACTGTTCAAGCACTTCTTTGTGCCAGGATTTTTTGTCTAATGTACACACTGCCTAGAGCTAAGGAACTGTGCTAGCTTGAGTTTATCTAAGCATTCTGGGAACTTGCTGAAAATATTGCCTTCATTATCAAGTCGTCTTACATTTTAGAATCTCCAGTAATTTGATATGTCAAGATGTAGACTTAATTAATTTTAGTGCTTAAAATGGTCTTTTTCACTAATTGTGCAGATAATTTAAAGCATTTGGGTTTATTTTGCTATGTTCTTACAATATATGCTTTCAGAAAATGACTCTTGTGCTGGCAGTACTGGGTCTCACAAAAAGTAGCTGCATTTACAATATTTCACCTCAGCTCTGCCATCTAGAGGACATATCTGTGCTCTTCCTGGAAAAAGGAACCGTTGCATTGTTCGTAGCACTCTTAAGGAAAATTATACCAACAAAATACTGATTTATACTATAGAAGCTGCATAAGAGTCAGACATGCAGAGAAATATTAATGTAAAACATCTATTAAACTAAATAAACTATATCTGTTTGTGCTGTGCCAACTACTTCAAAGGCTTTTATGCAGTTGTCAGAGTCACTTGAGTGGATCGGAGTCATCAATAAATAATTGAATAATCAATAAATCAAAACAGCTCCGAAATCATTTAATCAAGATCCCAAATCCAAATTCTGTTATTTTCTAAAGCATACATGTAGAAATAGAATTACCATGGTTATATCTTTATTTGACAAAAAAATTGTATTCTAAATATATTAATTTTATACTTAATTCATTTTAGCTACAGTAGTCATTTTTGGAGCCCCTTCTAACAAAGCTCAAATTACATAAGAGTTAGTTTTGCCTGTGTACGCTTCCTTTAATAAAGTTATATTTAGTTGTATCAGTGCATCACTGTGGTACACACTCTTGTTTCTGAGCATGGAGAGATGCATTTGTTTTAATTTTTATGTTCTCAATACAATTTAAAACATACATTTCCTCTTAAATCTATTCAAGTTTGAAATTGCATTTTAAACTGTCCAAGTACAGCGATTGTATAAAGATATTTTCTGTGCTTTTAAAAATGTTTGTCGAGTTCTTATCCATATACTCTGTAAACTATTAGGTAAATTGCTGTTCTTGCTGTTCTTGGCTTTGGGTGTAGTTTTCTTGTGTTATACAGTATATTGCTAGTATTTTATAGGTAGCATTTGTTTAGTTGATTATCCTTATACCATGGTATATAAAGTATTTTGTCTATTGCTTATGGAGTTCACTTCCAAATATGTGTCAGTATTCAGTACATTTAAATGTCATTAAATCTTTGTTTTTTCTTAGATTCACAGTGGGATGTTTCAGCATTAACAATATTTGTCAGATTATTTTTTAAGTGTCATCAGGTTACTTAAAGTTAAGTTGTATTTTGTTTGTGTAGGTCTATATCTGGCATAAGGAATTGTGAACACAAGGTTCTCCTACATCCAAATGAGAATTACCTCTTCTACATCAAAGCTGTAAACTCTGCAGGGGCCAGTGAGCAAAGTGAAGCAGCTCTCATTTCCACAAAAGGTAAGAACCTATTAATCTATGGCCTAATGTAACCAGCTACCTTTATTTTAATTGGTGTCAGATACATTTTGCTATACATAGAAGACAATTGATGGTTTGTGGGCAGATTACTGTCTTTTCAACAAACAAAATAAGGAGTCATTCTGTATGGATAGAATTGTTACACATTACATTTTTTTATAAATCTTGATTGACAGGAACCAGATTTTGCCTGCTAAAAGAAACAGCCAACTCAGCCCTTGTGCTTTCTGAGGACAAGACTACCATTTACTACCACGAGCAAACTTTCAGGCAAAGAGCCACACTCAATGAGTGAGTAACTGTTGTGTTCCTCCTAACAAACCAACAACTAACGTACTGTAAGTTAGTATGTATCTACAATAGATCAAGTGAATCTAAGAACACTTGAGTTTTGTCCTTAATGTGCCCGATGTTCATAAATTGATGTAGCTATGAAGCAGTTATGTTTGACCTCTTTGTGCCCTTGTGCCCCTTTCCAGCTGCCTGGATATCTGGGGTGAGCTGTTGCCCCCTCATGGATATCATTACTGGGAGACAACAGTGGCCAGCAGTGAGGCTTATAGAATTGGTGTGGCTTATTCATCTACACCTCATGACAGCCCACTGGGGCAGAACAGTACATCATGGGGCATTCATTGTTACCGCACACCATCAAGGTACTGTTTTTTTCACTGTGCTCATAATCATCACTGCTAAATGTCGTTAATTTTAAACTCAGTGCTTCTAAGCCCTGAAGCAACCAGTAAAAAATTGAGAATATCCTCAAGTCATTGGCATGTGAACAACTCTGTGCTCCTTTGAGATGCAATGCTGACATCTAAGAGTAGATTACCAATCCTTTTCTAACTATTTTCAGACTGGCTAGTAACATCTGATCTACTCTGATTTTCCATGTTAGCAAGTAACCTAAGAGTTTTTTTGTGCTTGACGTTTTGATGCCAAATTTCTTTCTGACCACTTTTTTTTCCTGTTACCTTTCTCAAAACAAACATGTAGGAAAAGAACACTTAATTATTTTTAGTATAATTCTGTAGCAGTACATTGTATAGCTCTTCATTTATTAAAGTCTGTACCTTAAAAAAGAAAAAAAGATCAGAAAGTGAAGATTTATTTGCTTTTTTTTCCCTTTAATTGCAGTTACAGAGTTGAGTTCCTACACAAGAGTGTGCAAGCTGAAATTCATGTTGTTGACAAACCAACTAGGATCGGAACACTGTTGGATTACATTAATGGGCGGCTGGTGTTCTTCAACGCTCAAAGTGGACAGGTGCTCTACTCTTGCCAGCACAGTTTCATGGAGGCCTGCCATCCAGCACTGGCCCTGGAGAAACCTGGCTCTCTGGCACTACACACTGGAATGGCTGCGCCAGATTTTGTGAAGCACAGCTAACTTTCCCCTATTCAGCCATACAATAAACCGTTCCAAGCTTTAATAAGATTGGAACGATCACACGACTTGGATTAAATTATTTCTGTAGAAAGTAAGGACTTATTTTTTTCCCTCCATTTGCTCAATCATGGACAATGTGCATGATGTGCATTAATCTTTTGACAAGGTTGGGTGAGCTGGTTTACTGTAGCTTTTTAACCTGTCTCCCCTACTAATAATATTTGAGTGCCATTAGATGGTTAATATTGTATATACAGCGTTTTTCAAAAGTTAGGCTTGTTACAATACTTTGAGAGAAATTAAAGCTTTTGGCTTAAAAAAAAAAAGTTCAGACTGATGAAGGAAGTTAGTATTTTGTCCATGGAGTTACAAATTCAGATATTTGTAGAAGGCTCACAGAAACTAATAAACAGGGTTTTTATTTTTTACGTTGGATTGTTTTTTAAAAGAGAAATCATTGATAATGCTTTCCGCCATCATCTGACTTGAACTGAGGTTAGTGCCTCATTTCAGGTGGTCAGGTTAAGGTACACCTGAGCTTGAATGTGCATGCACAGCATTGATAAAAAATTTTGCTGTACTTCAGCCAAACACTGTCCTTATTCAGATCTGTAGTCTACAATCCTGTTGTGTTTTAATAGAACTCAAGTAGTCCATGGGGTCCAGTCTTCAGTGGTTATAATCCAGTTGATAGTGTTTTTCTCTCTCAACTAGTTTAACGCCTGTGGAATAGGGATTAAATTGATCCAATTTAATTTAATTTTCTCAATCTCACCATTCTCTACTGGTTGTAAGATTATGAGACCCCTGATGTAGACTGCAAACGTTTTAAATATTTATGTTTAAGCTGTTTTAAAAAATAATATTATTGGACAATCAATGGCTGTGATCTTTGGAAGTGGCCATATTCTTAATATCTCTTTACAATGTAACTTAAATCACTTAATACAGAAGAATGGAGTTTGAATAAATGGGTTAATTTTGATTAAGGCTATTGCTAACCCCTTATAACATGTTTTACTTAATTTTATCGTTTCCCTGCAAACGATTGGCACCCTGTTCAGGGTAGAACCTACATTGCACCCATTGTCTTCTGGGATACAGTAGGTTCACTGACATGCTGTAGTGACTAAGTGGATATTGAAAATGAATGGATGTCACCTTTTATTATTTTTACTGATCACTTTTCTGCAGCAATTGTGTCAGAATTGGTAGTATGTGGCAATTCTACAAGAATGAAGGTTAAATTTTCTTACAAAGCTTTTTGACACTACAGTGTTAATTCAACTTAGAGATTTAAACATTTAATTTCAGTATTATCTGTAATGTTAAAATGTATTGTACATGCTTTGTTTATAATAAATGCAATGTAAATGGACCGATTTATTCTATTTATATTGTTTGTAGTGCATGATCTATAGATGAGATCTTGGAATATAAGCCAAGAGCTGTTTTAAATTTAGTTTGTTGCTTCAAGGCACATGGATGTAGTAAAGGAAAATAAAGTTCCAACTGAAAATAAAAATCTAGCCCTAGTCTTCCAGTCAACATATTTTATGCTGGGTTATAACAAATCAATTTCTTAATGTTAATGCATTTTTCTTGAATTTTCTGGACTTTGTATTAGACATTGGATTTTATACAGCATTTACCAGTGGAAAGGAGGCATACTGTAAGTAGTTGTAACAGAATCTGAGCCCCCTAAGTAATTTGGTTAATTATATGTAGTACAGTATCTTCTTATGGGTTTCCCAGTGTTGAATTGTGTTTCTCATCTTGTGTGTAGCATTGATCTTTGTGCCACACTTAATCTAATAGCCACTTGGTGCACAATGTTAAATGTCTGTCTTAATGAAGGCTTTATTAGGTATACAGGATGTCTGGGTTCTGCCAATACTAAACTTGCAGGCAAATCAATTTGATTACTGAGCAAAATAAAGCTGTGGGTGTACTGCTGGGGTGGCAGAAGCATCTCCTGCTAATTATCTTCTGTTTGAAGTTACTTTAAAGCCACACAAAGAAAGCAGATGCTGTACCAGAATGTTTGCATTTCATTGCCAACCTGGAAACTTACATGCAAGTATAGTATTAATCTATTCAAATTTATTTAAATTCAAATTATTATTACATTTATCCTACATTTACATACTGGGTATCTAATGTCTAAATGAGTGATTCTTCACTTCTGGTCTTGAAACAGCCATGTTTTTTTTGGTTTTGTTTTCATTCTACCCAGACTATTACCAGTCTAGAACAATCGCCAAAAACACCTCACTAGAACCATTACACATCATTAACCAGTGAATGTAAGACGGAGACATACTGTAGCTCTTTAAAACTAGGAATGAAGATAACTTCAAAAAGTAACCTGTGAAACCTTTTTACAGGCTGTTGCTTGAGCCTGTAATGGTATGTATTTGTATAATGTTCAAACATAATGACAAGTTAGGTCCACGTGTTGTAAAAGACTGATTTTGGATGGCAGCTGAATGAGAGTAGGTTTGGAATTAATTTGTCATCGAAGTCCACAGTTGTGCTTTGGTCGAGTCCCAGTGGTCCTATTCAGGTTTTGTTTTTCCAATCACACATTTTACTCAGAATGTCATATACAAATGAAGGAGACAGTTCCACAGGATGAGTGGCAAAATGGCATTTCTTTTGCACTGAATGTCCTGTTTTAATCCAGTTATTTCTTGTAGCTGTGAACGTCCCTGCTAGGCTGTAGTACCAATTCCAATTTAGCTGTTATGGTCATGTGTAGAAACCAGTGCTATTTGAGACCTCAGGATTCTCGTAGTACAATTTGCCTGGAGCTATAAGATACCAAGATAACATTTAGTATTGGCATTAAAAATGTTTATCTGTATATCTTAGAGTAAGAAAATGTTCGTCTGTCATGCCATAGAATAAGTATTATGTGACCTTGCTTAGACTCTGGAATACAACAATCAGTTTATCTTTGACAGATGTGTAGGACTCCATTTCTACAATTAACTTCATGGTCTTTGTGTTTCCTACATTTATTTATTTAATCAGAGGTCATGCTGTTTTAGTTTATTGGGGACCTCTTCAGATTTTGCCAAACAGATACAAACGTTTATATTTGTATCTGTTTGGCAAAATATGTATATACTGTGCTTGACAAATTTGTTGTCATCGTAGTCAAATATCACATTTAAAACATTTGAATTCTGCTTACAGTATAGAAAAGGTCTACAGAACCTTAGGCTGTCTGGAATGATACCAATATACAGTATAATATGATTGGTCTTGTATTCAAACTTTCTAGTCCTACTTTTACTGTAGCAACACCAAACCATTTTATCAATCTCAAACTGTAGCAATATTTTAAAATGCATAGTCTTAGGACATAAAACATGAAACCCAGAAGCAAATTAATCCTGAAAATGAAAGAGGGCTATTTTTTAATATTGCATGAATCATACAATTTAATTTAAACCAAAACGTCTAACTAAGCTATTGCTGATTATGAATTCCATTTGACTGGGAAGGTCTTCCAGCCTTTGAGGACTCTGAGCTGAATTTCCCTGTTTAACCAAAAGTCAACTTATTGCTTTTAGTCTTTGTTTGTTCAGTCAGTGGCTGTTTCATGACAGTGTCTTATTTCAGATTATACTGAAATCCTGCCTCCCAATGCACGCTGAGCTCTGGACTTTTTGCGGTTTTTGAATCCAAGTCACATTTCTGTGGTGGGAAGGAACTGGCTGTACTGTTTAATAAGCCAAATAAAAAGAAAACCAGTAGTAACCTGGAGTGACTTTTTTTTTCTTCTGTAGAAGTTCTTAAAAACATCAATATATCACACACATTCTGAAGGGGGGGAGGTCACATAAAGAAACATACAGTACTACCATAAAATGTATCCAGAAACTCTTAATTGTCCTTTTGTAATATTTCTGCATAAGGGTGGCATGGTGAGACAGTGTTTAACATGGCTGTCTCAGAGTGCCAGGTTCCTGGGTTCAGTTCTAGACATAGTGCTATCTGTGTGGAATTTGTATGTTCTCCCTGTGTTCACATGGGTTTCCTCCTACATACAGGATATTGGTACTGTAGGGCCAATGGCTTCTTGGGAAAACTGGCCCTTGGTGTGAGTGGAATGATTATCTATCATTATCCATTATTACAATACAGGTGGTCCTGAAAGAGCATATGTACGCTAGAGCCAGTTTTCAGAATTAGTGGTGTCTTCAATTTGGGAGATTTATTCTGTTTCAGTGTTTAAACAGTAATATTTCTTAAGTTGATTGAATGTTAAGATATGTCTAGTGGAGAAGTACTGCAGGAAAGGTTGGATGAAAATTCACCAAGCTCAGACAGGGAGGGTAAATGAGTACAGATCCCTCAGTGGCTGCAGTAGCACACAAGCATTAGCCTTCGCTGGACCAAATCAGTTTTCAATAAGCTTAGAAATGATAAATGCAGTTTATTAATTTATTAATTATTTATCAAGGTGGCATGGTACTGTGTTGCTACCTTGCAGTTCACCGGGTCCATTTTGTGTGTTGAGTCCATATGATCTCCCCTGCTCCTTAAGTGTCATTCTGCTCTACAGTACTGTATATTCAGGATGTAACCCCTTCTGAGATATGCCCAGATTTGCTGCAACCCTTATCAAGAATAAATAGCTCACTGCTGATTGAAATGAATATTTAGTGTATACTGTATATCTTTGCTAGTTTTAAATAGGCCTTCTAAAACATTACTTTTATTGAAGTACAATGCAGTACAGTAGATTCTGTTTAAGGTTACATTTTCTACCACCACAAGAGGTCTCTGCACAACACTTGTTCTGTGTTTAAGATTATATTCAACTCAGAGCTGCAGTTCTTAAGGAATTAACCTAAAATACTAGTCTCCAAGAAAATTTCTGATACAGCCTTCGTGAGTTACATAGAGTGAAGTAGAGTATAGATATAGGAAGAGTCATTAGTCACAGATTGGTTACCATTCCTTTCCAAACACACATTGAGCTTCCAAAGGTAACGTTATAGAGTAGGTGCAGCACAAGGTTTAAAAGATTTCTGAATCCCATTTCCTTCACACATCTTGCTAAGAATTCTACAGGTATTGTTTGAAACATTTTCTAGTGACAATGATTGAGTTCAGCCCATTGCTTTAAAAAGTGATGTTAAAACTTGGTTGCTGGAGGGCATAATGTCCTTTGCTCTTCGTTCCAGCTTGATCTCTGTTACATGTACATAGTAGGTCTAATTGCATAATTAGTACTTCTCCATTGGCACTGAGGTGGTTTATAAAGTAACAGTAACTTTAATGAAAGGTGTTTTGAGTAATAAGCTGTAAGTAACACCCTGTATATACTGTAAGATAATTAGGTTAACTGTTTGATAACTCAGGATGGCAGAAAAACCAAGCTTACACTAGGATTAAGAAAGGGAGCTTGACACCAATGCTCAGAGGGGACATGGATGGATGACTGCTCTCATTCCTTTAAGGTGAAAAGCAATGGACTTAAAAGTTAAGTTGAATTCACTGTGGGAGTTGTCCAACAATGTGATTTGAATCTATGTTCATTAACAAAGGGGCCATTAAAAAAAAACATTTATTAAGAAATTAATAAGTTCAGGAAAGATTGCATTACATTCTGTGTAAGGGTTTTTGGCAGGTGATTTTTGAAACCCAGGACTGTAGAATAAAATCTAAACAAGCAAGCATATCTGTTAATGGCAACTAAGGGTCTAGTTAGAACAAAAAACAGTATCCCCATGGTACTGGGCTTCATGAGTAGGGTTGGGAATCACTGGTGCATATTATGCTTTAAGCCTGCATTTGTTTTCTGTAAGAAAAACAAAATGAAAAATATGCAGTAAGCCTAACAATTTCAGGATTTCAGGAATATATTATTTACTTGGCTTAAGAATTTCTGACCAATGTACAATTTTTTTCACTTCCTCACCCATTTCATCATTTTTCTGACATGGATATTAGCTTTGTTCAGCCTGTTTAAAGTAGTGTTGTTTATAAAGAAAATTTAGCTTATCTCGCTCTCGTCTCAATTTCTCACTGTAAATGTAAACAGGTATGTGGTATGTTCTCAATGTAACATTAGGCAAAAAGAATTTGGTCTGTAGCTGGTGATCGATCTATAAAACAAGTAAAATAAAACACGTTCTTAAGAGTGGTGCATTCCATCTACAGTATAAGAGTTATCGCTATTAAAAAGAATGCATATTTATTTTATTAGAAAAACAGAGGTGATTTAATTTTCAACTTGCATAATTGTTTAGCACTATTTGATTACGGTGCCCGTCACTTGATCCATCATAAAATTGTGAACAGTTATACAGCCTGTGTTGAACCAGAGAATCTGGTTGACATCTGGTTTCATAACATACCAGTCAACTCATTAAAACTCTCAAAGATCACCACATTCTTTTTAAACAGTTAAACATGTTTAAACAGTTAAACATGCGTAGTTTACAGTATTAAAAAAAAACTCTGTTCATTTCCATTCGGTCTTATTTGTTTAAGCATGCTGGTAACTACCCTCTTGCACGACTTGCGGTTCACTTCATTGAAAAATTAAGACCTGCTTTTACTTGTATACAGTCACTCATGTTACACCTCCTGAGTGCAAGTACTTCCAATGTGCTTTCCAAAAAAAAGTGCTGATATGGTACTTTTTCCACAATGACTACAGAGAATTACAACTGTCTGCACACATCGGGATATTTATAACCCAGATTAAATCACACCATTTGTGTAGGGCTTGGCACAAGTCTAATGAGGGACTGAACAATTTATGGATGCTTTGATCTAGGAATTCCCTGCTGGGACAATTTTGCTAATGCTAATGAAAGGAGCTGACTGACAAAGAAACACTACACCTGGTTTCCATTCCAAAATGCAATGGCCACACCTAGTAAGTTTACTAATGCAACTTCCAGTAAACGTTTAAATGTTGGTCTCTGAAGGAAAAATAACTTGCACTGCATTACGATTGCCTCAGTTAATTATAAGATTCCTAGGCAATGGCAATATTTCCTATTTGCTCCATAATTGGTCAGATTACTTCCAATTGATTCAGCAGAAGGGATTATGGTTTTCCAGAAAAGTAACCAAATGCATTTTTATTTCATTTAATCACATTTTGGTACTTGCCGGAATCTCACCATTTTTATTACATTTGTCACTGCAACGAATCACATTGGCTAGACTCAAAGAACACGGCACTTTTCAACTACTTTAACAACAAACTAAGTAATGCAGATCAGCGGGAAAACAACCTTCTGCCATGGAACATGAGACTGCCCGGTTATACTGCTATTCAGGTAAGCAAGCAGCAGGATTAGAAAAAAAAAGAGGTAAAAAAATCACATCCTAAATCCAGTAAATACTGTAGGGTATAATTCATAGTTGTAAAACTGCAGTGACAAAATAAATTGAGATGTTTAATTTATCTTTCAGTATTTTGTGTAAATACTTAATCTTATTATCACTTCCTGAATATTTTCATTGCTAGAATAAAACTTTCCAAGTAGAACACAGTGCCCATATTGCACATGCATTTTCTTGAGAGAATTTAATATATATACAAATATGTAAATGAATCAAGAGGAAGTAAATTAAGTTAATACACTTCCAACACAACTACAGTATGAATTCAGACCAAATCTCCCAAATAATCCTGTTTTAATCAAGGATTAAACCATTAAACAAGATGCATTGTTTTAGTTTGTCTGCTGTTCAGTCATTTGTTCATGAGGCTACTGAAATAAATTAGGTTATTGGCTGAAATGAAGGGATAGGTACTCTAATTAGGTTATAGCTATAATGGATAATGTGACTAACGTGTGGTGGAATGCTCTAGAAACTGACTTTGGTAACAAAAAAAGACTTTTAATCTGGTTAATTTCCTGCATTTTTCCTGTAAGGCTGCTGCATGCCTCACTGCAAAAGTCATCTTCTTCCTTCTTTGGAGACGAGACAGGAAATGGAGTTTTAAATTTCAAACAGTAGGAGCTGTAAGGAATGCATTTAAAAGAGGTCTATCATCTGTAACTTACCATTCTGCATGCCTACCAAGTTACTCGAATGTTCCAGGAAGCTCCTTTTTTCATGTATTTACAGTCCCTTTCATGACGATTTTTCCATGAGACGTTCTGAACCAGACATGTGGAGTGACAAACAAATGTACAAAACTATCACAGGCCCGCCACTGAATATTTAAGGAAAAGGAATATCAAATACAAATTGGGCAATCGAAAGCTGTGGTATTTTGCTAAAAAGAGTTTTATGGTACAGGGCTCGGATCCTTCTCAGGCATTACATCCTGTAGGTGATCAACAGTCAGAGGCAGAAGGGGCAGAGCAAGTGGTAGTAGCCGGGCATGCCCACTTCCTGTGGAGGAGTGGGCAGGTAGCTCCATCTTTCAAGAGTCACTGGGCTAGTAAGTCCACCTTTTCTGTGAGACTCAGACTGGCAAGAAAGTAACTGCAGCAGCCAATGTACAGGGGACCAGTGAGGTTGTGATCTTGGTAGTGTAGGCGAGTAGTTCTTCTGCACATTTCAAGGAAACAATGTTGTGGAGGGGACTGTCATGTACTGTTAAACAATGTGGAGAGCCTTACCTAGTGGGCCTGCCCTGGATATTCAGCCACTACCAGAACCAGAGGGGGAAACAAATCCAGAAAGAGACACTTCCATCCATGCATTTTTGATCGCTTTATCCAGTACAGGGATTGTGGGAGAGCTGGAGCCTATCTCAGCAAGCAACAGGCACATTTGTCCATGGGCATCGATATTTGATGCTGTGTGTTGACAGATTCAGGTAGGGCTGTGAATAATCTGTTAATGGGTGCAATTCTGCCTTTTTGACTAGTCTTTGATTCCTCACAATGCTGCAGTTGTAAAATCCTGCTTCGATGTTTCAGAAATTCAATTGGCATTTCAGGTGCTTTCCTATTGCAAATAATTCCTACTAGTGGAAAACAGTTTGTATCACTTAGTAGGAGGTTGTGGGTTTTAATTTGCTGCAACAATCAGAAATTGTAAAAGTAAACTGCGAGAGTACTTAATGACCTTAAGAAACCAGCCAAACACAACAATTTATAGTCTCACACCCAGATTGCAAATATCTCATATACGATTTATTCATATAACCAAATCATGTATAACAAGCAACAACATAATAGAACATACAGTATATCCGTAAAATAATCTGCTGATTGTTCATCAGGGATTACAAAGATCAGAGTTAATGGCTTTAGAGTGAAAAAGTGCCATTGACTATAATGTGTAACAGTCTATCTCATTGTTTTTTTCAGTTTTACTTAGTTAAATCACATTTACTGTATATTTCCAGACACAAATTAATATGCATTTACTACAATGAAATAAGCATCAGCATTTGTTAAATTAATTCTAGAGAATTAAGTGATTAATCAAATTATAACTTCAACAATCCACTGTCCAGACATTCTTGTTGAGTTTAAAATTCATGCTGGTAAACAGCTGTCTGAGTTTCTGTAGCAGCTAGAAGAGAGAGAGAGCTTTTGTGCGTTTGCCTTGCTTTTCTTAACAGCTTGCATTGGGCTTAGGCATCTTTGCCAGAGTAGAGTCTTGCAGACTTAGGTCTTTAAAACAGTCTGTATACAGTTGTCTTCTTAAGGGTCACAAGGTAGACAAAAGGGGAACTCAATTCTTTCTATGTTATAGCTTTTTGTTGAGAACGTTCTGGATGTCCAACAGTCTAATTTCATTAATCAGGCAAAAATAACAGTGGGTTCACAAACGCAATATTTCTTCTGTTTCAGAGAGAAAATCTTGGACAGAATTCTGTACTTTACCAACTCACTCCCTCGGCCTGACTTTTTGGAAAAGTCACGTGTTTGTAAGAGTCAGTTGACCAGTTTAGAGAGAGTTTTTTAAGTCAATGAGTTAACCGGGGAAAAATGACTTGTGTTTCAGTTTATATGGGGTGACACCACCTGTTGGTGATTGGTAGTTGGCCATCAGGTTTGGTTCTGGTACCCACCCTACAGATCCCCAGTTGGTGGATATTCTTTATGGGTGATGGATAGTGACGTTTCACCTGTGGTGTTTGGGAATGAAATTAAAACCCTGGAGACTTGCTGGAGCCCATCAGCACTATATAACATTACATTGTACAGCTTGACACAGCTTTACAATGTCTCTATCAAAGGGGCCTTTATAGCCACATTCCTGTGCACTTAGGTAGAGGCACCTTGCTGCTTTGTCAAGGCACACAAAAAATATTAGAAATCTTTAATACCACTTAATTCTATGTGAAGAAATAGGCATTGTCCCTACAACTTGGTTATTGTACTTCTGCAACAACTTTTTGTACTGGTGTGCTTCAGGGGTATAAAT
Source organism: Lepisosteus oculatus (assembly GCF_040954835.1). Taxonomy (NCBI): domain Eukaryota; kingdom Metazoa; phylum Chordata; class Actinopteri; order Semionotiformes; family Lepisosteidae; genus Lepisosteus; species Lepisosteus oculatus. Next base: position 41,892,753 of record NC_090698.1, on the reverse strand, counting down.
AGCTCTTAAGCTAAATACTATGTTGTGGTATCCAAATTCACTTTACTTTTACACACAGTACTTAAAGTGCAATATTTGCGTTTACAACACACCATCAGTATCAAAACAATAAATACCAATTATCTTGATTTTACCCCAAACTCCAAAACTGTCGATCTGACTCTATTAGAAACTTCCAGCTGATGCACAGAAACTTGGCCAGGACTTTGATTTTTCTAGGATCAATAATTTATTTTGGTTGTCATTGCAAAATGAAATGAGTTGAAACGGGAAATGAAACAGGATTTTTGACAAGCAGCAAACTGATCAGCTTTGACAAGAAGTCTGGTTAGTTAATTTCCTCAAAGGCAGAGTAGTACATTCAAGACCACAGCAAGAGTATTTTTAGCCTATTGACCAATATTGTATTGTTTTATTAGTACAGTAACTTTCTTTGTTTCACATTCTACATTATATAGCCAGCTCATATTCTCCCATGGATTCTTGTAGACTCATTCAGTCAATATTACCACCATCCCCAGGTCTCCGAGAGTAAAGTTACCACCTGTCCAGTATCCAGGACAAGCAGTAAATATCACAGACATTGCTTATCGGTGCAGAAACATGAAAATAAATCTTTGGTAGCACATTGTGTAAAGCTCAGTAATTACCCATCTTCTATGTAAACTACTGCATATATTTTTGTATATAGTATCTGTATATATCTCAATGCTTATGTACCCAATATCAGACAGTTTAAACAAAATCCAAAGAGATTTTAAATTATTCACTACAATGTGAGCTAATACTCATTTTCTGTCATTATGTGCCCAAATACAGTACAAGCGAAAAGCAATGTTCCTAATGCAGATCCCCAGGGTATTCCATTAGTTACAGCACCCCAATTTTATCATTCACCCCTTATCTATACAGTTTTCAATCCATTAACTAGCTCTCAAACCAAACCCATACATGTGCCTGAATGCCTACAACCTGCCCTTTGAGATATAAATTTAGTAACGTTATGAAAGTCTTCTGAGAACCTAAATATAACATGCTTGAATCTATCAATGCTCTATTGTTTTTTCAAAGAACTTCAAGTAGTTTAAAGTCGGCGTGGATTTGGAAAAGGTAAAAGCCCAATGACATACAAGTGAGCCATTAGCTCTTTTTATCCTTTTAACAACTTTCATATAACAGAACTAAGATTTATTAGTCTAATTACTTTATCACTTTTATATGGGCATTACAAGTTTTCTAATTATTAAAGTGGAGCACCTCTTTAATGGTCAAATTACTGGAATGGGCAATAACTGGAATGACATAAAATAAGTGCTCGTCCACTTTAGCAACTTTTCTCATAGTGGGAAACAGTTAATTGCATTAAAATATTATCATATTCACTTTGTTAGTAATTCTTTCCTATTTCTGCCCTGATTTTGCCATTGCATTTTCTCTGGCTTCTGTGGAATCTACTGTATTGCTCCGTGCCATGAGAACAGATTTTTCTTTTTCATAGTACTCCATGAGGAGCCTTAGTTCATTATTACTGAAATAAAACCTTTTTGCCATGATTATTCTAGTGTGAAGGAAGGATTCAATGCTGAACCCCGTTAGTCTTTTAAAGTGTGGCATGAATGCAATTTAAGATTGTTCTAAATAATCTGGTTAAAGCAACTTGGGTTTAAAAAATTTGCCTTCATGAAACCAGGGTTAACTCGAAGTCACTTATTGGGTTTATTCTATCTGGATAACTTGTGAAAATCCTGAATTAGTTAAACTTGCTTTGAGAACCAGCCCCATGGCCACTGAAAAAATTATTAACCTAAACCAGAGCACATCTCAGGCTAAAAAGCAAGTTAGTCAACACAAGAGACACTGGTAAGAGCATGATTATGAATGCCATGAGTGAACAAGCTCAGAGAACAAGAATGTGTTGTATGTTCAAAAATCTCTACTATTCTGCATGGGGAAATGTGGGCAAACCTTAAAGCTTAGTATCCAAACCATGTTAACCAAACTAATCCTGCTACCTCTTACGTTGTGGAAGCTATGCAAGATTTAAGACTTACAACAGGATTTTGCATCATTACTTGTGCCATCCTCTGATTTATTTTGGACCACTAAATCGTTTAAAGTTGTGTATGCTGTTGAATTCCTCTAATTAGCCCAAAGTCTTAGTAGTCTTTTGCAGCCTTGTGCAGGGAGTTCAAAAACAGGGTGGAGATGCCACATGGAAACAATTAGCTTGTTAGGCTGTAATGCAACACTTTAAGATGTTTGCACTTGAGGGAAAAGATGCAAACAAATGACTTCTCTGTTACCAGAAATGTGGCACTGCATGGTAAAGTAGTTTCAGTGCTATTTTAACTATTACTTCCCTAGTGAGCTTATTTCTGACTGATGCTTGTCGGTTGTCTTCAGACTGAAGTGTATTTGCTTCCATATAGTTTACTATGTCTGTGTACATAGTGTATTTTCTTTTAATTACCTATACTTTCAAGTGACTATTTGACATATGGTTTCCATTTCATGATGGAGGATATAGCAGAGGAGACTAAATAGGTTTACTACACTATTACAACTGTAAATGCAATAAGGAATAACAGAAAAAGATCTTGCAAAACTATCCATTCACTTTTTGACCTCTTTAACCAATACAATACAGGGTGGCATGGAGCCGGAACCTATCCCAGCAAGCAAAGGGCACAAGGCAGGATACAGCCTGGATGGGACACCAGTCCATCACACAATAGTCACAAGACATAATAACACACCGTGGCCGATTTTCCCAGGATCCAATTTACCTACCGGTGTGTTTGGTAGTTGATGAAAAAAATAATATTTCACCTCCTGTTTATCAATGATGAAACAGACGTGCCTTATTTCAAGGGAAGGTCACAGGTTGCTTTAATTATTGGGAAGCATTCTACAGTAGTTAAGTATTTAAAGTACTTAAATGTCCAACGCTTGATGATATTCTACAAACTATTTACAGGCCAAACTCCTCCAGAAGGTGTTGTATAGTTGGACAATATTGTTTTTATGCAGCTATTCATTTACACTATACAATAGAATGTAGTGCAATCCTCAGAATGACAGTGTTCCATAATTTGAGCCAACAAGAGGAAGCTTGAGCAGAATAAGACTGAAGGCAGAGCAATCATCAACACAATAAAGAATACATTTCTTTATTGGGATATTGTCTATTTCCTAACATGTTTGTGGTGTGAATCAAGTAGAGACTCCCACCCCTAAGTGGGAAAAGTCTTAAGCCAGGTAAAAGTACAATTTTAATTTTAAACTGTACATTGATGCTGTGACACACGACACACTATTGCTTTACTGATGTGCTTGGTGTTGGCAATACAGTAAAAAAAAACCTTCACAAGGAATCTCAGCCCTGTGAACAAAGTTTGAGTTTCTTTTAACACTGAACAATGACAAGCAGTATTAACAATGTATGGGCATAAGAGATCATGAATGTAAAGTATACTCTATACTATGATAGTTAAAAATAAAAATGATCAGCAAACTGTAAAGGGTGTTCTCTAAAATTTCATTCTCTCTGCAAAACTCTAATATAAAATGGATCCCTGAAGAAAGGTAACATTGTCTTTTTCAGGGGACTGATTGCTTTGTGAGTTAAGCTCTTAACCACAAAGTTAAGTTTAACCTGCCCCGTAGCAGGTTAAGAATCGGATATGTTGCTATAGTTACTTAACTTTATACAATTAAATCCTTTTTCGTGAAATAGAAGATCCAGGCATTTACCATAGCAACATGTGTACAAAAGGTATCCAGTTAACTAAGTAATCTTGCTGCGTTAAACAACCCCCATGTCTTGAAGCCTTTCACAGACCTTAAGATAGCTTTATTTTTCCCATGGGATTCCAGATCTATTCACACCTTCCCACAAGTCAATCACAAGCCACAGAATTTGATTTGAAATGCATGAAAGCCATATTAAGCTAAAATAATTCATTTTTACAAATTAGTTTAAAGAGTAAACCCATATTAATGTTAGGTTGGAAAACATGCACCATAATCACAACACAGGTATTTGGGAAATATGTGAAAAGCTACATATAAAAAGGTCATTTTCATGGGGAAAGAAATAATTTCAGTGGCAGTGCCCTCTTCAATTGTATGGCAGTAATTGAACATTGAAAATATTAGTCATTTCAACTACTTCATAACTACTGAATTTCAGGGTGTGAACTTAAATATGTCTATTCATCATTACTTCAGTGGAGAAAACAAGCTTACCCAATTTTCTGCAGCTCAAATGCCTTAAAGATCTTGAGAAATCTAGAGGCATACAGCATCAGCATAAACAACTTCAATAAAATTAGCAAATGGGGACAATCCCCCCTCTCATTTATGAAAGCACAGGGACCTTGATGACGAAACTCCATGTGAGCTTGACAATAAAACATCCAGGAGCCACACACACTTGCAAAACTATCAATTTACCATGACACACCCTTAATCACAAAACAACCGCTTATGAGAATGCAAACATTCCAAACAATCAAACAATACTACTGTACCATTAAGAATCATTTTACAACAGGTGAACTATGTCAAAATCTAGCTCTCCAGTCCTGGTCCTGTAGGGCTGGTGCACATTTTTCTAGGTCAGGTCTTTCCAGTGGTAGGCCCGGGGTCCAGCACACCTGCTTGTTGTCATTCTGCCTGAGGTGTTCACTTAAATTCCAAATTGAACCAACGCATTGCTTGGTTAGGATCTTTGCAAGATGTGTTTTCAACTCAACGATTGGAGGTTTTCAAGTTGCTTAAAAATGCAGTTGATATAAAACAAGCTCCTACATGTTTAGGAATTGAAAACAAGGACTTTGAACTATAACCAGGTGTGTGGGTCCCCATTACCTGGATAAGGAGCTCCTATCATAAGGCTCTTGAAAGCAAATGCTCGCACTTTCAAGTAGAAGCTGTTTAACTAGTCCAGTTAAGCCAATGATGAGCTGATGCAGGTGATGCAAGAGCCTAACTGGACTGAAAACCTGTGGGTTATCTTCGCCAAGCAGAAACATTTATTTTTGGTTTAATCTTGACACTTGAATGAAGTCTTGTCTCTCAGTTTCCCTGCACTGTAGATGCAGTGCACAATCTACAATTCAGATTGCATTTTGGATCTATAATCACAAAATAAACTTGAGATCATCACAGGGGAAATGCCTCACCAGTAACTGTCCTTTCTCTTTCACACTTCGGTCAAGACTGTCTACACAACCAGTGCATTATCTGCTAGACATCAGTGGCAAAACAAAGGTAATTAAATCATATTTTTATAATTTTATGTTCGAAGCTTCAGACAAGCCTTTTAGGAGCTGTTACTGTTAGGTGTGGGGATTTGAATGTTACAAATGCAGAAATTCCCTGTGACAACATTTGGTACAACATAAATTAAGCCTCTATAAATCCTAACTATTCATTGATTCACCCAATTTTCTTCCCCCTCATAGATAAGATCACTTTATTGGCCATATACAATTTCTTGTTGCATACCCCAACTTGCTTTCCATGAGACACACAGACAGGGAGAGAAGCTTGGGGTCAGAGTGCAGGGTCAGCCATTTAGACAGCACCCCTGGAGCAGTTGGGGTTAAGGGCCTAGCTTAAGGGCCCAACAGAGTAGGATACCTCTGTTGGCCACTGGATATGAACCAGCAACCTTCTAGCCACTGCACAGCATCTTATATTCATATGATAGACACTATCATATGAAGCTAGTATCTAACTCATTGAGTACACTCTGTCTGGAGGACACATATTTCCAGATGTGGCTATGTTTTGGAGACAATTTTCTTTTTTTATCCAGGAAGTGTCTTGCTCTTCTAGATTTATTTTACTAAATGTAGAGGTATTCAAGGATTTGGCCCTCAAGAAATGGTAGAAACAGGTTTAGTTAGCTAGTCCAACCACAGTTAAAAATTGTTGGTGCTAATTGAAAGTCTTCATTGGATTGGATACATGGAGATTTCCATTGCTCAGTACAGTAGCTTTAAACTGCCTATATTGTAGCTGTATAATTGTTAAGGACCCTTTTAGTGGAAATGTGTAAACCACTGATGGGGGGGAGGTGTTGTTGTATCATGGTGTTCTGTTCTTCTTGTTTCATTTTTTAGAAATGTAAACAAAAAGATCCACAAATGTGCAGAGAGGTCTGAAGAAAGAAGAGAACAGATTGACAGATGCCCCATTGGGTGTATATGACAATAATTAGTAAAGATAACACCATATTTGGGTGGCATGAGGGCACAGTGGTAAACTTAGGTTCCTTGCAGCACTAGGGTGCTGGGTTTAATTCCTGGTGTGCTACCTCTGGGGATTTTTTTATGGGTTCTCACTGGGTGCTCCTGTTTCCTCCTATAATCCAAATACATACTGGAAGGTTAAATGGCTTCTGAGAAAGCTGGCCATGGTGTGAGTGCATGTTTTTCTGTATTGCCCTGCAATGGACTGGCATTAGGGTGTTTCCACCTTGTGCCCATTGCTTGCTTGGACAGGCTCTAGATAAAGCAGTTTGAAAATGGACGGATGGAAAATAACACGAGAACAGTCTCGTGTTGCTGCTACATTTTCAAGTCAATCATCCACCACAACTTTCAGTTCTTCAAGGATTTTCTACCAAGCTGAAAGGAAAGTCTAGGACCTTTGAACTGCTTTTTATAAAACATAGAATTTTTAAATAGAAACATTTCTTTATGTTCACTAAAATTTTCAAATAGAGAACTAGTTTAAATCCACAAATGTTTAAATGTCAGAATTACAGTTTTGTCAATCATAAAGATCTAAAAAAATAGTGGTCTTATTTAGACAGTTCTACAGATGTTCCGGTTTCCTCCCACATGAGCATTTGTGTTTGTACCTGTGTGTGCCCTGTGATAGACTGGCTTCCCATCCAGGGTGTATCCCGCCTTCCTTGTTGGGATAGACTCCAGCTCCCCTACAACCCTGTACAGCATAAACCACTTAGAAAATGGATGGATGGACACCATATTTGTAAAAATTAGTCTTGTGTTTTTTTTTCCTCTAAAGGCTAATGAAGCCTCTAAATCCACAAAGAGTGCTGATGGAGCACTTCTTCTAAATTTAAAGGGTGAATTTATTTTTGTTGTTGTGCTTTCATGTTGCTTATATGTTTTGAAACGCTTCCTTTCAAGGTGTAGCCAGTGCTAATGAAATAATACTGCTTGAATTACAAGTCTCGTAAATAGACTGGTACTAGACATTTGGCTGTTATGAAACTTTTTCATGAGAAGTATGTGTACAGACATTTTGGTGTTGAAAAAAAGATAAATCACTGTGTGTACATGGCTTTGTGTCTTAAAGTGTCTTTTAAGATGCAGGTTTCATAACACTATGTGTACATGGTTTTTATCTACAGAATCGAAGAACCAAGAAAAATACCAATTACCAAGTATAAACCAAGAGCAATTCAGTTTTTTTTTACTGCAACAGGGTTAGACACAGAACATAATAACATTGAAAACAAGTCAGAGTTGTTTGTCTTTTAACTACTGTTTCCCATCCATCCATTTTCTAACTGCCTCATCCAATTCAGGGTTGCGGGGAAGCCAGAGCCTATCCTGGCAAGCAATGGGCATCAGGCAGGACACACCCTGGACAGGAAGCCAGTTCACCGCAGGGCACATACAGACACAGACACACACACATTCACACCAGGGCCAAATTTTCCAGAAGCCAATTAACCTACCAGTACGTCTTTGGACTTTGGATGAAACAAGAACACCCAGAGGAAACCCACGTGAACATGGGAAGAACATGCAAACTCTACACAGATAGCACCCCAGGACCAGAATTTACTTCAGGGACCCAGCACTTGTGCTGCCCCTACTATATCTCACCCCCCCATAATGCTAAAATTGAATCTAATACAAAACCCTATTAAAAAAATAAACAGAGTTAAGTGTTGCAAAGGGCATACATGTGTCTAGGTTCTAGATTGGTAAAGTAAGATTTAATTTTTTTTATTAATCATTTTAACTCTTTTTGATAAATGTATCTTTTGGCACAGGACTGAATGAATTCTACTTGAAGAATGGATTTAAAAAACAAAATAAGCTAAAAAGAAAAAAAAATACATATAGCTTTCAGCTTCTTTACAGACGATTCATACCATGGAACATAACTCAGAATCAGAACATGATACAGAACATGTTCTGTATATCTATATCATTTAATTCTTAAATTATGTAAATGTGCTAAAGAATGCATGACAGTTAAAATGATTAAAGACTGGTTTCTTATACCACAGATTAAACAATTTCTATATTTTTGAATTGTTACCTATAATGTACAGCAGAACACAATTTTATAGTTTATATTTAAACAGATATTTATAATCTAAAAAACAAAAATGAGGCTTAATTACTTTAATATACATTCAAAATAAAGTTTTAAAAGAGCACTGAAATACCTGCTTACCTTAAATAGAAGTGTTTATTATATGGACATTTAATTATACAAAATGAGATTTACAAGCATTTTTAAATGAACATTCATTACATAAAAACAAATGACAACATCTGGAATATCTCATAATAATCCACTTAAAACCAAGTTTCAACTACACTTTGATTACTTTGATAACCCCACTAATTATAAATGCCTTAGATTACAGAAAGCCACTGACAACAAAATTGTTGTATAGAGCACATTCATAAGGCAGCATATAGGACATTCACAAATGTTTAAATTGTACTGAATAGTATTTACATTTATATAATTTTCAGTTCCACTACTATAGTATATAGTAACCCACATATACACTGAAAAAAGAACAAATCTTGAGACAGTGAAGTGAAATCTATTATTTTTGCTGTGTATTTAGCCATGTTATAATAATGTCATTTGTTCTGTTCAATCCTCCCCAATTTGGGTGAGCTTAAGGATTGGGACAAATTAAATGATTGTAATGTTAGTATTTGGATGCATACCCATTATATGCATTGTCTGCTTCAAGTCTGTGACCCATCAACATCACCAAATTTTTTATATGTTCCTGAATCAGACAATATGTCTTTTTCAAATCTTAAATGCAGCCACTTTCAACTGTTGCTTGTTTGTGGGGTTTTCTGACTTTTTTCAACATGAGTACATTACTTTACAGTTACACACCAGTATTAGTTATGATGGGGGTTTTCCAATGTTTATTTTAAACAATGTGAATAATTCATGAAATCATATCACCAACAAATATAACAATCAAGTCCACACAACTCCAGCACTGTTCAGCTAAGTGTCTTCTGGAACTAGACCTAAGTCCTAAGATAGGCTTTGTCTGGTTGTAGCATGTCTGTGAATCTTGATATTTTATTCAAGAACAAATTAACAATGTGAATTAGCAACACATCTGTATTATGTAAAAGAAAAAACAATATTTGTAACTGATACTGAGAAAATAGTCTTAATATTTTAATGCACAACCAAAAAACATACTGCAAATGATACATTCAAATATTCTAACCTATTAAATACACTGCTGAGAAGAAATCAGAAATTATGTTCTACTCTTTTCAAAGCATTTTTACTTCTTTATGTTGATCCACAATTCTAATATATTCTATGCACATTTTGAAATTTTGCTTTAAGCCAAGTTGATAAGTCCTGATCTGTATTTTTGTGCTTTTCCACAGTGGTTTAATCTAACCCTGAAATGGGACATAAAAAATATGTAGAAGTCTTTGTTTTAGAATTTGTTTTTTTTTCCTGCTGAGTAACTGAAGCAAACATAAACACTCTTACAAGGTAACACAGCACGTTACATGACTCATGGATTAGAAATTAGGTTTTATTAGCAGAAGTCTAATGTCTGCAGGTTGTTTAAGTAATGCTTTTTTAAATTAATGACACTTCATAATTCTTATGACATTTATAAAAATACTACATTCATTTCAGTGGAATTTTAGCTGCTATTTCATCCCGTAAAATTTCACATGCATAATACTGTAGATGAGTATCCCTGCTTCTGAATTTTCCTTTCAGATCTTCAAAATGAATCAGGCATCAATTATGGCTTTAACTTCACATCTGTTGAAGCTCTCAGTAGATCTAAAGGACAACGGATGACTTGTTTTTATAGGTTTCTTGATTTATTCTCTTTGGGAGCTGAAAAACAACCAGACTTTAGTCTAAACAAATAGATTCATAAATCAAACCTAGGCAGCTCCAAGCATTTCAAAATCTCCACAAAAACATTTTTTTTGTTTGGTTGCATAGACATCAATAATGACAGGTTAAAAATGCATTTAGGGCACATCTTTCACATACTAGTGAAAGTAATGTTAAAAATGATACAGGACACTCAACAGTAGACATACAGTACTGCATGAGTCCGAAAATTAAAGCTATCATTCTCGTACCAGTGTGGCAGGTTAAGAAGTGAACATGCCGTCCTACTCAGTGTGGACCTGCCAGTATAATCTGCAGAAGTGTTAGCATTGATTGGAAGTGTAATTTAGCACTTGGTTCATGCTTACACAAATCTTCCTTCTCATAGATCACTGTTGTGTAAGAAGGTGGGGATTTCCACACCAAGCTAGGACAATCAACTCCACACAACTCTAGCAGTGCTCAGCTAAGTGTGTGAGCACACTTTTCTTTATAACTGAAATTATAAAATTGTCTTGTTGACCTTCAAGTTTTACTATCCCTAAGTCCAACTTTAAACATAATGTTTTTGATGCTCTTTAATTCATATTCTATTTCTATCATTTTCTTGAAATATTATATTTCATATTTCACATGTATGCATGATTTATTATTTTATGTTTACTGTACTTTTTTGTAGTTAAAGTAAAATGCCTTGAACTAGAAGGCACTTGATAAGAATAAAATTGACCAATAGACCAGTACCACAAAAGGTAACTATGACACAACATCTGTTACTGTACATATGTTCTCATTTCTATTGTAAATATATTACCTAGCCTGACTGCAACAGTTACTTATATAGTGGACGTGTATACAAATATTTAAGAGATAGCTGAGGATGGGAACCACAGAGATTATAATCCTTTGAGAATGTTTAATTACTCTCTCTGTACAAACAAACATAAAACAACATGCTTAAGATTCTTGATTAATGAATCAATTCTACAGATACCAAAACACAAACTGATACCAAAACAAAGCTTTCATGCATTTTCTTTCAACGGACAGCAGCAAAGCAAACACTTTCAACATGGGAGCTATTAATGAGTCAAGAATATACAAAGCCTATTTCATTATCTTGAAGTGGAAAAAGGATAAAATCACTACAATGAATCATTCTGTGCCAAAATGTAGTAAAGAAAATCTTAAGGCTGTGATATTTCAGGTGTTACCTTGAATAAATCTTCCTGTATCACATAACTTAAAAAGAGGTTTGCACTGGATGCATTATATCATAATGTTCTTTCCAAGCACAGTGATTACAGTAGACTGCATATTAGTCATCACAGTGCAGCCCTCCACATCTTAATTGTTCCTTAGGAAAATGGGTAAATATTCCACAATTTTTTAAATGGTTAACAAATGGTACCAATGCTAAACTTTATATTATCACTGCCTTTGCAGTGCCTTTGAGTAACTGTCAAGCTACTATGATTAACACGGTTGTTGTAACTACAGTGCTTAACACTAGAATTTCAAGTCTGTTTATAACATTTTAATATATTAAAATATTGAAATTATTTCACTTTCCAGTCCCTTTAAGTTTAACACAAAACTTCACAATTCCATTTATACTTAAATACAGCATCAAATGTCCAAATGTTTTTCATTCATTTCAGTCCTTCTCAAAAACATAAAATCTTGAATCACTTGCAGAACGGATGTTACCTAAATATGAGAAAGTTTTATAAAATGTTCACTATAATAGAATGCTTTCAATCTACATACTGTGCAGTATTTATACTGGAAGAACTACAGGGCATTATGGAGTGTGTGGATCTTCCCCTCCCCCGTACACTTACACTACTCCCACCTGAGAAAAGTCTCTGTGCCCCAAGGTGTAATGGAAATAGACTTACAAAATCATTAACTCCCTCTAAAAATTAACATTATTCTCTCATCTTCTGAAACACAGATTTTACTGAACTCTTTGTTGGTGATGTTTGTATCTTGTGTTGTTGTGTTGGATTCTGCAAAACAAAGCTCCCCCAAGAGATAATAATTGTTGAACTGAATTATACTCAGGATATGATCTGCAACATTACCTGGTGAATGTTCACTGATGCAATCTACTGCTGACATTTCATTCACTAGTACTGGAAACCCAGTATGTTTAAATCATGAGAACTCACCAATTAAATTGGAAACCATGAAACTGCACCTCACAAACTGTTTCATTACAATCTTTCATGAGATTCCCCCATATCTTGTAATAAAGTCTCTTTCCTCTCATCTGCCACCTCATCCACTTTTCCAATTCAGAGCAATTTTCCTTCATGCTTTTTACAGTAGGTCATCACAGCTCCAGGACTCTTTAATCTAGTTAGATGCTTTCATTTTTAGAGTACTCAATGAGAATGCACTCTTTTCACTGTTCTCAGCTACTCTATTGGCAGATCAGTGTGTTTTACATGTACTCATGTCGCTGTAGTTCCCTAAACTGTTGCTTTCCATTATTTCGAGATGACCAATATACCATCAGTATTTTTTTAACAAGAATTTGGCCTCTGAACTCCATCACACACCTCTGCTGAGAATGTATAACCTAATTCACAATTTGCAAGCAGATAATATTAAGGCAATGTCTGCACAATGCAAGCAACTTGACACCTGCCAAGCAAAATTGGTTCACTGTGCGCTTTTGTTTCAGGAAAACTGCAATGCCTCATTACAAAAGAAGAAAGTATACAGAAGCAGTCCTCTCTGCCAAGGTAGTGTTGGGATCTATACTCTCTTTGCCTGCTAAAGTCCGAAGGTGTACCAGATCTTGCATTCATTTAAACTGTATCCATTAAACAGCCAGGATCATGCCGGCATTGAAGAATTTCTTTCTTCAGAGATGAGGGAAGGTTTCAGATCCGACCTCCTGGGCCTGTGCTGAGGACTGCTGCGAAGATTGTCATCCATCTACAGTATAAAAGAACAAAGATATATCTGAATGCACAAATACAACATAAAAACTACAGCAGTAGGTAAAAAACATTTATTAAAACTCAACCACTCTTCTATATATTTTTTACAATTAGTAGTAACAGATTTGGCACCATAATGAATTCATGATTTTAAAAGCATAATTTTCATGCCACATTCCAAACCTAAACACAGAAATACTGTGGTTAATATTCGAGTGTGCTTATTTTTGAAACAGGAACAAGTAATAGGTTTATTCCATGCTGAAAAGAGAAGAAAGAAAACACAGCTTCACCCGAAGAAGGCTTCACAGCCGAAACATTCTGTTTTCTTTCTTCTCTTTTCAGCATGGAATAGAACTATTACTTGTTCCTGTGCAGCCTACGCATGCTGACGCAGCTATCCACCTGAACAATTTTTTAAACACTCTAAGAAATATACTGACTTAATTGTGCACCATGCCAATATTTACAAAATATATAATGTAATGTGAAAAATAGGTATTGTTTTATTAAGCAGGATTGATACCTATCATTTAGAGGAAATTTGTTTTTTACAAGTATCCACAATCTATAGGCTAGCTATGCTAGAATTGTACACCTCATTAACATCAAAATTATTTACAGTACAGGCATGTGTCAGTATAAAATATCTCTAGCTGGAATTTTGTATTTGTCCACTATTTGAAACTAAATAAAATTAATTTGTAGTTGAGTACTTTTGTCTCTTGGAGCCTGTTTCAGAACACGTAAACTAATGAAATCAGATAGGGCTGTGAGAATGTATAATTTAAACACAACAAATTACACTGCTACCAAACAGCTGTTATAATTCTCCCTGAAAGCTGGCAGCAGATAGACATGGGGCAGTAATGAGCATACCATAACCATTACTGATCCAGATAATGCCTGTTAACCTGAAATATAAGGTGGCATGTTTTCACTAACACATTTCCCACTAACATTTTTAACATTTCCCAATTTTTTGTAGCCATTAAATATTGCATAGCTTCTACTATATCAGCATGGCAAATATGTCTTTACAATAGTGGCTGCACTGGAACATCAGGGTAGAAATGGTGAACCTAGTGTAATTAGTTGACATGACACCACCCGAGATGTCTAAAGAAGGGCACGGACAGCCACTAGAATGGTCATTGCAGGTCTGTCCTAATTGGTAGTACAGTGTGAAATCCCAAGCGTGATATCATTTGATTAGGAAGTCAGGCCTCTGCAGGCTGCATGGCCATTGCCACCAGTGGGCATTGCACATGGGTGTTACACATGTAATTTGAAAATGATTCCTTTCCTTCTGAAATTAAGGGAAGGATATACTGTACAAAGTTACAGCTGATCAACATTTATTGCATACAGCACTGGCATAGAAGGCGTAGCTATATCATCCTTGAGAACATTTTCACAAAAGCAACTTATAGTTCTTTGGGTAATCTTTTACTCTAAACAAAGATAATCAAGATAACATTGTAAATTTACTTACAAGGTAAAACATGTAAAAGTGCAAGTCTAGACTCCAGATTAAATTCAGAAAACACTGGGTGCATTTTTCTAAAAAAACATTCCATTTACTGCGTTGATATCTAAGATATTGAAAAAGCTCTTAATTATCTCAATTATATCCATATTTTACCATTTTATGGATAGACACACTGTTTCACTCCATTCACACTATTTATCCAATTTATAAAGACTGCAAAAAAAATGATTTTGCATAAGGATTTGCATAAGAACAGAAAGAAACAGAATGCAAAGGAAGGCATGACCTTTTCAATTAAGTTGGATTCTTTATTAACAAGCTGTGTCAGCTTTTGCAGATTTGCATCTACTGCATCCTGGCTGGCTGGAGATAAACCTGAAGACAAAATATAAAGAAGACAGGAGAAGAGGTGCATTCACAAAAGCAGCATGAAGAAGAATGAAAAAGATATAAAACAAAACCACATGACAGCTACAAAGCAAGTTAATGCAGGCAGTTTGTAATCCCAGACTCAGAATTTCTCAAAATAGGCTCAGTCTTGCTGGTGGACCCTCTGTAACAAACTTTACTCTGTATCAAATATTGGACAGCTAAATCCTGTGGCACAGGAAGCTGCTTCAGTCAAATACCAAGCTGATAATTACAAAAATAATTCATCAAACAGGAAGCAAAAGAAATGTTCACATTACAATTACTAACCAGGTTACCTAAGGAATCAGTTTCAGGTTTTAGGTAAATCACGAAAGACCCTTTCTTAGCATTGTGTAAATTCATATAGAGAATAACCATGCCTTATATTGCCGCTATCTTCCCTTATACATGTATGCTCTAGCTGTTTCTAGGAGTCGGATAGGAGGGACAGGAGAGCAGAATTGCAAGCTCTTCTGGTTTAGTGTCCTTTAATGGTTAACAGGTGTGTACTAATCATGGAGGGGTTAGAGAGCAGGAGAGAGAATGTAGCAGCATATGTCAATGGGGTTGAGTAAAAGAGAATGAAAGGAAACTCCCCCCCCCGTATTACGCAAGGAGAGGACTGAAATAGTTAGTTAGTTAGAAATAATGATGAATGGAAAAAAGAGTTTGAAATCCTATAATTACAATAATTAACCACCAAATATAGTATACACTTAAAAATATACAGTACAGTACATACATCAATTAGAGAATTACCTTTTAACAAATGTATAAATGCAGTACATTTCATTAACCTACACTGTATGACTCAGTAAATATAACACACAGTAAAAATAAAAATTCTAAAGTCACTTAGGTGCTGAAAGTTGCTGCACAGCTTGCTTTTCACTCCAGTAACGTAAACGCTCCTTAAATATTTCATTATGGGACCCATGGGAGGTCTTTACATGGAGTCAAGTCAGGTCAAGTCATAGATAATCTGGAGAGAAGGTGTATTTAAAAAAAGCTGTGCCTTTTGTGTTAAAAAAGACCACCTATGATTATGAACGATCAAAATATAAAATGCAACATAATTTTCAAACAGGGTTTAAGGCAAAACATAAAGTGCCCTCCTTAAGCATTCGGACATCAAAGTCAAAGCTCATTTTTGCCTCATAGTGAAGCAATTTGTACTGTGATTAGAAGATTACATGAATGTACAATACAGTATTTAACAAAAACATATTGACGTGAAACTGTTGTTCAAATTCAGTTCTGAATGTTCAGTTCCTCTGATCTTCAGCACTTACTGTTCAATGTTTTAAATGTGCTTTTGTAGTTTCTGAAGGACAAACCTATCTTAATCAGCAGTAAAGATGATGGAATAACTCCAAAGCAATGACAAATCTGATCCAATAGATTTTGTCAGAATAAACAGAAACAAAAAAAAGGACACAAGTGGGAACTAAGAAATGTCTTACCAGAGGCGCTTTCTACAAAGTAAGTTTTAATTATGGCATCACAAAATTGGCCAAGGTTGGTCAGCTGCTTCAGGTGCACTTGTAGCTGTCCATTAGGAAGGTCTGCTTTATGAAGTGGTGCAATATATCCAAAAACGAAGGCATCAAGGCTGGCTGGCCTATGGACATAACAAAACAGAAAATCAAACACTTAACTAAGTGGTCAAATAAATTTTGTATTGATTCTAGGATATCTTTTAAAACCAGTATTCAACTGTACAGTTGGATCTTGACATTCGCAAGGGTCCGGTGCAGAGAACTGTTGCAAACAGCCAAATTCACATATAACCATTATACCCCTATACTGTTGCAAAATGTACAGTACAAGAGTATATAATATGTATGTATGGATAAAAGTTATATGTAACTCTTCCTTACATGGTAATTAAAATACTGCTGCATCGGCTTTAAGTTAATTGGAATAACACTGATCGACTAAAAGAAACAACAGAAATCACTGTTAATCACTCATAGTAATCAGTTAAAATAATAAAAAAACATGAATCCCTCCTCCACACCAAGCCCACACTCTCTTTCCTGGCTCTGAGATTAGCACACCCCAATGTAATGAAATGTGCGTCTGTTGTGCTGCTAATTTATAAGTTACTGTCAATAACCTTCAACTTGGTTTCATCCCACTCTGCTCTTCTTTCATCCAAGACCTCAACAGCCAGATCGAATCACAAATAAGCAAATGTCCGCATGTTAAATTTGCAGATGTCGAGACCATACTTTAATTCAGCTTCTTTATTAAAGGCTGTTATTTGAATCCAGCCAAAAGTAACAACACATTAGCTAGATAAGAGACTCGAAGTCTGGTTTACACAGATGAAAGCCATTAATGATGCAGTAAAGTAGCTACAAATTATATAATTACACTTAGCTGCATTTATTTTACAGCATAGGCTCTTTATAAACAAAATTTGCCTTCTGAACTGAAAGTGATAACATTTCATTTGTGATTTGCTCCACTCTGCATTTTGTTCTCATTCAAGACTTTACTCACATGTTTCCAAAGAAATACTGGGATGTCCCCAATCTATGCGAAAGAAGATTCAGGCACTCTTTGGCTTCACTGTAAATCTAATGAGAGACATGAGGAAAAGACAGGCCAGTATCTAACATTACGATATTGGTTTGGTACATCCTGCCACAGACCAGGCAAAGCTTTGGTACTTATGTAATTATAGCATGTTTCAAATTACCTCCTTCTTTATACTTTATTGAAGACTTCAGTTCAGATTTGGTTTCCTTACCAATAATTATACAAAGTTAACAAACTGTTCCAACATATTAGGAATGGTTGAAGTAACCCTGTAAAAACTGTTAGGGCACACATCTCCTTATACAATATTTTAATTATGAATACTATACAGTATGTCATATATGACGTGCATATGCTTTTCAATTTTACTCACAGTGCAGTAAATGCATGGTGATGTGAATGTGTAAAAAAACTGTAATGACAGAAGTATTGCAGAGCAATCTAACTATTACTCTTATCAGGCAAAAAACAGACAAATAGTTAGGGTTTCAGCTGAGGTTACAGTAAATTTGTGAGCTGGGTTTTGAGAAAGAGCTCCAGTTGTTAAAATATAGCATGAATTAAGGTGGGAGCTAATGGTAGAGAGAATGACCATTACTGGTATTTTCCACTGATCATTATTTGATCTGAATACAATAGTTTCTCCAACTACATACTTTTTATGCAACATGTGCACATTATGGTCATTATGTACAATAAATACAATTCTGAATGTTATTTTTTTATATTTTTTATACTGAGAGCTTATTGGTCCTGTGTGTGTGATTTTAATTTTGGACATGTTTTGTTAAAGCAAAGCTATATAATTTTACATACTATTCATCTCTTTTAAGTATTCTGGAAAAATAAACAATCTTTTTTCATGAATAGTATATAGTATTTGAGAATGACCTGGAGGGAAAAAAAAGACTTTCTCCCATGGCCAGCTAGATTGTCAGGAAAAAAATGGAAAATAACTTACACTAAAGGTGAGAATCAACTTGGAATGCTCAAGATGGACCAAACCTGAGAACCGCTTCAGACTTTGACATTTATATATATTAAAAATATAAATAGAAACTTAAAAAGACAAAAGACAAAACAAAGCCAGTTAAATTCTAATTTTTCAGGTTTCCAGGTATTCTGTCCTTATCACTTATCCACCATATGAGTAAAGGTTGTATGTCTCTAAATGAAAAACGTTGTTATTTATATGAGGTCGCACAATGATCTTAAACTCAGAACAGTCAGAGGCTACATTTTAATTTACTGAGAAATCCAGGGCACTGAGATCACATTCAGTGACATTTTTGTTAAACCACAATATCTTTCACCTTCTCTTAGATTACCAAGAGAACATTAAAAATAACTGTCTTCTACTCACATTGCTTTGCAGCCAGACAAGAATGGCCACTGTTCCCCATTACTGAACTACCAAGACTGTAAGCCGGCATGGAAATTCAAAAGAATGGACACATCAATGTAAAGGCACTTAAGAGAGGGCTGGGCCACCACATTCAGCCAGTTCATGCAAATTCATGCACCATGGCGTAGAGTCTACCAGCATATGGAATCTTGCAGGAGAGACACTGCGCCAATCTCCCATGAGAAAGTCAATCAACTCAATCCAGGCCGATGGAGGGGGAAACACTTCTCTGGTGTCATTCTGGAATATCCCATAAATGTTCTATTGGGTTAACATCTGGTGACTGAGAAAGCCGCGACATATGGGTAACATCAGTTGTGTGCTTATTAAAACACTGGGCGACTACATGTGCACAGTGGATGGTGGCATTTTCATCCTGGAAGACACTCCTAATGGCAAGCAAGAAATGCTGCAAGACGGGTTTGGAAATGATCGCTCAATACAACTAAGTTATGATGTGAAGTGTTGCCGTTGCCTTCTTAGGGAATGAATGCAACCAAACCATGCCAGGAAAATGTGTCCCACAACATGGCAGAACCCATAATGCATCTCATCAAATCCCATTTCTCCACCGTCTGTGTTCTCTGTATTACTGGACTTACAAACATGCCAGGTGTGATGAGCGGTTTGTGTACTGCAACCTGACTACGCCATCACAATTTATGGAGTTCCCCAGCAGATCATTGTTGATGAAACTGGCTGCTTGCAGCCCAGGCTGATTTTCAGTCAGTTTATCTGCAGTTGCTTTCCTGTTTAGTGCATGCATGATTTGGACGATATCTTTCCCTCAGCATTCTGATCTGACATCACCTTAGAAACCACTGCTTGTGAAACAACAGCAAATAGTCTTGGTCACTGAAGACTCTTCCAAACATGCCCCTACAATCACCCTTCTTTCAAAGGCATCGTGGTATCCTCTTACAGTCATTCTAGCCATAATTATAAGCAACCAGCCCCGTGAAATATTTTTATACATATCCCTAAGCATGCTAGGATGTAATTTTCATATTTACACAACTCTGCCCTTGCTTTCATTATACATGGTGTCCCTCATTTATCCAGGATCAGGAGTAGAGATGTTATCCAAGTATTCCAAGTATTTATTCATGTGACACATGTGTCCATCAATAATCTGCATTATCAGCCTGGGCTACTGAATAAAACACTATAAAACAAATTGCCTTACTTTTGCTTCCACCTCACTGATGCTGTGCAATGGAGGTTCCCCTTTAGTCAACATAATCCGAGACAGAGCCTCGCTGGACAGCCTGCTAGGTAGGAAGAAGTTCAGTGGAAATGGGGTTCTGGAAGCAAACCATGGTCTTGTTACATTGGAGTAGTTTTCAACATCCACCCAGAATGTATGCAACTAGAAAAGAGATGGAAATCACAGAACACATTAACTTGACACTCTTATTTTGTGCTTGATTGAAAATCTTGTCAAACTGACTTGTTTGAATCCTCCAGATCTTACAAATATATCGTTCTTTATGAATCTGAAGTCCAATCCATTTTCAATATGAGGAGACTTTGAAATGAGTCAATGATAACAGATTGTGTGGACTATGTGTCATGTAATTTCCTTTTTGTTTTAAATATTATAACTTTTAGAAAAATGTTTTGAAGTTTTCAAACCAGTCAAAATTTCACTAGGTCACATGTTTAGCAATGCACAACTTTGTTATTGTATTGTATCAAATCGTGATATTATTTCTAAAGTGAATGTAGTTGGTTTTCTGGAAAAACCATTATCTATTGGGAAAGCTGAATTATTTATTAACATTAAACTTTGTTATTTTACATTTTGGATATTTTTGTATATATAGTGTACCTTCCTTCCTCTGTTGCCTTCCTACAACAAAGTGTCACCAGGAAATCTGTTAAACTGTTAATTTATTGATCACTGCACACAATCAGCTTTATATCAATCAAACAGAACGATTGTCCATTTCTTTGTCATTCAGCTTATCTGACCCACAAAAACATATTCATCGCTAGAAGATAACAGACACACTCTTTCTCCTGGACAACACAGTACAAAATCTGTTTCTGAGAGACAGCAAGAAAGAGAATTACAGACTAAAACTAAAGACTCCCATATTTCAGGTCAAATAAGCCCTGGCCAAATAAAACCAGGGGCTTATGTACACCATAAAAAATGCAGGACACTGTTTTGTAAAAGAAACCAACTCACATCAAAACACAATCTTTTAGGACTAAAATGTTGCATGTCTGCATTTTCTTCTTTACTCTTATTAAATGTACATGTATTCCTGTAGCATTTGGTCATTCCAACTACAGTGGTATTTGTATTTCCCTCTGGTGATGGCTGTATTTCAGTAGAAATATACAGTACTTACCAGTGCCGGACGCAGTTTCTCCTCAAGCAGCGCAATAAAGGCCAATGTATCAGCTCCTTGTTTAGCTGTGAGTTCATAATCAGCATTGTATCTCTGTTAAAAGAAAAACATGCTTGTATGCAAGACGTACACTTTCTATGTGCTCAGTCATTAATGTTCCTATGATTTCAGTATAAGTTTGGCAATTGTATTATGTTTCAAAAATCTCAAAACTAGAGTAGCCTCAAAATCTATACATACCTTAATTAAAAAATATTTTAATATTTTCTTTTTCAATCATTCAAATACAAATTGTATTAAATAATAAAATTAGAAAGGTTTTTGAAACCTGTAAAAAAGTATTTTAGCCCAAATGTAAACATATATTTAGGTAACAAGTGCTAAATAAATATTATGATCCAGAATCTTAATGATTTCCACTCACCCTCATAAACAATTAAAAAAAAGATGAAAAATAGTAGCTATATAAAACTTGTGAAATAAATAATATCATAATGTAAAATGTGATCACTTTCTGTCCAAGGCATCTACTGCTCTTGACCTAAGGACACATCCCAGGGTCTAGGACACCAGTAGAGCAATAATGAAAAGATGTAGTAGGGTTTTTCAGGTCTGCTTTCTACAGTTAAAACATGAATTACCTGATATAAAAAAAGCAGCTTGTATTTTACTTAAAGGACAAAAACACTTGCTGTCCATGGAGAAGGTTTTACAATTCATAACCGTGTAAAGGATGAATACTGGTTTGGAAGACACAGATCTGACTATTGTTTATAGTGTCTTTGAAGCAGTGATGTCCAGTGAGGCACTCATATGAAGAGTAGGCTAGCCCCAATACTTCATAAATCACTGAATTTAATCTGTGCTTTATCACTAGCTGACTGCAAACAGGATTGTACCGTCAGAGGTGCAAAATTAGCACTTCTGGGTTTTACTAGATTTGAGATGGCGATGGTATCCTCAGACTCCTACTTAATAGCAGCCCCTTATAAAGTACTACAGTACGCTCCTATTAGCTCACTCTGTTATTGGAGCATCTTTCCTTCCTTCACGCCTTAGAATCCTTGTTTTCACTGCGGTTTGACAGTGTGGAAACAGAAACGTCTGACAAAAGCAGGCACACTAACACTGCCTTCAACTATAACTTTCTAAAATGCGAGTTGTAGCTGTGAGTTTAGCCAAATAAAAACCGGAGATTCCTAATTAAGAGGTAGAGAGAAAAAACACTGATGGAAAGTTTTATAAAATGTCCGTAGGGTTTTAATGTACTTTAATGTACTTCACATTATAAATTTAAAAAACAAAAAATCAATATCACAGAACATGTGGCCTGAAAGCAAAGAGATGTAACCAACTTAAAAAATGTGAAACCTGTTTCCTTAAATAGCTCAAAATGTGCACAGGCTCTGTTACAGTGGTCCCATCAAACTCCAGTGCTGGCACAGTTCCTAAGAGAGAGTGAAGAAAAGTTTATGTCATGGAATGAAGTAAAATCACATTTAAGATAGTGAAACACCTTAATAATAAGGACTAATTCAAGGACAGTCCAAGTTAAAGTCACTGGTTAGACTGTACTGGAAGAGTGACTTGTTTACTTAAATTGGAAATTACGCTTCTCTTCAGCTTATGTTCAAATGGCCTCTCGTGTTTCTGAAGGATTCAAATTCCCATAAGAAAAATACAGTAGCAAGCAAAACAGAAGTTAAACTCTTGATTTGCTATGACATGTAACAGTTACAGGATGACAATCTCATAAAAGACAAGTGTTTTTAGTGTTAGTGTTTTTCAATTGATACATGAACATTTGTACAGCACAAGCTAAGTCCAACAGTATGCATATTTAATTTAGCTATTATACCTTCAATCCTTGAGTGTTCCAAGGAGTTCCTATTCTTGTTTCAACTGATAACCTTAACATTAAATAATTATCTTAAAGTGGGAAACCGTAGAAGCTAGCACACCTAAAAAAAAAACAAGTAGAGGTTCATTCCACACTGAAACATTTTCAGGACTGAATGAACCCGTACTTATTCTTACAAATATCACATACAGTATATGTCTATTTATGTGAAAACCACTGCAGCTTTCACTGGACTGAGAGAATTAGAAAGTGATCAAATAATTGTTTCAAAATAACAAATAGTAATTTCAAAACTAACGGGTCAAAGACTGGAGAACCAGCTCCTAGGTTTGATAATTCAAAATTAATGCTATTAAAAAAATCCATAATTAACTATATATTATACTTACTAATATGAGTAGATTACACATTAAATATCTATCAGTGAGTGGTCCACTGATCTCTGTCAGTTGTGTTGTAGAGAACACTTTGCTGTGTTGTAGCAAATAAAACATTTAGCATACAAGATGGGTAGTTATTAAATAAGTAACCAGAATAGATTACATTTAATTACACATTTTTGTTACTTTATCATCACAGATTTATCATTATCTTAAGAAAGAAGCAACTGCATTTTAAAAAATGGAGTGAAACCTATATGAAATAATTGAAAATAAAATGAGTTTTTCCTTATAGCCACTTTATAAGAGCATCACAATGTACAGTACATGTGTACTGCATCCCTTAAATCATGTATAAAATGTATATTTTCAGATTCCACCGGAAGCATTGCTGCAATACAGTACAGTGATTCTATTTAAAAAAAAACATATGGCATGGATTTGATTTTATATCTATTTATAAGAATAAAAGTTTTGCGGGCAGTGGAACGGATTTTGGCAAACAAATATCAACTATAACACTCAAGCAACTGGCAGAGGTGGTAATGAAAATACATTGCTTAAACAGGCTGCTGGTCCAAACAGAAAAAAATGTATATTTATATTTTCACCTGTTAAGGTCCTCCATGTTAAGTCAATAGGCAGTACTTTCAGCTGAGCTCCTGAAAATCTGGCGTAGGCCTAGAAGAACAAGAGAACGTACCCAATGACAAGGACAAACTACATTTCAGGCTAATACTCCATTTTTAATGCTATGCTTGAATTTACTGCATTCCAGATATGTAAAGAGCATAAACAGTCTCCTTATTTTAACTGTGAATAAATGGATAACAAACTTTAAAAAAAAGCACATAACACTTATATCAAAATAAAAATATGATTAACATATCAATTTGAAGAAAACTGAGATGTTTAAAAGATAGCAAGTAATTTTGTTTTGGAGATATTATTATTATTATTAAAGGATTGGAGTTCTGCTAATATGGTAAACAAAGAAGAAGGTTAAACCTTGAAACAACACTAAGTACGTTAGAAATCAGAAAAAAATACAAATTTCCACGGTTTTTAAAAAACGGGGTATGAAGTCATTTTGGACAGTGACAAATCATGCACTTTATGCACTGTTATTTTTCAAAGCAGACTCGAAGTACTGTATAGTGAAGGTTAAGTAGAGATGCACTATTAAAAATAAAACCCGTGACCTTGAAAGTATCTCTAACTAAACTGCGCCATGCTTTACTATTTTCATTTCACCAGAGTGATAAAATATACAGAATTTAATCATTTATTTTACTGTGCAAGCAACAGCAACCATAGATCTGAATACACTGTACATCTGCCGGTGTTATCAGTCTTTTTATTTGAGTATCGGTAGCCACAAACGCATCACGGTTTTTCGCCACTTCTCTGTAGACATATTTTAAATTCACTATTTGTTCGGTGCTTGCTTGCGCATTTATATTGAAAGCAGTTACCATAACAATAAGAGAATCAGTATGTACGGATGGCAAACCCCAATCACTACCCCAGCAGATCAGCTCCATGGGAGTCGCCATTTTTACTTCACTGAACAGGAAGTACTCAAAACTGCCGCTGTGTGAATCTGGGCATTCATCTTATTCTACTGAGCGAGGCAGCGCTATGCACAGATCAAGGATGAACTCTAACAACAACAAAACATGTCTGAAAAAAGTCATATTTTAATTAAACCTTCCTATAACTAATCGGTAACGGAAAGCCGAAATGCTTTGATGGGTCAAATTTCTTCTTCGGAACATGTAAAACTGAGAAACCTTTCTCTCACGTGTGCACAGAAATAAAACATTTTGTTGTACTCTACGATTGATGCGTGGGCGCAATTCCCAGATAGTGAGAAACATGTTTTTTTTCTTAAAAGCTGTGAAAACTAACGTTCTTAGAACATTAGTAGTATGACTTTTGAAAATACTTTGTCCAGTACACACAATATTAAATATTAAAATGGAAAACAATGTGGATAATCGTTCTTCTTTGACACATTTTAAAGTTTGTGGTGTAGAAATTCAAATCACAAAATATACAGCAAACTGTAACATCCATCCAACCATATTATCCAATACAGGGCAGAGAACCAGAGCCTGCAAACAACGAGCACAACGACGAAGTTATTTAATGTTTAATTTGAATGGTTTCTTAGTCTAAGACAATACACACACGCTCACAATATCCAGGTAATATAAAAGAATAGAGTTATAAACAAACTTGAGAACTAGAAAATAAATAAAAATTCCTTATATCGCAAATGAAAGTGAAATTTATTTTTTTAGAAATAGTGATGCATTTTTTCATTATTTAAAATGAATTGTAACTTTCTAAGTGCTTTGGACCTTTAAGCAATGCAATATTGCACTTATGCTTGGGAGTCTTAATTCTGGAATTTATTTCCTGGGCTGGGTGCTATTATATTAAGTTTAGAATCTGAAATCCTTTCATAATTAAATCCCATTGATTTACCTCAAATATTTTAGACCAATGCAGTGACTTACCAACAGCACAGATTGCAACAGAAATGAGGAAAGCATGACATAAAATATTAATAAAAAATGTTATTTTTTTGTTTTATATGCCTTAGATGTTCCTGCCTGAATAACACGTTTTTGTTACTCTAGTTTACTAATAACACAGAGAAAACATTACAACACAACCTGAACCTGTAGTACTCTTACTTAAAAAAATAACTTTCCAAAAGTTAGATTCTTCTAACTTTTGGAAAGTTAAAGTTAGAGCATTCTACAAAATGATCATCTACGGCCTTATGCTTTTCAAATATTTTATCACCTTCAAGTTGGAAAATAATTCTACACTTTTTCTCAAAGGATTATCATATGAATACAAATATTGCTTTTTTTCTGTATCATGTTAGGATTTGTTTTTTAGGAAGGAGCTCTTGTTAGTTTCAGTGCTTCATTTTTTCTATACAAATTGTGAAAGGCTTCTTAGAAATAGTCAAATGCAAGTTACAAGTGAAATATTCCCTAAAGTGTTTTCCAGACTGTCTGCCCTATATTTTTATTGGAACACCTCCATGCCTTTGCTTCATAAAGTGTCAATAAAAGAAAATCATTTCACTTCCAATGTCATACCTTTTCACAAATGTAATTGAGGTTGTAGACAAGTCACCATTATGGAGTGCTATTAAAGTACTTTTTTATTCTGACAGGACACATAGGAAATTAAAGGTTCTAGAAACTGCCTTCATCCTCTGTGGATACAAACGTGGGCGCCACATTGAGGGGTATCTGCACCGAGGTCTGTACTTTGCACAACAGGAGTCTGGTAATTAAACTCCGGTAATAGCTTTACCGTTAATCTTGGCTGAAATGTGCAAGGTGACAAAAAGAAAATAGAAGATTGTAGATTTCTAGTGGTGTTCATAGACTGGGACAATTAAGACCCTCTTGAGCTCATACTGTATGCAATAATAACAATTCTTGGTGTTTTTCAGATATAGAATTTAGAAAGTGGTTCTTTTTGTCATTTGTTGAATCAGTGAATTGTCTTTGCACAAAAAAAATCATTATGTGGGGCTAGTAAACTAAACTTTTTTAATAATGTTTTATTTAACTTTAGTAACCTAATAATAATTTGGTATATGACGCATACAGGAAATACTTTTAGTCTCCTACTGTATATTGCATTTTTTCATGGTTTACATTAAAAAGACTAAAGTTTTTTTAAAAGTTATTAACTGTTTATTTTGGAATCCGACACTCCTGCATCTCTAGCTGCTGTTAATTATATTTGTTATAATGTAGTAATGTATTTATTTTTCCTTTGAAAATGTTCTTATGACCATTTCTTCAAGAACTTGAACTTGAACTTTATTGCCATATGTAACCGGTACTGGTACAATGGAATTCTTACTTACAGAAAGTCTCTCGATAGTAAAACAAGTGTAAAAGACAAAACAAAGTGCAAACAGTGCATCAAGACAATGTACAAACAAACAATAGACAATGTGCAAGTAAACATGTAGACAGTTTGAATGTAAACAATACAGATGTGTAAACAATGACTGGAGAAGTGCAATAGATAAGAAATCATAAAGAGGTAGATGGTGATGGTGTAGGTGTGGTCCGAGGGGGATGTCTAAATGTGTTCGCCAGTCTCACTGCTTGTGGATAGAAGCTATTGAAGAATCTAGTGGTAAGTGTCCGTATGCTCTTATATCTCTTGCCTGAGGGCAGTGGGGTGAAGAGCTCATGCCCAGGGTGGTGACTGTCCTCTGTGATGGCCAGAATTCTATCACGGCAGCGGTCCTCATAGAGCTGTTTAATCTCGGTGAGACCGCAGCCGATGATCTTCTGGGCCATATTGACCATTCTCTGCAGTGCCTTTCTTTCTCGCAAAGAGGTGTTGCCATACCACACAGTGATCCCGTTGGTGAGGACGCTCTCGATAGTGCAGTGGTAGAAGTTCACCAACACATGTATTGGCATCCCCCATCACTTGAGGCACCTCAATAAATAAAGGCGCTGCTGAGCCTTCTTCATGATAGAGTCAGTGTTCACAGTCCAGGTTAGATCTTTAGAGATGTGAATTCCCAAAAACCTAAACCTGGTGACTGTTTCCACTTCCGTTCCATCAATATTGAGTGGGCTGTGAGTGTATGGCCTGTGTCTCCGAAAGTCCACTATTAGCTCTTTCGTTTTCTTTATGTTCAAGTCCAGGTTATTGCTATGACACCACCTAAGCAGCTGTACAACTTCATCCCTGTAAGTGGACTCGTCATCATCACTGATCAGTCCTATTATAGTGGTGTCATCGGCAAACTTAATGATGCGGTTGTTGTGTGTCTTGCTGTGCAGTCGTGCGTAAATAGGGAGTACAACCTTGGACTCAGACAGCAGCCTTGTGGGGTTCCAGTGCTCAGGGTGAGTAGTGTTGATGTTTTATTGCCTATCCGCACCACCTGTGGTCTCTCGATAAGAAAGTCCAGCAGCCAGTTGCAGACAGAGTTGCACAGACCTAATCCCCTGAGCTTTGTCACCAGTTGGCTGGGTATGATGGAATTGAATGCTGAACTGTAGTCCACAAACAGCATTCTCACATACGAGTTCTTAGTGTCCAGGTGTTCCAAGGCTGTATGCAGAGCCAGGGAGACGGCATCATCCACTGATCTGTTGTTCTGGTAGGCGAACTGCAAGGGGTCCAGGGACTCTGTGATGGAGGAGTTGATGTGTGACAACGCCAGCTTCTCCAGGCATTTCATCACCACAGATGTTAATGCTACTGGGCGGTAATCATTCAGGCATGTCACTTTTGTCTTTTTGGGGGTTGGAACAATAGTGTTTTTTTTAAAGCAGGTGGGGACCATGGACTGTGACAGGGAAGAGTTAAAGATGTCTGTAAACACTGTGGTCAGCTGGGCTGCACGTCTTACATGCAAGAGTCACACATACAAGTGTCCTTTACATTCAAAACTGAATATAATTGTGAAAAAAGTGTTTAATTTTTTATAATCATACTAGAAGTAAATCTAAAGGTACATGGGGAAATTGTTCCCTAGCTTTAATATAATATAATGCAATACATAACTGTTGAAATAGGTGTAACACGTTTTGTGCAGAGTAGATTTTTAAACTGTACAGTATATTAACTTACTGTATATGATAGCAGTAGAGCAGAATGGTGGCACAGCAGTTAGCATTACTGCCTCTCTGCAATAATGTCCTGGGTTCAGTTTTAGATCTGTGATCCTGTATAGCTTGTACTGTATATTCTCCCTGTGTGTACCTGGATTTCTTCCAAGTGCCCTGGTTTCTTCCACAGTCTAAAGACATGTGGGTACGTTAACTGGCTTCTGGGAAAGGTCTAAACTAAATCTCCAACAACTGGTCCAAATTGGTCTAAACTGTTATATATTACATATACTGTATCTAATGTAATCTAGTGTTTCATAGATTTAGTCAGGATGACTAAATCATGATTTTTAACTGCTGACAGTTTTATTTTAAACTTCATGCTCTCTGCATGTCTTATACTTAAACTTGAGAGAAATGTTTTGTGCCAAACATCAATGACATGAAGTGGTTTTAGTGGTAGATTGTAAACATTTCCCCACAAATTCTTTAGTTTGTACTTGTAATCATGCTCTAATAACCATTCATTGTAAAATTGGATCCCAGTCTCTCTCAAGCATATTGTTCTTTTTCAAATAAGACATTTTTCTGCATTGGTCTGTAATTCTATTGCTTGTATGTTTCATCTATTAACAACTAGAGTACTGTAAAGCTTACATTACTTTTTCCTTTCACTGCTAATTTATAAGTCAAAATATTTAGTTTAAAAATCTACCACGCACAAAATGTATTACATCTGTTCTTACAGTTATGGCTAATATTAAATGAGTGAGTTCCAATGAGATATTTTGTCTTTCTGATTCTGAGACCTTAAAGTTATGTTTCTGTCTTTTTCCTTTACAAAAAAGTCATCATATTCAGATGGACAAGTCTTCTGGTGGATGACCAATTCTTAAAAACAGAATTTCTAAACTACTGAAACATTTTTCTTATTGTTTTGTTTTCAAGGTTCATGTGTCTAGATTGGTAATTCAGCTGTCACAGAAAATTTAAAGACAGTATGATGAAGTTAAACATGACATAATCAAAACGTTTTTGCCAGTGATCTCTTTCCAAGAAATGATTCAAAGCAATACTTTCCCATGAACCAAAATCCTGAAGGATGTGTTTAGAATAGTCCTGTAAAGTTATGTATGTCATTTTTGGTAATGATATGGTTTTGAAGGAAATACCTGTAGTGTTACTATTACAAAAGCCAATAACTCTAAAAATGATTGGTTACAGATACTTAACTTGGAATTTCACCAGTGCAGGTTATGCCATAGAGACTGAATTACTAAATTTGCCTAGTCTTACTCAAATCAGTTGGTTTTTTCTCTTGGACACAGAGGAATGTCAATATTTAGAGTAAACATACTGTAGTTAGGCATAACCCAATACTCTTAGTTAGAAACAGTCCATGAAACAACAACAGAAGGAAGCTGAAAAAAGTAGTGCTCAGATAGCTCATTGACAACAAACAATTGTTGGAACAATGAAAGTAACTTTTTGTGGCCCTTTTCTTTGTCCATTTACTTTACATGCCTTTTCTTTAATAGTGAACTTGTAACTATCAGACTGTTACTGATTTCTCCTGCTAAAATTTTGATGCATATGTTATGTGTTCTCCAGACAGGGCATTCAGAAAAGGCTTATCTTTTTATCATTACCTGTTCTTTACATAAAGTACTGTAAAACACCGATTGTGAAGAAGGGTCTTTTTACTGTCTCCATAGTAATCAGTTCTATTTTGCTAAGCCATCAAATTGAGTCATAATATGAATGTTCCTACTGGTTTGGAAAAAAAGTGAGTGTTGCTTGAAGAAATTCAGTAATTCAACACGAGCCTAAAACATTATATCCTGGCCGTTAAAACATTGTACAGAGGTCTAAAAAAATCGTTTTTAAACAAGCAACATGCAAATGACTATCAAGACACTGGTATGTCATTCTGTAGATAATAACAAAAGTTACGTGTTCAAAATCAGAGATATTGAATAGCTGAAAAAAGCAAAAGATAACATGTAATTGTTTTGTAGTTCATCCATGTTTATAGTTTTAAGTGCACATATTACACTGTACATGTTAATAAATTATTATGGATATTTAGTAGGAAAAAAACACATATTTGTCACAAGATTTAAATGGTTTATGTATTTCAATACACAAGTCATAAATACAGTGTGTGTTCTAAAACAATTTGATATTTTCATTTTATGTGAATATGAAACCAATCACTTTTGTCAGCTGGAGAAGCCATAGCACTGTGGATATACACACGGTTTAACGTTGTATGATGCATACCTAACCTGTAGACATACAATAGAGTTAAAGGATGCTGTTTTACTTTAAGTTTGAAGAGATCAGGGTTCACAGCTTTATGCTCACTAAACCTCAAATTTAAGGAGCCGAATGAGCCCAGGCATGGTGTCCCTGGACCAATAGGGTTTTTGTGTCTTTGGTCACACCTTCTCAGTATGAGGTCATCTGAAAACCACTTAAACCTTCACTCAAGAGTCATTGTATTTTTTCTCTGGAGGAGCTGAGGAGTATTTCCAGTGAACTGCCTAAGAAAGCACATTACACAGTAGCTATGACAGTCTAGTTTCTCACAATTGAACCTGAATCAGGAGTCTGTCCATCCCCAACTTTCAATTTATTCTAGACGAATACTAGTATTTGGACTAGGAATCTGCATTTAAAGTGATGAGAATGTCTTTGTGGAAGAGGGGGCTACTTATTTCACAGGTTGTGTTACAGTTGTTCTCAAGCCTGTCTTTGCAATCTCAAGGTAAGTGAGTAAAACTTTTTATTTTCTCTGAATGAACAGTACCTTTATAAAGATACTCTTTACATACCTGTTTATTCATATACAATACCTGTATATTCATATTATGTTTAGATGCATCTGTATACTATACTACCTACCTGTCTTTGCTGGTAAAGTTAGGAGGATGAGTGTACCTGCTCTGCAAAATACACTTAGAGTTCACTACTTTGTTTTACTCAGAAGGGATACGCAGTTATATCAAATGTCTTTTGTTTTTGTTAATATTGTGGTCAAGTAGAGGTGAACTCATCTGAAAGAACTGCCGTGAGATCATCTTATGAATACAAGTCAAACATTTTCCTTAAGTGGTTTGGCTCAAGTTTGCATAGTTCTTCAGCTAGTTAAAAAGAGCAGCAACACCACTGTCTTGACTTTTTAGGGCAATATGATTTGTGTTACATTTAAAAAAATGACAACAGATAAAACATAAACCTAAAGAAAATTCATTTTCAAAGGCTCTAATCATATTAAAGAAATCTTGGCATTTGGCTGATCTCTGTAATACTGCTACCAATTACACAGCAGGGAAACATCTATGATTTGGAAAAATACAAAGAATTACAAGAAAGAAGCTATGGATATTTGAAACCAAGAGAATGGAATTATTTGATTTATTTCAAATGGATACAGTATGTGCAATAGAAGACCCAAAGAATATATTGCATCGGCTAATTAGATAAACAGAAGCATGGTTGGTTCTGCTTGCTAATGTGGCGGTGCAGCTGCAGAGTGTTTCAATTACAGCAATAGCCCCTCTGGTGTTTCGTCCTGTCTGGATTTAATTTAACTGAAAGGCTTTCTTCTATAACTCATTTGAGGCTAATTCAATGGTTTGCATTATTAACACATACTGTATACAGTATCCAGATAAATATATGGCATTTAAGCAAACCTTTAAAATGCCAAATATGTTAAGGAAATTAATATCAGTGTGTGTGGGGGAGTGTACATGTAAGAATATGAAACCAGGATTTTGTAAAATCTTTAATATTTAAGGGATTCATGTACTTAAAATATTTAGGTAATGTGTAACACATTTACAGTACATATGTATTTGTCTTTATATATAATCACCTGGGTTCTGTTGCCTGGGCTCCAAACACCATGCTTGGGCTTACTCAGCTCATTAAATGTGAGGTTTAGTGAAACCTAAAGCTGTGAATCCTAATCTTATCCAATCTTAAAGTAAAACAGCATCCCTTAACTCTACTTCTACAGGTTAGGTCTACATTACAGCATATTAAATTCTTTGGG
This sequence comes from Lepisosteus oculatus, assembly GCF_040954835.1. Lineage (NCBI taxonomy): Eukaryota > Metazoa > Chordata > Actinopteri > Semionotiformes > Lepisosteidae > Lepisosteus > Lepisosteus oculatus. Next base: position 41,859,519 of record NC_090698.1, on the reverse strand, counting down.
TTTTTTTTTCTTAATGCTGTCTGACACATTTTAAGGAATGATTGTATTATTTAGCTCAGAATTTCAGATGATTTTAATAACATGCAATAAAGTTCAAGATATGCACAAACACTGTTTTTCTGGTTTAAAAAAATCATTCATAACAATAGACAGAAATACATCATTTTACTGCAGCTTAAAACAATTTGCTGCAAATGAGCATGCATATGGCAGATTACAATGCGGTTGCGAGTTTAAATGAAGTATCTGCTGTGTGAGCTAAACCACTCATCCAAGGAAAAAGCTGGTGCAAGTTCTCAATAGTTTAGGTCCATGATCCTCAGGAAGGACAAAACAAACATCAGTGCTTATAGATGAAAAGGAGAAAAAATAAACTGTGGTTTATTCATTTTGAACTGACACTCTAACCTCTGCTGTAGACAGTTGAAAACAGGTGAAATCACTAATAATATCGTCATATTAAGGCAAGGCCTCATATTATGGCAGCTTTAGTGGATTAGGTTAACCAGTCATCAAAAGGACCTTGCTAGCTACTCATGTCTGGGCTCAAGTACCACTCTTCAGCCTGGTGATTATGTGGGTTTAGAATTGGATATTTAATATTTGAAAGAATAAAGGGGGGGCAGCTTATGCTGTATGACTTTAAAAACTTTATCATTATCATTCACAGGTCAAAGAAGAAGTGTATGAAGTTTTGATTATGAGTAAAGCAGGCTTAAACTGTTTTTTTTTGGCTAATTGTGTATTAATGAACAGTAACTCATCTATTGTTTTTAATACAGTATTCCCCTGCACAAGGGGTTTCACTCTATCCTCTAGTCCTTGGGGTCCACATGCCTACTGGTTTTCATTCCAGCTGTATCTTCGGTTACACGATTATTTGAACTCTTTAATTGTTCTTTAGTACCTAAATAATTTTCAGAGGTTTCCACTGAAATGTTGTGTTTCATAAGCAACTTAAGACGTCTCACTTTTGAAATCTACATAGAAAGATTTCAGGAGGAAAAACTTGCGGATGGATCCAATCAAGAAACAAGTTAGTTCAAGTTCAATTAAATAAAGAGGGAAGGCAAAGTGGCGCAGGTGTTATCATTGCCGCCTCACAGTAGTGGGGCCTTGGGTTCAATTCCTGGGGTGCTGTCTGCCTGGAGTTTATATGTTCTCCCCTTGTTTGCATGGGTTTCCTCCAAGTGCTCCAGTTTCCTTCTATTATCCAAAGACACTGATTTGGATATGTAATGGCTAGTTAATTGGCTTTGAGGAAACAGGCCTTGTGTGAGTACAGTACATGCGTATCTCTGATTGTGTCTGTCTGGCCTGCGATGACTGGCGCCCCCTCCAGGATACAGTACATCCTGCCTTGCACCCATTGCTTGCTGGGGTAGGTTCCAGCTCTGCCGTGTGCCTGAATTGTATAAAGCAAATAGAAAATGGATGTATGGATTAAATAAAGAGCTGAGCTGGAATGGAAACTACTGTAGGTATGTGGCTCCCCAGAACCAGGTTTGTGAACCTCTGCACTACACAATGTTCATATGTAGTGGAATAATACCTAGAACATTTAATAAGTACTTCATATCAAATGTAAAAGTGAAAATGTGTTTACACATTATATCATGAAGACAAAACAAAAGAAACTGACAGCAAACGACAAATTACCGTAGCTTAAACCTGTATACTTTTTTGGGTTCTCATCAAACTATTAGCATCCATGAGTCAAGTGGCCTCCTTCACTCTTTTCTGTGTTATGATGTTCTTATTCAGATCCATTTGTTTATCAGTTCAAATAGCTGAATCACCACATCTTTAACCTTAAGGTGTTCTGTGTAATTTCTCAATTTGTCAATTCATCAATTGTATAGCGCTGATACATATACATATACATATACATATACATATACATATACATATACATATTTGGCATTTATACTGTTATAGCACATAGTCAAGAAGCAACTTTGCATACAAAACTATGTCATATTAAAATGGGCCTTTAAAAAAAGGATATGAAAGCTGTATTCATGATGAAACACAAAGCCAGGAAATCAGATACGATGGTTCCATTTTGTTGCTGGTGTTTTACTTTTTTAACGTTTAGTTTTTTTAGAGTTTTATTAATTTTAATAAGCAAGGGCTCTGAATTCATTAAAATAGGGGTGGTTTAATCAATTTGGGTATGTAGTACAGAGTCTTTTTTTAAAGAGATGGCTAATTAGTCCTTATTTTGCAGTTTATGACCTTCTAGCAACACCAGAATCCCTACCTGATCTTGTGGAACAGGGACTCACAGCTTCATCTGTGAATGAAGTGTTCATCCTTACAACATTTAAGCTTCAGCCAAAGACAGGAACCACAATATTTGGCCTGTACTCTCGAAGGGACAATACCAAGATCTTTGAGTTCACAGTGCTTGGCAAGCTCAACAGAGGTAGGACGAAAATCTACATCCTAAATATCATAGTCTTAAAGGACATTTTTATATTTTCATATAAATTATAAATATAAATATAAATATAAATGAAATAAAATTAAATATAAATTAAAACCCAATGCAGATACTACTTTCTCTAGTTAAAAAAAAATGTTAAATAATATTATTAAAGTGGAAAAGGTTTGTTCTTTGGATTTCATCTCTAGAACCAAGAATGCTGCAGTGCTGAAGGTTTTGAAAAATAAGGCCAAAATCTGATGGTCGGTACAATGCTTCATGTCGTCCATGCTGAGTTTAATGTTCAATTTACACTGTGTTTAATGTTCAATTTATTTACCCTCATCAGCGATTCTTAGGTATCTGAAAAATGATGGAAAGTTAAACATCGTCACCTTCAACAATGTCCAGCTGGCGGATGGCAAACAGCATGCAATACTTTTCCATTTAAGTGACTTACAGCAAAGGTCCATCACAGTGGAACTCTATGTTGACTGCAAGCAAATAGAAACTGTCAGAAATCTACCTGCAGCATTCAAAGGACTGCCAACAGATTCTGGTCTGGTAGAGCTCAGGACACTTAAAGGAAAACCACAGGTGTGTATGTGAGGAGGCATGTGGATTTCTGCACCATTTAAATACATTTTGAAGATTTAGCTTGTATTAATATTGTCTGTGTGTTTAATTATGGTTAGTTAAATTTCCTTGTACAAGTGAAATGAAAGGCTTATTTGCATGTATGCTCCAATACAAAGACATTAAGGAAACACCTACTTAAACACAGAAAAAAAAACAACAAAGTTGTTTTACAGCAATAGATCTGTAAAACAATCCAAGGTAAAGAAAAAGAAGATGATTTCTATTTACATATCTATACTTTTGAAACTGTTATTCTGATATTTAGCATTTGTAGATGCCAACTAGGTCTTTACTAGAAGACTTCAGCGAACATAAAGAACTGCAACTTTGATTTTTTTTTAAATCAATCAATTCAAAGGTTCTTGAATTTGCTTTTGACCTGGTAGGAAATCCTTGAAGATCTGAAAGTTGTGGTTGATGATTCACTTGAAAATGTAGTGGCAACACAAGACTGTTCTCTACAACAGAGTGACTCTGCGCAGAATTCTGGTATGTTTTTCAACTATATATAACTATTATAACGTTAACTTCCTTCCTTCCTGTATTGTAAATGAGGCAGATTAATAGATTTTTTTTTAACTTAGGCATCAGCGGAAGACAACTGTCAAATCAGATGGGTCAACTAACCAAAGTGATTGAAGAGCTGAAAGAAGTCCTGAAGCAACAGGTGCTGACTTTGTAATTTGATTCATTACTACATAGTTCACCTTATATGAAACTCTAACATGCAAGTTTTGTTAAAATGTTATTTTTTGTCAAAAATGTTTTCGCAGGTCAAAGAAACATCTTTCCTGAGAAACACTATATCGGAATGCCAAGCCTGTCGTAAGACATGTTGAGATCTTTTGTTCTTAAGATTTACAGCACAGCTGCCCAGCTATTAGAACTGTCATCAATTTCAAAAGTCTTGTCATAGCTGCTATACATGTATGCAGCTGAATTCATTGAAATTCTGCAGTGGAATTACCAAGAGAAAGGAGCTCCAACTGCAGAAAACTTATAGGGCAAACAGCCACTTAACCACCATTATAATTCTCATTTAAAGACAATCTATGCCAATAAACACTCAGACGTTAAAAAAGGAGCCACAGGTCAAATTAATTGGTTCTCATGGTGGTAGGTAGTGAACTGCTGGTTAAAGCCATGTGAGAAAGACTTGCTTTGCCTTCCCTTGCCGGGACACCTTTTTGAGAAGTGGAACTGGTAAAGAATATGTATTTTCATCCCAAACACATGTCCTTCATTACAAGCTCAACCAAAGTTGATCCTTCTAAGAATTCGATAGGGCTTATTTGCAAATAAACCCTTGTGTAAGAATATCAAAAAATATCATCAACCTACAATGTTAATCACTGGACAAGTCTACTGTACTACAGTGTTTTGACCAGTGAGAGTTTTTGGCATTTAACTTTACTTAACCTGCATAGTATGTGGCATGCAGTCTCCTCTTTAGGCAAATGTGAAACACAACTGCAAATTGTCTACCAGGAATTGCAAGGAGTGCAACACAAAATAAAAAAAGCTGGAATAGCAAATGCTTACGGAGTTGGTGCCATTCAGATAAGCACATGCAAACTGATAGATTTCTGCATGCAAAATCAATATTCTTTTTGACTCCAATTCAAATCCATTTGATCCATTTTTATTGTTAATTAAAAGATCTGGTACCATTGAAAATATGAAAGAACATTTCTTAATAATTAATACCCCATAATCATCTGGATCTTTCAGTTTTGTGTCAAGGCTTTAATTAAAGTACTCAGTCTTCCATTTCAATACTAGAAGCATGATATATACAGTATGTAGATACAGTTATGAAATTTTCTAGAAAGTCTGAAACTAATTTCTTCTTACTTTATGCTAGGTTTGGGTGGGACTGGAATAGAACCAGATGGAGATGGGGATGGAGATGGGGATGGGGATGGGAATAGAGATAAAGATGGAGATGGCGATGGAGACAAGGATGGGAGAAATCCCATCCCCATCACACCCAAGCCACGCTGTACCCCCAGCTCTTGTTTCCGAGAGGACATGTGCATGGAGACAGAAACTGGTTTCGTGTGTGACCGATGTCCTGATGGATATACTGGAGATGGGTATAACTGCGATGATGTGGATGAGGTAATGCTTATTGATTCTTCTCCAGCTAGTAAATAGTTGCACTCATGAGCTTCCTGAACGACAGGTTGCCGAGGATTACTGAGTTGTACAACTTTAAATAAATGCAGCAGGAGACATTTACATTGAAGCAAACAGCAAAGCATGCCCATCTGGCATTTGCCAGGGTTATGTGTAAAGTTAATCTTTTTAATTAAATAGGCCGTATTTCATTGTATTTTTCATATTAAGAATTTTATTAGGAAATTTGAAAATATCCAGCATTTAACATGTACACAGACCTGTAGTATGCACACAATGCACATTATTTGACTTATTTGACAGTGGCATATTGGAACTGTATTTATTGGTAAGAACTAATGTATGATTGGCATTATGTGAAAAATGACCCTTCTCTAAGCAAATCCATTTTTTAAATTGCTGTTGATTAAATTCTGACTTTGATTGCAGACAATGTAATGAAAGATTCCATTTTATTCATATAAGGTAGTCAAAAACCACCTTATGAGAAATTACATTGCAGAGTGTGCCTGAGTGACTCGGCCAGTAAGGACACCCACTTGCTGTGCTGATGGAAGCCTATAGGTCAGGCTTTTCGGGTTCGAACCTCATTACTTTTATTAGTTTACTGAGATTCAGTAAAGATTCCCCAATTGTCAGCACATGATGTGTTCAGTGCTGCTGGGGCTTCATCAGTTTGCAAATCTAACAGGAACTCTGGGGATCTGCCAGGAGGTGCCAGTTCTTCCAGCCAATGATCATTCTTCTATAATCTTTTGATAAACAATGAGTGGCTGTCACAAGCAGTCATGTTGGAGTAGACATGTATCTTATTTTCCTCCTGTGGTACAGGGGATAAAGACTTATGCTAAGATTAACACTGGATAAATCCAAATTGGGTGGGTATAATTCAGGAAATAACTGGTGATCCTACATTTTTTAGTTACATTACAGTCTTCTTTCAAAAAAGCATTATTACATGAGCACATTTTAATAAACACAGATAAAAGGATTTTAACTAGAAAGAGACTATGTGTATTTCTCTGTAACATACAGAAATAGATACTATATGGTTATAATGCAACAGCAAATGAAGTAATGTAGTACACGTTCTACATTGTAATCTGTTGCATTTCTGATTTAATTGTGACTTTGTATGAAGCCTCATTTCACTTTAAAGGCATGTCACCGATTTCAAGCTCACCGATGATAGTTCTCTTTTTCTTGATGTCTGTAACAGAACTTTGTTCTGTTGTTTGCGCACAGTGTCAGTTCAACCCCTGCTTTCCTGGAGTTCGATGCATCAACATGGCCCCAGGCTTCAGGTGTGAGGCCTGTCCTCTGGGGTACACAGGCCAAGTAATCCAGGGAGTGGGAGTGAGCTATGCCAAAACGCACAAGCAGGTATACCAGTAGTAAAATAAATAAGGTTTCACTGTATGGTGTGGTCCTAGCAGGTGAAGAATGAGGCTACTGTACCTCTAATTTTGGAACGTTATGTTATTTTAATTCCATTTGCCAGAAAAGTAAACATCTTTGAGTTTTGTTAATAATCCCAGCACAATATACTTTTAACTGAGGATGTGCTGGGGAAATGTAAACATAACTGTTTAAAACACTGAAATTGAACACATTTGTGAAGACTTCAAAAGAGAATGCATAATTTGTTTTTTTTCAAGAAATGGTACAGCTTTCTGTCTGCTTATCTATTTAGAAGACCCTTTCACGGTGTTGCTAGTGTTTAGATAAACTGAACTTTTGTGTGATGTATAAGTCAACAAAGAAACTCAGCCCAATGTTTTAAGTATGATTCCACTATTAACACGTCTTAATAACGAAGCTTGAGAACTCACTGTAGATATTTTTCTCATTCTGACTATAGTCATGCAGTGATGTGGATGAGTGCAAGGGACCCAATAATGGAGGCTGTGCACCAAACTCTATCTGCTCGAACACCTTGGTAAGCATTCACTTGTCAGTTCACATGGCTGAAAAAACAATTCAGTGAATCAGTGGCAGGTTAGCAACTCATGACAGCAGATTCAGTTCTGTAATTTAAATGTGAAAATAGGATGTGAATCGAGAATGCCAGAAAAGAAGTACACATATTTCAAGGATGTCTGTGAAAAAGTAAACAGGTAAATTAACAACTGCAAAATTGTCATAAAAACAAGCACGCAAATGCCAAACCTAAAATAAAATAAATGTACTGCTCTTTGTAGAATTGAAAATACGACAGCAGAAAAATATTACTGTGCAGAGAAACAGGTGTATCAAATCAATACAACAATAAGGACTTGTTTGTTTGATTTGTTAAAATTTGAATAAAACAAAGACAAATAGAAATCCTGTTATGCATCTGTGTGACGATTTGAATCTGCAGGGTTCATTCCGTTGTGAGGGATGTAAAGCTGGTTTTGTTGGCGATCAAGTGAGAGGCTGCCGTCCTGAAAGAAGCTGTGGTAACAGCCTGTTGAACCCCTGCAACGTAAATGCGCAGTGCGTTGTGGAAAGAGATGGAGACATAAGCTGTGTGGTAAGATAAGAAGATATTATGATAAGGTCTAACCCCTGAACCTGAAATTGATGGAGCAATACATACTGTAGGTTGAAGTTTTTTTTCCAGGAAAGGTGGACATTCTAAGGGAGACAGACTTAAAACAAGTAACTTGTGCTCATATTTTATGCTTAATTTAGGGGTAAAGCTTGACTGGTTCTGGTATATTTTATTACTTTGCTCTCATGGGTATCTACTGTAGATATCTGGCACAGTGTCAGATCCATTAAAACTCCCAACAATTTATTGTCCAATATATTGACAGAGCGCAGCGGGTATTGAAATGTTAGATTTTTCTGCTTGATAAAACACTGTTTGTAATCAGGAAGAAAATGATGCTGCTGTTTGAGATATAAATATTATTTTAAAAAACTTATTTCAGCAACCTGCTTCTTGAAACTAGCCAGCTGCAGTATATTTTAAATATATTAAATAATTAAATTAAATATTTAAAATAATATTGACAACTAAAGTATAATAGTTAGGGGCCCATATGCCACGAAGAAGCAGAAACATTGAGATGCCCCTTAAATGACCTCCACCTGCCATTCATTGTCATTAGGATAAACAAGGATTTGTGTTCAAAGAGCCACCACCTACTGTACCATTTTGCTGTCGACAGATTTCCCAGTGCAAGTTCATTCTTTCATTTATTTCTTGCTGCAGTGTGGCATTGGCTGGGCTGGCAATGGGTATTTGTGTGGAAAGGACACTGACATCGACGGCTACCCAGACGAAGAACTCAAGTGCAAAGACAGTAGCTGCCGAAAAGTAATATTCACCTACTGTAACTCCTCTTATTCCTTTGATCATTTTCAGTAGTGGCAAAACCAAAAGCAGAACCTTACTCGATAATATCAAAGACTGGGCTTACAGATGTGTTTTTCATTATCTTACTGAAGGACAACTGTGTGTACGTCCCCAACTCTGGACAAGAAGACGCTGACAGAGATGGGTATGGTGACGCATGTGATGACGATGCAGATGGGGATGGCATTCCCAATGAGCAGGTACGCACTGTTCAGCCTGCAGTCCCTAAAGCTGCATCATAAACTGATAAAATCTTCATTTTGCAACCAGGTATAGAAATTCAACAACAGGGCATGTTCATGCATCTGGCAGATGCTTTCATGCTTTGTAGTGATTACCATGTTCTGAATGCACATTGATAATTGTGTAATTTGGAATTACATCAAGGCTAAGGATAAAAACTTTAAATAACACTGTAATTAAAGTTGACACTTTGAGATATATTTAACATCTGTGGATGTTTTTTTAATGTTTTTAATGTTTCTATATTCTTAGTAGCTGATTTACTTTGTAGTATGTTTTAGCAAGTTATATTTCTTATATCTGACTTGCATACAAGACTGTATATCTGGCAAGACTGTAGGATGATAATGTCTGTCTGTCAACCTATCCAATTAAAGTAAATCCGTGTTGAAGCAATGGCAGACTCTAATGGGAAAAAGGGAAAACTTGTTTCTAGGCATTTTCACTGTACTGCTGGTCAGCCATTCAGGATGTCTGCCTTCTTGTTTCAGTATGTAGTAATTGACACTCTCCATATCAGGGTCAGGGTTTTATATATGCTTTAGGCTTTACTTTGTGTGACCTGTTGCTACAGTAAGTGCTCTGTTTTCCTCCCATTTTCCAAAGTTGTATTCTAAATAGTTCCTGTTTGGTCCTGAGATGGATTGGTATCTTGTTCAGTAGAGAACAGACTTGTCCCACATTGTGACCTGTGCTTCTGGGACAGGATCTACTGTAGGTTGTCACCCTTACAAATATTAGTGTACAAGGATAATGAATGCCAATTATTAATAAATTGATTACATGTGTAGCAATTTTCATTCCTAAAACATACTAGAGGGTGGCAAGATTCTGGGATTAACACTCATACTATTCTAAAAAGCATCATTGAATCTATAATGAGCAAGCACTCAGAACTGTTTAATGTCTGATCCAAAGAATAACACCTTCTATAACACAGTGTCTCCAGTCACCATACTATGACAATGGTTAGGAAATTCTGGCCTACAGGTAATGGTGCCACTTATTGATCCACCAGCACCACCTACAACAACAGCCTAGTGGTCTTTAGAGTCTTCATAATCCCATAATGACCAGCCCTACCCTTGCTTAACTTCTGAGATCTAATAAGATCACAATAGAACGTGTCAAGACTAAGGTGTAACGTATATTATTTTGCTTTGATTGTGAGAAAAATATTTGATGAATAAAGTTCTTTTTATTCTGGAGTAGAAAATACATTTTTTGCCATGTTCATTCAGGAATTACATACTTTTGCCTATGCCCCCTATATTTACAGTAATGGTAGACCCTCAACTATTTACCAGTAATGGGTGACAAAAGGTAAATGAGGTAACATGCTAGTTAACTGTGAGAACATCTAACAAAGACAATTTTAAACTTCTTTTAGTGTTCTAACACCATGTTATACACATTTCTGACTTTTAACTAACCTGGGCTACAGACTGAAATCTGCCTGCTTTGGGTGTTCATTTTATTGAAAATGAAAAATGAACGTTTTCAATGCAGTTCACTTAAGATTATAATAATAATAATAATAATAATAATAATAATAATAATAATAATAATAATAATAATAATAATAATTGCTTACACTTATATAGCGCTTTTCTGGACACTCCACTCAAAGCACTTTACAGGTCATGGGGACTCCCCTCCACCACCACCAATGTGCAGCATCCACCTGGATGATGTGACGGCAGCCATAGTGTGCCAGAACGCTCACCACACATCAGCTGTTAGTGGGGAGGAGAGCAGAGTAATGAAGCCAATTCATAGATAGGGATTATAAGGAGGCCATGATTGGTAAGGGCCAATGGAAAAACACCCCTACTCTTTTCGAGAGACACTCTGGGATTTTTAATGACTGCAGAGAGTCAGGACCTCGGTTTTACGTCTCATCCGAAGGACGGCACCTGTTTACAGTATAGTGTCCCCGTCACTATACTGGGGCATTAGGACCCACATGGACCACAGGGTGAGCGCCCCCTGCTGGCCCCACTAACACCTCTTCCAGCAGCAACCTTAGTTGTAAGTACACATATCATGTAATTAAATATTAAGTGTTTATAGACAATTTTATACAGTTTAAAGGACAGATGATAATGAAAAACCTGGTTTCAAGGAGGTATACTCAAACTTTTGATTGGTACTGTATGTACCAATTATACTGTATATCACAGAGAAGTGTTATTGGCATTATTAGAAAACTAAAAAGTATTTTCTTGACATTTATTTTTTCAACCCTTTTTTTTAAAGCCTATGTGAGCAAGAATAAGAAAAAATGGGAAAACCGGCTACACCTTTGACTATGGAACTGTGCAGGACTTCATAAAGAGGGTCACTTCTTTTCCAGGATAACTGTGTTCTGACACCCAACGTGAACCAGAAGAACAATGACAGAGATGGATTTGGGGATGCCTGTGACAACTGCAGGACAGTAGAGAACCCCGATCAGAGGGACACTGACAGTGATGGGAAGGGAGATGCCTGTGATGATGACATGGATGGTGACGGTATGTCTCTTTGGCTGTCACTGTGTCTAGCCCACTCCTTTAAAGTCCACAGAACCATGAGGAAAAGAGGAAAAATGCAGTAATACGTGATTGGAATTTGCTGCATAATGGCTTCATAAACCCTTCATAAACTCTTCTGCTACACAAAACATTATAATCACATCCATCATGCTTTATGAGACATGCGCAAATGACATAATGTGTGCATAAGAGCTCATGACATTAGTTTTAGCATCACATCACACGAAGCACTATAAACAATTTAAAGTGCTACCCAAAATGTTTTTTGATTCTTAGAGTTTTGGTACAAATTTTGTAATGTGTTCTTTTAAGGTATAAGTGTAATGAACTGTCATTTTGTTAATATTAACTTAATATTAGATCTTATTACAATTATTTACCACGTAGTACTATAATCATTAAAAGAGAATGACACTGTACTCTGAGGGTCACTCAAGGAATTTACTGAATAAATATATTGATAATATAGGAAATTACTCTTTGCACCTGTGATTGATTAGTGTGGAAGTTCACCTGCAGGAAGTAATCTGGGATTCTTGAAATTTTGTGAAATAAGTATTGAAATAATGAAACAGCACTGTTTACGTGATATACAATATCAATGATCTACAGCAGCTAATGTCAAATAGTGTGGTTTAAATAATCTGTTTTCAGAGTTCTCTGTTTTCTTATCTTCATCCTATTAAATGTCTACCCTAATAGATATTTGGCATGTATCTATTCAAAGGCAGGGTTATTACAATTCAAATATTGCACATCTTATTGTGAGATTTACTCTGGTAAAGAAGAGAGCTCATTTTTTGAAAATTACACATGCCTTTTCTAAACATTCATTATTCCAGAATACAATATTCCAGAGACATATGGCAAACATTTTTCCTGCCCTGGGGGGTGAGAGGATCAGATGTGTCAATGGTTTCCAATTTTTTTTTTTAAACTGTTCCTGGTTTGACCTCAGCTTGCATAACCTTGTAATTTTTGGCTTGAATCTTTGTAGTTTACCACATTAACTACAACAACATTAAAAAACAACCATTTTCATTAAAGACATACTAATTCAAAACTCTTCCAAATACAGAGGTGTGTTTGTAAGACAGTATTTTGCTTTCAGAAGCAAAGCTGTACATTAAGATTTAGCCGACACAATATGCATACAATGCAGATAAACATATATACATATAACACAGAATCTACTAAGATCATATTTTTCTTAAAATGACACCTGAAAAGATTTTTAGAGAAGTAGAAAGTTTAAATTTTTAGCTAAATAGACTATGTTTGCCAGCACTATAATATACATACATTTGTGAATTATTTGCTTGTGCACAACTTCAGAGGTACTGCTTAGGTAAATTAATAAAGGTACATATTTTCCATGTGAGCCATCCACTTACTCCATAGTAAGTGAATTAGAAACAAGTGGCCCACTGTCTCTATAATAATTGCAACATACTGTATAGTACTGTATGTTTCCCTCTGTATCAGCAGCTTCAGTGGATATTTCGAATCAACAGTGCCCTCTTGTGTTATCAATAGCCAATTTGTAATGGGGAATGTCAATATACTGTAACTTTACGGGAAAGGTTTGTAATTTACAACCCTCCAGAGACCCCTGACGTCAAAGTTTGATTTCCCTTCTTCCAATGACACACCAGAACCCTTGATAATTCAGCTAGGATGTTAGGATGACATATTGTTATCCTGCTTTACTTTTACATATTATAGTATATAATTGTAGACCTTTTTCACTTTCTGACGTTTAAGGTCCTGCAATCCTATCCTTATGGTAATACTTGACTTTTCTATACTTTCACCCCCTCTCCTCAAGGGACTTCTGATTTCTATTTCAGATGTAGCAATTTTAGAAATTGAGTACCTCTGCACTTCTTTTACGAGATTAGCTTATTAAATACACAATCTTTTCAGATAATCCTGTGATAATCCTGTGACAAAAACCAAGAGAGGTACTGTATGCAGTATTCCTAAACAACGTTTAATAAGTTACAATGGCAACAAAACAATATTTTTGGCTATTGCTGTGGTGTACTTTATGATATTTTTCATACTTCCTCGGCAGTGTTGGGAAAAGTTACTTTTAAATAGTAATCCATTATAAATTGTGAAATGAAAATGATTTGGCAATTTCAAATTAAAGATTCATTTAGGGAGATTTTTCTAAAATTATGAACAAACAATTTACATGTTGCTTTGAATCAAGAGTGCTTGTTTATATGCATATTTTCTCCTTAAAACATCCCTTTGAAATATAATCAAGGTTGGACAGTTCTAACATTAAAATACATTGTTTTTTAGGTATTAAAAATTTTCTGGACAACTGTCAGAGAGTACCCAATGTGGACCAGAAGGACAGAGACAATGACGGAGTGGGAGATGTTTGTGACAGCTGTCCGGATATTGGCAACCCCAATCAGGTCATTTTTTTGTGAACTTATTCAAAAATCCCCACAGATAGGTTCCTTTTAAATATGTCGTATAATGAGATCCCCAAAATGTTAAATAACGTCGTGGTCAAGTGCTCAACCTAAAAATTAAACAAATCATACATGCTGTATTTCCTTTGAGTCTTTTCACTTTACTAAAATGTATTTAATCTATTTTTGATTGATTTTTAATCAATAACCTCCATCATGCTTCACAGATGAGCAGGGTTTTTTCTCCACACTTCGGTCAAACTAGTGTGCTTTATTAGGATAGCTCACTCAGAGGTTGAGCTACAGACCTCAGTGCATGGCAGTCTCTAGCCTAGGACAGCTACAGTGAAGCCAGGTTCATGGACCAGACCTTGGGTGTTATCTGCATGGAGTTTGTACTGTATGTTCTTCCTGTGTTCACGTGGTGCTCCAGATTTCTCCGACTGCCCCAAAACATATTGGTAGCTTAATTGGCTTCTGGGCAATGTGGCTCTGGTGTGAGTATGTGCATCTGTATTCCCATTATGGACCAGATCGACTCCCTTTTCTTGCCAGGAGCTATATCACAATGCAACTTACAATTGGCAACACGCTAAAGCGCAGCAGGTGCGAGCTTAGCCAGTGGCTGGATGTGAGATCTCCTGGGAAAGCTAGGGTTAGGTTTGCTGCTTGAAGAGGTGTTAGTGGGACCAGTAGGGGGTGCTTACCCTACAATTTGTGTGGGTCCTAATAACCCAGTATAATGATTAGGACTTAGGACACTATACTATAAATTGGAGCTGTCCTTCAGCTGAGAACCGAAGTCCTGACTCTCTATGGTCATTAAAAATCCCAGAGCACTTCTCAAAGAGTAGGGGTGTAACCCCAGTGTCCTGACCAAATTTTACCCTGGCCTTTACCAATCATGGCCTCCTATTAATCCCCATCTATGAAATTTCTGTTTTCTGAACTTTATAGAAACCATCCCCTTGAAGTAGGCGGATGGTTTTTATTTGATTACCAAATTAAAGTCTAAGCAGATCAATTAAGTAATGGATTATCACTAGAATGAAAAGCAGCAGAGACAGTGTTCCTCCAGGACCGTGGTAGGGAATTCACTGTTCTATAATGTCTTTTGACCATTCATTACAGAGACATGTTTTACGCAATGAGATGTGGAAAGCTGAATTTGTGTATGTGTGTTTTTTAACTTAAATGTATCTTCTTTTCTAGTCTGATATTGATAATGATCTTGTTGGAGACTCCTGTGACACAAACCAAGACAGGTTTGCCATGCTTTATTATTCATTGTAGGCTTCAATGCATAAATCCTTGTAGAATGAATGACTCAATGGATGGATAGATTGGAGAGGACTGTTTTTCAATCTTAAAATCTGGGAGCCAAGATATACAGGGATAACAGGGAATTCCAAACTTTAATGATATATAATAAAAAATAATTGACAATTCCAAAATTTATAAAATATTAATCAATGTGGCTTCCTGGTAAAACTCAGTACAACAGTACAACTTGCAGGTGATGAGGACCAGTATATACATTTTACTGTGACAACCTGTTAGGGCTTTTTATCATTTGACACACACCACGTAGTGGAACAGTATGTTTCTCACTGAAGTCATCTGTGCATTTCCAGGTGTGTGGCATAAGAAACCATAGCTAACTCTAGGTTAGTGGAGTTAGTCCTTGGAAATTGAGCAATTTGGCAAGCAGTCAAATCACTAAAAAAAAAACTGAATGCCAAAAAGTGTGTATAAAAGAATGAAATAATCATTTGACTAAATAAAGATTTCAGTTCATGGTTAAAAAAGCCTTGCTAATGCAGAACAGAATTGTTAAGGGAACAATAGGAATACAAAAGTCTGTAGAACTTGAATGGCACAGTTAATGGCACAGTAAGATATAAGGGGTCTAACCTACACAGCACTGGAGTGTGAATGAGTGGTTGTGAGATTTAATAGCTCTTCATTCTTTACCTGACACAGTGATGGAGATGGCCACCAGGACAGCAAGGACAATTGTCCCAACGTCATTAACAGCTCACAGCTGGACAGTGACAAGGATGGCCTTGGAGATGAGTGTGATGATGACGATGACAATGATGGTATTCCAGACCTTCTTCCACCGGGACCTGATAATTGCAGGCTGGTACCCAACCCGGACCAGGTGGATGATAATGGTATGTACTGGTCTTACATTTGCCTTTCACAGCAGGATAAAAGATTATAACTTCCAATTACATTTCCTTTATGCTCTATATTGCACAAAATAATGTTCCTAACAGAATAGAACCTAGGTCTAATTCAATCAAACAATTTTTATTCTGCAACAGCAATTCTTTATCATATTTGGCAATGGGGTGATGGCTAGTGTACTTGTCCCTTTCTAACTGAGATTGCCTTCAAATTATGTTGTGCACATTCATTTCAACATCATCTTTAAGACAATGCTTGTAAGTAACAAACTCAGAACAATTTAGAAACACAGGATGAAGCAATGTAAGATAAAACGTATTACTACAAAAACTGTATAACCAGCTAATTGGATGTTAAAAATATTATCAGTATTTTGCGTATTCCTCTCTGATGTAAAGATTATTCATGCCTAAATAAGGGCTACTTGTTAATCATATTGTTCTTATAAAGTCAACAATGCAGTCTTCATTAACAAATAGAAATGTAATAGTCTGACCAGACTATTAAATGATTTAGAAATATAATCTTCCAATATTACATTTAAGTACCTCAGTCATGACATTTTATGACATTGTTAAAGATGCATTACATTGGACAAGTCAATGTTCAAATAAAGCAAATTATGTTTTAATTAAAATTCAAAGAAAGTTTTATAAGATATTTTCTTATTTTAAATTGAAATGATGCTTAACTTTGGAGGGTGTGTTACAGCTCAGTAATGTTTTTAGAATTAATGTAGAAAAATAGAGCCTGTCTTGCTCAAGAAACTAGAAATTGAAATACATGCGTCTGTAAAAGACTTGTCCTTTTTTATTCAGCTTTTCTGTTAGTTGAAATGCAAGGTTAGGGTTTTGTATGGCATTTTTGTTTAGAGTTTCCCCTTAAATTGGAAAAAACAATATTACATTTTTTCACATTGAAATTATTGCCTGATAGTGTTTTAGATACATCTATATCTAAATATAATTAAATCTTCAAAACATTTTACCTAAAGTCTATAACTCACGTTTCATTTATGTTCCTGAACTCCTCCTGACAGCTGATGGAGTTGGAGATATCTGTGAAAGTGACTTCGATCTGGACACAGTGATTGACAGAATTGATATCTGCCCAGAGAATGCCGAGGTCACTCTCACTGATTTCAGAGCCTACCAGACTGTCGTTCTGGACCCTGAGGGAGATGCTCAGATTGATCCTAACTGGGTTGTTCTCAATCAGGTATATAACATTACTGATCATGGGCTGTTTATATTCCTCATAATGATCTTGAAATAATGAGCCTCAATGTGACCGCAAGACAATATGATATTATTTTTTTAAGAATACAAGTATAATTAACCAACCACACTTAATTTTTCCTCATCTGGAAAGCATGTTATCTAGGATTTAGTACTCTCCAAAAGCATTGGACAAGTCAAAACCTATCAGTTTTGTTGTCAACATGAATGATACAGTATGCATGGAATTACTATAAAAAATCATTTGATCATATTAGAACAAAAACATACTTAGGGTTTAACCCAGTGATTTCAAGTGATCACAAATATTGGGACATATTCACTTTCAGTATGTTTCAGAGAGTAAAAGTCATACTTAGTTGCATATCTCTTTGAGGCAATAACCGCATTACGCTTGTGATCCATTGAGCTCACAAAATATATTGTGTAATCATTTAACATACCTGTCTACACCAATTATGAGTTTTTGCCAGTTGCTGGGGTGTTCTAACTTTGAATTTGTCTTCAGTTTGTAAGATGGTTACACATTGATTTGGCTAGATTTTGCACTCTTGATGAACTCTTCAGATGCATTGGCCATATGTTTTGCTTTGGCATGGTGAAGCGCTTTATACTACATAAGCAGAAAAAAATGTTTCTATAAACTTCATAATTCATTCTGCTGCCATCATTAGTTACATCATCAACAGAGACAAGTGAGCCAGTTCCAGATGCAGCCATGCATGCCCAGACCATGATATTACCTCCATCATGCTTCACAGATGAGCAGGGTTGTTTCTCCACACTTTAACCTTTTATCACTTTTAGGCTAGGTTTATGTTGGCTTTGTCTTTTTAATTTTGTTCCAGTACTCTTCTAGCTCTTCTTTGACCTTCTGAGCAAATTTACATCTCTTTTTTTGTGCTCGGTGCACAGCTTCCAGTGTAGACACTGTAATTCTACTGTCTCCGCCTTTGGCACTGTGGATTTTGATACCTGAAGCCTTGTATTCCGGAAGTTGGGTGATTTCACTGAGAAGTAAAGGGTTTTTACTTAGAATCTCTGACAATTGTTTTGTTATCAACTTTTTCTTTTTAACAAGCCTCATCTTGTTTGATTGATAATTATGCCAGTAGTTTCTTGCTTCATTATATTCCTAATTATTAATTTAATTCTTCATTATTGTATAACAAATATACAGTATTTGGCAATTAATTTCTGTTAGGGGTGCTGGTTTGTTTATTATCTTTATTATCTTCAAAATTCCCAGTTTTTCTTTAACAGGATGTACTTTGCTTTTCATTCTTACTTTTGACTACAGACTCCAATCACTGACATCAAAGCAAGACAAATTAACAATATCAACAAGAGCAAGAGATTCCTGTCAGCCAGTTACCCCAATTCTTTGGCTTATTTAGCATTATTAGTGTGTTTAATTGACCCAAAGGGGTGGAAATTAATTGACTTTATTAAAAAGAAAGGACTTATTAGCTGTACTTATTAATCATTTTATAAGAAATGCTTAATATTATTAGAACTCACAGTGAAAAAACTTTAGATTCACTGTCCCAATATGTTTTTGATGGCACTGTAGATGAATATCTGCGATGCTTGTATTATATTTTGTTAATGTATTTCAGGGTATGGAGATAGTGCAGACCATGAACAGTGACCCTGGACTTGCAGTTGGTAAGAGATACAATAAAGTACCATTTTCTGAAAATCAGTTCAGTTAAAAAATGCTCTTTGTGATGGTATATAATTATTGAATAATTAAAGGTTGATATTATACATGTGCAATATATATGTGTGTGTCTTATAAAATTGGTTGTCTTAAACAACTGTCACGAAAATTAAAAACGTGGAGCATTAAGTCCTTCGTCTCTTTAAGTCTAATACTATAAAGCTTTTTGTTCTGGACAAACATCTTCACCGCAACGGGAAGATGAAGTGTCTGTTGGCGTCTTTGTTTTATTCCACTGATCTTGTTTTCTCTAGGTTACACTGCATTCAATGGAGTTGACTTTGAAGGCACTTTCCATGTCAATACTGTGACAGATGATGACTACGCTGGTTTTATCTTTGGCTACCAAGACAGCTCGAGCTTTTATGTGGTCATGTGGAAACAAACAGAACAGACCTATTGGCAGGCAACCCCTTTTAGAGCTGTGGCTGAACCTGGCATTCAGCTGAAGGTAAGAGCATGATTAATTCCTATAAGTCATCAGGGATAAGTAAATTTCTTACTTGAGCCTAGAGGCTCTTAAGAATGAAGCTCACCCTGTTTTCCAAATTGTTAAGTGGATACTAATCGGTTGCAGATCTGGAAAAGTTACTCTTTCTGATTAGCAGGTGAGCCAGGTTTGTCTTTTTGGCTTGTAGATCATTTTTTTTCTATGAAGGTGGTCTTGCGTACTTCTGAGGAAATAATCCTGGAACCATATTAGATAGCTGATTCTCATAATCTCTAGAGGATAACATTTTAATTTCCATAATGCTCTTTTAAGATACTTTAAGTTCTCTTATTGCAAAAGCAATAAGTTGCCAGCCACGCCTAACGTCTGAGTCTGAATGCAGACCAACACTCCTTACTGAGTGCCAGA
This sequence comes from Lepisosteus oculatus, assembly GCF_040954835.1. Classification (NCBI taxonomy): domain Eukaryota; kingdom Metazoa; phylum Chordata; class Actinopteri; order Semionotiformes; family Lepisosteidae; genus Lepisosteus; species Lepisosteus oculatus. The sequence goes on along the minus strand of NC_090698.1, from coordinate 41,839,742 downwards.
CTTTTATACTGGTGACCCAGATCCAGGACTCCTGCATTTTACTGGAATTCCAACATTTATTTTCCTCATTCCTCATGTGGGGATTCCTTGCTATTTTTTTTTAGACAAGCCTTTAAGGCCCTTTGTTGACTTTAGGTGAAACTATGGCTTTTTTTTGCAATTACCTTGTCACACAGGGTAATACGCAGCAATACTCTTACTCCCTGTCACGCCCGACATCCCTCCCTAGAGGGCGCTCCACTGCTCTCATTATTGTTCGTGTCATTTAGCTCTCCAGGTGTACCCTTTTAGTGTTATTATTTAAAGACCAGCTCCTCCAGTCCTCGGGGCTCATCATTAGGGTAAGATGTCGCGAGGCCCGCCTAGCACCAGGAAACCCTACGTCCGTCTCCTGAGGGCACAGGCCTCATCCTCGACACCTCCCGCTTCCTGAGCCCGGGGTCTGGAGGATCTCGCCCCGTCACCCTTGGACCTCCATGTTTCGTTTGTCTGTGTGCTCCCCCCTCCCGGGGATTTTAACTTTGTCGCGTTCCAGGATGGATTTCCAGTTTATGGACTTTCGGACTGTGCTTTGACCTGCCCTTGGACCCGTTTGGATTTGGATGCCGTTTTGTCTTCCCCGTACACTGTCTCACGGACTGTCACTATTATTTTGTGCACTATTAAACCCCTGTGTGTTCCTTTTTACCACGCCTCCTGTTTTCTCCAGCTCTTACCGCATCGCATAGGGTCTTCTACAATATCTGACACGGATTCCAGTCCGTGTCCGTTACACTCCCTTATACAGCACTTGTGAGGTTTGCCTTTTAAACCGAATCACACAAGAGACTAATGGAGGATGTCCTTAAGAAGGAAGATTATGAAAAGGATTAATTTATTTTCAGCAAACAAAATGTGCCACTTCACAGTTACACTAGTGTGTTGTTGGTGTCACCTACGGTACACACTCAGCTCCCCATTTTTGATTTAGACATTATCATAGGGCATAACGATATTATTGGTAGATGTGCTTTGAATTTTTTTCACTAATATTGTCTTTTTACATTTTAATTAAACTTCTTATATAATAAAGCATGTCCTTTATATTACCATTTACCTTATGTTTTAACTGTCCCATATCAGGCTGTGAAGTCCAAGACAGGTCCTGGAGAGCATTTAAGGAATTCACTCTGGCACACAGGAGACACTAATGATCAGGTCAGACTCCTGTGGAAAGACCCCAGGAATGTGGGATGGAAGGACAAAGTCTCATATCGCTGGTACCTCCAACACAGACCCCAGGTTGGATATATCAGGTGTGGAAAACTCACTTTTGTTTAAAAACAGTTTTTAAAATGCAAGGTGTTTGGCACCTAGAGTGCTATCTGCTTGTTTTATTAGCACAGCACACTCAGAGGTTTACTGTAGCTACAGGCCTCCTGCACATGTCACTCTCTAGCCTAGGACAGCTACAGTGAAGCCAGGTTCATGAGCCAGATTCCTGTGTTCAATTCTGAACCTGGGGTGCTACTTGCATAGAGTTTGTACAGTACTGTATGCTCTCTCCGTGTTAGCATGGAGCTCCGTTTTCCTCCCAACATCCAAAAACATACATGTAGGTTAATTGGCTTCTGGGGACATTTGTCCGAGGTGGGAGTGAGTGTGTGTTTGTGTTTGTGTGTGTGCCCTGCAATGGGCTGGTGTCCCATCCATGGTGTACCCTGTCTTCTGTCCGTTGCTTGCTGGGATTGGTACCAGCTTCCCCACAACCCCGGACTGGAAAAAGCATTTAGAAAATGGATGGATGGAAACAAAATATTGAACAGTAAACAAATGCTGGTCCTCTGGAACCCAAGTGCACCACAGTTGGCCAATATATGCATATGTAAACATAGCCCCAAGCCATTGCCATACACCCACTTTTATCACTCTGTGACATTTGTGATGACAGTGGTGTTACAGCACTTAATACTCATACCCACCACAGTGACTCATTTTAAAGTACAGGGGAAAAATTGTTTCACCAAAACTTTCTCCTGAAAAATAGCAAGGCATTCACATTCCTGGAATACCTCGAAATCCTAGTCGCAAATTAGGCTTCTCTGAAAATTTCGATTGAAAGATGTGCATGAGGAGTCCCGACGTAAAATAATAAGAAAAACAGGAAGCTATGCAAGGCATTGTTGATTTTATTGAGAGTAAATATGTCCATCGGTTTCAAAATGAGTGTGGGTTTTCAGAGTAATCAATGAACAATATGGAAAGGAAACACTAAGTTATTCATGCTGCTGTTATCCTTCCACCTTTGTTCATAATGTACATCTAATATGAGGCTCAAGAAAAACATACATCAAATGTAAGCCATTAGGTTTAGTCTGCACATGTGCAGTCACAATTCCAATCCAACAATGATATTACTTGAGTTAAACTAGAAATAAAAATTAAAGGCTTTATGATTTTCTGCAGCAACATCTATTTTTTTAATTTCAGATGATAAATTTCTCCAGAAAAGAGTTCAGGGGTACAGACAGGAGCTATTCTTCAGCTGGCCTCTGCATTTAAATTAATCCCAGTTAATCACAAGCATTATGTCCTCTTTCTCTTTTATAAAGTACTTTGGAAATGTATTTAACAGGACTTGCTGTAGTACAGTAATACAGCAACCATCCATTTTCAGAAACTGCTTAGTCCAATATAGGGTCACTGCACAGGGGTCAACAACAGAAATTAAATTAAATTAAATTAAATTCTTAATATAATCTTAGGAGAACAGTAATCAGAATAAAAAACACTGTCAAATATTTACTTTATGATCTCTGTAGTGGTTCACACCTTATTATATTGAGTATTTTGCCATTTCATGTTTTATTTTACATTGAGCAGATGTAATTTTTTGTAGTTGTCATAATTGCTTCTGAAGAATATCCAGTCAGGCAGCAATATCATATGGCAATCCCCCATCTGGCAAAACACTGGGCGCATCTCTTTTGAGCACTTGTTTTCAGTTCCAACTAATACTGTTGCTGCTTTTAACTAGTGATTTAAGCATGATTCATGATTCATAATCATAATTCAAATTTTAAGTGACTGTGGTTCTGCAGACTGCCCTGTGATAGACTGTTGTCCCATACAGAGTGTATCCTGCCTTGTGCCCGTTGTGTTGTTTGCTGGGATAGGCTCCGGCTCCCTCTGACGTGGATGGATGGGTTTTGGAATCAATTTACATTGTGTTTTACCAGTATAATGCCATAAAAAGTGAGCTAGCTAAAAGTGAAATTGTGGGTAGGTACTACAGTGTACTGCCTAGATAGTGAGTGTGGCAGTCTGAGGAACATTACTGAGAAACACTTCTTATTTAAAACTATTCTGTGTCACTGAATTCAACAGAGCCCGGTTTTATGAAGGTACGGAGCTGGTTGCTGACTCCGGAGTTACTATTGACACCACAATGCGTGGTGGTCGGCTCGGTGTGTTCTGCTTCTCTCAGGAAAACATAATTTGGTCCAACCTGAAATATCGCTGCAATGGTAAGTCAATTAAAATTCCCTATAGCACATTCTTTCAAACTGAACGTTTGTATAATATTGACAGAATTTCCCTCCATTCTTAAAGAAGTGAAAATCTTAAGGCCATGGTTATTTTTCCAGTATCCCTTGTCTTTAATTTGCTGCTGACTACAGTGACTTTGACTGCTATTCATGTACCAAGAGAAAAAAGAAGAAGCAGCTTTCTTTATTATTTTCCAGGAAGTACCTTGTCTTATCATATCTCTGGTTAAGGGATGTGTTCCCACATTGTTTCTTTTCTTCTTCTTTTCTCAGATACAATCCCCGAGGACTTCCAAGAATTCAGAGTGCAGAACGTCGGAAGTGATGCTATTTAATTGAACTGCAAAAAGTTTTAAAAAACTACAGAAAAGTGAACTGAAATATCTTGTCACTAAATATTCATTACAAGCCCCAACAGCTTCTCTCTAGCCACTGTACACAATTCAGTCCTATGCAGTTTTGCATTTTTTTCTTAATAATTATGGATAAAAAATGTTTATATTTTCATTTCTAATATGTACATTAATTTGGCAATTCTGCTGCATAACGTAAAACAGGACATGGAGTGAGTTCTAGATTTTAACCTTGGTATACTCACTCCTGCACCTGGTTAACCACAGGGTCATCTAGTTTTAATTATTCTTCAGATTGAGGACACTGTGTTTCACAACTTTGGTGTTAGCATGGCTTTTGGAGCCTGTAGACCTCCACATAAATCATCAAATTAATGGAGAACTACATAAATATAAAAACATCTATACATTTAATAAACTGACATTAATTAACTAATTGATTAACTTTTCTTTGTATTGTATTTTTTTAAGAAGAAATGCCAAGTAATACCAATTTTGAGCTAAATGTAAGTAACTACTGATTATCTTAGTAAAAAAAATTAAACATGCTAATAACTTATGAGGAACAAGTAAAGGTTAATTCCACACTGAAAAAAAGAAAGGAGAAATACAAAGGTTCGTCTTCTTCATTGAGGGATGAACTTTACTTGTGGCTCTGCATCCAATGTACACTGACACAACTCCACACTTAAACATCTTCAAAACAGCCTTAGTGGTCTAGAATACCACAAGCATCTGAATAGATTGGTTATGGTGATTTTTACTAACACCTAAAAAGCCTGTAGTGTTGTTTGAGAGGATTTTATTTTAAACTAATTCTGTAGATCAAAAAAAAAAAATAAAAACAAACTTATATTTGAAAACCAGTGCAAATCAAACCAAAGCGGACACCTTACCATCACTATCATGGCGTGTTTAATCACATGTTTTAGCCTGTCTACAAAGATCTTGTAGTA